>NC_065447.1:231414728-232614728 GCF_917563875.1 Diabrotica virgifera virgifera
TTGATGTCTGTGGCTCTACACAAACAAAAACTTTACCTCTTATATTCTCATATACTCTGTTTGTTTTAAGCACAACACCAGGTTTGCTAAATGTATGCGAAATTTCGAATTCATCATCTCCTAAACTTAAAATTGAAGACATGGTGGGTGATATTATGATTAGTTTTTGACGTCTTAATTGACATTTTTGTTGTCACGAATTTAGTACTTTTGACATACTTTTGGTGTGTATTATCCATAGATATAATAACAAGTAGATTAGGCCAGGTCCGAAAAATAGCGTAACGCGGAGCAGATTGGGTCGGTGGTCTATCTATCTCTCTCTACGCGGCGCTTAGCTTTCTCTCTATAGTATATGATGGCCGCCGCCTCTGTGTTTGTGTCGTTCCATTACTCCCACCTCTTGGTAGATACTCTCACACTCGCACGACAGACAAAGATAGCTAGACCACCGTACTTGATATTGGCGTTACACCCCGATGCATTGAGTAGCATATAACTAGCCTGGTCTATTGTTAACATGTGTCTGGTATTATCATAGACGTCAGACTAAGTCAAACAAACTTTGATGTACGGGAACACTGAAACAGGGGAAGTTTTAATTGTGGAACAAGTTTATACATGGATTATACGACATATGACAGAAGCTCGAAACAAATGAGTGTGAATGAAAAGCCTTATTGAATAAACTTTAAAACAACATGCTAGTTTTCAGAGTCATAAACTTGTCAGGATGACACGTTCCACATTAAAACTTCGCCTGTTCGAGTGTTCCCATACATCAAAGTTTATCCAACTAGACACCGTTAAGCTATTAACAAATTTTCAGCTTGCTATTAATCAACTTTTTTTGGTACGCGGGATCCAGGTCTAATTGTTAATCTGCAAGCTCAAAAGAGGAATGAATGAGAATGACTGACTAGATACTCCAAATGATGGAACAACGGAGATAATGTAAGAACAAAGATAACATTAAATACAGGGAGATTAACCACGAGACCAGAAAAATGATAAAGCAGGCAAAATAAAAATACTTCGAAGAGAAATGCAAATAGATGGAGGATCTTAAAAAAAGATACGATTTATTTAATCAACGTAAAGTTAAAGAAATGACAAGATAAAGAAAACAAAATCTCACTGGTGCACTGCTGAATAGACACGGGATTACTATAACACAGACGGACCTTACAGGAACCCTTCTATTTTTATAACATCATGTTGAACAAAATGTTTGTAATTTGAATACAACACAACACTCTATTAACGACATGTCTCCCAACTAAAACGGTTATCTTACAAGGGCCGGTTTCACCAACGACAAATAGTAGTTTATTCTATGAATAAAGTTATTCGACCAAAAAACTGACATTTCTCCATTTTACTAACGTCAAATGAGACTTACAGGTCTGGATCCCGCATATGAAAAAAAAGTGAATTAATAGCAAGCTGAAAATTTGTTAATAGCTTAAGGGTGTCTAGTCAGACAAACTTTGATATATAGGACCACTGGAACAGGGGAAGTTTTAATTGTGGGACAGGTTAAAAATTTGGAACGGTCAGACCACGAAAACGGCACATGTATTTTGTCCGACAGAACAGACTTAAACTCTCCGAACAGAGATTAAACTCTCATGCAAAAATCAGACTACTATTTATCACCAAATGGGCGTTTTAATGAGTGGAACATGTAGAATATGTCAAATGACAGGAATTATGACAGGTGATAAATAGCAGTCTGATTTTTGCATGAGAGTTTAATCTCTGTTCGGAGAGTTTAAGTCTGTTCTGTCGGACAAAATAAATGTGCCGTTTTCGTGGTCTGACCGTTCCAAATTTTTAACCTGTTCCACAATTAAAACTGCCCCTGTTCCAGTGTTCCCATATATCAAAGTTTGTCTGACTAGACACCCTTAAGCTATTAACAAATTTTCAGCTTGCTATTAATCAACTTTTTTTTCATACGCGGGATCCAGACCTATTAATGTATTTATCAAATAAATACTTACTCTTCGAATAAATTGGGTAAGTTAATCTCGCTGTAAATATTAAGACAAAAGTAAATTCGCCAGTTTAACTTTAAATTATCAAAATTATTTTGAAACAAAATATAAATATAAACGTCTAATAAATTTTAATCGACGAATGAAATCGGACCTAATAAAACGATTAAAACGATGTCGGTCAATTGTAAACAAGAAGGCATCAAATTTCGCCGCCTTTAAAGCCATTCTACAAAATAAGTTACTACGACTATATCCTCGGATGTACTAATACATATTATGTACTTACTGAACACCACCATTCACTCCATTTATCATGGAGACAGACCTGCTTCCATAATTTTATTAATCTAAGCTGCAAATAACAATACTCTCAATATTGTCCTTGCCTTCATTTCAAATTACATAATAATAACAGAGACATTTGTATAGTTGGTCTCAGCTTTGCATGTTAACACATTAGTCCAGGGTAATAAGGTTTTTTCCATGACATTTGAACAGCCAGGGTACTGAAGCGTTTTTTCAAAAGGTAATACCTATAAGAGCAAATTGTAACTATTTCCTGCGTAGGACCTGGCGGCCATTTTTATTTATAAACAATTAAGTTTTAAAAAAATGACATTTTTCACTTTTTTTTTTTCAAATCAATGGAAAACATAGAAACTTATGGTTTTTTTAATACAAATATCTTCGAGATTATGGAAAAAGCTTTAAAATGACGTGTTACAAAGTTTGATATACTCATTTATTGTTAATATAATTGCGAAAAAAGGTCGGAATTGCAAAAAAATTATTTTCGCAATAACTGTTTTAAAAATTAGTGTACAGTTTTGAAATTTTTGTCGAATAAGGGTTCTTTGGTGCTTAATATGTGATAAAAATTTCAAAGCGATTCATTCAATTGTTTAAATTTTATTCAAATTGTTTATCCCAGAGAGCATTTTTTTGCAATAACATAAGTCAGAAGAAAATCACGTTAGAACTATTCCATAGGTGTCAAATGAAAGAGCATGAGCTATGTTTCCAACTTGGTTTAAAAAAAGTGAATAAAAAATGCATTTATTAGTAATAAATAATTATGCAAAAGTATCGTAAATATTTCTTTATAAACTTTTTATTTTGTTATATAAGAAATTATACATATTTATTACAATTTTTTATCAAAATTATGATATAGATAACATTACTTGGTAGTTGTGCACTTAAAACAGGGCAAAAAAGTTAATTTTTTTGGAAAAAGTTATTCAAAAAGTTTATAAAGAAAAATTGACGATACTTTTGCATAATTATTTATTACTAATAAATGCATTTTTTATTCACTTTTTTAAACCATGTTGAAAATGTAGCTCATGCTCTTTCATTTGACATCTGTGGAATGGTGCTAAGGTCATTTTTTTCTGACATGTGCAAAAAAATGCTCTCTGGGATAAACAATTTGAATAAAATTTAAACAATTGAATGAATCCCTTTGAAATTTTTATCACACATTAAGCACCAAAGAACCCTCATTTGACAAAAATTTCAAAGCTGTACACTAATTTTTACAACAGTTATTAAGAAAATATTTTTTTTTGCAATTCCGAACTTTCTTCGCAATTATATTAACAATAAATAAGTATATCAAACTTTGTAATACGTCATTTTAAAGCTTTTTCCATAATCTCGAATATATTTGTACTAAAAAAATCATAAGTTTCACTGTTTTCCGTCGATTTGAAAAAAAGGGGAAAATGCCATTTTTTGACAGTTAATTGTTTATAAATAAAAATGGCCGCCAGATCCTACGCAGGAAATAGTTATTTCCACCTACCTCTACCGAAAGTATACTTTTCCGGACCTGTTTGTAGGGAGCAAAGTTGTACTTTTCCTCCCTAGGGAGGAAAATATTTTTCCTCCCTAGGGAGGAAAAGTAAAAGTGACGTCATGGTATTTCATTCATGAAATGTAACTTATTGACGCCCTGTACAATATCTATTTTTTATTACGTAAGTTTCTATACATTTTAACGTTTATTTATAAAACACTCTGTATTTTGCATAATGGTAAAAAACAGTAAATTGTTATTTTGATTTAACAATGTTTACATTATTTATTTGACTTATATTTGACAGTTGACAGTTATATTGTACGTACTTGTTAGTTTTAGTTCTAATAAATTTTGTTGGTTAGTTACATAAATAAACTAAGTAAAAATGAAAAAATGACTTGTTATTTGAGGAAGGTGGAAAAACCATATGTATAACATGGGAGTAAAGTGCCTTTTCCTCCCTTGAATGATTACTGCCCTCCGCTACGCGTCGGGCAGTAAACTTCATTCTCGGGAGGAAAAGTAGCACTTTCCTCCCTTGTTATACAAATAGCTATAATTTGTTCCTATAGGTGTCGAAAAACCGCTTCAGTACCCTGGCTGCTGAAGTGTCACGAACAGGGTATATTTTTGTCTTATTACCCTGGCCTACATTCCTTGTATGTAGTTAATCATGCTTGTATGGTATTTGACACAGTTATTATTGCAGCTTTTAAGCACATGTTTGCTATAATTATTAACAAGCATCCAGAAATTTAAAACTGCCGACAGTCTTTGATGTTTCTCGTTTCGAAGTCGACAAATATTTATTTGTTAGCAAAATTCCAAACTACGAAAATAAAAATACTGTCCCATTTCGCATTTCATTTACATTAGTACAAGTCGAGAGAACGAGATGATTCGAGGTGGCCTTCGTAAGTAATTGAAATAAATTTGTTTCAGTCACAATGCCACACCAATTCGTCTTCGTGTTGTTGGATGTCACTATTTATTTTAATTTGTCTGTTCAACTGCAACGCCTCTTTCTAATAACGAAGCGCAAATGTGATTGATACGGTTTGTTCAGGCGATTCTTATAATCAAAAATAATTTTCTGATATCGCGCAAATTATAGCGCATAGAATCGTAATAACTAGAGTTCGGATTTAAAAAGCATAAAGAAACGCAAAAAAGCGCTTAAAAAGCATAACAATTTTACGAAAAAAAGAATTTTATTATACAAAAAAAGCATGAAAATAAGCATATAAATTTTGACAAACCATTTTTTTAAGAAAATATAAATATATACCTAATTATTTCTAGGCTTGGCTTAAGAACTAGTTAAGACCTATTATAAATTTAATAATAAAATAGAATAAACAAAAAAAAAATAGATACCTGAATCAAAAATGCCTTAACCTAATTTTTATCGACACGCATAGATGAAGGAAAATACATCATTTTTGTTTAAAGCATGAAATAATTAATTACTCATTTAAATGTTCCATCGTAAAGTTTCGGCACCTATCACTCAAAACATTTTTGTATATCTAAAAGCTTCTTTCAACGTCCACACTGGTTATCGGTGCATACTTATACTTTACCACTACTACCGGATCCATATTTATATCTTTCCTTTTAAAATCCTTCGTTTATTGTTAATACATGTTTGAATTTTGTTAATACTATCTGACCAATTTTTCCAGGGATACGTTCCATCTTTTTTTTAAAACTGTTTATTTTTTGGATCGACTCAACTAATGACATTTGCTGTTTCTCCAAATATTTTATTGTTTCACTCACAGAACAAAAGTTGCTTTTGATAAAAGCAAGATTGTTTTGTAATTCTGTTTCACCTAAAACATCCTGACAATATTTTATCGATTTGTTAGCAGTCTCTTTAAGTTCCAATACGAAGCTTTTAAAATTTTCGAAATATTCAGCATAGTATAAAGCTGCATCTAACCATCTAACCCACCGAGTTAACACTGGTTCCGGTGGTAATGGAGTGTTAGGGAATCTGTCTCTAAAAAGTTGCACCCTTAAAGGAGCTTTAATGAAGTTTTTTTCCATATTTTATCAACTCATTAACAAGTGGAAATTCGTATAGTCTCAGCAACGTGATTCAGACCATGCGCTAGACACGGACACGTAAATACAGTGAATTAGATTTGGATAAAACACTTTAAGATTTGATGCTGTTTTGATCATATATGGTGCAGCAGCGTCGAAAAGCATTAATACTATGTATTTTGTTGGTGGGCACAGCCTCGGGAAGATAAAAATTTGTTAAAGCGTCATTTACGAATCTTGGAACTGTATTGTTATTTATTACTTCTAGTTCTTTCTAGCTCTTGCTTAGAGCACACTAAATAACCCTCCGTCAAGATTTCTTCGTGAAGTACGCCTATGATTAAATTAGCGACGTATCTTCCATAAATATACGTAGTCTCGTCCACAGCAAACCAGATGTAATTGTTTCCCACTAGTGTTTTTACTTTTTTTCTGGTTTTATTGTAAATGCAATTAACATATTTTTTCGCAGAGTACCTACTTTCATCCGGCACTTTCGCAATTTATTTAATGGGAGATCAGAGTCCAAATTGCACTACATAGATCAAAATTAAATTTCTGCTGTTCGCAAAAGCAAAAAATGATAATAGTATATAAAAAAGCACCAAATAAGCACGCAAATTCAAAAAAGGCATGATAATTTAAAAAAGCAAAGAAAGCATAAAAGGGCTGTCAAAATGACTTATTTTTTCTAACAATAAAACACTGAAAACGTTTGTTTTCTATACTTCCACAAACTTTATTATATTATCTAAGTGACTACAGCTGTTTCGGCGGAGTGCCTTTCTCAAGTGATATAGTTTACAATGTGTTTGCCTTTTTAAGTCTTCAACTGAAGAGGTTGAGGAGTGGGGAGCTGTTTGTCTCGAGTTGGTCATTCAGAATTATATCTGTATTTTTCAGTTTATTAATTTCCATAGATTCTAAAAAAGATAGCTTAAGGCCTTTATTTTGAATATGTAGAATTTGAAACTTCATTGAAAGAATGATTATGATCTAGACGGTGAAGTGCGTATGTAGAAGTGTCTGTTTTTCTATTGTTGAATGCCCTTTTGTGTTCTGCTATCCGTTTGTCAAAAGTTCTGCCAGTTTGACTGATGTACGTTTTCGGACAGTCACCACAAGTTAGTTTGTACACACCACTCTGTAGTTGCTTTCTCTTTCGGCTTTTATTGTTCTTAATATATTTGCTTAAGTTGTTGTTGTTAGTTCTGACTTATTTAGTTGTTAGTTGTGACTTATTTTTGCATGTTTCGTTCATATTTAAAAAGAAAATAGTCCTGCTTGTATTATTTACCATAAGCATTATGCTTAGAAATCCGGACTCTAGTAATAACCATAGACGTAGTGGTATAACGTAACCACATCGAAAATATAAATATAAGAAACACTATTATTATTACTACTACTACTATCGCTTTACTGGTTTACAGCGTTCTCCGACGCCTTCTGACTCCTAACCTCCATTCTTCTCTTTTAACCATAGACCTGGAGGGATTTCTCTTTCCTCTAGTTCTTTTTCAATTCCCTCCCTCCAGCTTCTTCTCGGACTTCCTCTTTTCCTTCTCCCCTGGGGTGTCAACGCCAAAATCTGTTTAGGGATCCTGCCATCAGGCATCCTCTGTTGTACATGGCCGTACCTTATCCATCAATTATTGTAATAAATGTGACTCGCATCATTTTATCGTATTCTCTCATTTGGTATCCGATCTCTTCTTGATTTTACCGGAAAGGTAAATTATTCTCCGATTCGTTTTTTTTTGCACCAACTTACTCAAAAGGAGGTCCTTATAACAAATCAACAGGGTGCCAGGCGGTCGGAAAATTGTTTGAACGATGTTTTTTATACAAATTCAAAAAATCAATAATTGTTTGACTTCCGAAATTTTTTTAGATTCTTTGGGTCATTCTGAGCAAAAAAGATCTCGAAGTGATTTTTCTCTAAAATTGATTTTTGTCGAGTTACACGCGATTTAAAATTTGAAAAACGCGAAAATGGCCATTTTCAAGGTTTTTATTATTATGAAAGTCAGAAAGTGACCAAATCAAAGTTTAAAGCCTGAAGATCCTGAAGAAATTTTTGTCATTATTTTATTACAAAGCTGTTATTTTTAATTATTAACAATGAGCGCTAAGCGTGTATTGAGGCGGCAGTCCGCAAGAGAGATGCATCATTGGACCCGCCTCAATACGCGCTTTTCTTATTGTTAATAATTAAAAATAACAGCTTTGTAATAAAATAATGACAACAATTTCTTCAGAATTTTGTAGGGAAGACTTTAAACTTTGATTTGGAAACTTTCTGACTTTCATAATAATAATTTTTAACCGAGTAATTAAGCCTTAAAAACGGTCATTTTCGCGTTTTTCAAAACCTCAAGAAAGAAAAATCACAAGAAACCTTTTGTGCCAAGAAAAAAAGACCCAAAAAATCTAACAAAATTGTTCAAAGTGAAAAAATTGATTTTTTGAATTTGTTTAAAAAAAATTGTTTAAACAATTTTCCGACTGCGGTACCGCCTTGCACCCTGGGGATTTGTGTTAAGGACCTCTTTTTGAGTAAGTTTCTGCAAAAAAACGAATCGGAATAATTTACCTAACGGGGGCGACCATACAGCCTGGACTATCTCGTACGAGCATAAAGACCAGAGCCATTAGTACTTATCTACTTTTTTTATTAATAACTCATTTGAAAAGAAATTAAATCTGTCTTGCCGCCTTCGGGTATCAGTAATTAAGGAAGACGTTGATACTTTAACCTCTGATAGAATCAATCGTTTATTGCACAATAAAATTATTAAAAACGCACTCATCATTAATCTTGACCGATTCCAACGAACCGTAATGCCTTTATTGCAGGTCAATAATCCCTTTTCTTTGGCCGATTGTAGACTGTTATTTATGATTTTTTTTATGTAGTATACATTATATATACATTATGGGTAATTTCCTCATGGTTTGATCATGATAATATCTGTCAGACACGAATACAAGAGATGATATAATTAAACAACATGTGTTTTTGCATATACTACGCTTACGATAGATCTTTTAGATATTTTTAGATAGAATTAGATATTTTTATTTTTAATAGTGTAATGTTATAAACGTCAAATGATTGTTATTTTTATTGAAATTATTAATTTTTTACAATTTCTGTGGGTATTATTCATTTGTTAACTTTCTAACTTGTTTTACTATTTTTTCTTCTAAAATTAGTTGGCACCCAAATCTTTTATCGACTACAGACTACATATTCTGTTTAATCTTTCACTTGCCACATTGGTGTATCGGCCTTCTGCATCCAAAGTTGAATATTGGCCTCCCCTAATTTCTTCCAGGCTTCCTGCAACCAATTCCCAGCAATCTTTTTGACGTCGTCTGTCCAATGTGTAGGTGGTCCACCTCTACTTCTTCTGTCTGCTCTTGGTCTCCACACTGTAAATTTTTTGGTCCACCTCCAGTCCTTCATTCAGGCTACATGCATAGCCCGCCCAATTCCACTTCAGTCATGCTACTCGCTCTATGACATCTGTGACGCCTGTCCTTCTTCCGATTTCCTCATTTCTGACCCTGTCTCTGAGAGACACTGGTGTAATTAAGGGTTAATAGAAAAAGTGATGTAGTTTAAATAACTAGGCATCACACTATCTAGCTACGGAAGGCTCGAAACCGAAGTGGAAGATCAAGTGAATAGAGCAAACAGAGCCGCTGGTTGCCTGAATGACACAATATGCAGAAATAAACATACCGGAAAAGAAATGAAAGGCAGAATTTACAAAAAAGTCATCAGACCAATAATGACATATGCGTCAGAAACACGACCTGACACAGAGAGGACAAAAATATTGCTACTCGAAACAGCAGAGATGAAAACCGTACGAAAAATCGATGGTAAGATACTATGGGACAGAGCTAGAAGTACCTACAGTCGGAAAAATGAAAGAATACCCATGAACGATCACATCAATCACTTATTTTGTATTTGTTGTCTTTTTCTATAAATAACAAACGTTTGTCCTAGAAAATGACAGCAAATGCAAAATAAGTGATTATTGTGATTGTTCATGGGTATTCTTTCATTTTTCCGACTGTATTAGTCCAGAAAGCCACTGCGCATCCGCTAGAAAAAATATTCCGATTCGGATTTTTTGCACAATCTTACTCAAAAAGGACCCCTTTTAACAAATTTGCATGTTGCCAGGACAAAAAGTGGGTCAAAAATTTTTTAAACCTTTTTTTTTGTTTTTTTCCTAAAATTATTTTTTTTGCATGGAACAAAGTTTTTTTTAGGTTTTTTGTATCATTCCAAACAGAAAAGGTCTTTAGTGACTTTTCTCTAAAGTTGATAGTTTTTGACATATAAGCGGTTAAAAATTGAAAAATTGCGAAATCGGCCATTTTTAACCCTCAAAAGCTATGTGAAAAACTGAAAATTTGAATGTTGCCAAGGTAGATTCTTTAAACATCGATTGATAAAATCCCGAAGAGTTTTTTGCAATACAATATTCAAAACTCCTTTGTTTTTTAATTGCTAATCAAGCGTGCGCGACACTATTTTCCACCGTTGCATGTGTATACAGTATGGTGCAAATGAAAGGAATAAATTCGTTATTTCGTAAACCGGCGACTTTAAGGAAAAATCCCGAAACAGGTCGATTTTTATTTTTAAGTTATGATATTGTGGCATATATGGTATACTAGTGACGTCATCCATATGGGCGTGATGACGTAATCGATGATTTTTTTAAATGAGAATAGGGGTCGTGTGCTAGCTCATTTGAAAGGTTCTTCAATGTTCTATTCAGTAATATAAACATTTACATAATTATTTATACAGGGTGTCCAAAAGTTTTTAATTAAATTATTTGAAAAAAAAGAAGAATGTATGTAATTTATTTAATTCAAAATACATATTACTGTTACCCGAAAACTAAAAAATGTTTATTTCGCAAAAAAAATTACTTTTCGATTAAATTCAATGTTCAAGCCAGCTCCCGCCAGCCACCTGCCTCTTGGAAGTTTGAACATTTAATTTAAGCGAAAAGCAATGTTTATTTGTCAAATAAACTTTGTTTTCTGATTTGCAAAAGCAGTAAATTGTATTTTGAATTAAATAAATTACATATATTCTTCTTTTTTGTCAAATAATTTAATTTAATAATAATTTTTTGGACACCCTGTATAAATAATTATGTAAATGAGAATTGAAGACCCTTTCAAATGAGCTAACACACGACCCCTATTCTCATTTAAAAAAATCATCGATTACGTCATCGCGCCCAGATGGATGACGTCACTAGTATACCATATATGCCACAATATCATAACTTAAAAATAAAAATCGACCTGTTTCGGGATTTTTCCTTAATAGTCCAGGGTAATAAGGTTTTTTGCCTGTAGGAATCTCCTCCAAATGAGACTAATCATTACGGCTTTAGAAATTACTTAACTTTTTTTTATATGACCTGTAAGTTTCACTGGTTCAAAGTTCTTATTGTCGAAAGGGCTCTAACGAGTCACGAGTGTATCCAAATTTTGAACATCTTAACCAATTTTTGTCTTACAGAAAAACAAAATAAAATAAAAATATCTATAAAAGCAAAACCTACATTTCTTTACTCTTTAAGGTTTTCCATATCACTAATACTCAAGGGGGATCAAAGACCGATTTTCGGGTGAGGATGAACTTGTTTTATGATACATGCATAGCTTAGGTTACCCCACACTTTACGTAATTCAGCACAATCTTTACTACCGTTCAGCACAAAGCTAGAAATATTTTTCTCGTAGCAAGCGGGATATGTGTTTGAAACTAAAAATATTTTAACTGCAAATATTTAAATTTATATTATTTTAAATTCTTGAGGGGACCTCTCTGGATCCGCCCTTGCTAATACTTTTTAAGTTATATTGAAAAAAGGGCATTTTTCTAAAATAAAAAAAAACATTTTTTACTATAAAAACCAAATTTTTTCAAAAATAAGAACTTCGAACCGATCTAGCTTGGGGGAGATTTTCACGTTTTTTAGCAAAAAAGAAGCTAACTTTGTTTTGAGCGTAACTCGCTTAGTTTTTTTGCTAGAAGCTTGATATATAATGCCATAAAAAATAAAAATATAGCTATTTTTTAAACATTAAAAAAAGTTTCAATAAGTTTTCCCTGAAAAGTGCTTGATTTGTTGGTTATTTCACGTTGAAATATTTGATTTGAAACTTAACTAATAAGAAGAATTTTTCATTAGCTACTTGATTTTACTGTGTCGATAGACTTCATGAATAGGTACACCATTTTTTTGTTTTTTTTTCTAAGCTATATTTTTGCTAAAAATATTTTTTCGATCATATTTAATTTGATAAAAAAATTAATTTTTTGCGTTATTTGCGAAAAACCGCCTGAATACGTGTTTTTTTTTGTTGAAAAATAAACATTTTCACTCGCAGGTAACTTGAAAAGTATTGACTTAGGACTTAAATAAAGAAGCTCTATAGAACAAAAAGTTGCTTATAATTAGTCAATTTATTCATTTCCGGACTTATTTTAAACGTATGTTTTTTATCTCCAAAAAGGTGTGACTTTCAGCCCTGAGTAAAAGCAAACACCGGCAGAAGTCCAACTTTTTAATAAGAATAATGTTTATTAAAGAGTATTAATAAAGATTTACAACAAATAAAAAGCATAATCCTTTGAAGTGGAGGATTAGTAAAATCTAAATCCAAATTGCCAAGCAAATACACCGTGACGCTGATAATTACACTCCAAAAAGGTCATTTACTGGGCTGCTAGTGTATTGATGCACTGTTTCTGACAACTTACATTTTTCATCTTTATTGGTATAGAGTATAGAATAAAATAGAAAGAAAATTATAAACGATTACATTATTACATAGTATTATTCTATGAGATGAACAACTCTTTTCGTGCACTACTTCAGCGAATATATCTACAATTTTATTAATACATACAATACATACATACGATACATTGTATCTATCTGATGGGTAACTTCATTTTCAATACTGCATTGCTTAAAATACGTTGCGTATGTATGCCTAAAATAATATGACAATAACACAATTTTACATATAGTAGACGACAAGATGGGGCCCCCCCGCAAGCTTCATGCTGCGGGGGCCTCTGTTACACCCCTGAATGACACCGTCTAGCCAATCATCCTCCGATAGTTGCAAATAGTAGTTTTGTGCATGTGCTTCATTTGGATGAGGTAATATACAATTTGACACTCATAAAATTTTTGTTATCGCTATTGTTTTAAACGTAAATGAATCTTTCGGTGTTTATTTCTTTTCTAAATTTAGTTATACTTTGATGTTGCTTAACGATTTTACGATTAGGAAGTTATTTTTACAGTTATTTTAATAAATATACAAAAGTGTGCTATGGGGTTTGTTGTAACAAAACGTTTGGGTTGTTGTAACATGCTACAACTTGCGCTGAATCTTACTAAATTTATGATCTTCAATATAAAAACGTATTATTTAGTTTTTTCCTCAAGAATGAGAAAATATTAAAGAAAATCAGAAAGGACAACTCAAAGCCAGGAATTAAGGTCTACATAGTTAGCTTCAGCGGAAGTTTTAGATAATCAATGTAGCATAAGACAAGCAAGTAAAACTTTGGGACTGTGTCAATCTCTGTACCGATATTAGACAAGGCGAAAACGGCGGATTCGTTGGGAAAAATATTCCCATGAGATTTTTTTGCATAATTACATTCGTGAGACATCCCAGAATAAGGTTCAAGAGGTCGCCCACGTGAAAAGTGGGCCAAATTTTTTTTACCAATTTTTTTAATCAAATTGCAAAAATCAATATTTTTGGCCCGAACAATTTTTTTGTAGGTTTTTTGGACCATTCTGGATAAAAAAAGGTCTCTTATAATGTTTCTCTAAAGTTGATCGTTTTTGAGTTATAAGTAATTTAAAATTAAAAAAAAAACGAAAAATGGCGATTTTCAAGGCTTAATAACTCGGTTAAAAGTTATTATTATGAAAGTCAGAAAGTGACTAAATCAAAGTTTAATGCTCCCCCTACAAGATCCTAAAGAAATTTTTGTCATTATTTTATTACTAAGCTGTTATTTTTAAGTAATAATATTGAGCGCCATGCACGTGGTAGCGGCCGTAAATGCTGAGTTCGAGAGAGAGGCCACTCCGGCAGTCCAATTGTGCATCTTACTTGCACTCACATTTACGGCCGCCTGCCACGTGCATGGCGCTCATTATTATTACTTAAAAATAACAGCTTAGTCATAAAATAATGACAAAACTTTCTTCAGGATCTTGTAGGGGGGCATTAAACTTTGATTTAGTCACTTTCTTACTTTCATAATAATAACTTTTAACCGAGTTATTAAGCTTTGAAAATTGCCATTTTTCGTTGTTTTCAATTTTAAATTGCTTATAACTCGAAAACGATCAACTCTAGAGAAAAATTATAAGAGACCTTTTTTATCCAGAATGGCCAAAAAACCTACAAAGAAATTGTCCGAGTCAAAAATATTGATTTTTTGCAATTTGATTAAAAAAAATTGAACCACTTTTCACGTGGGCGACTTTTTGAACCTTATTCTGGGATGTCTCACGAATGTGATTATGCAAAAAATCTCATGGGAATACTTTTCCCAACGGACCCGCCGTTTTCGCCTTGTCTATATATAAAAAAAGGAAAAACAATTGAGTCTACAAGTGGGCTATACTAAACCAGGGATAGTTTTTACAGCCGAAGAAGAAAGTAAAATGGCTTCGTATATTCTGAAGTGCGCCGAAATATATTTTGGACTAATTCCCATGGAGATGCGAAAACTGGGTTACCAATGTGCCGTGAAACTCAGTGCTAAGCAACTTATTTCTTCTTGGTATCAAAATTATACAGTTGGTCCAGATTGAGTCCAAAATTTTATGCGTAGAAATCTACATTTACCTTTAAGAACACCGGAAGCCACGTTATTAAGTCGAGCAACATCTTTCAACAGGACTAACGTTGGTATTCTCTTCGAGATATACCAAAAAATTCGAATTTTCTTACTGTTACAACCTGCCCCAATAGATGTTACAACTACATAGCCCCAAGCGCGGGATAAGTTGTAACAATGCACTTTTTTTGGCAAAATGCTAGTTGATTAATAAATACCAGTCTTTTTACCTTTTTTTCAGATCAATTTTATTCATAGAGTTAAACTAGTGTTTAGAGTTTAATTAGCGATAATTGGGAAAATCGCTGTCAAGATATATTTGATTTTATGAAAATTGTTACAACTAGCCCCCTGCTCCCCTACTTGTTTGTAATGGTTATTAAACATTTTTTTTGTGGATTGTCCTACACTGCAGATTTCAACAGACGATATGTCTTCAGTCTTATTTCTATTGTACGAGTCTTTCCTCCATTCGGGCCATTTACACATTAAAAAGACTTTTATCTGCAGCGTTCATTTATAAAGTTGACAATGATATCAGCTTATCCCATATTTCACTTCCATATTCCGTAGTGTTTTAGTCGATTCGGAGGATGATTAATAATCATTTATATCTTCCATGCATGTTTAGTAAAGGTTGAAGGTTATCTTTATTTTTATCATATAATGTGAAATTATTGTCGACAAAGTGTTAGAAATGCTTCATGTTCTTTATTCCTCATGTATTTACTAAACGTCAAAATCAGGAAAACACGGCGATGATGATCCCGGCTTACGCATATATCGGTAAATCCTGCTGTCCTGCTGTGATTTTAAATTAAGTCCCAATGTCAATTCAGTAAAAGCAATTACTTTTATGCTTTACCAAAGCCCCTAGTTTTTGTCCATCTGCCGAGCTTAATGTTCTGCCGGATTTTCCGCTTTAATATTAAACATAAAAGGTACATGAGCAGATTTGTTTTCAAATTTTTTTCATTCTGAATTCCGAGTTTAATTTAAAAATTCCGCAAACAGAAAGCAGCAGCACGAAATGGAACAAAAAGATCATTTTATAAAATACATAAGAGAATCGGAGCTCGGTCCTCGGTAGACAGAGTAGTAATTAGAAAAACAAACACGAAAGTCGACGCCTCGGGTTTTAATCATCCTCCATATCTCGGACATGTCATGTATACGAATCTACAGTATACTCCAGGGAAACAAGCAGAAAAACTCTGTTCGAGACTTGAATAATCCAGGTATCTGATTGTAAACCTACAAAAAGAACGAAGAACTACCAGTTTCCTGCCAAGGGTTCGGAGCCGTTTTTTGATTGTTAACAATTTAGTACAAAAACGCGATTTTTTCGATTTTTGCACCCCATTAAAAAGATAAATATGTAGTTGACATATAATTATAAAAATTTGATTTTTTAGAACATTGAAAAAGCTGTAAAATGGCGATTGTTGTTAAAAAGTCAATTTGTTGTTTCGAAAACTGCAAAATAAGGAAAATCGTTATTTGTTAATAACTATTATTAAAATTAACCTAGATCGTTGGTATTTCACCCAACGTTATGTATTGGGGTATTTAACAATCCCTTAAAATTTCAGAAAAATCCATTAATTAGTATGTTTATTCTATTTATTTATAGCACATTCTTTCACGGTTTTTGCGGTAAATTTTAAAGAACCGCTTGGAATGAGGTGAAATTTGGCATACGCATGGCTAACATGTCAAAGAAAAAAAGTGATGTTGTGCCGATGTGTGATTTTGCCCTGAGGGTGACTTTCACCCCCTGTTGGGGTGAAAAAATATATGTCAAAAATAAGTCCGGAAATTGATAAACTGACTAATTTTAAGTAACTTTTGTTCTATAGAGTTTTTTCGCCAAGTCAACGCTTTTTGAGTTATTTGCGAGTGAATATGTTCATTTTTCAACAAAATAACCACGTTTTTAGACGGTTTTTCGCAAATAACTCAAAAAGTAAGTACTTTGTCGAAAAAAACCGTCTTAGGAAAAATATAGCCTGTGAAAAAATAAAAAAAATGGTGTACGCTTGAGGTCTCTGGACCTCGTAGAACCAGAGTTATAGCCAATGAAAAATAGGTTCATTGTCGCCAAATTTCAAATAGACTATTTCAACGTGAAATATCCAAAAATAAAGCACTTTTTGGGGAAAACCTATTATAACTTTTTTAAAGTGTTTAAAAAAAGCTTTATTCTGTTTTTATAAAAGTTTCTAGCATCAAATTTAATCAAGTTACGCTCAAAATAAAGTTGCTCCCTTTTGTTTTGGCAAAAAAAAATCGGGAAGATCACCCCCTAATTGGCAACCTAACTGAAATTAATCTTTACCGCTCTACAAATTATTTAACTTAAGTTGTGTTTATATGATATGTAAGTTTCATTGCCTCAAAGTGCTTATTTTTGAAAAAATTTGGTTTTAAAATCAAATTTTTAAAATTTTTAATTTTGAAAAATATTCTTTTTTTTCAAATTAAAAATTGTTAGAGATACCAAAATTCTCAAAAAACAAAAAAGTCAGTATTACTTTTCTGAATATCTTATATTTTTTGTTTTTCTGTAAGACAAAATTTGATTAAGATTTGGTGATTCTAAATTTGCATACACTCGTGATCAGTGACTCGTTCAAGCCCTTTTAACTACAGCTGTTGCAAAAATAAGGACTTTGAACCGATGAAACTTACAGATCATATTAACAATACATACACGAGTAAAGAAACTTTTGAAGTGATAACGATTAAGTTCATCTGAGATACTAATTAGGAGGTGATTTTCCCGATTTTTTACCAAAAAAAGGGACTAACATTATTTTATGCGTAACTTGTTTACTTTTGATGCTAGAATTTTTTTTATAAAACAAAAATGAGACCTTTTTTAAATACTTTAAGTTTTCCCCAAGAAAAAACTCTATAAACAAAAGTTACTTAAAATTAGTCAATTTATCCATTTCCGGACTTACTTTGGACGTATATTTTTCACCCTCCAGAAGGGGTGAAAGCCACCCCCATGGCAAAAGCACACATCGGCACAATATCACTTTTTTTCTTTGACTTGTTAGCTATGTGTATTTGTGTATGCCAAATTACATGTCAATCCAAGCGGTTCTTTAACACTTTAACTGCCATGTGTACCATATATGGACACAGGCAATTTTAGTTCTCTGCCATGTGTATATATATTGGACACAGGTTTTATCATCGTTTCAGCCATGTGTCCGTGGTTGGTATACATTTACCGTGTATTTAAACGGGAATATCATTGAGTCTGGCGTAAAACTATAACGTTTAAAAATATCCTGGGATTCTTTTAATTTTTAAAGGTATAAAGGGTAATAAAATGAAAATTAACTATACATTAACTTTTTTTTTATTTTTATGACAGTACAGTATATTATAATAAAAAGTAAATAATGTAGTATTTTTTAACCAGAAAATTAGGTACTGCGAGAGTCAATTTTATTGTACATGTTTTAGTTATTTTTTGTGAAAACATGGTTGGCAAAGAAACATTCTAAGCACATAAAAGGGCTGTCTTCATATCCGTTGCATACCCGTGTTATTCATTTTGTATTTTTTATAGCATAATTTCGACCATGGAGTTCAAATTTTTTTTGTAACAAATCGTGCATCTGCCTCTTTTGTTCAAAGCATTTTAAGTAAGTTCATGTTTGGCTTGAACTTATACAGGAAGAAGTAGATTACTAGATACTTTGAAGAAATTGCATGCACACATTTTCTTTGAATTTTGTAAACTGACATTTTGCTTTGGTTGATGTTATTGAAAATAATTAGAGTATTCACCAGTGAAGTACCAGTAATCATCTCAAATTCCACTTTTTTTTCCATTTGACAGACTTTCGTAAGCAGTTTGAGTAAGCTGTCTTTTGATTTGACATGTTCGCAAATGCTTTTGAGTTATTGTACTCGACAATGGATGCAGGTTTCCTTTTAGGACCTTTCCTAAGATAACGGACTATTTGACCTTAAGTGTCCATCTATGGTACTCATGGCCTGCAACTAGACATTAAGAACAATTTCACAATCGCAGGCCGCGTGCACCAAATGAGGACACAGCAATTTCTACAAAAATACCCAAAAAACAAATCTGATTTTATGATTTTTGCTAAAAACAAACACAAATAGAGTAATTAAGATGAAACAAATATTTTGGCCCAGAAGACCCGGTACAAAATTTACTCTGAATTTACCTGGCAGTTAAAGTGTTAAAATTTAAAGGTTTTGCAATATTTTACCGTTAAAGAACGTACTATTATCCCAAACACCTTTTTTCGGAATAACATTAATCAGAAGATAATGAAGATACGGTATCTTTACGCATATTAAAAATGAAAGTTTAAGATCAACTATAAATAATATGTATCAGAAAAGGTTTAAAAAAAAAAACATTTTTATAACCAAAAACCGATTTGAAAAATTACTGTTACTTTTAACGCATAAATAATTATAATTTATTATTCGTAGACGAAATATTTTTTCATATTTAAAAGCTGTCAATTTTACACGAATATAAAACAAATTTATTCTAGAACCATTAGGTAAAAAGTAGGGATAAGATTGAACTCGACTTAAAAAACAGACAGCATTTTCTGTGACTGCTAAAAATGAGGCTGAAATGAAAATCAGTAGGACCATGTTAGGGGGAACTAAAAATTCAAGCGTTCAAAACACTGTAAGCTTCTTTATTCCGGGTTCTAGTTCAGATATTTTGACCTTTTTTTTTTAATTCGTATGTACTTTTTGCCTACATTATAAATATGAAATGTTTTAATAATATTATTAATTATTAACAAACAAACTAATTTGTTTAAACAGTTAAAAAATATATTGTTCCCAAAAATTCTAATTTTTGATTTAATTTTTTGAAACTTTATCTTTGAAATGAAACTAATTACTTCTTTTTAATTATGGTAATAGCCAATCGGCTATTCTGGCTATAAAGAACCCACTCGCCAAATCAAAACTGGTGTCGAAACTGCAAAGATCTCCTCAACAACCTGGCAAAAGACAATAAAATGTCTTTAATGTGGGTGCCAGGTCATGAAGGGGTGCCTGAGAACGAACGAGCAGATATGTTAGCGAAACAAGGCTCGAGAGAATTTTTTGAAGGCTCAGAACCCCTGTGTCATGACTAAAGATTCTACGAAAAACGAGGTTTAGAAATGACTGATAAAGAATCATCAAAGGAAATGGAAAGCCACACAAGGGCAAATCAAGACTAAAAAAATAATCAAGAATATTGATAAAAAATTCTCGAACAGTATGATGAACCTCAATATACGAGAGATCAAAACGGTCACTGAAATGGTGACTGGACATTGCCGTTTAAGAAATCACCTATACAAACTAGATAAGGTGAATGAACCATGGTGCAGAAAACGCAAAATGGAAGAAGAGACTGCTATATACATATTATGCCATTGCAGTGTGCTAAGTGATGTAAGCCAGGAATTCACTGGTCAACTGAAATTTGAACCAGAAGAGATCCTAAAACTACCAATAAGAAAACTGTTGGCCTTCGTTGAGGCCACAGAACTTATGAGTTTAAGGAAAAAAAACAAGGTATGGTACAAAGGTCTTATGACCAAATTCCAGAGACTAACGAGTCTCGCCTGAGTTAAGAAGAAGAAGAAGAATTATGAATGAATTATGAAGACAAAATATTTCGTACTTTTTATCTAATCGTCCCAGAATAACTCGCTGTTACCTATGATTATTAATGAGATTCCTAATACACTTCCAGTGAATATAATAACTCTTTGATAAGTGTTGGCGATACAATTCTTTTTTATATGCGTGTCCGCGAAGATTATAACTCCCAAAATATTTATAATGAAAACATTTAGTTCATAATAGATGCCGACAAAAACAATTATTTCCATTTCTGTTTCTACAGACGATACCAATTATTTCTTTTTAGTAATTATAATTTTCGTGGACCCACAAACAGAAATGATGTTTTTTGCTGATACTCCTCAAAAAATAGCTATTTGTATAACAAGGGAGGAAAGTGCTACTTTTCCTCCCGAGAATGAAGTTTACTGCCCGACGCGTAGCGGAGGGCAGTAATCATTCAAGGGAGGAAAAGGCACTTTACTCCCATGTTATACATATGGTTTTTCCACCTTCCTCAAATAATAAGTAATTTTTTCATTTTTACTTAATTTATTTATGTAACTAACCAACAAAATTTATTAGAACTAAAACAACAATTACGTACAATATAACTGTCAACTGTCAAACATAAGTCAAATTAATAATGTAAACATTGTTAAATCAAAATCACAATTTACTGTTTTTTACCATTCTGCAAAATACAGAGTGTATTAAAATAATCGTTAAAATGTATAGAAACTTACGTAATAGAAAAGAGATGTTGTACAGGGCGTCAATAAGTTACATTTCATGAATGAAATACCATGACGTCACTTTTACTTTTCCTCCCTAGGGAGGAAAAGTACAACTTTGCTCCCTACAATCAGGTCCGGAAAAGTATACTTTCGCTAGAGGTAGGTGGAAATAAATTTTTCCACCTACCTCTACCGAAAGTATACTTTTCCGGACCTGATTGTAGGGAGCAAAGTTGTACTTTTCCTCCCTAGGGAGGAAAATATTTTTCCTCCCTAGGGAGGAAAAGTAAAAGTGACGTCATGGTATTTCATTCATGAAATGTAACTTATTGACGCCCTGTACAATATCTATTTTCTATTACGTAAGTTTCTATACATTTTAACGTTTATTTATAAAACACTCTGTATTTTGCAGAATGGTAAAAAACAGAAAATTGTTATTTTGATTTAACAATGTTTACATTATTAATTTGACTTATATTTGACAGTTGACAGTTATATTGTACGTACTTGTTAGTTTTAGTTCTAATAAATTTTGTTGGTTAGTTATATAAATAAATTAAGTGAAAATGAAAAAATGACTTGTTATTTGAGGAAGGTGGAAAAACCATATGTATAACATGGGAGTAAAGTGCCTTTTCCTCCCTTGAATGATTACTGCCCTCCGCTACGCGTCGGGCAGTAAACTTCATTCTCGGGAGGAAAAGTAGCACTTTCCTCCCTTGTTATACAAATAGCTATTTCCACCTACCTCTACCGAAAGTGTACTTTTCCGGACCTGATTGTAGGGAGCAAAGTTGTACTTTTCCTCCCTAGGGAGGAAAAGTAAAAGTGACGTCATGGTATTTCATTCATGAAATATAACTTATTGACGCCCTGTACAATATCTATTTTCTATTACGTAAGTATCTATACATTTTAACGTTTATTTAAAAACACTCTGTATTTTGCAGAATGGTAAAAAACAGTAAATTGTTATTCTGATTTAACAATGTTTACATTAATAATTTGACTTATATTATTGACAGTTGACAGTTATATTGTACCTACTTATTAGTTTTAGTTCTAACAAATTTTGTTGGTTAGTTACATAAATAAATTAAGTAAAAATGAAAAAATGACTTGTTATTTGAGGAAGGTGGAAAAACCATATGTATAACATGGGAGTAAAGTGCCTTTTCCTCCCTTGAATGATTACTGCCCTCCGCTACGCGTCGGGCAGTAAACTTCATTCTCGGGAGGAAAAGTAGCACTTTCCTCCCTTGTTATACAAATAGCTATTTTCGCTAACACTTTATTAGGGATTATAATTTTCAGGATCATATAATCGAAAATAATATTTTTCGCGGCGTTCATTGACAGTTCTACCCTTAACGGCATTTTTCGGAGTTATACTTTTCGTAGGCGGCGGCGAACTATTTAAGTGTTTCTTTAAAATTTATGGAAAATTGTCAGCTTTTCGAACATGTAAAAAAATTTTTTCTACGAACAATATTAAAGTTATTCTAAATGTTTATAAACTAAAAATATCAATACCTTTGCATTAGGTTTTTCGACTATAATAAGCATTTTTTCTCTTTTTTTAATATATATTATATTGATAGTAAGTACATATTCTACTTTCTTTTGGTACCTTGATGTCCTTTTTCTTGACTATGTGTCTTTATGTTTTTGCAAAAAAGGTGTTTGAAATAAACAAAAAATAGAATAACTTTTAAACTAATTGATAGATCGATCTAAAATTTTGAGGGGTTTATTAAGTACTTCTTCTTGCAGTACCGTCTCCTATCGGAGGTTGGCTACCATCACAGCAAACTTTGTTGGCTGCAGCTCTGAACAACTGTATTGAACTGCACCCATACCACTCTCTTAAATTTCGCTGACAACCCTGACTTATTAAGTACGCCAGTACCCAACTTTTGATGAAATACCAAAATTATAGGTTAATTTTAATAATAGTTATTAACAAATATCGCTTTTGCCTTATTTTGCAGTTTGCGAAGCAACAAATTGAATTTTTAACTTTCACATAGAGCGAATAGATCAAAAGCGAGTAACAAAGAAGGAACATGAAGCCAAAATGGGAAACAAAAGAAGAAAGGGAAGACCGAGGAAGACATGGATGGACCAAATCCATGATATTGCTGAAAAGACATGAAGAACCTGGCCACCAATAGAAGGGCATGGAAGAAATGGATGTAGGGTCGGTACTAAGGATTATGAGAAAGAAGAAGAACTTTCAAAAAACGTTATTTTGAAGCTTTGTGACTGTTCTAAAAAATCAAATTGTGTTTATCTTATGTCAACTATTTAGCTTTTTAATGGGGTGCAAAAAATAAAAAAAAACATGTTTTTGTATTAAATTGTTAATTAAAAAACGGCTCCGAACTCTTGGCAGGAAACAGGTAGGTTTTCTTTAGATATGTCTACAATAACTAAAAATAGAATGTGTGTGTACTTTGTACGCACGTAAGAAGTTATACTTCTATAATTATGATTTCAACGAAATTAATATACTTAACAGGTTATTTGTATTTCATTTAAATATTAAACTAACTTTCTTTACCCACCACTTTTAAAATTTTTTTATTAAAACGGTACCAAAAATATAAAAAAAAAGAATATAAATCGTCCGGGATTTGAACCCTTGACCTCTTGATATCCGGTCACACGCTCTACCACTGAGCTATATTCCCTTCGCTTTGACAGGTTACAAGATTTCTCATACATACTGACAAATTTAATAGACCAAGTGAAGTGTACAAAAATATTTTAAATATACTTACTATTTTTATCAAATATCTTATTCCCGAGGAAGACAAATCCAAAGACACAAAAATTATAATAAATAATACATTTACTAAGAACACTAATATATCCTTTTATATGATATAATATGATTTATTTGCGCTGACAGCGCTGATACATACATATCTGTACCATTTGATCAGATGATGTTATGTCCATTTTTACTATTTTATAGGAGAGACAAAAAACCGTTTATGGGAGTTTGTATTTTAGGTTTTACCTAGGAATTAGCAATTTTCAGAATAAATAGATATGTGAATATATGCGATATGTTACAATTTATTCTACGGACTCGAAAAAGTGGAACAAGGTTTTGAAAATAAAAAAGAAATTTGAAAAAATTGCAAATTATCATGTTTTGACCAAATGATTATTGTTAAAGGATATCACTTATTATCTTCCTATTCTTGAATTATTTGACTTTTTTGTGGAATTTCTTCTTCCTCTTCTTCTGTATGTCATCTTTATGTCTTCACTATGTCTTCATCTGCGATGAAGGTTGGAAATCATCACTGCTATTCTAACTTTACCCGTGTTGAGCTGCCCCCCCCCCCACTTGCAAAAATTAAAAAACAAATAGCCCTGATTTATGAGCTATTTATGAGCTCTCATATTCCGCAAACTAAAAATTTTGAGCTCGTTCCACTGAGCAGGAATTTAATACCCTAGTGGGGGGGGGGGGGGCTGACACTACTTAAAAATAGGAATATTGAATCGATTTTTGCGGCAGAATTACGAGCTATTTATGAGCTCTTGAAATTATATAGTTTCGATTTTTGAGCTCATCCCCTTCACCCCCAAACAACCCTTGAATTGATTTAACTTAAGAGAAAGATGCTGAGAAAACTTAAAATGTATCGTATTGCGGATATAATTCCTATAGCTTATAAACTCTAAGAATAAACTATTAAATCAAGGGCATTTCGATTATTAAGCTACAACCCCTTCGCAAGAAAACCACCCTATCTTCCCGGCTTAAGAGAAAGTTGTATTTAAAATGCGTTAAACTAATTATTTGGCGACTACATATCATTTAATAATTTATAAGCTTCCAAATTACGCGCATTTAGATCAGTAAATTGCAATTTATTTTGTATAGTGCAGTCACTGAAGGTAAAAATCAACGATTACCTTCAATTTCGGTGAACCTTCATCGATTTTCGCGAAAATTGGTCAGTGGTTAGAGGATACGTCAAGAAACAAAGGTGACATGGTACCACCTTTCGCCTTTACCCTGAGGGTGGATACCGCCCCTTCTCGGGGGTGAAAATTATTTTATAAAAAATAACTGCACAAATCAATAAAAGAACAAATTAAAAGCAAAATTTATTATATAAAGTTAATAAAATAAGTCAATACTTTTTAAGTTATTAAAGATGTTAAAGTTATTAAAGAAAAAAATGCATGTTTTGAAGAGGTTTTTTGTAAATCACTGAAAAACTGTAAGTTTTTACAAAAAAGTTAATAGTAGTTTAATTCGTATAGCTTATATTCTAAGAATAAACTCTAAAATCACGCGCCTTTCGATTATTGAACTACAACCTCTTCGAAAGAAAACCATCCCATATTCCCGGCTTAAGAGAGGGTTGTACTTAAAATAATTTAAATTAATTATTTGTCGACTATATATTGTTTAATAATTTATGAGCTCGCAAAATATACGCATCTCAATTATTGAATTGCCATTTTCTTTCTATAGTGCCGTCACTGAAGGTAAAAATCAACTATGACCTTCGATTTCGGTAAATCTCCATTCATTTTCACGAAAATTGGTGAGCGGATTTTGATACTATCAACTTTTTCTGGATCTTATTTTTGATGGGTATTTCTAAGTACTTTGACAAGTATTTAGTACCTAAGTGTTATAAAATGCATCTTTTTCCCGTTATTTAAGCTTGAACCCTTAGATTTGAACAGTCGCGGAAAAAAATATACATTTAATTACCAATAACTTACTTTAAATTAACATTAAAGGTTTTTCAACTAAGCAATTTATTATATTTTTTATTAGCTTCAATTTTAGTGATGAAAACTTTTTTGTAAAAACTTACAGTTTTTGAGTCATTTATGAAAAATCGCTCTAAAGCATGCATTTTCTTTCCAAAAATTAAAATATTTGATCTTTAATAACTCAAAAAGTATTGATTTATTTTAATCACATTATATAACAAATTTTGCTTACAATTTGTCCCTTTCTCGATTTGTGGGGTTATTTTTAATAAAGTAATTTTCACTCCCGAGAAGGGGTGACATATACCCCATGCTAAAACCCAAAGTTGTTATTGTCAATTCGTGAAAATAAATGGAGATTTACCGAAATCGTAGGTAATAGTTGATTTTTACCTTCAGTGACTGCACTATAGAAAGAAAATGGCAATTCAATAATTGAGATGCGTATATTTTGCAAGCTAATAAATTATTAAACGATATGTAGTCGCCAAATAATTAATTTAAATTATTTTAAGAACAACTCTCTCTTAGCCGGGAAAATGGGGTCGTTTTCTTGCGAAGGGGTTGTAGCTATATAATCGAAAGGTGCGTGATTTAAGAGTTTATTCTTAGAATATAAGCTATACGAATTAAACTACTATTAACTTTTTTGTAAAAACTTACAGTTTTTCAGTGATTTACTGAAAACCTCTTCAAAACATGCATTTTTTTCACAAATAATTAAAATCTTTGATCTTTAATAACTTAAAAAGTATTGACTTATTTTATTAACTTTATATAATAAATTTTGCTTTTAATTTGTTCTTTTATTGATTTGTGCAGTTATTTTTTATAAAATAATTTTCACCCCCGAGAAGGGGCGGTATCCACCCTCAGGGTAAAGGCGCAAGGTGGCACCATGTCACCTTTGTTTCTTGACGTATCCTCTAACCACTGACCAATTTTCGTGAAAATCGATGAAGGTTCACCGAACTTGAAGGTAATCGTTGATTTTTACCTTCAGTGACTGCACTATACAAAATAAATTGCAATTTACTGATCTAAATGCGCGTAATTTGGAAGCTTATAAATTATTAAATGATATGTAGTCGCCAAATAATTAGTTTAACGCATTTTAAGTACAACTTTCTCTTAAGCCGGGAAGATAGGGTGGTTTTCTTGCGAAGGGGTTGTAGCTCAATAATCGAAATGCCCTCGATTTAATAGTTTATTCTTAGAGTATATAAGCTATAGGAATTATATCCGCAATACGATATATTTTAAGTTTTCTCAGCATCTTTCTCTTAAGTTAAATCAATTCAAGGGTTGTTTGGGGGTGAAGGGGATGAGCTCAAAAATCGAAACTATATAATTTCAAGAGCTCATAAATAGCTCGTAATTCTGCCGCAAAAACCGATTCAATATTCCTATTTTTAAGTAGTGTCAGCCCCCCCCCCCCCCACTAGGGTATTAAATTCCTGCTCAGTGGAACGAGCTCAAAATTTTTAGTTTGCGGAATATGAGAGCTCATAAATAGCTCATAAATCAGGGCTATTTGTTTTTTAATTTTTGCAAGTGGGGGGGGGCAGCTCAACACGGGTTCTAACTTTTGACACTACAGCACAAAAGAGTTCAGTTGAGCTGCATACACACCAAGATATTTTTCTTCTACCTATGCTGAGCCTTCCTTGAATCTTTTCCTGCATTATTAATTTAAAGAATTCATAACTGTCACCACGTGTCATATGATCCAGATACTGTGGTTTTTTTATTTTGGTGGAATCCAGTATCTCCCTGTTGTGCTCTATTTTTCTTAGTACTTTTCATTGGTTATTCTGTCTGCCCAGGAGATTCTCAGCAATCTTCGATATGTCCACATTTCAAATGGTTCCAATCTATTATTACATTGTTTAATAAGAGTCCATGTCTCCACAACATACACAAGAATAGAAAATGCATAACAATAATTTATTACTCGTTTTCTAAGATTTTGGCTGAGGTCTCTACTACAAAATATTTGTTTCATGTTATTGAATGCATTTAACAATGAATTAATACAACTTGATTCCACAAAAATACTAATTTGTGACTTACGCACAAGTGACTTGTACCACTTATCACTATTTGACCATAAAAATGAAAAATGTATTTTGATCATTGTGTGATAACAATACTTATGATAATCTGATCACGCATAAACAAAAAAATGTGCGCTTATCATTGAATAACCAATGCTGCCAATCAAATTATATCCGTTGTGCATTTAGCAGCGTCTGCCTAAACGATAAAGAATGTTGTTTTGATTATTTGTGTGCACTAAACACAAAATGACTAAAAATGCAGTTAGCACCGTCTGACCAAATGGTACTGATATTATCTTGAAAGATTAGCAACGAAATACACACTGTCTGTGTGCGCATGCGCCCGGCATTATAAAATTTCACTCTCGATCGTAAAGAAGTATAACTTTAAAAAAGTTGTTAGATATGTGGATTATTCAAAAATCTCAAAAATTCTTACTTCCTGGACTATAACGCCCAGGACTTTTAGTATACGAAATCTACAGTATCGCATGTTGGTTCTTCTCCCCAGAGTTTTCGTTCCGCGATGGTTTCTTTTTTATTTTTTGAAGGATTCATGTCGACAAGGCTTAAAATATCCACCACGGCGTAGTTCTAATTAAAAACGGAACAAAAGGAGAAAGGTGTGGGGTCCGGGATTGCATTGCATCTTTTTCGAACTTTGATATTTGGACTGGAAAATATCGATCAGCTTTTTGCGTTGTAGATTTTTGTAACGAAAATGGGAAAATCGTGTTACGGGGCATTTGATTAATAGGCTAAACTAGTTTAACTACATACTTTTTAACCATGATCTATTTTCATTCGCACAGAAGTGAATTATTTATGGAGTAGAGATGGGCTAAATTGGTGATTCGGTTTATTTTCATAAACTTCTTTAATTATTATGGATCAGTTGTATCATAACTCAATATATTATGATACAATTGATCCAAATGATAGCATAACCCAGACATCTAAAGTGAAAGTTATCCTCCAACACCAAATTGTTCTATATGGTCCACATAATGTTCAGAAAAAAGTCACACCATTTTGAGAGTCGGGTTTGGGGGGGGGGAGAGGGGGAGAAATCGGTAAATTCGTAGTTTTTTAAGCTTTTCGTCAATATTTCTAAAACTATGCGGTTCCTAAACTAAATCCTTCTAAAATGAACGGTTCCAAAGTTACGGAGGTAGTATAGTATAATTGGTTCAAAAAAGGCCTAACCCAGACATCCAAAGTAAAAGTTTTCCTTCAACACCAAATTGCTCTATATGGTCCACATATCGTTCAGTAAAAAGTTAGACATTTTTGAGCGTCCGGTTTGAGGGGGAGATGGGGGAGAAGGCGGTAAATTAGTAGTTTTTTTAAGTTGTTCGTCAATATTTCTAAATCTATGCTTTAGCGTAAACAATATTCTATACAAAAATGTTCTACATAAAATTTAAAACAAAAACTGTTCTATACATAATTGTTATAAAATCAACGGTTCCAGAGTTACGGAGGGTGAAAAGTGGAGTTTTTCGATACTTTTTATATTTTTTGGGCAATTGATGATGATTTTGGATGGTGAAGTTGACGTTTATTGAAGGGCTTATCACTAACATATCATCGGCCAATGAAATAGCAAATTTTATTTACAAAACTCAATCCTGTTAAGGAAAATTTCTTTCATCAGTAATAATACATATTATAAATTGCCCAGAAAATATAAAAAGTATCGAAAACCTCCACTTTTCACCCTCCGTCACTCTGGAACCGTTGATTTTATAACAATTATGTATAGGACCTTTTGTGTTTTAAATTTTATGTAGAACATTTTTGTGTAGAACATTTTTTACGCTAAAGCATAGTTTTAGAAATATTGACAAAAAACGTAAAAAAACTACTAATTTACCGACTTTTCCCCCATCTCTTCCCAAACGGGACGCTCAAAATAGTGTAACTTTTCACTGAACAATATGTGGACCATATAGAACAATTTGGTGTTAGAGGAAAACTTTTACTTGGAATGTCTGGGTTAGGCCTTTTTTGGAATAAATATACCTCCGTATATCTACCTCCGTAACTTTGGAACCGTTCATTTTAGAAGGATTATGCATAGGACCTTTTTTATTTCAAATTTAATATAGAACATTTTGTATAAAAGGTTGTTCATGCTAAACCGCATAGTTTCAGAAATATTGACGAAAAACGTAAAAACTACGAATTTACCGATTTCTCCCCCCACTTCCCCCCAAACCTGACGCTCAAAATGGTGTGACTTTTTTCTGAACATTATGTGGACCATATAGAACGATTTGGTGTTGGTGGTTATTTTTCACTTTGGATGTCTGGGTTTGGGTTTAGTTATACCATACTAATATAATATTGATATTGCAATGATTAATTATTTAGATGGGAAATAAGCCACTATTAAATTGAAAAAAATAATTTTATTAATGTTTCGAAGCCCAAATCGGGTTTCGTTGTCAGTTTTTCTATGATTCTGGACTTTAAATTCAGTATTTCCTTTTTTCCTTCTGCCAAACTGTTATCGAATTGTTATCTTCTTCTTCTTCTTGTTTTTCAGTTTATTGGCCTCCACCTACTTGGGTATTTGGCCAGCTCATCGTCTCGGAATAAGGGAAAAAGCCCTTATTCACTTACAATTTGGAGTTAGTACATTATACGATTTGCTTCTTCTTCTTCATCTACTTCTTCTTCTTCAGTTAACTGGCAATTTTGGTTGATGTGGGATAAACATGATAATTTTATCTATCTGTCATTTATCTGTTCTTTTTCTATTAATAATATTTATACTCCACCCCTCTAATAAAGTTCCAGACTCTGAGCAACGAGGCCTGAGTATCTTTTTTGTGTATGATCGGATTATTGTCATCTGAAGTCACTTTTAACCCCTGATATGCTCTTTTTAGACGTTATGACTTTTCTGCCTCCGATTGTTATAAAACTCCCAGTAGTGAAATAAAAGAGCTATAACAGAACAGAAAGAAATAAAAGCAAATTAACTGTATGAAAAAAACTAACGTAGTATAACTTTGACCACTTGGTATATCTCAATTGTTAAAAAATGCATATCCTGGAAAACAACATTCCACTCACATCTTTTAGCCATTACACTCATTTATTTCCCAACACACAGACAGGTGTCGGTGATATATGAGGAGCTTTGAATTGTCCTTTTTTTTTATTCTGAAGAGCAGGTTATCAATCTTCGATAGACGTTTCTGTGGAGGAGAATTGGGTATTTAAGGAATCCCAATCGCGTGAAAATAAGCCTCGTTCAAATGTCTCACGGAACAATTTTAAAAAGCAAGATTGATGATAACGTGGCGGGAGCCATAATGAGGGAAGTTGGAAGCGTTAATAGGAGCATTTTCGCGGGAGGGGGAGGGGAGAGAGTAGAGGGAAGTTTTCTCTTGTGAGCGTTTTGGTGAAATACACGATCTCATCGATTTTACTATTGCGTGGTAGTTTGTCGAATATAATACGATAATAAAACAACCAGGAAAATATGGCAATTTGAAGTTTTTCAATTTTTTACGTTTGACACCGTTATCAGTGAAGTTAAAAAGCAGGACTAATAAGTTTGCGTGTTGGGAATTGAGATATAATAGGTATATATGAAAATTAACAGTTTGTTAAGTTTTATGTAATTTGACTATTTTGTGCCTAGTTTCTTTGCACAAGTTTCGTCCTGTTAGATTTTTGTCTCCGATATATTGTGCGGGAATAAGTATTTCTTTTTCTATTCGTATATTCTGCCGTGCTAGGCCCAAAGGCGGTATCTAACATTTTACAAAATGGTGGCAAAATCAATTTCAAAATTGAAAGCTAAAATTTTGGCCCGTTAGGGATTTATGGACTAGCTAATAGTTTTTATGCATGGATATATTCCCCAGTTTATTAAGGGAACCATTAATTATATTTTAAAACAAAGTTTTATATAAAAAAGGTAGATACCGCTAAAACGTTTTATCAAAAATTACTATAAAACTAAGCCTATTAGCAGTATGTGCTTTACAGTTGTTATTGATATGAAATAAAAAGCTTTTCTGTGTATTAAAGTTTATTAAATTGAAACAATTCAAATATTATTAAATGTTATTATTTTATTGAGCCGCAATATGACAACCACAAATTGTCAATATCTAGTTGTAGTTATATATCTGTTTTCTTTCAAGAGTCAATAAATACATATTGGTTCATTAATAATAATGTTCTAGTTGTGATAAAATATAGACAAATTAAATAGACAACCAAACAACATACCTTGTGTCTTATACATACAAAAAACTTATTTAGTATTACAATGGTATTACCTCATAATTAACATTTTTTATAAAATCTTTTATAGTGCGTCTAATAATTTGGCCAGAAACTGTACTTGTAAAAAACAGAATCCGTTCATATTGTTATCAGAAGTTAAACATCTGACGTTAGGCTTTTTAAAGAATTCTTCAACTGTGAATTTATACCATACTTCACTTTCTCAGCTATTATATTTTTATTTTGTTTCTTAGCGACAAAGGTTTCCTATTTTACGACATATTATTATAGAGCTTTAAGATTTTTATGATCGCCGACACCGACCCTAATATTATTATGCAGGTTATTTTTAATCTCATTTTAGATAAATATGATAAGTAATAAAATAGTATTGGGGATTTCACAATATTATATTCGGTAAAATACCATTACTTACAGTAATCAGGGCAAATTTTAACATTTTATTAGTTGTATTGTACAAACTAGTTATATGTTATGATTTAAATATGATCACATTGTCCTTCAGACCGAAAGATACCTAATTATGTGATATAATATAAGATTTTTAAAATATTCAAACTGCTCTACTAAAAAGTTGCTTAAAATGACATAGTGTAGTTTACTTCCAAGGTCCAGAAATGTTATCAACAAAACTCTCATTTAAAAACAAATTTAATACAATTGATTCATAGTTTTGAATACATCATTAATTTATAAACAAATGTTTGTATCATTATCCAGGTACCTGACGCATTCTTAGAAAATTTATAAAGGAATAAAACCAGCATGTTTGTATAAAACTTATTTAAAGGATTCTCAAAAGATTAAGTAAAAATAATATCCCAAATCTACAATACCGCATCTATAATAGCATTGTATGACTAGACATTGTCTAGTTAAACAATGATAATAGCTTGTATTTAAATAAAAAAAATGCAATCAATGGAACTGCTAATCCCATGTACGACCAACAAAGGGTTAATTACAGAAAACTTTAAGTATGAAACAAACCTTGCACCTCTTGTCATTGCTTTACAATAAATTTGTTCTATAATATTGTCTACAGTGGTTTCACCTCGTGTTTCACAACTCTTACTCGACTCTATTTGATTTTCTAAGAAAACATAAAATATTTAAGGTCACTTTTTCTAAAAATGTTTGTGGACAGCGTGTATTATAAATAAATATTATATTATAATAATCAAATATTATAAAGTTTTTAAAACCTAATAAAAAAAAGAAATATTTTTAACTATGAAAATCTCTTATCGCCTAATTCAAGATATAAATCATCCACTTGGCGCAGAGTCATATTGTTTAGGACCACATAATTGGTTAATTCTTGAAATACCTACTATAAACAAAAATGAAAATAAATTTCAATAGATATAATAATCTCGAAAAGTTCTTACCATCCTCGCTAATTATTTCTTTTACTAACACAACTCTTTTAACTAACACAATAATATAACCATGTAAAATTAGGCCGAATTTACTTTGTAATACTAAGGCGATTTGGCGGTTTCTAAATGTAGGCGTAGCATTCTTGAAAGTATATTAGCGGTAAGTGCAATATGCTAAGGTAAGGTATATGGACGGCAACTGTAGCAGATACCGTCAAAACGCCATAGTATTTAACATTTGCCGCTAAATGGCTTAGTATTTTAATTGAAAAGTGTAGATACTGCTAACAAAATTGCAATTTTATTTAAAATACCGGGTGTCCACTTATATTTTCCCCCATTTTAACTGCCTATAACTTCTAAACGGTTCAAGATAGAAATGTGCGGTTTTCGCTGAAATGTTTTACTTTAGTAAAAGTTTTGACTGAATGGATTGAATTTTTTATATCGCTTTCAAATACGAAATAAAAAATGGCGGATTTTTGAAAAATCTTTTGACTTTTTTTTAATGGAACACCCAGTATTTTTTTTTGTAAATTGAAAGAAAGGTCATTCACCTATTCAGCGATATAAAGTTTTTTAAAATCGGTTGTCAAATCACTGAGTAATTAATTTTTAAAATGAGGGGTGCAACGTGGATATCACATACCTAAATAACATAACTGAGCAAAATTATATTATGTTATATGATTTCCACATTGCATCTCTCATTTTAAAAATTAATTGCTCAGTCATTTGGCAACCGATTTTAAAAAAATTTATATCGCTGGATAGGCAAATGACCGTTTTTTCAAGACACAAAAAAATATACTGGGTGTTTTAATAAAAAAAGTCAGCAACGTTTTTTTTTTCAAAAATCCGCCATTTTTTATTTAAAAGCGATATAAAAATGGTCATTTACCTAAAAACTTGAAAAGACGGTCATTTATCTATCCAGCGATATAAAATTTTTTAAAATCGGTTGTCAAATGACTGAGCAATTAATTTTTAAAATGAGAGATGCAATGTGGAAATCACATAACTTGCTTAGTTATGTTATTTAGGTATGTGATATCCACGTTGCACCTCTCATTTTAACAATTAATTACTCAGTGATTTAACAACCGATTTTGAAAAATTTTATATCGCTAGATAGGTGAATGACCTTTCTTTCAATTTACAAAAGAATATACTGGGAGTTCCATTAAAAAAAAGTCAACAAAGTTTTTTTCAAAAATCCGCCCTTTTTTATTTCGTATTTGAAAGCGATATAAAAAATTCCATTCATTCAGACAAAACTTTTACTAAAATAAAACATTTCAGTGAAAACCGCATATTTCTATTTTGAGCCGTTTAGAAGTTATAGGCAGTTAAAATGGGGGAAAATATAAGTGGACACCCGGTATAATGCTTCTACAACTCCCGCTTAGTATATATTTACTTTGTAAATATATACTAAATACCCTGTTCTACCTAGAAATAAAAAAAACTCATTTTCGATAAAAAATCAGTTACCGCCTTTGGGCTTAGCACGGCAGTATTGCTAACAAGTATACAGTGAGCACGTAAAGGTTGGAATAAATTCATTTTCTCGAGAATGGACGATTTTGGAAAAAATCCCGAAAGAGGTCAATTTTTATTTTTAAGTTACGACTTTTTAGCATATATATGATACTAGTGACGTCACACATTTGGGCGTGATGACGTCATCGATGATTTTTTTAAATGAGAATAGGGTTCGTGTGATAGCTCATTTGAAAAGTAATTCAATTCTTTATTCAGTAATATAAACATTAACATAATTATTTACACAGGGTGTCAAAAAAATTTTTTTTGAATTAAATTTATTGGCATAAAAAAAAGAATATGTGTAATTTCTTTAATTCAAAATACATTTTACTGCTCTCAGAAAACAGAAAAAAATGTTTATTTGAAAAATAATCATTGCTTTTCGTTTAAATTAAATGCTCAAATTGTCAAGAGGCAGGTGGGTGGCTGCTTTAATATTGAATTTGCAAAAAACAATATTTATTTGTCAAATAAACATTTTTTTCCTGTTTTCTGATAGCAGTAAAATGTATTTTGAATTAAATAAATTACACAGATTCTTCTTTTTATATCAATAAATTTAATTCAAAAAACATTTTTCTGGACACCCTGTATAAATAATTATGTTATTGTTTAAAATACTGAATAGAGAATTGAATTACCTTTCAAATGAGCTATGACACGACACCTATTCTCGTTTAAAAAAATCATGGATGACGCCATCACGCCCAAATGGGTGACGTCACTAGTATGATATATATGCCAAAAAGTCGTAATTTATAAATAAAAATCGACCGGTTTCGGGATTTTTTTCCAAAATTGTCCATTCTTGAGAAAATGAATTTATTCCAACCTTTACGTGCTCACTGTATAATGAAAGAGTATAATCCAAATATTTTTTTTGGCGATTGCACTAATTATTTTTCAACAAATCATTTTTTTTGTGAATTTGTTTAATTTTTTCAAAAAATTTAGTGCGACACATGTTTTTATGATAAAATTAAGTTATTCCGAATTTTATATTATTGGCAAGTGTAATCAATCCCATATCGCAGTGAAGTTTGGCTACTGAAACAAAGAACAAAGAAAATGTTACTATATAGTTAATATAGTAGACTATGAAATGTTTCGGGGGTTAGTCAAACCCCGATTTCATAAAATTAAATTTCGACCTTTGCCTGACCTATTTAAAAGTCTCTCCTAGGTTTGACTAGTCAAAGGCCGAAACTGTAATTTATTTCCGGCTTTGACTAAGACCGTCAGTCAAACCTAGGAGTGCCTGAAATTCGGGCTTTGACTATAACACTTATAGCAAAAACTTAATCCCGCCTTAAATTCCATTTTTATCTTTTTTTTATAAGTTAGCTATTATTTGAAATATTTTTTGAATTGCGCCAATATTTTACCGATCTTTTGAAATGCACGTAGAAATTTTTTCATTATTATAAATACTCTGGGCTAATTAGCAAAATACAAGGAAAAGTTATTTACAATCGAATCTTATTATTGTATGTATTAATAATATAGATATGCAAAGTCCGCAGATAGTGTGCTACTTTTTTTATAAACAAAATGGCGCCCGAAAATCGTCTTTTTTTCAATTTTTGCTCTATAACTCCAAAGATTTTAACTTTAGACCAAAAACACCGAAATAAAAATTCACCGCAATTAAATTCTGCATAGAGATGTGTTTTTTCCGATTTACTTCGACGAAAACTTTCCCCGGAAAAAGCGGGTTTTTCCAACAAAATCTTTAATTTTCAACTAAACTTTTAGATAAGTAGTTGTTAATCAATAATTAAATAACTTGGTAACGTAAAAGCCCTTTCCGTATATATTATAATTCCAGAAGTCTATGGAAATTGAATAAACAGTTTAGCAACAATTAAAATGTTAATTAAAACTTTACGGTCGCTATAATAACGACAATAATTATGGTGCATAAGAATAACTATGATTTTTTCATAAAAAGACACTATGCCTATCTAATGTACTTTACAGAATTGAAATTGGACTATTTAAGCGGCCTCAGGAATATTTTAAAATTATAAACAATTTTTTGGTTTATAAACAAATAGAATAAATATCTCGGGAAATATTAAACTAAATTAAATTGTGAAAACGGTATTCGAAAGACAGCGGCAGGACGCTTCTTTTAAAAGAAAAAAACGTTTAATTATGACGAGTGGTTCCTAAGATACAACCGGTCAAAGTTGACCGGAATTTACGGCAAAGATATAAACAATAGGATCATAATTTTCAAACCATCACCTTTTTATTTTTGTCCTCTTTCTCCACACCAATTTTCATATCTTTAAAATCCTCATAACATATATTATTATAATAAAAACTATCGATAATACGTGTGAAAATTGCCAAAAATAGCAAAATTCCAATCAAAAATTAGGTTGGAGAAAATGTAACCCTCAAAGTTCAAAATCGGTATACGTTAACAAAATGCATTTTCTCGGCTTCCCATGGAGCAATTTCCTTCATTCTTTTTTTGTTCCCAAGTAACTCGAGTAGAGCCATCGAACTAACGCATTATTAAATGTCAAACTTGCTTTTATTTTGTTATAATAGATTAATTTATTTATAAGAACAGAAAATTCCATATTTTTTCCAGTTGTAGGCTTTTTTTTAGATAAACTTACTACAAGTGTACCTTTTAAAGTTAAAAACATAAATATTCTCAGTTGAAAACTGTATAATTATTTAAACAATTTTTATTTAAACAAATTAAAATATTGTGTTATAATAAATTAATTAATTTATTATAACAAAACAAAAGCAAGTTTGACATTTAATAATGCGTTAGTTCGATGGCTCTACTCGAGTTACTTGGGAACAAAAAAAAGAATGAAGGAAATTGCTCCATGGGAAGCCGAGAAAATGAATTTTTTTTAACGTATACCGATTTTGAACTTTGAGGGTTACATTTTCTCCAACCTAATTTTTGATTGGAATTTTGCTATTTTTGGCAATTTTCACACGTATTATCGATAGTTTTTATTATAATAATATATGTTATGAGGATTTTAAAGATATGAAAATTGGTGTGGAGAAAGAGGACAAAAATAAAAAGGTGATGGTTTGAAAATTATGATCCTATTGTTTATATCTTTGCCGTAAATTTCGATCAACTTTGACCGGTTGTATCTCAGGAACCACTCGTCATAATTAAACGTTTTTTCTTTTAAAAGAAGCGTCCTGCCGCTGTCTTTCGAATACCGTTTTCACCATTTAATTTAGTTTAATATTTCCCGAGATATTCTATTTGTTTATAAGCAAAAAAATTGTTTATAATTTTAAAATATTCCTGAGGCCGCTTAAATAGTCCAATTTCAATTCTGTAAAGTACATTAGATAGGTATAGTGTCTTTTTATGAAAAAATCATAGTTATTCTAATGCATCATAATTATTGTCGTTATTATAGCGACCGTAAATTTTTAATTAACATTTCAATTGTTGCTAAACTGTTCATTCAATTTCCATCGGCTTCGGGAATTATAATATATACGGAAAGGGCTTTTACGTTACCAAGTTATTTAATTATTGATTAGCAACTACTTATCTAAAAGTTTAGTTGAAAATTAAAAATTTTGTTGGAAAAACCCGCTTTTTCCGGGGAAATTTTTCGTCGAAGTAAATCGGAAAAAACACGTCTTTATGCAGAATTTAATTGCGGTGAATTTTTATTTGGGTGTTTTTGGTCTAAAGTTAAAATCTTTGGAGTTATAGAGCAAAAATTGAAAAAAACACGATTTTCGGGCGCCATTTTGTTTATAAAAAAAGTAGCACACTATCTGCGGACTTTGCATATCTATATTATTAATATATACAATCATAAAATTCGATTCCAGTAATAAAATTGCTGGTAAATAACTTTTCCCAAAAGTGGCCTATTCTCCGATAATCAGCCCAAACTAAAATATAAGTTTTTCAAGAATTCAAAGAATTTAATAAGCAGCGAAGATTTGCTATTCAATTCCCTCCGGCACTGGTTTCAATCTCCATTCAACTCTCATTCACCTTCTCGACGTCTCCTTTCAAAATATTAATGGAAGGCCGTCTCTCAAATGAAAACATAAATTCGAAGCGATGACCCATTCGTAACATTCAATGAAAATAAGAGAACCTGGAAGACGGGGAATATTCCAATTTCTAGACTTTACTCGAGATAACAAGACACCGAATATGACGGGAAGCGCTGTTACAGAAGACATCAAGGCAGCGTAATTTTTTTAGGACTGAAAAAGGAAACTGGAGATAAGAGAATGATGATGATTACACTGTACAAATTATATGGAAATTACCTGGCGTCTTTTTTGGTGGTGTCATTGAATAAATGAGCAGCCGTTTTTTGAGTTTTTACAGCACGTCCATTATTATATCTGTCAAAGTTTAGCTTAGGGGGCGTTCAAGTATTACGTAACGCGATTTTTGATGATTTTTGACCCCCTCCCCCCTATGTAACACGCCGTAATGGGGCGTTCATCTATTACGTAACGCAATTTTTGAAGATTTTTGACTCCTCCTCCCCCAACCTGCGGTACGTAATACTTGAACGGTCCCTTATATACTTCTTTTGTGTACCGTCTGCAGTAATTATTCGAGATGGGAAACAATGTAGTAAAAGTAACCGAAAAGAAGAAGGGATCTAGCAATAACCAAGCACTGCTGCACTCAGCGTACAGCATGGCTCCCTCGATGGACAGAAGAAGAGATCTAGTGATAAGCAACCACTTCTTACAGCCATCTGGTCATTGTCGACCACTTCTTCAGTACTGAGACCTTTTTTGGTGGATGCGCCCAGTGTTATTTATTATGGCCAAACGCAGGTCACACAGGTGATAATTCTTCTTCGGGAGAGAAGAGATCTGCAGATAAGCGACCAGTTCTCACAACAATCTGGTCATTGATGATTACTTCTTCGGGAAAGAAGAAGAGATCAAGCAATAAGTGGGCGCTTCTTACAACCCTCTGGTCATTGTCGACCCACTTCTTTAGCGACCTAAAGTTAACACATTACATCTACAGGTTACCATTTTTTATCCTTTTTTCAAACTTATTGTGCTGCGCGGATATTTTATCAATCTTTTGAAATACACCTAGAAATTTTTTCATTATTATAAATATAAGTTTTTCAAGAATTCAAAGAATTTAATAAGCAGCGAAGATTTGCTATTCAATTCCCTCCGGCACTGGTTTCAATCTCCATTCAACTCTCATTCACCTTCTCGACGTCTCCTTTCAAAATATTAATGGAAGGCCGTCTCTCAAATGAAAACATAAATTCGAAGCGATGACCCATTCGAAACATTCAATGAAAATAAGGGAACCTGGAAGCCGAGGAATATTCCAATTTCTAGACGTTACTCGAGATAACAAGACACCGAATATGACGGGAAGCGCTGTTAGAGAAGACATCAAGACCGCGTAATTTTTTTAGAACTGAAAAAGGGAAACGGGAGATAAGAGAATGATGATGATTACACTGTATATGGAAATTACCTGTCGTCTTTTTGGTGGCGTCGTTGAATAAATGAGCAGCAGTTTTTTGAGTTTTTACAGCACGTCCATTATAAGATCTGTCAACTTCTAGCTTATGTACTTCTTTTATGTACCCTCTGCAGTAATTATTCGAGATGGAAAACAATGGTGAGACTTGTTTTACGATATTATGCTAGTATTAAGAGAAGAGATCTTGGATTAAAGTTTGAGTAACTAATATTATTTGCTTCTCTTCATTACGCATAAATTTGGCATACGCATAGCTAACATGTCAAAGAAAAAAAGTGATATGGTGCCGATGTGTGCTTTTGCCCTAAGGGTGACTTTCACGTTCACTCCATCTCGGGGGTGAAAAAATATATGTCCAAGATAAGTCCCGAAATGGATAAACTGACTAATTTTAAGCAACTTTTGTTTTATAGAGTTTTTTACCAAATCAATACTTTTCGAGTTATTTGTGAGTGAACATGTTAATTTTTCAACAAAATAACCACGTTTTTAGACGGTTTTTCGCAAATAACTCAAAACGTAAGTATTTTGTCGAAAAAAATATTCTTAGCCTATCAAAAAGTGAAAAAAACGGTGTATATATTAGGTCTCTATACCTAGCAAAAGCAGAGTTATAGCTAATGAAAAATAGGTTCATATTCGAAAAATTCCAAATAGAATAATTCAATGTGAATTATCCAAATAATGAAGCATTCTTGGGGAAAACACATTACAACTTTTTTAAAGTGTTTAAAAAAAGTTTTATTTCTGTTTTTATAAAAAAATTTCTAGCATCAAATGTAAGCAAGTTACGCTCAAAATAAAGTTGGTCCCTTTTGTTTTGCCAAAAAAAAAAATCAGGAAGATCACCCCCCCCCCCCCAATTAGCAACTTAAATGAAATTAATCGTTACGCTTCACAAGTTACTTTACTTATGTTGTGTTTATATGATCTGTAAGTTTCATCGATTCAAAGTGCTTATTTTTGAAAAAATTTGGTTTTAAAGTAAAATTTTTAAAAAAATTAATTATGAAAAAATGTTTTTTTTTTCAAAATAACTTAAAAATTGTTAGAGATACCAAAAATCTTAAACAATAAAAAAAGTCGGCTTTACTTTTCTGAATATTTTGTACTTTTTTGTTTTTCTGTAAGACAAAAGTTGGTTAAGATTCGGTGTTTCTAAATTTGCATACACTCGTGATAAGTGACTCGTTCAAGCCCTTTTAACTACAGCTCTTTCAAAAATAAGGACTTTGAACCGATGAAACTTACAGATCATAATATGATCAATATGTACGTGAGTAAAAAACTTGTGTAGTGGTAACAATTAAGTTCATTTGAAATGCTAATTAGGGAATGATATTCCCGATTTCTTAAAATTTTTTTTTAAAACAAAAATAAGCATTTTCTTAAACACTTTAAAAAAGTTAAAATGAGTTTTCCCCAAAAAAGTGCTTCGTTTTTTGGTTATGGCACGTTAAAATATTCGATTTGGAATTTGACGAATATGAACCCATTTTTCATTAGCTATAACTCTGCTTCTACTAGGTATAGTGACCTAATATATATATACACCATGTTTTTCACTTTTTTACCTGCTATATTTTTAATAAGAATTTTTTTCTTGACCAAATACTTACTTTTTGAGTTATTTGCGAAAAACCGTCTGAAAATGTGGTTATTTTGTAGAATAATTAACATATTCACTCGCAAATAACTCGAAAAGTATTATTTTGGTGAAAAAACTTTATAGAACAAAAGTTGCTTAGAATTAGTCATTTTATCCATTTCCGGACTTATTTCAAACATATACAGGGCGTAACAAAAATACAGGTCATTAATTAAATCACATATCCTGAGACCAAAAATAGTTCGAATGAACCTAACTTACCTTAGTACAAATATGCACAGAAAAAAAGTTATAGCCCTTTGAAGTTACAAAATAAAAATCGATTTTTTCGAATATATCGAAAACTATTAGAGATTTTGTATCGAAAATGGATATGTGGCATTCTTATGATAGGAGCATCTTAAAGAAAAATTATAGTGCAATTTGTGCTCCCCATAAAAATTTTATGGGGGTTTTGTTCCCTTAAACCCCCCCAAACTTTTCTGTGCGTTCTAATTAAATTATTATTGTGATACCATTAGTTAAATTCAATATTTTTAAAACTTTTTTGGCTCTTAGTATTTTTTCGATAAGGCAGTTTTTATCGAGACACAGCTTCTTTTTTAATATGTTTACATAAAAATTTTATGGGGGTTTTGTTCCTTTAAACCCCCCAAATGTTTGTGTACGCTCCAATTAAACTATTACTGCGATACCATTAGTTAAACAAACTGTTTTTAAAACTTTTTTGCCTCTTTGTATTTTTTCAAGAAGGCACCTTTTATCGAGATATGGCTTCTTTTTTAATACGGTTCAAAATATACCTAAAAATGTAAATCATACATAAATTTTATTATTACCAAGTCTCCATAATCGTACATACTTAACCATATACAAATATGTGGTGGATTTGAAAAATATTCAAAATATCTCGATAAAAACTGACTTTTCGAAAAAGTACTAAGAGCCAAAAAAGTTTTAGAAATATTGTGTTTAAGTAATTGTGTTAAAAGTAATTAAGTAACTACAATAATAATTTAATTGGAACGCACACAAAAGTTTGGGGGGGTTTAAAGGAACTAAACCCCCATAAAATTTTTATAGGGTGTCCGAATTTCCCTATAATTTTTTCTTAAGATGCTACTGTCATAAGAATGTTATATGTCCATTTTCAATAAAAAAACTTTAATAGTTTTCGATATATTAAAAAAAATCGATTTTCATTTTGTAACTTCAAAGGGTTGTAACTTTTTTTATATGCACATTTGTACTAAGGTAAGTTAGGCTCAATCAAACTATTTTTGGTCCCAGAATATGTGGTTAAATTTATGACCTGTATTTTCGTTACACCCTGTATTTTTCACCCCTAAAAGGGTGTGAAACTCACCCCTAGGACAAAAGCACACATCGGCACAATATCACTTTTTTTCTTTGACAATCCAAGCAGTTCTTTAAAATTTAGAGGTTTTGCAATATTTTACCTTTAAAGAACGTACTACATCCAGCATTCCTCTGTATAAAGTTAATCACTGTAGTTTTAAGGTCTTTTTTTAAATCTTCTAATAAATCCATACAGGAGGAGAGTAAATTGAGGAAATAAACTTAAGCGGGAGTTAAAGCTAAAGTTGTCGACATTTCTAAAGTTGTTTTTTCAGACCCAGTCCGTTGACTAATACGTCTTCCTATAGTTTTGCCAATGTTTGCTCGAAAATATGTTCAGAGTACATATTAAACAACAGCGGGAACGGAATGCATCCTTGTCTCACTCCTCTGTCTATCGAGACTGACTCTGTTAACTGTTTGACTTTAATGTTGGCAGTTTTTTTGTAATATAAATTATATATAATTTTCAAGTCTCTATCATCTAAGCCCGCTTCCTTTAAGATGGTTACGCGCTTATCATGTATTACACTATCAAAAGCCTTTTTGTAGTCGATTAAACAAATATATATACGTCATAGTTGACATCCCTGGACCCCTGTATAAACATTTCCATAGCTTTTATAAAAAGTTTTTGGAAAAGCTATACGTTTTTTTTTGGAAAAAAAACATTTTTTTGGTTATGTACGCACCGCAAAAACAGTTAAAACGAAAAAGTGACGTTATTGGTGATAGGGGTAGGGTTGGTAGTCTAAAATTACGCTGAGCCTTATTTTTTTATCAGTGAAATTTAATAAAAAATTTTCCTCTTGGTAAAAGGTATATTAGTTTAAAAAGCGCTAAAGGGCTACAAACGTATAAACAAAACGTTTTCGCTCTGTAACAAGAGCATCATCAGTGTTACAAGAACATGGTGAGCCAACCAAAAAATACAAGGTCAAAGCCTTTCAAAAAACAGACAAAAGTCTAATATAAATAATACATCGAAAAATCCAAAGGATGGATAAAATTCCTAAGGATACGGCCCTAGGGCAACATATGACTCCCACACGTGGTAAGTGGGTCAAAAGGTAACTAGGTCATTATGTTATAAGAGGTGGCAGGCAACTCCTGTGGCAGGTTGCCTGCCACCTCTTATAACATAATGACCTAGTTACCTTTTGACCCACTTACCACGTGTGGGAGTCATATGTTGCCCTAGGGCCGTATCCTTAGGAATTTTATCCATCCTTTGGATTTTTCGATGTATTTATTTATATTAGACTTTTGTCTGTTTTTTAGAGGCTTTGACCTTGTATTTTTTGGTTGACTCACCATGTTCTTGTAACACTGATGATGCTCTTGTTACAGAGCGAAAACGTTTTGTTTATATGTTTGTAGCCCTTTAGGGCTTTTTAAACTAATATACCTTTTACCAAGAGGAAAATTTTTTATTAAATTTCACTTGTAATTAATGGTATACAGCCAACTACAGGAAGTTCTTCCTTGTGGATTTTTATCACTTAAGAACGTAAAAAATGGATTCTGGAAGTGAGAGCATTTTATTACAACTTCGGAACAAGGGGTACAACAAGGGGTACCCTTTTATTACAACTTCGGAATAAAAACTTTTATAATCAATACTGTTTTATTATTTACAACTCGCTCAAGAGATATATTAAATAATCATGATGCCACAAAAGAATATTCTTAGAATAATTACCTTCACGATTTTGCCGTTGTTAATAAAATAATCCATTTGTTAGAACATCTATAGAAAATAAATACTAGATACTAAAGGTACGGTAAAGTTAATCCACAACTCACTTTATGGTAAAATATATTTCGTTGCTAATGATCTATAATAAATTGTCCCTTTTGTTAAATAAACTATTAGGACTTCGAGGCAATGGGTCGTTATTCTTAACCACAAGAGGGCACTAACGGTGAATTTATGGACCTGTAATTTTGTTTTTTCATTCTACATCCTTTGAACGATATAAATATTGATTTACGATAAATGCTATTCGATCGATAATAAAATTTACTGTGTACATTAATCAGATTAAGAAATGCTCATCTGTCTCTATTGAGAGAGGGCTTGTAAAATTGTGCATACCATACGTTTAGTTTTCGATTAGAGATACGCGACTGAAGGCAACGTTAAAATCGGCAACATTGCTTATGGGAATTAGTTGCATTGCCCGTGTATATCAGTCCTATTCCGAGGCATTTTTCCGGGTCTGTGAGATCTGTAGTTTCGTGTTGCAACGAAATTGAAAATGGTTATTCATTTTTGATTTACATGTTTACTCTGATTGGAGTACGAAGGGAACCATTCTTGTTGGAACTTTACCGCGCTGAGCAGATGGGACGTGAATTATAAATTGTAAAATTCCCTTATCTTCTTTAGTCTCAGCATCCGTTATGGCTTGGCAAAGTTTAGAAGCCTCGGGGGTGTAACCAGAGAAGGTCCCATTGTTTCCAATCTGGTGGGATGTAGAGTAATATTTTTGATGTTGTTTTATGTTCTATTAGATTGAAAACTTAGTCTATAGTCTAAAGCATTATTAATTTATTTTAATTATAATTTATTCTAATCTAATAAGGCCCTCTCCCCTTGTTGCTTCATTTTTAATAGATGACTCTTTAATCATCTTCGTCTAATTTATTTTTATTATCCTTGGTATTTTTACTGATCTACTTTTATTTTTATATGTTCTTTCCATTCTAGTTGTATTTTTTGTTTTACTGGTTTTATTTCTTATTTTTTAATTTCAGTATTTCATTTCTTTTTGAGTGTGGCACTCTTCAATAATATTGTTGTTTTAAATATAGATATTGTACGAAATTATAAATAAAATAAGCTTATACTCCAATTAAAATTGTGGCTTGCTTATACTGAAAAAAAAAAATAGTAAATTGTATTAAGATGACACAAGAAAATAGCTTCAGAACAATTATAAAAAACTTAATAAATACTATATTAACTTTGCACTTATTGTTTATTATTGTTTCAGGTAAGTCGACCATGGATTGCTTCACAACTGAAATCAGTGAGTAATATAAAATAGTTTAATGTGGGTAATATTTTTTTTTTAAATTTAAATCCAATTTTAATAAAAATCAGCAGTCGGATGTTGTTTATAAAGTAAATTGTAAAGACTACAATTCTACATATATTGGGAAAACAGCAATATCTACATACATAGAAGGGTTGTTGCATACAAACATAGTGTACAAACAAATAAATTAAACACGGCAGTCTTAGCCAAACATTCTATAGAAAATAGCCATGAAAATGTACAGATTTTAGAAAAAAAAAACAACTACAACAAAAGATGTCTATTGGAGATGATTCACATAAAGAAATATCAAAATTGTATCAATAACAAGACCGATATAAAGGATATTTTCAATATATATCACAACTTAATATATTGACTTTGTTTTGCAAATGCACCATTGGCAGATATTTTAAAGTATCTGCCATGTGGCTTTAGAGTCAAATATTACTTTCTCATTCCAACACGGATTAACAAGGCCTGACGTGTTTATATAATATTAAAGTGGATATTGAAAATGGCAAGTAGACGAAACATTTAAGCAGTAATAAACTGTTTTATTTATAACAGACCGACAAACCCAGGAATTAAAAGTTTCCTTGCCAAAAGTACAATGAACCAGTCATAAAATTAATTTCTACTCCAAACCATAAAATACATTCAAACAAACATTGTTTCAGTTGTTAACATCACTTAAATAAGCAAATATTTACACTTTAATTGTATTTTTTCGTAAAAAACAGAGTCGTACGTTTGCAGTGACGTCATCGTGCGTTTTCTGTCTGTATTCTTCGTTAAAGCGTTCTCAGGATCACATCTGCTTAAAACATGACTCCATCGCTTAATTGAACTAATAGGAAACGGTTAACTCGTAAATTAGTTGGTGTAACAATGATAAATTTGAACGTTTGTTCGTTTCCAGTTGCGCTTAGAAGGATTTTTACAGACAGATTAGCAATTATTAACTGACGGCATTGAAATGCGAGACAAATACAAAGAAAAATACACAGAAGAGTTGGATGACAAGAAAAGTATTGTAGCTTTTACATGGCACTATAACATATAGTCCACACTACGTCGTCCTTTTTTAAAAATGATTACAAAAGTCTTAAAAATGGTCTTAACTGCTTCATTTATATATAATATATAATAAATAATATTATATATTATATATAAATGAAGTATATATATTTATATTCAAATATCACATAATAAACAAAATTTTTATATTAAACCCGTAACAAATGTTAAATATCTAGGAGTTTTTATAGATACACATCTAAAATGGGACTTTCACATTAAATATATCATTAAAAAGCTACAGTTTATCCTGTATAAGTTTAAACATCTTAAAAAACACATACCTAATATATACCTTCGCACACTATATTACGGACTAGTAGAAAGTCATCTCCGTTATGGTATACTGGCTTGGGGAAGCGCCCTGAAAACACACATTCTCCCACTGGAAATCATACAAAGAAGATTTCTGAAAATTATTATGTCTAAACCATACACCTACTCTACAGATAGATTATATAAGGATAGTAATATATTTGACTTGAAACAATTATACTTTCTTTGTGTGTCTTTAAAATATCACACCATGAAAACAGACAACAATTTACCATCACATGAGCATGATACAAGAGGCAAACACCTCTATATGATTCCGAAAATGACAAAGTCCTTCTGTCAAAGAAGTTTTCTATTTCTAGCCCCAAAAATATATAATCATATCCCCAGTGATATCAAAAATACTAAGAATGTTCCTCTATTTAAAAAGAAATTAAAATCATTTCTGATGGAACAAACAAGAAATTTTTGTGACATCATTATAGTAGCTTAAATTTACATACATTAAAAAACAAAAAAAAAATAAATGAAACTCTAGAGTCACTACCAATTTTTATACCTATATTTCAAATTTTATATTGTTTTAAACTGATTTATTTTGCTTATTATTTTTATCATATTTAATAAAACATGCGTATATACACCATTCTTCAAAAATATTACTAACTAATTGAGCCATACATAATTGTTTTAAAAAAAATTAATTATTCGTGCTTTATTGTTAAACTAAGTATTTATTTATTGTTTTCATTATATTATTATTTATTCTACGTATCATATTTACTAAAACATAACTGTGTATTTACAAAAAAACGTACCTATCTATTTATTGTATTATATTATATTGTATTATGTTGCTATTTATGTTATTTACGTTAGTATGTTATTATTTATTATTTTATATCCTATTTACCGAAACAGGTGTATCCACACCTCTCGGAGACCTTCGTGATTTATTCACTTTATATGTAAATATCTAAAAAGATTGTACCTGTTATTGTTGAATAAATTATTATTATTATTATTATTTGGGCGAGTCTACCACAGTGGCGTGCTGGAACTTTTCAAGCGGTCCGGTGATTTTATAGCGGCCTCCCATCCTCATTTTGCCTTCTATTATCAGGATGTTTTACTCGTTATTTATAAAATCAAGTAAACAAAAATATAAATTATTTTTAAATCAAACATAAAACTTTGAATTCAATGATTTTTTAATTTGCTATATTTTTTTTATTTAAGAATAAGCAATCTTACAAATAGTAAATGACATGTATGACAATATTGTCTGTAGTAAGGCAGAAACCATAATTTCTTGAATAAATATAATATGAATTTGAGGTAATTAAGATAAAAGTAAAATAAAATTTTGAGAATTTTTCAGTTATGTTTTAAGTTGGAGTTTAGTAAATCAATTATACAAGAGAGTACAAATACAAGTACAGTGCAAATACTTTGATTTAACAATATTTAAAATGTTAATACAACACAATAATCTAAACATTATTTTATAATTTCCGCATTAAAGTAAATTTTTGAGCAAATTCGTAGATTATTTCATCATTTTTAAGCTCATTCAAAGCTTCTTTTTTCTATAGCCATTAGCATAAATAATGTTTCCAAGTGATCTTGTGTTAAAGTACTTCTTAACCGATTTTGTTATGTATTTCAACGTTGAAAAGCTTCTTTCGCAAGATACGTGTGTCACTGAAAAAGTTAATAAATGCTTATATACTATTTAAATTTGGATAAGTACACTATATTAGTTGTACTAAAGCAAATACTTGCAGGCATGAACATAAATATTATCTGTATAGTTAGCTTCATAAATCTATATAGTTTTATTCAATTACCTACTTAACTTGTATTTTACAATTAAAATTTTTTTTAATTTTTTTGAAATGTTTTTAATAGATACTATTAACAAAATTAACATTCTATTAGAAATTAAAACAATATTTTTTTAGTTACATCTAAAAATTTTTGTGGACCTCTTTGACCGGCCTCAAGAGGCCGCGGCCTCTCGGTGATTGCACCGATTCATTTATATGGCCAGCACGCCACTGGTCTACCACTTTCTGAAAAATTTCAGAGTGCAGGTTGGACGCGTTGAGTCCTGAGTCCAACACCCGCAAGATGTCACTCTAGCGCGGTACAGTTTTGTTTTACAAAAACTCTCAATTTTCAATTGAAAGTACTTATAATTAATTACTAAAGATCTCTTGTCCTACAAATTTACTGCCTCATTTCGTTAGTCCGATAACGTTAATATGTTAATTATGGCAGGTTATATTTTTGCGACTACAAAAGTCATAATTTTAATTTTTTAACGTTCAAAAAATACATGTTTATTAAAAAAGTAAGTTGCCATAAAGTCATCGAAATGTAAACAACTCAATTTTTTGCATCCCACATGTTGGGAATTTAAATACCTTACCTTAGGGCATTATTCCTGTTGCCATTTGCCCATCACAAGGCATTTTAAGTAAATATGCATCTGTAAAGCATAAATTTTATATTTGAAGGGTTATTACCCCTATATTTCTTTGGTGGCTCAGCTAGCATCCAGACTGTCTTACACTGATGATGATTTTGTAATAAAATCGAAAACGTTTTGTTCTGATGTAGCCCTTTAGGGATTTTAATAAATTTTATACCTTTTACAAAGGATTTATTCCAATTTTTGTGATTGATGGTATACAGCCAACTACAGGAAAAATTTTCTTTCCTTGTGGATTTTTTAAAAAAGTAATTGTCCGACAAAAAATTGACGCAAACTTATAAAAAACGAAATTATTTTTAAACAATTAATAGTAGTCTACTTTTGTGCTTTGTCGGTAGGGCTTACAATACCGAACTAAAATCTGAATACGGGTATTCGACATTTGAAATATCGGGTTATTTTCGATTAAATACTTACTTTTCGAGTTATTTGTGAAAATCGCCTGAAAATGTGATTTTTTTGTCGAAACATAAACATTTTCAATCGTAAATAACTCGAAAAGTATTAACTAAGTTAAAATTCTATAGAACTAAAATTGCTTAAAATTAGTCAATTTATCCATCTCCTGACTTATTTTAAACGCGCGGTTTTTCACCCCCAACTAGGGGTGACTGTCACCCCCCGAGTAAAAGCAACCAACGCACAAGCCGTCCAAATTTTCATGCAATTCGGAGTTGATCCTGAAAATTACACGGTATCGCCGTATTTACCGTTTATTTACTGGACTACAAGGTGTTTCTATAATCTGTATTTAATCCTACATAATAATAATAATCAGACGAAATTACAAAAAAAATCGTTGATTAGACAGACATCCAAAGTGAAAGTTATCCTTCAACACCAAATTGTTCTATATGGTCCACACAATGTCCAGAAAAAAGTCACACCATTTTGAGCGTCGGGTTTGGGGGGAGAGGGGGGAGAAATCGCTAAATTCGTAGTTTCTTAAGTTTTTCGCCAATATTTCTAAAACTATGCGGTTTAGCATGAACAACCTTCTATACAAAATTGTTCTACATTAAATTTGAAATAAAAAAGGCCCTATGCATAATCTTTCTAAAATGAATGGTTCCAAAGTTACGGAGGTAGTATAGTATAACTGGTCCAAAAAAAGGCCTAACCCAAACATCCAAAGTAAAGGTTTTCCTCCAACACCAAAATATTCTATATGGTCCACATATTGTTCAGTAAAAGGTTACACCATTTTGAGCGTCCGGTTTGGGAGGGAGATGGGAGAGAAGTAGGTAAATTAGTAGGTTTTTTTACGTTTTTCGTCAATATTTCTAAAACCATGCTTTAGCGTAAACAATGTTATATACAAAAATGTTCTACATGAAATTTAAAACAAAAAATGTTCTATACATAATTGTTATAAAATTAACGGTTCCAGAGTTACGGAGGGCGAAAGGTCGAGGTTTTCGATACTTTTTATATTTTTTGGCAATATTTATGATATTGCCCAAAAACCCAGACATCCAAAGTGAAAGTTATTCTCCAACACCAAATTGTTCTATATGGTCCACATAATGTTCAGGAAAAAGTCACACCATTTTGAGCGTCGGGTTTGGAGGGGAGAGGGGGGAGAAATCGGTAAATATAAAAAGTATCGAAAACCTCCACTTTTCACCCTCCGTAACTCTGGAACCATTGATTTTATAGCAATTATGTATAGAACCTTTTTTGTTTTAAATTTTATGTAGAACATTTTTCTATAGAACATTCCTTACGCTAAAGCAAGGTTTTAGAAATACTGACGAAAAACGTAAAAAAACTACCCCATCTCCCCCCCAAACCGGACGCTCAAAATGGTGTAACTTTTTACTGAACAATATGTGGACCATATAGAACAATTTGGTATTGAAGGAAAACTTTTACTTTGGATGTCTGGGTTAGGCCTTTTTTGGACCAATTATACTATACTACCTCCGTAACTTTGGAACCGTTCATTTTAGAAGGGTTATGCATAGGGCCTTTTTTATTTCAAATTTAATGTAGAACAATTTTGTGTAAAAGGTTGTTTATGCTAAACCGCTTAGTTTTAGAAATATTGACGAAAAACTTAAAAAACTACGAATTTGCAGATTTCTCCCCCCTCTCCCCCCCCCCCCCAAACCCGACGCTCAAAATGGTGTGACTTTTTTCTGAACATTATGTGGACTATATAGAACAATTTGGTGTTGGAGGATAACTTTCACTTTGGATGTCTGGGTTTGGGTCTAACTATACCATAGTATAAGTAAATTATTTATTTTTTATTAAAATTATATTTTTCATTCGGTTTTGCCGCTTTTAGGAGTGCCTTGTTTTTATAACATAGTTCACTGCAAGTCCTCCTGAAATTGGTTTTCGTGGGTGAAAATCGGGACATTTAGTGTCCCGATCAGGTACAAATCGGTACGCGTCCCCAGACCCCTGAAAATCGGGACGTCCCGCGCAAATCGGGACACCTGGTAACGCTAGTGTGAGTGACTTAAGAAAAGTAGACAACTTGGACTGGAGAAAAAAGACACAAGACAAAATAAAATGTAGAAGTATCGTCAAAAACCTTTGGCGGAAAAGAATAAAGTGACAAAAATGTAGATTTTTGCCCCAGCTCACCACGGCCTATTGTGCGCTATAAATAAATAAAAGAAAAAGCTTCCAGATGAAGAATAATAATTTTATAGGAAAACATATTTTTGTCAATAATAAAATATACGAGAAGTTGTAAGTAGAAAGAAGTTGTGAAGTTTTTCGTGAACCTCTTTCGCTCTTTTATATTGAAAATCAATTTAGTTTTTACCACGCCCGAAAGAACACCGCCTTCACTTCCCGACACAAATTTCCTATTCCCCAACGTCCCTTAACGCTCAAACTAACATCCCTTTATTTATTTACTCTCCGTAGCGTTTAAATTTACATTTAGAAGGAGGTAAGGAGTGAGAAGTGTGGTACACGGACAATGAGAAACGACTAAAATCAGCGTGAAATATGGTCTAGCCGGAGAGGCAACTGCCTCGTATATCAAACCGGGGGATTCATAACAACAAATTATTCACGAAAAGGAAAACTTTCTGAATAGATCAGCGAAGTTGTAGTAGCAGTCACATTTTAGGAACAAAGTGTGTTCCATGTTCACAAACACACGAGATAAATTTACGAGAGGATAAACATCTGAAACTTTCATGTCATTTCAATTGACTATGTTAAACTTAAATTATTCATAAACGTAGATATAATACAGTGCGTCCATAAAGTAACGCATAAATTAGTTATTTCTTAAACCGGCGACTTTAAGGAAAAATCCCGAAACAGGTCAATTCTTATTGTTAAATTACGATTTTTTGAAATATAAGAAAATCTACGGTTTCATTTTGATTTAAATCTGTCTCCCTCCATCCTCCGATAGTACTATTTCTAGGTCTACCTGTTGACAAGGATGCTCTGAGGAAGACAAATTTACAATTTACACTATCACGACCGTAATTTCTCGATATAAATTAAAACTATTTATATCGCAGTATGGTTAGAACGCCCTCTAACGGGGAATAAGTGAAATGAATTTCGACTCGATTCAAGTTCTCTGTTTAACCCAGGTATGACAATACCAAAAGGCACCGTTAGGAAAATATTCCAATTTACAATTATTTACAGTTTTGGAATATAATATCATACACTAGACGTCATCCGTCTGGCCGTGATGACGTAATCGATGATTTTTTTTTTAATGAGAATAGGGGTCATGCACATTTGAAAGGGTATTCAATTCTCTATTCACTAATGTAAACATTAACATAATTATTTATACAGGGTGTCCAAAAATTTTTTATTTTAATTAAAATAATTGAGACAAAAAGAAGAATGTATGTAATTTATTTAATCCAAAATGCGTTTTAAGTACTACTGTCAGAAAACAGAAAAAAATTTATTTGACAAATAAACATTGATTTTCGCTTAAACGAAATTTTCAAACGGGCAAGAGGCAGGTGGGTGGCAGCTTTAACATTGAATTTAAGCAAAAAACAATATTTATTTGTCAAATAAATATTTTTTCCTGTTTTCTGACATTAAACCGTATTTTGAATTAGATAAATTACATACTGTAACAAAATAATTATTGACCTACCCTCGTATACCAGCTCCCGTCTCCGCACAGACAGAACACTATCGATGTTTCGAGATACGCCGATGCAGCGCCGATGACGTGCAAGCGGTCACATGGACATAGCTGGAGATATATAGATATTTCTGGAATATCTGTATCGCATATATAAATAGGACATATTTGTAAATAGAGTTAGTCTTAAGCTAAAGGTATAAGATAAATTCGTCTGTAACTTATATAAATAAAGTCGTATATAAATTACGAACCGCTAGTTTTATTGTAATTAGAAGAAATTACAGTAAATAACCGCTACAGTGGTGTTAACGGTGTGGAGTGTAAATAAATGAAAAGTGAAAAAAAGACTTTTGAACTTTATTCGTCGGGAATAATCGGAGTGCGTTAATTGTTCGGTATTCGGAAAGACTTTTGAACTTTATTCGTCGGGAATAATTGAAGTGCGTTGATTGTTCGGTATTCGGAAAGACTTAGACATTTTGAAAAGTACGTGTGTGCCGACCAAAGATGTTGCTACAAGAACTGACCATAAAACAGCTCCGTGAACAATTAGAAGAGTACGAATTAGACAGCAGTGGGTGCAAGATAGTCCTACAAGCACGACTCAAGGATGTCCTCACGAAGAACGGAGATGACCCAGAGACGTTCCACTTCCAGTCAGCAGAACAAGTAATCTTATCGAAATTAAAAACTGTTTCTGAAACGATCAATGAAACTTGTAGAAAAAGCGACGATAAATTCGAAAATGTTGCTAAAAGATTCGATGAGACTTCTCAAATAATTAAAGACGTATGTAGTCAAAACAATGAGAAATTCGAAACCATTTCTCAAAAGATCGATGAAACTTCTATAAAGAACAACGAGAAACTTGAAGAAGTTAGTAGAAAAAGCGACGAGAAATTCGAGAACGTTGCTAAAAAATTTGACGAGACTTCTCAAGTAATTAAAGAAGTTTGTAGACAGAGCAACGAGAAATTTGAAAGTGTTTCTCAAGTAATTAAAGACGTTTGTAGACAGAACGACGAGAAATTTGAAGAGGTTTCTAGAACATTCGATAAGATACAGAAAAGCGTAGACGACAGTAAAGAAATGTTAGAAGATAAGATCAAACAACTAGAGACTATGGTAACCAATACGAAAGTGCTACCTTCAGTTAATGCAGTAGTTTTGGCCGTAGAAGAGAAGATCAAAGAATTAGAGAGCATGATAACCGATACAAAAGTGCAACCGTCAGTTCATGCAGTAGCTTTAGATCCTGTAGTGAAAGATGAACTACCGAGAGAAGAAATGTCGCATAATATGAGATTCAAATTACCACCATTTGATGGAAAGTCCTCTTGGTCCATATACCTTAAACAATTTGAAGCTATTGCGACCGCCAATCATTGGACCGAACAAGAAAAGGCTGTTTCCTTGACTGCTGCTTTACGAGGTGATGCTGCAGATATATTAAGATCAATTCCTAAGGGTCAAGAAAATTGTTACCAGACCTTGTTCACTCGTCTAGAAAAACGCTATGGAGATGCCCATCTACAACAAGTATACAAAGCACAACTGCGAAGTAGAAGTCAACGAGCAAGTGAGAATCTGCAAGAATTTGAAGCAGATGTGGCTCGTGTGGTGCGGTTGGCTTATCCAGAGGTGCCAGACAGCGTTTTAGAAGAAATTGCAGTAGATACCTTCGTCAATGGGCTGAAAGATAATGAACTACAGAAAGCTTTACGACTAGCAAGGCCGAAAGTTTTAGATGAAGCACTTGCTATTGCATTGGAACACGAAACGGCTAGTCAAACTTCACGAGGCCATAGAGTAAGAACCATTGAAGAAAGTGACGAACACAACGATGAACGTCTGGAGGAAATGATACGGAGAGTATTAAGTAATCAGATGCCAAAGAGACGCGAGCCTAGATGTTGGAATTGTGGAGACGTAGGCCACATTCGTCGTAATTGTAAGAAGATCGTACAGCCGTCGGAAAACTAGAGCGGGTCGACACCAAGGGGCAACTGCCGACCTCGAGAACTAGAGCCCCATAGTAACTGTCAACCTTACGTCCTCCGGTGGAATCCACAACTTATACATCGAAGGTCGTATCAGTAATAGATGTAGATCATTTTTGGTGGATACAGGTGCAACGAGAACTATCGCACGTCCAGATGTAGTACGAGACCATAATAAATTATCACCTGCAACAGTAAAGCTTAGAACAGCGACTGGTGAGCTAATTAATACATATGGCGAGGCTAATATGTCAGTATCCATTGGCCAGACCACAGTTGAACATCAAGTATTAATTGCCGAGATCTCCGACGAATTCATATTGGGGATGGACGTACTAAGGAAAGTGGGGGCAATATTGGATGTTCAAAATGGAGTTCTCAGGATCAATGGTGAAGAGTTGCCCTTTCACGACGACAAAGAAGATGCCATCCGCTTACTAACTAGATGCGACGTAACCATACCCGGTAATAGTGAGAAAATTCTGATGACCATGCTTGATGGACACTGCCGAGAGGGAAGTTTAAGGATGGTCGAAGATGTGGAAAATGTCGAGTTCCTAACGGCGAAAACTTTGATAAGAGTTCGAGATGTCATCCCTGTAAGAGTTATGAACTTAAGAGAAACTGCTATCAAGTTGAGTAGAGGAGCTTTGATCGGACAGTGTGTTCCCGTGGCTTCAATTTGCTCTATGAATACCAATGAGAAATCATCGAAGTCAAAGTATCCAAAAGACCTTGTCGAGATGATCATTGAAAGATGCCAAGATCTTGATCATGAACGAACGAAAAAAGTGAGGTCTATGCTGATAGAGTATCAAGATGTTTTTGCTATTGATAAGAAGGATAAGGGCAAAACAAGCATAGTAACGCATAAAATAAATACCGGAGACGCTCAGCCAATCAGACAACGGCCTAGACGACTTCCATTTGCGAAAAGAGATGAAGCCGAAGAGATTATCAAGGATATGGACAAACAAGGGGTAATTGAACCATCGAACAGTCCATGGACATCACCAGTAGTTCTGGTAAAGAAGAAAGATGGTTCGACGCGTTTTTGTATCGACTACCGCCAGCTCAATGCGGTAACAAAAAAAGATAGTTATCCTTTGCCCCGAATAGACGATACATTGGATACTCTCTCCGGTTCTCGATGGTTTTCCACACTCGATTTAAAAAGTGGATATTGGCAAGTAGACATGGAGCCAGTCGATCGGGAGAAAACCGCATTTTCGATAGGATCAGGGCTTTGGCAGTTTACGGCTATGCCGTTTGGTTTATGTAATGCCCCTGTCACATTTGAAAGATTAATGGAGGCAGTTTTAAGAGGTCTAACATGGAAAACATGCCTGGTTTACTTGGATGATGTAATTGTGGTTGGAAGGTCCTTTGATGAACATGCCAAGAATCTAATAGACGTCTTTCAACGATTGAGGGCAGCGAACTTGAAGTTAAGTCCGAAGAAATGTCACATGTTTCGACGAGAAGTTAAGTACTTAGGACATATTGTATCGAGTAATGGTGTAACAGCTGATCCTGAAAAGATTGATGCAATTAAAGATTGGCCAGTACCAAAAGATAAACATGAAATTAGAAGTTTCCTTGGCCTATGTACATATTACCGACGATTTGTCAAAGGATTTGCCAATATCTCCAAGCCCCTAACAAAGTTGACGGAGGAGGGCAAAGAATATACATGGAGTGAGGAGTGTCAAAAAGCTTTCGAACAACTACAAAGGGCTCTGATCAGTGCACCGATATTAAGCTACCCGGGACAGGCAGGAAAATTTGTTTTGGATACCGATGCTAGCAACAGTGCCATAGGAGCTGTTCTCTCACAAATCCAGGATGGACAGGAAAAAGTCATCGCTTATTTCAGCAAAGTCCTGTCGAAACCAGAAAGAAACTATTGCGTTACCAGAAGAGAACTGCTGGGTGTAGTGAAGGCTTGCGAACATTTCCATAAATACTTGTACGGCAGAAAGTTCCTTCTTCGAACAGATCACGCTGCTCTAAAATGGCTCATACAATTCCGTAATCCAGAGGGCCAGATGGCAAGATGGTTAGAACGACTTCAAGAATATGATTATGAGATAGAACACAGGGCCGGAAGAGTTCATTCAAATGCTGATGCCCTTTCGAGACGACCATGCAGTGCAAATTGTAATCACTGTGCCAAATTAGAGGAACGATTTTGCCCCGTGAGACGAACCACCGTCGTTAATGAGCAATGGCAGCCACAACAGTTACAAGAAGCCCAAGAAGACGATCCATGTATAAAAAGAGTATTGGATTGGATGCGTCGAGGTGAGAGACCTAGTTGGCAAAACATTAGTGCATGTAGTCCGGAAGTCAAGGCCTACTGGAGCCAATGGAATTGCCTGATACTAAAAGATGATCTTCTGTACAGAACCTTTGAGAACGATGATGGTACAGAATCTAAGCTTCAGTTGATTGTACCTAAAAGTAAAGTGTCAGAAGTATTGCGTCAGTTGCATGACGGTACATCAGGTGGACACTTTGGTATTACGAAGACTCTGCAAAAGGCTCGAGAACGGTTCTATTGGGTGAACTGTAAAGATGATGTAAGAAGATGGTGCCGGAAATGTGAACTGTGTGCATCCGGTAATGGTCCAGTTGGTAAAAAGAGAGCACCCATGAGACAGTACAATGTTGGAAGTCCTATGGAAAGAGTAGCAATCGACATTGCAGGTCCATTTCCAGAAACCGATGCTGGAAATAAATACATTCTGGTAGCCATGGACTATTTTACGAAATGGACCGAGGCCTATGCATTACCGAATCAAGAAGCTGCTACCGTTGCAGAGGTACTTGTTAAAGAATTCTTCAGCCGATTTGGTGTTCCCTTGGAGATCCACTCCGACCAAGGGCGAAACTTTGAGTCAGCTCTTTTCCAAAACGTTTGTAAATTGATTGGTGCCAATAAGACCAGAACAACACCCCTGCATCCTCAATCAGATGGAATGGTCGAGAGGATGAACCGAACGATGGGTAAACACTTGTCCAAAGTTGTATCTGAACATCAGCGAGATTGGGACCAACACATTCATTTATTCCTGATGGCCTACCGCTCGGCCGTGAATGAAACTACAGGTCAAACACCAACCTGCCTGATGTTGGGTCGTGAAGTTCGTTTGCCCTGCGACCTAGAGTTTGGCTGCAGACCTTCCGAGGAATATGTTGCAGGCGAAGAATACGTAGACCGCCTGAAGTTACGAATGAACAACATTCATGAACTTGCCCGACAACACATCCAGATAGCCAGTGACAGAATGAAAGATCAATATGATTCTCGCTGCAAGAATGAAAGCTTCGAAGTAGGTGATCTTGTCTGGCTTTATAATCCACAACGTCGTCGAGGCCTGTGTCCTAAACTGCAAAGACAATGGGAAGGTCCGTATGAAGTTAAGAAGAAAATAAATGACGTAATATACAGAATTAAGAAGTTACCAAACGGTAAACCAAAAGTTATTCACATAAATCGTCTTGCACCATATGCTGGCTCAAATGAAACAGAGGAAGCCCGAGTCCTCCAACAGGAGATGAAAGATGCACCACAGCCAAGTTTTAAGGAATTTATGTCAAATTACGCAGAAAGAAAGAGTGCTAGATTCGGCGTGACCACAGAAGTTCAGCAAGATCTGTTTGGTGTTCCAGAAAACGTCTCTCTAGCCCACTGTGTTGCACAAGACCTCGAGATGACTAAAGGAATCTCGTCCGTATTCAATAGAAAGTTCGGCCGCCTGGACGAGTTAAGGAATCAACAACCTAAAATTGGAAGAGTATTGCGATTGGAAGATGGTCCTCGATCTTTGCTGTATATAGTGACCAGGAAGTCTTATACGGACACGCCAAGCTACGAGAACATATGGCGTGCTCTAACTAATTTGAAGAAAATGGTCTGTAATTATGACATCAAAGATTTGGCTTTACCAAAAATTGGCCATGCAGTAGAAAATCTGGATTGGAAGATTGTGAGAAGCATGCTGGAAGTGATCTTCAGAGAAACTGGCGTACGGATTACTGTGTGTTGCATGAACCCGAAGATGTCATACCCTTCAAAGACAGTAGACTGTTACTTCTTTTCTAGGGGTGTATGCAGAGCTGGAGAATCCTGTAGATTCCGCCATCCTGGGCCATCTAGAGTTGCTGATCGGGACGCTCAGATCTTAAGAGGGGAGCAGTGTAACAAAATAATTATTGACCTACCCTCGTATACCAGCTCCCGTCTCCGCACAGACAGAACACTATCGATGTTTCGAGATACGCCGATGCAGCGCCGATGACGTGCAAGCGGTCACATGGACATAGCTGGAGATATATAGATATTTCTGGAATATCTGTATCGCATATATAAATAGGACATATTTGTAAATAGAGTTAGTCTTAAGCTAAAGGTATAAGATAAATTCGTCTGTAACTTATATAAATAAAGTCGTATATAAATTACGAACCGCTAGTTTTATTGTAATTAGAAGAAATTACAGTAAATAACCGCTACAATACATTCTTCTTTTTGTTTCAGTTATTTTAATTAAAAGAATGTTTTTTTAACACCTTGTATAAATAATTATGTTAATGTTTATATTATGGAATAAGGAATTGAATACCCTTTTAAATGAGCTATCACATGACCCCTATTCTCATTTAAAAAATTATCGATTACGTCATCACTCCCAGATGGATGACGTCACTAGTATGATATATATGCCAAAAAATCGGAAATTAAAAATAAAATCGACCTGTGTCGGGATTTTTCCTTAAAGTCGCCGGTTTACGAATTAATGAATTTATGCGTTACTTTATGGACGGACTGTATAAATTAGGAAAATTGTGAATTTATTATAGGTAGTAGGGGAGGCAAGTATGCTAAATTTGCAGTTACTCGAGCGTTATGGTTATGAGGACCTATTGGGTTGTGAATATTAGGTCCTAAAACCAAAAAAGTTAAGTTTTCCATTTTAGTGGAGACTTTCCATTTTTAATTTAATTTTACATTTCCAACAATCGTTTTTTCCGATAATAGTGCCATCTATCCATAATTCGAAAAAATATCTCTAATTAAAATTACTTATTTTTACGTAAGGAATCCAAATCTGCAATAAAAAATGGGGCTCCTATTTAAGATTTTAAAGTAACCCCAACCCCATCTCCGTTAGTGGTCGTGTTTGATGTCATTCGATAGATTTTTAAAAGATATTGAACACGTATTTTTCAGTTATTCGATCTGGCGTTCATTTCGCGAAATATTCGCTTTTTTTGTGAAACTTTATGAATCGCCCATTTTCTTACGCCCCGCTCAAATCGTCAGATTTTGAAATATACACTGTTCTGCATGTACTTAACTTATATTATACTTATATTATGTACATAAAGGGTTGTCTACAGCTAATGCCGTTTCCCTTCCGTCAGCCAGGACTTCCATTTTTTTCGATCTTCCCAGTCTCCGTCTTCCAATCCTTTCTTAGACATGGCTTCGTCGACTTCATTTTTCCAAGATCTTCTCGTTCGTCCCCTTCTTCTCTTTCCTCTTCGGCTCCATTCTGCAACCTTGTTTATCCAAGTGTTTTCTGCTCTGCGTACGTGGCCGTACCAAAAAAAAAATGTACTTAACTTACCTTATCTTAATCTGACGATTTCGTGTTTTTCTAAGGATAGATTTTTTTTCGGACCCCCTTAACTAACTCCCCTGTAGTAAGAGTCCATATATGGTAGGGGCACATTTACAGGGTACAAGGTTTCTCGCCATGTGAATTTGACGCGCTCGAGTAACTGCAAAAATCTCCGCTTGGGCTCCCTTACCATTATAAACGAAGTACATATTTAAAATTCGTCATTCATTTTTGATTTAGATCTGGGCAATTACTTATCATCGTATTCGCGAAAATTAATATCTGAGAGGGTTTTTCAAGCGTTTCGAGACGATGCATCTCTGCCACTTCCGTACTTAAGTGTTTCGACATTATCTTTAAATTATCTGGAAACTGGCCAACCCAGTTACTTCGACATCGTTAGAACCTTTCATTAGCTGATATTATTTAATGTTTGCAATCATGCTAAAATTGTTTATGTGGACATTCAATAATAACTTGAGAGTAATTTTACATCTCCCGCCCAATTGACCAGGTTTGGTACGATTATTATTTTTCCTTGATGAAAGTTGATGAGATTCTTGAAATTACCTCTATCAGAGCTCAATCCTTTTGATATCTGTAGTGAGTGAATTGTACCCATAGAGAGAGAGAGAGAATAGTAATATGTAATCGTGTTTCTCTAGTTCCTAGTTAGTTCTGATAGACGAGCGCCACACCCCAAAATATCGCTTATTTCTCGAGGTACTGACCACGGGTGGTGCTTGGCTAATTTTGATATTACTTTGTGTTTTTGGTAGTGCTGAAAAGAAAATCAAGTTTATTTTGAATTTTAAGCGAGGGAACATTGTTAAAAACGAGATTTTACCTTAAAAATAAAAAAAATGAAATCACGTGTTTCTCCGTTTAACTCACTACAACTCTGTTCGGTTTTAATATATTTCAGAAATTTTTTAGCATATATTTTTAACTTTTTTGAAGACTATGGGACCTGTTGCAAGCCATCAATCATTCTAGTAAAAGTTATGATTTTTTTAAAGTAAAAGGTGCAGATTCGTGAATTGCAAAGTTAAATCGCAAAAGTTGAGTGACAAAATTTTTCAATATTTTTTACGTTTAAATTTCATTATTTGAACATTTAAGATTAAGGTTATTAAAAGGCAAACCTAAACAATGTTTACATAAACGTCAATATACAATGCTTATCATAAACGTAAATATTTAGGATTTCAATTGCATTTGCATCCACAGTGACATTGCAATTAATAATTAATTAAGTTTACTTTAATAACTGCAGATCATATTATCTAGGTATCTTTTGGAGCAATACATACCTAGTGACAATCGAGCACTATTAAGAATGCAAAATTTAAGTTATGTTACTTACTTCTGTTTTATTATACTATAATTCCACTTCCCTCTTTGCATTAATTCGTACTTATAATTTTTCGGAAACGAGTAGTAGTTGAATTGACTACTTCTTGTATTTTTACAATACATAAGACAGCATTTTCGAAGTTCCATTTTGCTCAAGGATAGTCCTTATGAAATGGGCTAAAAATAATAAATATTGCAAAGTTTCGCCACTTCACGCACACGATCCTTTCTGGTATGCCTTCCAAGTACTTACATACAGCGAATACGCCCACTAATAGTAGGCAACCAATTATTCAACCGCGTACTCTTGGTAAACGTTTATTTTTGTAAATTATAATTTTAATCGAGAGAATTTTTCTACTAATGAAAATAAAAAAGGTCGTAAACAAAGTATAGTATTTTGCTCGCATGCAATGGCTATTACATGCTTGTTGAATAATATACTATTTCTCTCTTGGTAATTTTTCGAAAAACGCTTTGTTGAAAATAGGCCATAATTAGTTATTTTAGGGATTTTTTTTCTAAAAGTACTACATGAATTATTGTGGTTCTACAAAAGCTTTATAATCTTTAAACCTTCAAGTATAAATAATAATATTTTGACAAGGATTAAAATATCGGTTTCTATGTCGCTGAAAACATGGACCCAAATATTTCTAATAGGTATGCCTTTCAAGTAGTCTACCGCTACCGTGTACCTCTAAAGTGTGTGTGTACAGCGGTCACGGCGATACAGGCGCGCGGCGCGTAGAAATCTTTGTTAAATTTAAAATATATGGTTTTAGCAAGGTAGAAACCACTCATCTTTGTCAAGATATTTTTACTTGTACTTAAAGGTTTAAAGATTATAAGGCATTTTTTAGAATTTCAATTATTCATCTAGTTAGTAGTTTTTTAGAAAAAAAAATCATCAACTAAAACTGTGATAAACAGCCGACTTTGCTTTCAGAATAATTGATTAAGTGTTCTCACTTTTTCATTTATTAATTTACGATTCTATTTGAACATGAAATTTGATAAGAGACACATATACCACGATCTCCAACATTGTCTGTATGATCGATGAAGCGCGCAACGACGTGAAATGGAGTAACAATTCCAAGCACACAATCAATTCCAGATAAGTTGATGATTTAACCCGAAAATGCAATGAATGTAGTTAGCTACATTAATCAATAGCAAACTGACTCCATCAAGGCAAAAGGCCAACATACAGTATCTATAATCTCAAATAAATTAACATTCAACCAACCCATTCTCTACGGGGCAAATCGAAAATTAAATCTGCGTCTATAGTAGCACGTTCAGAATATCCTGTTGCGAGATGGAGGTGTCAGCGTGTATAAAATAACAGTTACTTTTTAATATAAAATGTCGCACACCTATAGTAGCTCTCGAGAGTATAACTCCTACGTGGACACAGATTTGAGAGCTATATACTTGCTGCGAGTTATACGTTACTGTCCGACAGTAACTCGCACCGACATCTAGAGCACGTGGACGAGGAACTGACCGCCACTCGATAGTGGACTCGCAGAAGTCGAAATAATTTCGTATACTTAATTGAGAGAGAGTGCTCTCGGAAAAAAACATTACGAAAACATGGAGTAAAGACGAAGTATAAATTAATACAGTGAGACGAGGAAAATGAAATTTTGTGGAATACTCGATGTAAAAATTACAGAAATCAAGAAAAAGCAGGCACTTCTAAAAAAACTGTCTGTTCAATTTAATTGCAGTGAATTGCAGAAATTCAAAGAAAATTGCACAATTTAAGAAATTAAGTAAGTTTATAATAATGCTTCCTCTTCCTTTGGAACCTAACTTCCCATTCCCATTTCCTAACCTTCCCATTGTAAACACTATTGAAGATTTTACAAGGAATAAAGATGGATACACGCTAAGGTGCCCGTCATAGCGACATTTTTTTAAACAGACAATACAGGCAACGGTTAAAGGTAAATAACATAAAAGGAAAAACAGTAGGAAAATACAACTACGGCCCTAACATTTCGCATTCACGCAACACTATTTGAAAGGGAGTTTAATTTTTCCGTTTGGTCCGTTTGAAAAATTCCCATAAAGTCGATCTAATGGTTGGGTTACGACTACTTAAATATAGGAGAGAAGCAACGTTCAATGGTAATATGATTTTTTGTTGGGAGATGGCTTGAAATAAGAATTTTATGGCTTCTTGATTATACCGACACTAGAACATCCAGTGGTTAAGGTCATCAAAACTGCCGTCACATTCACATGTATCTGTTTCTGATAGTTTTATTTTATATAGGTATGAGTTTACTCCAGCATGTCCAAAAAGACTTCTATAGTACATGGTGTAAATTTTTCGAGAGATGGGGCTTCTCTCGTTTAGGGGAGAAGATGGAAGAGTTGGATATATATTGCAATATGTATTTTTGCTACTGTTAATAAAGGATTGCCACTCAATTTCCCAACTAATTCTAACATGTTTCTTCCTTGCTGCAACTACAGGGTGTTTCATTAATAATTGTCCATATAGTAACTGGAGAAACCTTAGCACAAAATAATTATGAAGATTTAACCTAAAACACTTAAATAAAATATGGTTCCTTACTGAGTTACAGGGTGTTTTATCTAAAAATTTAAAAGCTATTTTTGCTCAGCATTTTAAAACTATTCGACGTATCCTTTTCATACTTGGCAGCAACTATACGCTCTGAGCTTCGCTGGTGGCGCTCCTAGCGGATTACTAATTCAACTTTCACCGGTAATTTTTAAATTTATTATTTAATTGTTATCGCTTAACATTTACAACGCAAAAAAGTAATTAAATTGTAATCGTTTTTTTTAAGATTTTGCCAATCATTTTGACGTTCTATTGATAAAATATGAATTTCTTACTTCGGATACTTTCACAATTATCGTGTAGATGGCGCTAAGATTTTTAGATTAAATTATAATTACATATTACGGAACATGAAAAAAACTTAAATTCAGTATTTAAAACGTAAGTATATTTAAGGTAAAAATATATACCACAGCTTTGACCAACTAGTATTTTTTATAATTAATGTTTTTAATTTTAATTTTAAATTAATCACTTTGACATTTATGTCAAATTTCCGGTAAACGTTTACAGACTTGCCACTACTGGCGCTCGCGAATTTGTAAATATCCCCTCTACGTACGAGCTCACAGCGTATAGGTACTGTACAAACTACTAAATTATATTAACCAAACATTTCTGACTATAACCAGAGGCGTACAACGGGGGAAAGTGAATGGTTGACCCTTTCCAAATACTACGCCACTGGCGAAATTGCTATTTTAGTTCAATTTTTGGATTCTCCAATACTTTCTATGAAAATAATATATTCTTCATTCGTAACGATAAAGTCATTAGTTTTCGAGATATTTGAAGTTAAAAATGAAACGACACGGTTATTTTGATCAGTGTATTGTGTCGCTTCATTTTTAATTTCAAATATCTCGAAAACTAATCAATTTATCGTTACTAATGAAGAGTATATTATCTACATAAAAATATTGCAAAATAAAAAAATACACTAAAATAACAATTTCGTCAGTGGCGTAGAATTTGGGAAGGGTCAACCAGCAACTATCCCCTGTCGTACGCCTCTGGTAGTACCTAGAAACGTTCTTTTATCTTAATTTAGTAGGGTGTACAGTACCTACACTTTCTGCCAAGTATGATAAGGATACGCCTAAATAGTTTTAAAGTACTGGGTACAAATAATATTTCAATTTTAATCATACGAATCATATCATAAATTTAATCAAAATAACTGTGCCGTTTCATATTTAACTTCAAATATCTCGAAAACTAATGACTTTATCGTTACTAATGTAGAGTATATTATTCACGTAGAAAGTATTGGGGAATCTTAAAATGGTACTAAAATAGTAATTCCTCCAGTGGCGTAGAATTTGAGAAGGGTCAACTATTCACCATCCCCTGTCGTACGCCTCTGGTAGTAGCTAGAAACGTTTGTTTATCATAATTTAGTAGAGTGCCTAGTAGTCGCACTTTCTCCCAAGTATTAAAAGGATACGTCGAATAGTTTTAAAATGCTGAGCAAAAATAGTTTTTAAATTTTTAGATAAAACACCCTGTAACTCAGTAAGGAACCACATTTTATTTAAGTGTTTTAGGTTAAATCTTCGTATTTTGTGCTAAGGTTTCTCCAGTTACTATATGGACAATTATTAAGGAAACACCCTGTATATCCCATTTGGACAACTCATTGTATTCTAGGCCCACTAAAGTGGCGTCTTTAGCAAAATGGTCTACTTTCTCATTGCCTGAAATATCAGAGTGACCTTTTACCCGCACAAAGCTAACAATTCTTCTTAGCGAACTTAGGCTACGGCTCCACTGGCTGGAAATTGACGCTAGCAGTAGCCGCAAAACGAACTTAAGGTTCCGCAGAACGGAATAGGAATAGCCGAACTGTACCGACTACAGGACTTGTGCGTAGTCGGTTCAGTTCGGCTATTCCCATTCCGTTCCGCGGAACCTTAAGTTCATTTTGCGGCTACTGCTAGCGTCAATTTCGAGCCCGTGGAGCCGTAGCCTTAGGAGCCTTATCTTTTCAAGTGCATCTACAATTAGTCTGTTGGTATATATGTATATATAGGTATATACCTTCCGAAATTTAATGTGGTATTAACTATCAAATCCAACGCCTTGACAATGGCTACCAGTTCAGCTGTTAATATTGAGCAATCTGATTTTAATTTATACTGAAAATAATCCTGAGTATTTTCTATATAAAAGGCACAGCCCACACCAGCAGACGATTTTAAGCCATCGCATCGGTATAACTTTTACATAGAGAAGAGAAGACAGAGAAATCGGCTCAACAACCCACGTGCTTCGTGTAAAGTCGTATAATGCCTTAGTTAGGGTATCCTTATTAATTTCATCCATCGTCAGGATTTAGTATATAACATTTTAATGTAAGACTTTTAGTCGACATTTTATGGGTTTTAACCCATGTATTTTTGGTGACTTAGCATGTAGATCTTACAAAGAACACTGATGATGCTCTCTTTATAGCGAAAACGTTCTTTTTTGTATTTGCAGCCCTTTTTTGGGGTTTTTTCAAAATAAATATATCTTTTACACAGAACATTTTTCTTCAATTTTCAATTTTATTCGTGAATTTTTTAAAGTTTAATTGTAGTTTAAATGTGTAGTTTAAATGTAGTACTTTTATTGGTAATAAGCCACAATTTTACATTAAAACAAGTTTATTTTGACCTTTCGATTTTCATGTGGAATTGGGGTGGTTTTGAGGGTGAGGGTGCTGCACATCAACATAGCATGAGAGCTGACCCTCGGAGCACCTAATACCCAGATTGACTGCTATGTACATAATCTTCTGGAATTTCGAGGCTTTCGGATTCTAAATTGATTAAATACCCGGGGATTTTCGGGGCTGCTGTGCTGAGTACGATTATGACGTAGTTGAAGGCCTCTGGAGTATCTGGTGTCTAGAGCGGATACAAATAAAAAAGAATATAATAATTAATATCGTTTGTTCTTAAAACTAGCTCTTCATTTTTTTACAATCAAGCATTTGAACATTTTAGAGATCATTTCACATTTATAATTAATTGAAACATATAGGTATGTTTTATCACATAATCTATCATATTAATTTTCATCTTCCGCATCGGCACCACACAACCCTAAGGAGTGTTACTCCTGGTTCCAGTAAATCACCAATAGTTAATATTGCTAAGCATCTTCAATATGGAGCTCGGCAGTTAATGTAGAACAAGCACCGTATGTTGCTCTATGTTGGACCCAGGGCTTAACCCAGTACTTTTTTCACACTATCACCATTTCTTTTCTCTTTTTATAAATAATAAGAGCATAATTTTTAGAAATAATAAAAGCGGCAAATTTTTCTTTTTTTATTGTTCATCGTGAGAGTACTCACAAAAACTAATTTTAAGTGGACACAGTTCTGAGAGTAGATTATGCGAGCACTATCTGATAGGTGCTCTCAAAGTGCTGTATAATATCAAAAATTCTTAAAAGTGCTCTCACGTGGACATGTACCTGAGAGTACTCTCAGGAATAGCTATAGGAAGTACCATAGCTTTAGTACAGCACAATCAAAATTTTGAGAACAATTTACTAGAAAAATGAAACGCCAGTGTTTCATGATACTGTTTATTATATTCTTTTCAATCGAAACGCCTATTAACAGCTGTTGTCAGTATTTGTACCAATATCTTTTTAAGATTTCGGAAAATAGATTTCTCTTAATCTTATTAAGATTTCGGAAAATATATCGTAAGACACATCCTCCATATCGTGCACCATTCCATTCTAGTATCTCTTTGTTTATATACACCATCTGTTTATAGCCACCGTTTATATATTATGTACATCATTATCCAATTAATTAATTAACCTAACTCTATAACCCAGCCTGCTATTATATTTATTGGATTTTCCAAATCACTTGTAGCTTTCGGGAACATTCTTCCCAAATAACGATCCCTCCTCTACCTTCCCCAATATTCGTTTAATATTCCGATCATTACGTTAATTGAACGTCACGCAGCGTTCAAAGTCTGTTGAAATATTATTCTCGCGTACGTTGAAGCGATACTGACCAAAATTAATGAGGAAATACATGACACATGACAACGTGGTGAATAGAGAAGGAAGAATGCACACAGGAAATGCATAGAAGCTCTCTGTCGAAAGGGTTCATTCACGTACTAAAAGGTCGTGTGGTTTTTGTGTTCTGTGTTTCAAGTACTTCTTTTGAGCTTTTAATGATTTAACCTTCTGTGAAATAGTTGTAAAAAAGCTATATCGTTTTTATACATCCACTTTCAATGAAGTAAGATTACTGTTAATTACAAAAACGTGTCTTACTTTTAGAAGTCTCAAACAATATGTTCATATAATAATACTATCATAACATGACAACAGGACGTTAATAAAGAACGTCCTAAAAAAGAGAGAGATGTACAAACTATAGGTACTGGTTGTAAAAGAATGTGAGGCTGTTACCTGTAATAAAGGAGGTTTCTACAGCTATGGTTCAAATAGAGCTTTTACAAAGGGTACTGAACAATTTATTGAAGAGAGGAATACAACATAGTGCAAAAAACAAACAATGATATACAGAGGAACAAACAACAATATAAGACTATTATTATTCACTATATAAAAATATCCTAAACAAAAAGGAAATATCGAGTAAAACCAAAATGACAGTCTCCAAAACCGTATATGTATGTATATGCCAATTACAATATATGGGGCAGAAAACTGGGTAGGTACTGAATGACAAACAAAGAAAAAGATTACAAGCTACAGAAATGAGATATTTAAGAAAAGTGGTGGGAGCAACAAGATTAGACAAAAGAAGAAACGAGGATATAAGACATGAACTACAGGTAAAATCGCTCAACGAAAAAGTTGAAGAAAAGAAGTTAAAATGGGCTGGACACATGATAAGAATGAGTGGTGACAGACAGGTGAAAATGGAATGGGAGGCCAAAGCAGTAGGTAAAGGCACGAGGAGCAGACCAAGGAAAAACTGGAACACTAGTGTAAACGAAATACTTAAGAAAAGAGGAGCATCGTGGCAAGAAGCAAAAGTGTTAGCAGGAGATAGGAGGAAGTAGCGTAAATTTGCAGAGAGTAGCATGTAAAGGAAGAAACATCGACACCTATGGGTATAAGAGGCAATCGATTATGTATGTATGTACGTATATCTATATAATATAATATTAATAAGGAAATACATGACACATGAAACGTGATGAATAGAGAAGGAAGAATGTTCACTGGAAATGCATAGAAGTTCTCTGTCGAAAGGGTTCATAATATTTGACTAGCTAGAAATTGAAAATTTAATGTTTATTGTTGAAAAAAGGGCAATAATTATTGAGAAAAAAATTGTAAATAGAGATTTTCCTTAAAAAATTTTCGACCCCTTAAACATCACTCACAGATTTCATATTCTGCCTTGAAATTTTTGCGAAATACGACTGAAACGTGCGCTAAATTTCATTCAATTATCCTATATTTGTCCACTGCTAAACGTAGGCTTGCAGTAAAATTTATCTGTCTTGAGCTTTTTGCATCCAATTTGTAGTCATGTGCTTTATGTCATCCGTCTGCTTCCTTGGAACAGTTCATGTGTGTTTCCCAGTCCGATATTGGGCCAGAATCCTGTAACACATCTGAATATGATAAACTAAAATGTAACACATAAAATGTACGAAATAATTTGTACTTCAAATTTTAAATTATTAAATTGACCAGATTTGAGTAAATGGAGAATATACTTTATTGAAACTATATTAGCGTTTCACCTTGCTAAAACTTGCTTCGAAGCTGAATCGCCAATACGTAACAGTTTCTAACCTCTCACGTTCAATTTAGCAGGTATTGATTGATTCTTAGATGAACAAAGAGAGAAAGACGGATGGACCCACGCATTCTGGTCGGCCTGGAAACACCTTCTCCGTCTTTGACCCACCTTAATCAAATCCCTTTCGATCCTTTAGAAATCCTCCAATCACTCTCTATGGGCCTCCAACTGTCACTCACGATAACAATATAAAGTGTTAAGCAAGACTTTTGTATAAAAACTTCTTTCTCTAGAAATCTCGATTTTGCTGTTAGTCTGGGCATGTTATCGAAAAAGGCAATTTTTGGGAAAAGTTATTTAGCAGTTATTTTAGCTAATCTTAAGATTGCTTATTATTAGTAACCTCGGTTTGCAAAGTTACCAAAACTACCACAAAAAAGCTTTTATGTCACCAAGTTATTTAATTATCAATAAACAATTATTACTTTCCTATTTTAGACCAGTAAATGAACGTGAAATACGGAAATACCGTGTAATTTTCAGGGCCAACTCCGCATTGCATGAAAATTTTGATTTAGGTTCTACTTACTTTCCACTTCAAAGTTGAACTTCGTGTCGTTGGTTGCTTTTACTTGGTGGCTGAAAAAACTTGGTACTTGGGAGTAAAAAAACAAACGTTTAGAATAAGTCCGGAAACGGGTAAATTAACTAATTCTAAGCTACTTTTGTTCCATAGATTTTTTAACTAAATCAATACTTTTTGAGTTATTTGCGAGTGAAAATGTTTATTTTTCAACAAAAAACCACGTTTTAAGGCGGATTTTCGCAAATAACTCAAAAAATAAGTATTTTATTTTAAAAAATACATATTATAATACATATATAAAAAATGCACAAAAAGTGGTGTCTTTATAAAGTCTATATACTCAGTAAAAGCAAAGTTGTAGCTCATGAAAAGTACGTTCTTATTCGTCAAATTCCAAATTGAACATTTCAAAGTGAAATCATCAAAAAGTAAAGCACTTTTCGGGGAAACTCATTTAAACTTTTTTAAAATGTTTAACCTTCCGATGACCAACCTTTTTTTGTTACACGGATGACCAACGGGGGTCAAAAATGACAAGTTACAAAAAAATTAAGTTGTTTTAAGAAATAAAATAATGTATTCGTAATTTTAATGTTAGTATTGTATCAATAAATGATAAATAAACATTACTAAAACATATTGTCACTACAACTGAACAAAAACAATAATCATCATTCTGAACATAAAACTAAATAAATTTTAAAATATAAACTAATTTACGTCGCCACAAGTTTAGCAAACAATTTTTTTTCAATATTGGAATGTTTCTTACAAACAATTCCACATAATAGACGGTATTTACTTAATATAAAATTGGAACATGGAATGCCAAGGGAGTTCGTCTTTGACCCCAAATTCAGAAAATATTTTTTTTTTTCGTAAAATATAGGGAATTTTTTTTTATTACAAAATATGAGTGTATCTGGAATGATATTAAAGTCAAATAAAAAAATAATGAGTTTAAAATTGAAAATATTTCTGAATTTATTAAATAAAAACATACATTGGGGTCAAAATTTACCCCCATTGATCATCCGAAGCTTAAAAAACGTTTTTTAATTTTTTTTTATAAGAGTTTATAGCATCAAAACTAAGCGAGTTACGCAAATAATGGAGTTGTCCCCTTTTTTTGGTAAAAAAAATCGTAAAAATCTACCCCTATTTAGCACCCCAAATGAAATTAATCGTTACCGCTTCACAATTTAGTTTACTTATGTATTTGTTATGTGATCTATATAATCTTTTCCGATTCAAAGTGCTTATTTTTGAAAGGGTTAAAGTTGAAAGGGCTTGAACGAGCCAATAATCACGAGTGTATGCAAAATTTGAACAGCCATATCTTTTTGAACAGCAAAATTTGAACAATAACCAATTTTTGTCTTACAGAAAAACAAAACCGAAATATTTATAAAAGCAAAACTTACATTTTTTACTTTTTGAAATTTTTCGTATGACTGATGTTTTTTAAGTTATGTAAAGAAAAGAGAATTAAGAAGTCAATTTATTCATTTGCGGACTTATTTTAAACGTTTGTTTTTTCACCACCTAGAAGGGGTGACTTTCACCCCCCAAGTAAAAGCAACCAACGGTACAAATTCAACTTTGAAGTGGAAGTTAAGTAGAACTTAAATCCAAATTTTCATGTAATGCGGAGTTGACCCTGAAAATTACACTTCAAAACGGTCATTTACTAGGCTGTTAGTAGTTGAAAATAAAAGATTTAGTTGGAAAAACCCGGATTTTCCAAGGAAAATTTTCGTCGAAGTAAATCGGAAAAAATACCTGTGTGCAGAATTAAATTATTACGGTAAATTTTTATTTGGGTGGTTTTGGTTTAAAGTTAAAATCTTCGGAGTTACAGAGCAGTAATTGAAAAATGGAGATTTAAGAACGCTAATTTATTTATAAACAAAATAGCACACTTTCTGTGGACTTCACTTAGGTACCTATATTACTAATATGCAATCTTAAGATTCGATTCCAGCAGTAAAAGAGCTGGTAAACATCTTTTCCCAAAATGGAGGTTTTTCAAATCTGCCCAGACTAACAATATAAAGTGTTAAGCAAGACTTTTGTATAAAACTTCTTTCTCTAGAAATCTCGTTTTTGCTGTTTTTATGCTCGACTTGGCAGTGACGTGGATTATTTAATTTGAAGAGGCGGATTCAAGGACTTTGGAGTTAGGAGTTGGGAGCGAAAAAAACTTCGAAGCAGACTGACAACAAAATATTTTGCTGATTACATTGGCAAGCTTATTCGGTATTTTAGCGACATCCATTTGGTATAAATGTGTTTCCATGAATTTTACATGAGATGGAAAAATCTACACGTGATTGTTGTGGAAAGACACGGGAATATCGGATTGATCATCCATTTGGTAACATAAGCTAAGAAATGAGAATATACAGAGTGAGTTTTGAACGCCTCAATTATTTTGGAGACGGATTGCAGGATTATTATAGGTTTTAGTCAGTAAGGGTCTGATGATGCGTCCGATATTATGGTGGTATTTACATTGTTGTCAGATCTTCAGATTTTCTAAAATGTAATGAACTTTCTTATTTTAAATGGAACACTCGTGGTACAATGGTTTTTCATGTAATATTCCCTATATCTAAAGGGCATAATTTCGAAGTTATTGCTACGTTTACCTATTAGAACAAACAAATTAAGTATAAAAATCAATTTTTTCGACCCGGACAAAAATACTATTTTAGATTTTTTGGATCATTCGAAACAAAAAAGGCCTCGTGTAATTATTTATCTATAAGTTGATCGTTTTCGAGTTATAAACAATTGAAACTGAAAACAAAAACGAAAAATTACGATTTTTAAGGTTCAAAAACACAAGTAAAAATTTTTTTTTAAATTACGAAGTGCCTAAATTCAAGTACAAACCTTCTTCTATCCATAAGAATATTTTGATATGTTTTATTATAAAACATTTTTTTAAATTGTTAATGAAGCGCTTATGAGAGAACGGGCGATCGGACTGTTATTATATGTATTGTATTAAAAATTAAAAAACAATGTTCTGAAATGAAATAGGCTCAAATTACTTATTGGGAACTGATAAAATAAGGTTTGAACTTGAATTTAGGCACTTCGTAATTCCAAAAATAATATTTTTACTCGTGTTTTTTAAGCCTTAAAAATCGTCACTTTTTGTTTTCAGTTTTAAATTGTTTGTACCTCGAAAACGATCAACTGACCTTTTTTGTTCCTAATGATTCAAAGAATCTAAAATATTATATGTGTGGGCAGAAAAAATTGATTTTTCTAAATTGTTTTAATTTTTTTTTATAATAGGATGTAGCAATAATTCCGAAATTACGACATTTAAGTATAGGGAATATGACGGGAAAAATAATCAGTATTTCTGTTTTTATCTCCCAACACTCTGATACATTACATTGTTGAGTAAATTTTTGTCAAGATCTACTTTTCTCTCCATTGTGTTCCATTTACTTATAGAAAAGGTAAAAGAACAAAGTTTTAAGAACACTACAGTTTTATGTGTAGTTTCTCCTTTGAAAAACGAATTCATGCAGGGAACGGTTCGAGCTTCCTTTCATCTGCGATAATCAAATCGCGACCTTATAGTTAATATTCCGAACGAATGATTTAATCATTAAATGAGCGATGGTTTTTCCACGGAAAGAAAAATGGCGATAAAAATAAAGCAACTTTATAAATACGTTTATAAGATAACATCAACGTATCGATTAGAACGTCGTTCAGCTGTTAGACGAATCGTGGTTTGTTTTTTACATGGCGCAGTCATTTTTTAAATGGTAATCAATTTATCAACCGCTTTCGCTGACAAAAAACTAACCGCATTAAAACCTTTTCCCGCTGTTTGTAATTAATGTGCCTGAACATTTAACTGAAAAAGGAAGAGACATTTTTCCTCGCAATTTCAAACATTTTTGTAATTAGCTTTATTACAAGTAGGTACCATTAAATAAAACCTAGTTGGGGGAAAATAGTGACTAAGTATAAATAATTGAATTGTCTCGTTTATTACATATTAACTTTGCGACATAAATGTCTGAACTAAATGTCTAAACTAAAAAATAGAGAATTATATTTTATACAATTTTAATCTCTTTCTTGTTTTTGCTATTACCAATATTTAAGGTCGTACACTCAGCAAGGGCGGTTCCAGGGAGGGGGCCATGGCCCCCTCCGAGAATTTAAGAAAATATAAATTTAAATATTTGTATTTAAAATTTTTTTAGTTTCAATCACATATAATACAGGGTGTTTGGTAAAGAATGTGCCATAGCTTAACCGTATATTCCTGAGCTTAAAATAGGTCGATTTAAGCTAACTTACTTAACCCGGCACCTGCCACGTGGGGTGCTACCAGCACCCCATAACATATTTTTATCAAATATTTGGTATTTCAAGTTTGGTAACCGAGCTGTGCGTCATAGTAGCTTTCTATAATATTATATAGCATATATGTGTTAGTGTTTGAAGTGGTTATTTGGTGTCATTCTGAGCTTATAGCTCTAAAGTCGAATTGGGGTGTCATCATCTGGCAGTTTAAGTTTTAAATTTTTTTTGTATTTTTGATAAACAGGTCAAGTTTACATTTTTTATTGAAATAACTGATTTAAATTATTAATATAGACTCTATACTCACTAAATTTTAATTCTTTTAGATATTTTACTTGACTTCATTTATTATGGGTTGGTACTTGCTAATTTGCTTTTAACACCTTTTTCATTTTATTTTTTAACTTTTATAACATATTAGTGGCTAATAAGTTAATAAAACATGTTTATTTATATTCTTGTGTTACTGAACACATTATTTTGTTTTTTAAACAAGTAGATCACAGAAAATTTTTAAGGGGTGCTGTGAGCACCCCACGTGGCAGTTGGCGCCTTGAAAAGCCACGTGGCAGGTGCCGGGTTAAGTACGAAAGTTGATAATAACTGAAAACTTTTATTTTATTTTTAATTTTGAAGATTTCCTAAGGCAAGCCGCACACCAACGAAACATGAAACAAAAAACATGAAACATGAAGCGTAAACACGTTTCATGAAAATTAAACACTGCTAAACAAATCTTGGAAGTCCACCTACCAATGAAACGAGTGTGATTCATGCTCATAACACATTTTTATTTTCGGAAAGTTTCATAAATGGCCGGACGTCTATTTTTTTAGCAGTGTTTTATTTCCATGAAACGTGATTTACGTTTCATGTTTCTTTGATGTGCGCCTTACAGGCATGGGATAATAACACGAAAGTTAGTTAGCTGGTTTTTTTGGGACGAGAAATCTAAATTCGCCACCAAAAATCATGTATTATCCAGAGGGCGCCACATATGCCTTTCAGCGCTCATTTAATAGGTTCATTTTTTTATTACCCACTCTACATACTTTTTGAATCAAAACTTTTATTCTGTTAATATTTTTACGTAAAAATGGTATACTACATACATTCGTCTCGCTAAACTCACCGTTTTCGAGAAAACGCATTTTAAATCTGCGACGCAACATAATTTTTTGCATAATGTCATTATAGTTACATCCGAAAAATAACTTAAAACCATAAAAAGGACATCGCACACATCTTATGGAAAATATAATGTCACTCAAATTCAATAAAATTTATACGAATAGATTCGTTTTAAATTAACGGTCAAATCTTATCATTGCGCCAACTCTATATTTTCAATAATAAGAGCAGAAATTGATATAAATAAATCTGAAATCAAATGGGTACGTACATAAGTTAGAGAGAGAAAAAATATTTTAAAATACCCAAATTGTCGGTACTCCATAAATCAGCGGATTAGTTTCACTAATCCGCTTAGGCCCAGCGGGATTTAAGCTCTTTTGAATAGGACCCAGAGTTAACTGACATTTTTACTGACTCCAAAAATGTGATTTCGATAAACTTTAATTGCAATTTGCGCCGTAATTAATCATAATTAAGAGTTGGCGCAATGATAAGATTTGACCGTTAATTTAAAACGAATCTATTCGTATAAATTTTATTGAATTTGAGTGACATTATATTTTCCATAAGATGTGTGCGATGTCCTTTACAAAAATGTATCGCAAATTTCTTCAAATGGAATTTGCGATGCAATGACATAAATATGAGAACTGGCACAACTATTATGGTTTCAAATTTATTTTTCGGGTCTAACTACAATGATATTATGCAAAAAATTATGTTGTATCGTAGATTTAAAATGGGTTTATCTCGAAAACAGTTGAGTTTAGCGAGATGAGTGTAGTATACCCTTTTTAAGTAAAAATAAGAGAATGAATTTGAGATACATCCATAATCACAACATTCGTGAAGACTTTGTCACGTTCATTGACGTTTGTATCCGAAAAAATGTGTAGGAATCGGTACTGATTTTAATAATACTTTAATAACGATAAGTTTTGAATGTCACTGTAACACTAATTTTTAAAAATTACCCCCAAACCCCCCGGTACCCCTACTCAAAAAAAGTTAATGGCCCCTCCCGAAAATCGGTCCTGGATCCGCCCTTAATATACAGTGCATTCATAAAGTGTGGAAACGGTCTATTATCTCATGACCTCATCATTTTCAGAATTAAAGATCTGAAAGGTCGATTTTTATTTTTAAAATATGATTTTTTGACGTATATCTCATAATAGTGACGTCATCGATTTGAGCGTGATGACGTCATCGATATTTTTTAAATAGGAATAGGGGTCGTGTTGTAGCTCATTTGGAAGGTGATTCAATTCTCTATTCAGTAATATAAACATTAACAGCAATATTTATACCGGTTGGCTAAAAAAATAATTTTTGAATTAAATTAATTACCTACTTCAAAAAAAATAATATAAATATGTAATTTATTTAACTCAAAATACATTTTACTGCTGTCAGAAAAGAGAAAAAATGTTTATTTGACAAATAAACATTGCTTTTCGCTTAAATTGAATGTTCAAACTGCCAAGAGGCAGGTGTGTGGCTGTTTGACATTTAATTTAAGCGAAAAGCAGTGTTTATTTAAGAAATAAACCTTTTTTTATATTATGTGTAAATGAATTATTTATTCTATACTTTTGCATCATTTACCCTAATTTTAAATAATGGGATAATTTTTTGGTCATCCTTCTTCTTTTTATATTACCGTATTCATAGCCAATCCTACAACGTTGTCATAAATGAAAGAAACTATAAATTAATCAACATTGATGAAAACTACAGCTAAACTATCATTAAACCATCGTCGCGTCAATCGACTGATTTGACGACACGAAAATATTAATTAAAAACATAATTATAACGTTTGTTTGTGGTAAATATTAACGCTACTGCTATACAAGTTGTTACTAATCATTTTCAAATACTGTGTATTTACTCAGTTGTTGACACAGCAAACATATTAATGGAAAAAAGATATATACTTAAAGCTCGGCATGGAGTTTGAAGTGTCTTTAAAAAGTAGATTGTGATAATATACAAATCTGCACCAGGTTAGAACATGTGTTTGCACATGAACAAGATCAAACGAAGTTATGAGTGAGATTGATATAGTTAAAATTAGATTAGGTACATGTCAAATAACGGTTTAGATTAGTTATATTATACTTTAATTGTTGGTTTTATCTCTACATAACTTGAATATATCAATATATAGGCCAGGGTAATAAGACAAAAATATACGTAATACCTATAGGAACAAATTATAACTATGTCCTGCGTAGGATCTGGCGGCCATTTTTATTTATAAACAATTAACTGTCAAAAAATTACATTTCCCCTTTTTTTTCAAATCAACTGAAAACAGTGAAACATGATTTTTTAGTACAAATATTTTCGAGATTATGAAAAAAGCTTTAAAATGACGTATCACAAAGTTTGATATTGTTAATATAATTGCGAAAAAAGGTCGGAATTGCAAAAAAATATTTTCTCAATAACTATTGTAAAAAATTAGTGTACCGCTTTGAAATTTGTGTAAAATGAGGGTTCTTTGGTGCTTAATATGTGATAGAAATTTCAAAGCGATTCATTCAATTGTTTAAATTTTATTCAAATTGTTTAACCCAGAGAGCATTTTTTTTGCAATAACATAAGTCAGAAAAATGACCTTAGAACCAATCCACAGGTGTCAAATGAAAGAGCATGAGCTACATTTTCAACATGGTTTAAAAAAGTGAATAAAAAATGCATTTATTAGTAATAAATAATTATGCAAAAGTATCGTCAATTTTTCTTTATAAACTTTTTGAATAACTTTTTCCGAAAAAATTAACTTTTTTACCCTGTTTTAAGTGCACAACTACCAAGTAATGTTATCTATATCATAATTGATAAAAAATTGTAATAAATATGTATAATTTCTTATATAACAAAATAAAAAGTTTATAAGGAAAGATTTACGATACTTTTTCATAATTATTTATTACTAATAAATGCATTTTTTATTCACTTTTTTTAAACCAAGTTGAAAATATAGCTCATGCTCTTTCATTTGACACCTGTGGAATGGTTCTAACGTCATTTCCTTCTGACTTATGTTATTGCAAAAAAATGCTCTCTGGGATAAACAATTTGAATAAAATTTAAACAACTGAATGAATCGCTTTGAAATTTTTATCACATATTAAACACCAAAGAACCCTTATTTGACAAAGATTTCAAAGCTGTACACTAATTTTTACAACAGTTATTGTGAAAATAATTTTTTTGCAATTCCGACCTTTTTTCGCAATTATATTAACAATAAATGAGTATATCAAACTTTGTAATACCTCATTTTACAGCTTTTTCCATAATCTCGAAGATATTTGTACTAAAAAACCATAAGTTTCCCTGTTTTCCATCGATTTGAAAAAAAAGTGAAAAATGCCATTTTTTGACACTTAATTGTTTATAAATAAAAATGGCCGCCAGATCCTACGCAGGAAATAGTTACAATTTGCTCTTATAGGTATTACCTGTCGAAAAAACGCTTCAGTACCCTGGCTGTTCAAGGGTCATGGAAAAAACCTTATTACCCTGGACTAATATTGAGAACGTTTCGTCTGTACCTATTAGTCTGTAATGTATGTAAGAAAAAAAGTCCATAAATTACACGGATTATTTCATTCATAGGAGATTCTGACCAATAGAAAGCTACAGAAGTCTTAATTAAATCGATAATTTTTGATAATCTCCCGTCGTTAAGTCTATTACGTCAGATGCCCTTCGTTGCTACGAAAAAATACATTCAGTGACATTAATGACAATTAATGTTTTAAAAATTATAAAAGTGATGACTTTCAATCGTCAAATATTTATAAAAACTGTGTGTTTAATGGTACTTACATAAATAAATTACAATAAAATTTTGGTTTTGAACAGTTTTATTCATGAAATAATCGCAACAAATTGCACTCGACCTCTGAAATTAATATAGAATTTTTAAGCTCTTGTGCAATTACTACTGATAATTTGCAAATTGACAGTACTAATTATACTAATGTAGACTAGTCCGTAAGGAGTATAAATTATTGAACCGTATTAAAAAAACATGAATGCGACAATGAGCATCAGAGTTCATCGAGAGAAGCATTCTAGACTCTAGACTCTAGGGAATCAACGCCATGCTGATCCTTTTTATGAAATTGTCTACTAAAATTAGAAGCAAAGTGTAAGGAAACTGGTTCTAATCATAATAAAAGATGCTGGCTAAAAATATGTCAATTACCCATTGGCAGACACTACTGCATATGCAGGCAGTTATTTCCCTGTGTAAGTGTCTGCATATGCAATCGTGTCTGTGAATGGGTTAAGAGACATTTGGAAATACAATGTTTGGGAAAGTTGCACTATCGGCATTCTACTTTCTACTGTCTGGGCATTGTTTATGATATTTAGACATAATGCCTGTAGGCATATGTATTTATGTATGGATTGCGTCAATGACAAGAAGAAGATGTGACAGTCGTCATGTTGGATTGAACACCTGTTGACACCTGACAGTCGCTATGTCAGATTGGCATTGGCCATGTGTTGACAACGGACAGCTGCTATGTTGGATTGGGCACGTGATGTCAATAGGCTAATAGGAGCGCGACATCCATCTTGGAAGGGGGCGTGACTTACAACTCATCTGCCCACTTGCTACATCTGGCTGCAATCATGAAAATGCCGCTTTTCTCACTTCTTCTTTCTTGGCTCTACAACTCATAAGTGAGTCTTGGCAGCGTTTACTATTTTCTTCTACTCTTGTCGGTTTTGGTCAATAATCTTCCATTGTTGTACCCCTGCCTTACGTATATCACTCGTTCTTGCATCCTTTTACTATGGGGCAAATTATACTTCTATATGCCTTTAGCTGCCTTTGAGAGCAATTTTGATTTAAGTAAAGTTTCTGTTTCTAAACCTGATGGATACGTACCTCGTACCTTTTATACTTTTACATAAATTTATTTTGTATAGTCGAACCCGCTTATTGGAACAGCCTTCGTGCCAAGCAAAAGTATTCCTATAACCGGGATATTCTAATAAACGATTATTAGTGGCTAGTAAAACCGTTTCGGGTCGGGACCTCAACATTCTATTCCTTAAAACGGGATATTCCTATAACCGGGATTCTAATAAGCAGATTCGACTGTGTTTGCTATTCCGCACGTTTTCCAATGTTACAAATAAAAAAACTATTTCATTTTCCAAAATATTCCAAAACAAAAAAATTACATCAGTAATTGTTTCTTTCTAGAAAACCACTCAAACGAACATGCCTTTTTCACGTACAATTTCAGAAATTATGAAAAAACGCAAAATCCCACTTTGATGTTGAGAAAAAACAAAAAGGCACTGACATGTCGTGTTTCTCTTTGAAGTTTTATTACTGGGGTACTTTTTCGGCCACATAAGAAAGTCTCGTCGTAAAAAAAAGGGAAAAGAAAAAGCTTTGAATTTTGATTGTTTGCTTGAACAAAGGACGACTTTGAAAGAGTTGGAAAATGAGCATTTCTATATAGGTCACAGGAACGTGTAATTTTTTTATTAAGGAATCTGAAATTTAATTTTCATGTTGATAAAAAGTCTTTGTTTGATCTGTTGTTAAAGGCTAAGAAAAGTTCTACATTGAAGTGTTCTATAACATATAGATTAGGTTACTTGATTTGATAAAATAATAACATAATAAGTATACAGGGTGTTAGTAAATAGGCACGAAAAACTTTAAACGTGAAAAAATAATGACATTGTGCTCTATATAGGCATGTCCGCAAATGCTTCGTTTCCGAGATACGGGGTGTTGAAATTTTTATTTCAAAATCCCAATTTATTTATTGCTCTAAGACCGGTTGAGCTATGAAAATGAAATTTGGTGTGTTTTAAGAGGTAGTTATTGTGCATTTTTTGACATCCAATTAAGAATTTTTTCTAGTTTAGTATTATTATATTGGATAGTTCTTGATAATGTATTAAAAATTAAAAATACGCGTCAAGATGTTTTATTTTTCTGCATAAATACGATGAACCGTATGAAAAAAGAACTCAAATTACACGTAGAATATAAAAATAATTTCTATTTTGAAATATCTCAGTGGCGTACTATCTTTTTCTTTAAAAAAATTCAGACCATTACCCGTAGGCGCGCCAATGATGAATACAAAATTCTTAGTTGTATGTCAAAAAATGCACAATAACTACCTCTTAAAACACAACAAATTTCATTTTCATAGCGCAACCGGTCTTAAAACAATAAATAAATTGGCAGTTTGAAATAAAAATTTCAACACCCCGTATCTCGGAAACAAAGCATTTAAAAACAAATCAATTTAAAACTTTATAATATTTAAAGGGTTCCCATATCTTGGTGGTTCAGGCATGTACATACTTTGTTTGACCTGTAAGTATAACCATTTTGTAATTTTCAACCTTAGTCAAAATTTTACGTTTTTCCTAATCAAAAAGGTTATACTTATTTTAGGTAATGGACACTGATGATGGAATTAGTATTCCGAAAACGTTCTGTGATCTAGCCCTTTGTAGGGATATTTTATAAATACAAAGGAATTTAACTATTTTTTTGTGAGTTATGGTATACAGCCAGCTACAGGAGCCTGTTTTCCGTGATACGGTCTCTAACATCAATGCGTTTTGTTCTTAATATGTTCAAAAGCGTTCTATGCTGTACCCTATCAAAAGCCTTTTGGTAATCGATGAAAGCCTACATTGAGTTGATGTCACTGATTCTGATAATATTCCTAATAGTCGGAGAGATAGAAGCGGATTTTGCGCGTGATAAGTAATATGGAAAAACTATACGGGGATATGTTGAATTAGTTGTGTACATGACTTTCCCCAACGGCCGGAAACCAGAGTGGGGGAGGAGGGTAGTTATAAGGGGTCAAAGTCGCGGTTTTTATTATTTTTTTTTTGACGCTCATGATCGAGATAGTGCACCAAAATTTGGTAATAAGTAGGTCATGACGTAACTACGTAAAATCTCTAGGGGCGGAACGCTGCGTGGCCGACAAAGGGGTGGGGGTAGGGGTGAATATAAAAAATAAAAGGGTTTTTTTGTCACCTTCGTGATCAAGATAGTGAACCAAAATTTGTGAGTAAGTAGATCATGACGTAACTAAGCAAAATCTCCAGGGGCGGAAACCAGAGTTGGGGATGAGGGTAGTTTTAAGGGGTCAAAGTCGCAGTTTGTATTATTTTTTTTTGTGACGCAGCACAACATTTGTCCCCCGCGCAGCGTTCCGCCCCTGGAGATTTTACTTAGTAATGTCATGATCTACTTATTCCCAAATTTTGGTGCACTATCTCGATCACGAACGACAAAAAAACCCCTTATATTTTATACTCACCCCTGCCTATCACCCCTTTGTACTTCAAGCAGGGTTCCGCCCCTGGAGATTTTACTTAGTTACGTCATGACCTACTTACTCCCAAATTTTGGTGCACTATCTCCATCATGAGCGTCACAAAAAAATAATAAAAACCGCGACTTTTACCCCTTATAACTGCCCTCGTTCCCAAATCTGGTTTCCACCTCTGGGGATTTTACTTAGTTATGTCATGGTCTACTTATTCCCAAATAATGGTGCACTATCTCAATCACGAACGTCAAAAAAAAACCCTTATATTTTTTATATTCACCCCTACCCCCACCCCTGTGTCGGCCACGCAGCGTTCCAACCCTGGAGATTGTACTTAGTTACGTTATGACCTACTTATTCCCAAATTTTGGTGCACTATCTCGAACATTAACGTCACAAAAAAAATAATAAAAACCGCGACTTTGACCCCTTATAACCACCCTCGTCCCCCACTCTGGTTTCCGGCCTTTGGGGAAAGTCATGTACACAACTAATTCAACATATCCCCGTATAGTTTTTCCATATTACTTATCACGCACAAAAATTCGCTCCCAGCTCTTAGACTATAAGAGATTTTTAACACGAATAATATTGTATATTTTGCTGTAGGCCAGCAATACGACTATGACACATTAAAGCCTGTCAGAATTTTTATTTTAGTTTTTTACCAGTTTTTAGATCTAGATCATGTAATTATTTTGTTCATTTAAAAACTGATTTAAATCCAAGTTATAGGGGAGATTTGAGCAGTCAAATCCCAATAAACTAAATAAATAGACAGTGCTATACAAAGATCAGCGATGACATTCTTATTCACAAAAAATAAGAAAGAAATTGGAATGTTTTTGGATCTTTTACGTGCGAAGAATACGGTCGTATATTATCGCGGAACGAAACAAATGGGAACGGAAAGAAGGAAATCCAGCACCTTAGTGCGGAAGTTCGCATTTTTTTATATGAATAATTTATTAACAAAAGTAGTCATATCTTGCGTGGCGTTTTGAGACAGCATTGATATGAACGTATGCTTCTATACTTTGTAAGCTTTATATTTAATTTTTTGCATAAAAACAACGCGTCATATGAAAAAAAGAGAAGATGGATTTTTTGTCACAAATTGAGCGAGGAGTTTAAAAATGTTTTTAATTTGAAATATCTCAGTGGCGTACTATTTTTTTTTTCTTTAAAAAATTCACACTATTGCCCGTATACGCGCCAATGGTGAATATGAAATTCTTAGTTGTATCCAAATTTTATTTACATATTTTATCTCAACCGGTTTTTTAGCACTAGGGAGATAAAGGATCGATGGATCATTTTGTCCCGGTCTCCCCCATTCGTAAAAAAGTATTCAAAACAAGTAACAAGCGGACAAATTATATTTGTTGGAATACTCACAGCAATCCATCATTACGATTGACGCGTATGACGTGCGTGAAACGAAATACCAGCTGGGCGAACAATCTAACAAGTTAATGTATAAAAAAAGGTGTTGACATCGAATAATTATTTACAGAACAAGTGGTAAAAACGATATAGAGAAAGTAAGACTCTTAAAATGATAAACCATGACATTTAAACAATTTGTACCGAAAAACTGTGTACCTAATAGAAATACAAAGTAAATCAGCTGTCCCAAGTAGAAACACTGTAAGCGCCAATGCGAAAATTGTTCACCAGAGCAGGAAACGTGAAGGGCTCTGCTTTTCAAATTTCTGTTTTGTTTAAAATAAAAGTGAATACACATTAATATAGCATAAAATACTCTTGTTTTTTAGCAAATATTTTTATGTCTGTATTTTATGTCCTGACTAGGTTTTGAACACATACAGTGTTTTTATTTGGGAAACTTAAAAATATAAAATAAAATATCCCAATTTGTAAAGATATTAAGTATGTACTACAAATTATACTTTATTCACGTTAATTTAACAAATATATGTATAAAATAATTGGTTTAAAAACATTTTAATGGTCATTGTCCTGTAATTGCTGCAATCCACGGTTATGGAGGAGATCGTATACTGCTGTCTCAGCGACCGACAAATTAAGCCAAAAGGATCTTCTGTTCTCAGGCATCAAAGGAATAAGTTTCTGTATTATTTCATCTTTTTTGCTTTTACGAATACCTCGTACGTTGGTGTTCTGAGGAAAATTTGACACCACGAACCTGACTTGCAGGAATTCAAGCTCCTGATAGTTTTCATCTTCGAAGTTGGTTTTGAATTTAAGGGAGCTAGAGCCTCGTGAAAAGTTAGCTTCTACTATGGGATTTATTAAAAATGTTTTCAAATGATCATTTTCATCTCTCTTTCGATGCTGCCGTTTCTTTTTTGGCCATGGGAATGAAGTTTGTACTTGAAGTACATTTAAATTTTTTCGTGATTGTCTTATACATAACAGACAATAAATCTTGAAAGTCAAATACATCTCGTGCTTTTTTAATTTGTTGCTCAATGTTGCCATGAACACCAACTGCAGTCATGTATGTATGACCTTTGGTAAGATACTTGAATGTTATGTTGTTTATAAGAGAGGTATGGGTATCATTATTTACCATAATCGCTAATGCAGTAAACAAATAGCAGTTTTTATTTTGGGCAGTGCAATTATCTGCCCAAAAAACAAAATTGTTCGTATCACGCCCTTCTTTAATTAAAGCATATATTGCATCGATGATGTTAGAAGCATCACGACCGCCAAATGCTTCATGCCAAACCACTGAATAGTTGGAACTTGATTTCTTTTTTAAAGAAGCGAAGACTTCATTAAAAACAACTAAACGACTTGTAAAAAAGACATCTTTGTTTCCTGGCATAATTGGTAACAATAATACTTTTTGCAAGTCAAAAGAAAAATACTTAGTTTTATTAGTTTCTGGTAATTCTGCATCAATTTTGTAATATCTATTAGCATCATCTGCTTTCTTTTTGTGTGCCTCCCACTGAGCTTTTTTGGTAGAAGATTCAACCGAGTTATCTATGCCTGTGCTGCTTGCTTCTACAAATTTTTTGTACTATAAACAATCAGAGCATGAATCCATTTGGGGCATGTGTAAAGATATTTTCATTGTCTTCATCATTTTTCTTTAAGTTTCAATTTGACATATACCTGGGTGTGTAACGAGTAACGTTTAGTGTGTAACGTGTAACGTTACACACTAAAAAATGTGTAATGATTCCAACTTCAACGGTCTTAGCGAATATAAACAACATAAATATAATTTTGATGATATCGACAGTCTTGAGTTTTGGCGAATGTAAACTCTATGATTCCCACGGTAAATCGCTGTAAATCCCAAAACTAAATAAAAACACTGTATATCCCGTATATACAGTGTTTATACTTGGGAATATGGATATAATGTGTTTTAAATTGGTAAAGTGAAGTTGGAATGTGATATACAGTGTTTCATATCAACCATAAATTGTGGTTCTGCAAATTTTTTTATTTTTTTTTTCTTCGTAAATGGTAGATAATAACACCCCATATCCAAAAATGCAATAAAAGCGATTTTGAAAAAAAAAAAATGGATATACAGTGTTTCTACTTGGGGCAGCCGAAATGAATATATACCTAAGTAAAAGTTTTCGACTTAATAAAATATAAAATATGTAATATTAAATTAAAAATTTTATTGGGACCATTTTGTGGTTACACCTCCGTGGCTTCTAAAAATGCAAGCCAATCGGATGCTGGAATTAGGAAGATGAGGGAATTCTATAATTTGCAATTCACGTCACGTCTGTCCAGCGCGGAAACATGCCAACAAAAATGGAACCCTACATACTCAGATAGGAGTAATCAGTGGCGTAGCGTGAGTGTCGGTCGCCCGGGGCGGAAGATAATTTTGCCGCCCTCTTATTTAGGTATTTTAATTTATTGTATAACATTACATACATTAATTATAGAGAACTTTTCGGCAAGAACAGTCATCATTATTTTGCATTATACAGGTTGGATTTTAAATATTAAAGTTTATCTAAGTTTTACAATCACGTTTATTAATACAAAAATTCTTTTACTTTAACCGATTAGATATATTGATATAACTTAGGTACAGTGGGAAAATGAAAGAATACCCATGAACGATCACATCAATCACATATTTTGTATTTGCTGTTTTTTTTTCATAAATAACAAACGAAAGAGATAGATTATTAATAATCTGAATAATATGTGATTGATGTGATCGTTCTTGGGTATTCTTTCATTTTTCCGACTGTAGGTACCTACCTATCACTTAAGATTAGGTGCACCTTGAAGATCGACAAAATTAAATAAAATCAATTTTTAATTAGAACTAGAACGATACTATAATGTTATATTTTTATTTTTATTGAAGTAATATGAGAGTATCTTCCAGCTTGGATTTAACAATAAATTTAAATAATTCAAGTGAGTCTGCAATCTCAATTTCGTTGTCTGTAGTGCCTGTAGCAGCAACAAAAGTCCGCAGTCGAAGTTTTTCCAGCTTGAAACTCTGCTCGTCAATTTCGTCAGATGCGTAGTCTAGATTACATTCAGTGTTGTTGCTGTTGAAAATGCTCACGAATTTCTACAATAACTCTATCTAACAAAGAAAACAGCTTTCGTCTCAACTCATTTTTCCGTCATCGAAAATATGCTTTCTTGTTATGCGCCTCCGAGGTTTTATGGGAATTCCAAGAGTTCTTCACACATATTTTTGCATAACCTACAGCGCCATTTGCCCATTCCTCTCTTTTCTCTGTCAATATCATCTGCAAAGCATTTACATTTAAGCATTTTTTGAGCGCACAATCTTATGTCAAGTCCCCTTGTTTGTAAATATTTTTGTGCATTATTCACTTCATGTAGCACCGGTTGCCACAGGCCCAAAAAACAAAGAAAGGAAAATGACTACATCGAAACTAGTAAAGCACCTGCATCTGTTCTAGTGTGTAAGCTTTCACCTGCCTCTGTCAGTTTTTACAAAGCGATGAAAATGTCTTTGTAATGATGCAATGTTACCTTTACATATATTTGCCCATTATGCTAATATTATTAATGCACTCCATCTCTTGCACTCCACCGCGTGTCTTGAATCCTTCTTTTGCCTGTAGCTGCTATCAGAACTTTCCAACGATGTGTCGATGAGAAAAAAAAAAGAATAGCAACGTTCTAAAGTGCCGAAAAAAGTTGTGCTGATTGTTAGTCATAAACGGGGAATTCTCACAAGTCAGTATAGACGTTGTTGCCAGTCGCAATAAATATCATTCAAAGAAAATGAATTCCCCGAATTCGTCACAAAATAAGTAATGAAAAATTCCGTGCTCCTTTCAATCGGTCCGAATTTGCAGTTGCGATAAAAATATAAAATGGTTCAAATATTTACAAACTATTTTTATTATTTATTGTTAAATTTTGCCGCCCCTAAAAAGTGCCACCCACTACGCTACGCCACTGCGGAGTAATACTAATTATCTAGCTCCAGCATCCGATTGGCTTAGATTTTTAGAAGTCAAGGATGTGTAACCAGAAAACTTTTACTTATATCTAGCAGATGTCGCTATGACACCTAGACCATCGGTTCTCAATCTGTGGTACATGTACCACTGGTGGTACATATCATTATTTGAGGTGGTACACAAAACGCAAAAACAACGAAAATCAGCACCACTATTATAGCAATTATAGTTAATTAGATCACCTAGCTATATAGGTATTTCAGATAGGTGGTACCAAAAATATTAAAAAGTATTTGGTGGTACATCATTCAAAAAGATTGACAACCGCTGACCTAGACCATTTCGTTAGTTGCAATGCGAGGTTAGTCATCTGGTTATTTCAGTTTGGTTTAGAGATAGCAACAAATGCATTCTCTGAGGAAAAACTAACGAGTTTTGAAACCGTTCGGTAAAGGTGCTTGTTGCGCTCTCTAAACGAAATGAAATATAAGTCGGCTTTGGCTTCGTATTGCAACAAGATGAAAATGGTTTTCATCATTTTTATAAATGAATATACTTATTAAGCCACTAAAGAAAACAAAACAGCTGAAAAAATCTTATACATATTTTTGAAGGTTTTAAAAGGTATCTGAGGTATAGCTGATGATAAATCCTTGAAGACGTACAGCTGATGTTAATTTGTTTTTATAAAAACTGAACAAATAATGTTTTGTCTACACAACATTCTGACGTTTTGCAAGATCACCGCAGAAATATGACGAATCTTTATGCCACAGCTTGAAAGAAGTAGACAGATGGGTAGGCTTAAACAGATGGAAGAAGAGTATAGAAGAAGATGCTAGAAAAATAGGTTCAGCAAACTGACAACGATTGGGAATGGATAGGGCTGACTCTACAGACTGTTGAAATAGATTTGGGATGGAAGTCACTGGGCATATCTTTGAACGTAGTTAGTGATTCGCTTTACCATTTTGAAATCTTGCGCTATTGTAATATTAGGTACGTATCAGGGGGCACTACTATCCAATAAAGGTTGTTTAATTTGAGACACAGTCGATTCCTTTGCGGAAAAATGTTTTTGAAGTTATACTTCTTTAGGCGCGATTGAGATTGAGGGTTAATTTATATTGATCTGCGCGCATGCGCACACCGACAGTATGGTATTAGTCGTTATACGGGCTCTGATTGGGTGTTGAAATGATCTGTCAATAATAAATAATTGTTTAATATGAAGGTAAACAAATGTATAATATATTAGTTTTATTGTTGTGAGGACAGAAACAAAAAAGTTTATAATTGTAGCGACATTTAAATAGTTTTTAAAAGCAACTGGTACGTAATAATTGTAAATGTATCATAGGTACCTACCTATTTGAACCTACCAAAATACATAGTATGTAATACTTTTATTTACATAATTTGATTACCATCAAAATTTCTATCAATGTTCACCTAATATATTGTTTTCTTACTCTATGTTTTGTTGTATTTTTTCAATTCTAAATCATTTCAATTCAAAATCAAAATAATTTAATTTAATTCAAAAATGTCAAAAGCTTAATCCGTTTAGTTAGTCGTTAGTCGATCTTCGCACATAATGACACATTGCCTCCGTGGCGAAGCGTTTAAGGCGAATGAACCCCAGTATACCAACCGCGCTGATAGCTGGTTCGAATCCCAATAAAAACTTTTATTTTTTATTTTTTTTTTATACATTTTATGATTGTAAGTATATTTATAATATAATTTTATTTTCAGAAAATACGTATTTAGTTAAAAAATTTTCCGACAATTAATGTTCAGAAATCATTTGTGGCATTTTTAATGTGCTTGTGTGTGTTTTATTCTTTTATTATTTTAATTTTTGGCACTGTTTTAATAAAAATGTTTGATAGTATGTTTGATGAAGAAGTAGTAGGTATAAATTAGTTTAATATTTAAATAAAATATAAATAAAAAGCATATTAATTTCGTTTAAATCATATAATAGAAGTATAACTTCTTACGTGCGTACAAAGTACACACACATTCTTTTTTTTTAATATGCTGTTAACATACTTGTATTGTATGTATTTTGCTAGCCCAAGTGTGATAAAATGAATATATACACAATAGGACAAACTTGAAGAATGTCCTAAAATGAGAGAGAATAGAACACATAGATTGCTGGATACCAATATCTTACCTGTACATTAGGAATGTCTTAAACACGAACGGTTCAAATAGATATCCAAATGTACTAACAATTTATTAAAGAGAGAGAATATAAATAGATCAACAATAAACTCGATCATAAAGAGAAGCAAAATAATGTAACTACAATATTACTTACTAGAAAATCTTTCATGTCTCTGCGCAATATTATCTATCCGTCACTATCACGACGATCCTCTATTTAGAGGTAGCAACCTTGCGTTTAAGGCTACCAGAAAAATTATGCGATCTCATCTTAATTTGCTCTGAGTTTGCGGGTGTTACCTGGTTCTTGGGGAGTCTTTTTGAAAACGTGTTTTTTAGGCACACATAAAAAGTAAACGCTATTAAACAGTCTTTTAAACAGAATAATATATTCGAACACCAGGTATTGCCCATTTAGACATTTAGCTAGATATACTTCACTACGATTAAAAACAGATTTGACGTATTTGAAATATGAAGCAAAATATTCGAATACCTACTTCGGCCCGTCCTGATCACAGTTTTTAAGTTTATTTATTATTTGTAAATATTAATCTAAAAAAAAGGCATCCACTGGGTACATGCTATATTTATTTCACCAAGACTAAATTATAAAATTATAACAAGTAATCATAACATTTCACTTTTAACACGGTATTTACCTTGTCAAGTATAAATATTTAACATTTAACCGTTTTCGAGATAAAAGCTGTGTGTTTTCATTCAGAAAAGCTTTTGACAAAGATTAAACTTAGTTCTCTTCTCTCGTCGATTGTTTTCTTTTGCTAAGGTGTTGATTGAAGCGAGAGACACTAGAATAACATATTCTTTTTGACGTGTCGGATGAATGAAAACAGAAAACACTAATTTTAGGATTTTGATATAGCTAATAGAGGAAATTTATGAACGAGAGGGTAACATCTAGGTTAGAACACATGGATACATATTATGAAGAAAACGTATGAAATAATGTTTTAAAAGCACATTTAAAATCACGCCATCGATTATATTTTCAAAGAAATCGAGTTCTATCAGTCAGAAGAACACGCAGAGTTTCGATCAGACCACGGAATGACCATCTGCAGTGCCTTAAAACTCTAGTCGAAAAGTTTAAAAACCCCTTGTTCTTATTTTTGTTGACTTTCACAAAGTGTTTGAATTTTGAGTATATTATTACCAAAAATGCAACAACTGTAAACCTCAATTGCATTATTAAGGATATATAAATTCTCACAAGGGTGCGGCAGGGAGATAATACTTTGTAAAATCAATGGGAAAATACCCAGTAGCTGGCTGTATACCATAATTAAAAAATCATACAGAAGTAAAAAACTTCATTTGTACAATGGTATAAAAAGTTTATTAAAAACTATTAAAAGTCATCCAAAAGGATCTGCAAAACGTTTTCGATCTAGATCAAATCATCTTCAGTGCCTAGAACGAAGTATTTCCACGTTGAATGCAAAAGGTTAAAATTGTGACTAGTTGAAGAAAAAATGTGGTAATACTCACGTTCTGCCTAGTACATGGGACTAGCAACCTTATGAAAATGGGTAACATCGAGAAATATGGTTTACATGATAATTCTATAATATTTATAGCGACTCACAAGTCGATGTTAAAGGATTAATTTATGTGTTAGGAGTGCTCAAAGGGCAACATGGTTCCCTGCTCGATAAAAAATTCGTGGTTCTTGCCAGTTCAATGGACACAGACCAACAAAGGTGAAGGAGATGACAATCTAATTATTAGACAGAAGTGACATGACAAGACAGGTAGTCAATTTTTGGTTATGAATATAAAACAGTGTTTTTAGAATTTAGATTATTAGTTAAACTGAATGTAGATTAATAACTGTATTAAGTGAAATTTAAATTATAATAAATTAGGAATATAATGAAAAATCGAAAAGGCTACTCTCTGTTACAGAAAGAACTGTTGTTACTGTTAAATTGATAAAATATTACTCATAGTAGAGTCAGTGACGTCACTGGTGACAGTTGTGAAAGAAGACGAATATTTAATTTAATTTGAAATAAAAAGTGAAAGAAAATTAATTCAATGTGAACAACTTAAAGACCTATGAAGGTAAGGTACATAGTAATGTTGTAAAAATAAAAGAGTAATGATGTAAAAATAGAAAGAGTATTGTTGGTTGCCTATTATTGTAGTTGTGATCGTTGTTGCAAATTGAAAAAATATTTTAATTTAAATTTATTGTCTGAATTAGTGAACTGATAATTTGAAATTTATAGAAGGTAATGGAATAAACAGATTGAAATGTATGAAATATAAAATACTGTAAAATATTTACGGATTTAAAAGTGTACATTTGAATGAAAGTTATGTAATCCAGGTTGAATGTTGGGATTATTTTCGATATGAAGTAAAAATTCTAGATGAACTGATTCACTAAATTGATAAACTGAAAAGTTGAAATTGTATAGTTAGTAACGGAGTAACAGATTGAAATATTGTCGAAGGAAGTTAATAAGTAGTGTTGAAAAAGAAAAGAATAACTAGAGCAAGAAGTGCAAGGGGAACCGAAAAGACAGAGACACGAGGCATGGCAATATAACTTTGTGGTTGGTAAAAAAATTTTAATAAAGGAGGTTGGAAAGGAAAGAAGGTAAACTGTGTTAGGGATGGCAATAACTTTGTGTTTGGGAAAATATATGAAGAAAAAATTGGAAATGAAAAAAGGTAGGCTGTGTTAAGGAAGATATAATTAAAGGGCGGAAAGAGAAAGAAAAAGAAACCAAGGGCATATTGAAAAAGTGTTAATGGGTGATTAGTAAGGAAATAATAAATGTTAGATGCTAGTGGGGTGAAAGGAAAGAGGAAACAGTAAAGAAAATGATTAAAAGAAAAGGAAAAGAAAGAAAGGAATTGGGAATTATAAAATATATTAAAATTATTGTTAGGGAAATAATTGTCGGTGGATAGGAGTAAAAGGTCGATTTAAAGTAGTTTGGCGGTTAACGCAATTGGGGCTAGTCCTCATGTCTCTAGAAATCTCAAGGTCCTCATACAAATCCAACCGTAAAGAGTTCTTATCCTGGATGTTATGAATTAATTTGACACCATCAGGGATTGTAAGATGGTGTTTATTAACTTTAAGGTGATTTATTATCTCTTTTGGAATGTTCGGCAGATCTGGTTGAAAGTGATCTATAAGTCCTACCTATATAAGAAGCATCGCAATCGGAACAAGTCAATCTGTAAACTCCACTACGGTCCATATAGTGTACTGTATAAATACGTTGTCCTCAAAATGATTTATAACAATCATGTGAGGCATGGAGCATGATGATGAATCTCGTCCCAAATGAGCTAATAGAAATCGAGAAATGGCCTATACCTATAGAAGTTGTGAAAAGATATATTTGTGCAACGAAATAAGATTTACGCGAGACAATTAAACAGCTGAGCTACTCCAGATGGGTAAGTTTAGGTTGGGGTGCATTCGAAAAATGAGAGACGTATTTAAAAAAATATTCCAATTCTTTAAATAGGAAAGCTTTCAACCACTGAGTTCTAGCACTAGTCCTCACATATGGAACAGCAACCTTAACTCTTATAAAAATAGCAGAAAAATTTAGGACACAATATAAAATATATAAATTAATGCTTGGAATAAGCTTGAGAACTACAATAAAAGTGGAGGAAACCCGTGTTCAAAATAGCAAGAAATAAATCAACAATCGGCAGAAGAAATATCGGACGACCACGCAAAAGGAGTGCGCTTGTACACGTGAGCGGTTTTTTTTCTTCTTTTTTGGCTTTTGGGAACTGCGTCCATTTAGCCAGCAATACTTCTTAAAATCAACTCCTGACTATACATCAAGACCATTACGAATCCAATCGAACAATCAAGGGTAGGGAAGGGAAAAAAACTTTTCGCACTTATGTCGTTCAGGGTGACTAACCAGAGACTAAGTAGGGATACGGGGTATTATTAATTTACACGACTAATTTTATGATCTAAAGTTTCGATTTACACAACTTAACATAATCTAGAAGAATCCTAAAGCTTGACGGTTTGTTCAAAGCTAGTAAGTTTATCAGATTATATGGGGGATTAACGTTTTCTTGCAATAGCTGCATATTCAATAGATTTCTTTGTGTCACATATTTGTCACATGCAAAAAATATATGATCCAAGTCACTTATTGTATTGCAATTTTCGCACAAATCCGACTATATTACATTGGTTTTATATAGAAGTGCGGGATAACAGGCATGGCCAAATTTTAGTCGAGAGATAGTCACAATATCGTGTCCTGAAAATTCTAAATTTTTATGCCAATAAACTGTCACCATTTTCGGATGTAAAAGAGTATACCTTGTCGGACAATTTATACAGTACTGATTCCATTGAAGTTTAGAGTTATCATGTAGTCTGGTTTTACATTCTTGAAGTCCAATATCATGCAATGTTTCCTCGCCATTGAAAATGCGTGAGCGGTTGTTAAAAATGATGAACAATATGACGGAAGATCATTTGATTTTTCAACAGGATGGTGCTCCTCCGCATTAGGCTTTACTTGTTCGTCAATATTTAGACCAAAATATTGGATTGGCGGGAGAGGCAGCATCGAATGACCTCCTCGGTCACCAGATTTGTCTTTTTTTGTAGGGTCACCTAAATAGTAAAATCTATGGAACGCCACTCGTATCTTAGAATATTATGTCAATTATAAACTCCGCAAATGTTTCGGAATGTGGAAGAACGTTTTGAACAAACCTTCATCATCGTATGTACTCCGGAGGTCATCAGTTTCACCATTTGGTCAACTAAGAAATGTGTAACCAGCTTAAAATATTAATTTAAAAATTTATTTTTAATTTCTAATAAATCAAATAAAGTACTGGACTCAATTTATAAATTTAAAGCCTAATGTATAGATAGAGAATTGCAATGGCTTTCAAACGATATCCTATTTCTTCTTCTTCAGGTGCCGTCCTCGTTCCGAAGTTTGGCTATCATCAAGGCTATGCGTATTTTTGATACCGTAGATCTAAGTAATTGGCAGCTGCTGCACTTGTACCAATCTCTTAAATTCTTCAACCATGAATGTTTTCTTCTGCCAATGGATCTTTTACCTATTATTTTTCCCTGAATAATTAATTGTAGTAGCTGGTACTTTTGTCCCCTCATTATATGTCCCAAGTATTGCAGTTTGCGCTTTTTAATAGTAAGCGCAAGTTCTTTTTCTTTCTGCATCCTTCGCAACACTTCCATGTTTGTCACTCTATCTGTCCACGATATTCTCAGTATCCTGCGGTACATCCACATCTCGAATGCTTCTATTTTCCTTGTATCGATCTTTTTCAGTGTCCAAGCTTCCATTCCATAGAAAAGAACTGACAGCACGTAACATCTCATCAGGCGAATTTTAAGATTTAAACTTAGCTCTCTTCCGCATAAAACTGTTTTCATTTTGGTAAAAGTAGCTCTAGCTTTTTCTATTCTGATCTTGATTTCTTCAGAGTTGTCGTTGTTTTCATTAATCACAGTTCCCAGGTAATTATATTTCCTAACACGCTCAATTCTTTCATCATGTACGGTTATGTCAGAAAAATTTTGTGGAGATTTCGACACCATCATTATTTTTGTTTTTTTGATGTTAAGTGATAAACCGAACTTTTCGCTGCACTCTACTATTCTGTTTATCAGTGTTTGGAGATCTTCCGGGGTTTCTGCTATTAATACTGTGTCATCAGCGTATCTCAAATTGTTTATTAAAGTGCCATTTATTTTAACTCCGATATCTTGGTCAGCAAGGGCTCTGTTTATAATATCTTCTGAATATAAGTTAAACAAGGTTGGTGAAAGTATGCATCCCTGCCTTACGCCTTTTTTGATCTCGAGTTCCTCGGTTGTTTCCCGTTCTACTCTAATATTCGCCTTCTGGTTATAGTAAATATTGAAAATAATTCTGAGGTCCCTTTTATCCAAGTTTTTCTCTACCAACAGTCTCATCAGGTGTTCGTGGCGAACTTTATCGAACGCCTTGTTGTAGTCAATAAAGCACATATATATATATCCTGGTTAACATCCAGGCATCTTTGGCACATGATATTAAGTGCAAATAGTGCTTCCCTTGTTCCAAGCCCGTTTCGAAACCCGAGCTGAGTATCACTGATGTCAGCGTCTAGTTTTTTGTGAATTCTTGTATGTATCACTTTAAGAAATACTTTTAGTGTGTGTCCCATTAAGCTTATTGTGCGATGGTCGGTGCACAGTTTTGCGTTTGTTTTCTTTGGAATAGTCACAAAAGTTGACAGAAGCCATTCCTTAGGTATTTCTCCCGTTTTATAAATGCAGTTAAAGAGGTCAACCAAAACATTTACTGTTTCATCTTCCACAAGCTTAAGAAGTTCCGATGGAAGTCCATCTGGACCCGGTGATTTGCCATTTTTCATTGTTTTTATAGCATATAGTATTTCTTCTTTAGAGATTTTTGGTCCTTCCTCACCTTGTATGTTACCAATATCATGATCCTCTCTTTCATCGGCAAAGAGTTCTTCTATATAATTCTTCCAGGTCGTAAGCTTTTCTTGTAGGTCAGTTATTATTTGTCCATTTGCGTTGTATAGCACATTGGGATGCTTCCTTTTTTGTATACCTGCCAATTCTTTTACCTTTTTATGTAGGTTAAACGTATCATGTTTTAATTGCAGTTCTTCAATTTCTTCACATTTTCTTTTGTAAAAGTTTTCTTTCGCTGACCTTATTTCATCTCTAATTTGCTTGTGTATCTCGTTGTATTTTTGTTTGCATTTTCCCTTAAACTGTCTTCGTTCCTCCATGAGACTTACAATTTTCTCTGTCATCCATTCTTGTCTTTTTGTCGTATTTCCTCTGCTAAGGATATTCTGAGCGGGTTTTATTAGGGCTTCTTTTAAGTCTTGCCACTTGTTTTCCACGTGCGTGTTTGGTTCCTTTGTAGACAACATTCTTAGGTTACCATTTATCTGTTGCTTTAATTCTTCTTTGATTTTTGAGTTCTGTAAGCGGCTGGTATCTATGTAATCTGATTTTACCCTTTGTGAAGGTTTCTTAAGTTTAATGCTTACACGCGCTATCAAGGGATTGTGGTCCGAGGAAACATCTGCGCCTGGGTACGCCTTAACCGATTTTATGCCGTTTTTGTATCTTTCATTTATCAACACAAAGTCTATTTGATTCCTAACTATTTTCTGTGCGTTATGTTGAGGTGATGTCCACGTATAAAGCCTTCTTTTGGGGAGTTTAAAAAATGTGTTTGAAATAATCATATCGTTTTCTTGGCAGAACTGTAACATTCGGTCTCCTCTCTCGTTCCTTAACCCGAGACCATAGTTTCCTACATATTTGCCGCTTTTTCCTTCCCCAATTTTGGAATTAAAATCACCAAGGATAATTGTGACGTCTCTTGGCTTTATAGATTTTAGAACATGGTTAATTTGTTCATAGAATTCCTCAACCTCTTCATCTGATTTTTCTGCAGTAGGAGCATAGACCTGTATGATATTAAGATTTACAGTTTTTGTATGAAGTTGAAGAAATATTACTCTATCAGACACTGGTGTAAAGTTAATAACAGACTGCATCATTTTTTTTGATACAACAATTGCTACTCCATATCTGTGGTGTGGGTCATTATTTCCTGAAAAATATATCATTCCGTTGTTTGTCGCGAAGCTGCCTGAACTCGACCACCTTGTATCGCTGATACCTAAAATATCGATATTTAACCTTTGCATCTCTTGTATAATATTGTTCATTTTTCCAGGTTCATACATACTTCTGACGTTCCACGTACCAATATTTATTGCATCTTTAAAACAGGGATTTCGCCGGGTTACGACCTGAGAGGCCCTGTTGTCATGAGAATTACCTCTCCTGCCGGATCTTGTTTTCCGATGTCCATGATCAGTACCAGAAGTTATTGTACGTTGTACAGCCATGATGATTGTACTAGAGATATCCAATTGGATCTTTAATACAGTGGTTTCTCCTTGCCTTCTGTATCCTTATGCCGTTGATCATTTACTTGATTCATTCGCCTTTGGTGCCAATTTCTTAGCGCCAGGACAAAAGAGTGCCCTTCCACTTACCAACTCATCCGCCCGAAGCCGTTGGTCAGTAAGTGTGGGATTGCTTATACCGGCAATCGCTCGGTGGAGTTTTCGCCATATCTGACTACCCTCACTTAGTTTAGCCTGCAGACCAATGCAGTTGCCCGGGGTGTGGCACGTGGAGCCATAAGTGAGAGTTAGTTGTCTTATGAGGACCAGTTATCAAGAACCATCTCCCGTCTATGACGCTCGATGTGGTCGTTCCGATAAAAGGTGCTACCTCTATAACACAACTTTACACCCCATTTGCGTATCCTATTTGACCCTCACTTAATTAAGTTTTGCAATACAGTTTGCAAGAAAGATATGTAATCGGTGAAAATCGATAAAAAATATGAACTCAATACTGAAAAGTCAAAGATTTCTGAGTAAATCTTATGTTCGAAATTGGATGAATAAAAGCTGAAAAGAAAGATTTTCTTACATAAATTGACCAACTTTCCCACCGTCTTTTTCACAGTGTGAAAGATTATTACAATATAAAAAAACTTCAATAATACTTTTTTTACTCAACAATAAAAATATTGTGAAACCGGGACGTTTTTATTAAAGCTTTAACTTGAATGTCGCGATATAAGTCAGCCAACCCTCATATATTTCCAACTTCCAGACCGCTAGACATATCAATAACCTCAGAACTATCCCATTCTGTTCCCTCGTCTTACTTTTTTCACACACAAACGCCGTTCCAGGCATTTCTCCAGATTGTTCACCAACAATACTTTTATAGTCCATATTGTGAGGCCAGTCTCGTATAAAAAAACATTCAGTTTCAGTCTTCATTCATGCAGTCAGGAAGAGTCGGTTTCTTTGCGGATTCCTGTTCAAAATATGAGTACTAAGAAAACAAATATTCAAACAAGCATATACAGGGTGTCCCCGAAAATAGTGCGTTCCTTTACTTTAAGGTATAATAAGGTATATATTATTGTGTTTTCAATTTATCAATCAAAGGCAAAATAAAAATTAAATTAATTTTTTTTTTAAATAACGCGGGCACATAAATTTGATACACCCTGTATATGGATCTGTAACTATTTATTAGAATTTAGTTTGGATGTAAGTGGATTTCTATTTTAATGAGCTTTCCGATGAACCATTAAAGACTTTTGTGAATAATTAAAGTGAAAAGGACGATGTATTTAGGTTTAAAATGGAAAAAGATTGTTTACTACGGGAACTATAGAATCCACAGGTAGAGGTAATTATCATTTTCTAGAAAAATGGTTTAAAAGAAAGTTTGGAATTTTAATATCTTTGTTTCACCCCGAGTAAATGTTAGAGAGTTCCCCGAAAGTAATAAGGATGGCCGGAATAATTTTAAAAGAATGACTGTTTGTTTGTCGAATGGAAAAGAGAAATGTTTCTGATTCTTGGCAATTTGGAAGGGTAAAAGTGGTTTGAATGTTGAGTGAGTTTGAAAAAGAAGTCATTATGGTATTGGCATCGCTGAGGAGCAGTTCGACGTTTTCGTGGATAGATAGTTAGCAAGTACCAGTGGTTGTTTGATACTGGAGAATAGTGCTGAAAAGTGGAACGAGAGACAGATCAAATTGAGACGAAATACCTCTTTGATTCTGTATTATTGTGAAAAGGAGAGCAGATAATTTTTGGAGTTTTGTTTGAATCAAGTACTGGTCAAAAGAGGCCTGGCTTGTTGGAGAATTGGTGCTGGTATGCTGATAGTTTTGAAGCTGGAGAACGGAGAGGGCTTTGATGAGTAGCCTTTAACATAGTCAACGAGGGAGAGCTGTTTTGGGTCACGAGAAGACATCAGAGTGAGTGAAGCAAAAGGTCAGTCAACTTATGTGAAAGATATTTTTATGTTCGGAAACTAAAATTTTGAGTAAAAAGCGTAGGAATTAAAATTCCAATATTTCAGAAAGTAAATAGGGAGTATAGCTAATCTTGCGAATACATAATTTGGTTTTGTTTATTTTGTTGTACCAAAGTCATCGGGAACAAACCGATAAATTGTTTTTTTTTAACTAGAATAAATTTAAATGGTAGAAATTTCATTCGGACATCTGTGTCCACAGGTTTTAGATTTGATAGATTTTTAGAGTATCGATTTGATAAATAAAAGACAATTCTGTATGTTTATTTTATATTTTGCTTTATTTCTTTTCCCTATTTTATCCCGATTAGGATCAACTAAGAGATACTGAACCCACGAGAGAAGATAAGTATAACGTAAGATAATTTAGACCAGCGATTCTCAATCTGTGGTACATGTACCACTGGTGGTACATTTCATTACTTGCGGTGGTACACAAAACACACAAAAAAAATTAAAATAGTAGTACTTAGTAAGTCTTCATAATACATTATAAAAATACAGGGTGTAACAAAAATACAGGTCATAAATTAAATCACATATTCTGGGACCAAAAATAGTTCGATTAAACCTAACTTACCTTAGTACAAATGGGCACAAAGAAAAGTTACAGCCCTTTGAAGTTACAAAATAAAAATCGATTTTTTCCAATATATCGAAAACTATTTGAGTTTTCTTATTGAAAACAGACATATGAAAATCTTAAAAAAATATATAGTGAAATTTTATGGGGGTTTTGTTCCTTTAAAGCCCCCTCCCCCCCCCCAAACTTTTGTGTACGTTCCAATTAAAGTATCATTGTGGCACCATTAGTTAAACACAATATTTTTAAAACTTTTTTGTCTCTTAGTAATTTTTCGAAAAGCTAGTTTTTATCGAGATATTTTGAATATTTGTCAAATCCACCACATATTATTATTTGTATACTGTTAAGTATGATTATTATATAGAGAGCCGATAATAATATGAAAATTTATTTGTAAATTAGAGATTGAGGTATATTTTTAACCATGTTAAAAAAGAAGCCACATCTCGATAAAAGGTGCCTTATCGGAAAAATACTAAGAGGCAAAAAAATTTTAAAAACACGGTGTTCAACTAATGGTACCGCAATAATAGTTTAATTGGAACGTACACAAACATTTGGGGGTTTAAAGGCACAAAACCTCCATAAAATTGTTTTGTAAACATATTAAAAAAGAAGTCGCATCTTGATTAAAACTGGTTTATCGAAAAAATACTAAGAGGCAAAAAAGTTTCAAAAACATTGTGTTTAACTAACGGTACTACAATAATAATTGAATTGGAACGTACATAAAAGTTTGGGGGGGGGGGGGGCTTAAAGGAACAAAACCCCCATAAAATTTTTATGGGTGCACAAATTTCACTATAATTTCCTGCCATAGTAATGCCACATATTCATTTTCATTAAAAAATCTTCAATAGTTTTCGATATATCGGAAAAAATCGATTTTCATTTTGTAACTTAAGAGGGCTGTAACTTTTTTTGTGTGCATATTATTTGTACTAGGGTAAGTTAGGTTCAATCGAACTTTTTTTGGTTCCAGAATATGTGATTTAATTTATGACCTGTATTTTTGTTACACCCTGTATATGTGGTACCAAAAATAATAAAAAAAAACTGTAGGTGGTACATGACTCAAAAAGTTTGAGAACCGCTGATTTAGACATTTTCTTGATATTATAAAAAGGCACCCTGAGATTTTTTATTCATTTTTTATGTATGATTTGCGACAATTAAATAATTAATCAAATAAATAATAATTAATATAAAATTAATAAGAAGCAGATCATAACAATATATAATACACAATTTAGAACAAAAAAGTCCTATAACATTTTTTTTCTAAAGTTAACCGTTTCCAAGAAAACAATTACATTGTTCTCCATATAAGTGAATTTTTATTTTCATAAATTTGAATGACATGGCAACGTAGCCTAGAAGAACTTGCTGTGACTGTGGAAATTTAACCTTATAACCCCTTGTTTATTTACTTTGAGGTGTGATTTTTGGAGTTGTTGACATACCTGCAAAATAATGGATATGGGTTTGGTTGATATTTACATTATTTTACCTACCAGATGCAACTGACCTACAAACCTACTTTTTTAATCTTTAGATTTTTGAGTTGCGCGTTGTTGCCAGACTTCAATTTGCATATAAAAATGTATTTTCGTTTTTTTGGCCAAACGGCTGAATTTAGAAAAAAATGTTATAAGACTTTTTTGCTCTACATTGTGCCTTCTACCTATACCTTTAAGGAACGCACTATTTTCGGGGACACCCTGTATTTGGGAAATGTACCGATAGAAATTGTGGATTTCAGACAATAATGATCAACCAATATCTGGGACACGTAATGAGGGGACAGCGATGTGAAATGAGAAGACTGATAATACAAGGAAAGATAAGGTGAGGGAGGAGTATAGGAAGAAGGAGAGTGTCATAGTTGAAGAATTAAGGGACTGGTTTAAATGCAGTTTTATAGAACTCTTCATAGCAGCGGTAGATATAGTAAAGATAGTGATGATGATATCCAACCTCCGATTGTGAGATGGCACTTAAAGAAGAAGTTCAAAAATGTGAACCCTTTAAACAACAGAAGAGTGCCGGAAGAAATTTTGAAATTTCTAAACAATTGTTTTGAACAAATTTAAAAATTTTTGGGTATATTCATTAATAATGCCATTCGTTAGGTATGATATTAATTTTAGTCTTCAAGTGGATCTATTAATTGAGACTGGATCGATTGTATATTCATTTAATAATGCCATTGGTTAGGTATGATATTAATTTTAGTCTTCTAAGTGGATCTATTAATTGAGACTGGATTGTATTTAATCACTACATCACTATAAGCTATCCTATACAGGAGATAGCGCACACCTCTAGAGCTCCCAAACAGGCATACGTTAGCCGTTGGCTTAGAATAATTACGACAACAATTATTACGAGAATGAATACGAGAATAATAATTCTATTTTTCTCCTGCTGGTTTAAATGTTTTTAATTCAATGGCAGGTTAGTGACCACTTTTAATACATTGCAGTATCAGCAAGGTTACTGTTGTTACCTTGCAACGCTTTATAATATATTTGCTGTTTATAATATTTACAAAATATTGAATTGATTCATCCTGAAATTATTGAATAAATAATTAATCTAATTTGACCTAATACCACACAGCTCATTTTAAACAAAAAAGGCCTCTTGTCATTTTTATAAACAAAAATTGATAGTTTTCGAGATAAGCGATTTAAAATCTGAAAAATGTTAAATACGCATGTATAGTCCTGTCGCCAGTGGGGGTACAACGACCTCCTTAATTCAGATGGACTTACCCAAGTTTTTTTTATGTATTTTGACCCGTAGAACACGATTTTTTGATTTTAAGATTGTTATAAACAAATAACTTGAGGAATCACATAACAGCGATTTTTTGCAAAACAAAACATTTTTTTGAATTTTTTTGGTCATTTAAGCAAAAAATGTTTTTACAAGTTTTTTCGTAGGATGCATAGTTTTCGACATAAACGCGGTTGAACTTTCAAAAATTCGAAAAATTGCAATTTTTGAACCCGAATAACTTTTGATTGAAAAATAAAATAGCAATTCTGCTTACAGCATTTAAAAGTTCAAGTGAAATTCTATCGGTTTTGATTACTTTCATTGCTAAAAATTAATTTTTTTATTGTTAAACAAAGCTATAAACACATAGTGATTGAATGATGTTTTCAATGCATTTCTCATTTGAAATCGAAAGAGTACGCGGATACAGACAATTTCTACGTAGATTACGTACATTAAAACGCATGCATTGTGCACGAGAAACACTATATGTTTATGGCTTTGTTTAACAAATAAATACTTAATTTTTAGCAGTGCAAATAATCAAAACCGATAGAATTTGACTTGAACTTTCAAATGCAGTAAGCAGAATTGCTATTTTATTTTTTAATTAAAAGTTATTCGGTTTCAAAAATTGCACTTTTTCGATTTTTTGAAAGTTTAACCGCGTTTATCTCGAAAACTATGCATCCTACGAAAAAACTTGTAAGACCATTTTTTGCTGAGAATCACCCAAACAAAACAAAAAAATGTTTTGTTTTGCGAAAAATCGCTGTTAGGTAATTCCTCAAGTTATTTGTTTATAACAATCTTATCGACATCCGGATCAACTGTTACCCAAAAAATTCGTGTTCTACAGGTCAAAATACATAAAAAAAAACTTGGGTAAGTCCATCTGAATTAAGGAGGCCGTTGTACCCCCCCTGGTGACAGGACTAGTATGTAAACGCATGTATGTTGAAAGCTCATGTATGTAAATTATTATTTTTGAGGTTGCCAACTGCCTAAATTGAAATTTAAACATTCAATACAAGATTCTGACGGGTAATCGGAGTTTATTTCAATCTAGACCTTTTTTAATTGTTAATTATTATGCGCGTCCACCCGACTTTTAAGCCGCAGCACGTCGTACTATATGATACATCTCTGTCGAACGGATGCATTATACGTTTATGCGAAACATTTCCACCAAATAGTTGACATTTATTAAAATACCTAACATCGTTTTTTTAACCCTTTAATGTCGGGAACCGCATATACGCGCAAAACTTTTCTTGCCCCATATACGGGGGTTTTTGGGCATTGCGCTTCCGTTTAACACTTCCACTTATCTATTCATTTCCCGACTTTTGTGGTAAACAAGTTCGTTAGTGTCAAATTTAATAAACAAGCGCACAAGATAAACGTTTTAATAATTACATATTTATAAAAATGAATATAACGTTTCCTGCTCTGAAGTACATTTTGATGCAAGTGAATATATGCGCCTCCCGTATGCATCTAAACATTCCGTATATGTATTTGGCACCTAGGAGTTTTCTATTGGTTCTTTGCAGCACGCGGTCATATTTCAACCAATACGCGGCGAGGTGCCAAACGCATATACGGAATGTTATTCGGTGCGAAATTCATATACAGATTGTTAAATATTCGTAGACCGAAAAAGACACTTTTCATTAGAGTCAGTTAAAAGGAGATTGATTAAAATACTTGTTAGTGTATTATTTAATAAAATTAAAACAATAATTATAGTATTTGGAATGTTATTTGGTGCGAAATTCATATGCGGAATGTTAAATATTCGTAGATTAAAAAAGACGACTTTAAGTCAGTTAAAGAAGACTGATTTTAAAATATTTTGTTAATGTATATTAAATAAAATAAAACAATTATTATTACCTATATGGAATGTTATTTGATGCGAAATTTATAATGGAATCGTATGGTATAGATTTGAGAGACTTTATTATTTCTTTATTTGACTATTTCGCTTTCGCAGAATTTTTAATGTCTTGCACTTGTTGTATAGTATGTTTAGATTTATGTTTCAGCTATTCAATTCTGTTATTTCTGTTGAATTTTAGGGCTGTGCTGTGTGTTACCAGACGAAAATAGTCGTCTTTTTTGATCTACGAACATTTAACATTCCGTATATGAATTTCGCACCAAATAACATTCCATATGCTATACTTGTTTTATTTTTATTTAATAATACATTAACAAAATATTTTAAAATCAGTCTTCTTTAACTGACTTAATAAAAAGTCGTCTTTTTTAGTCTACGAATATTTAATATTCCGCATATGAATTTCGCACCAAATAACATTCCAAATACTATAATTGTTTTATTTTTATTTAATAATACATTAACACGTATGTATTTGAAAATCGATATCCTTTTAACTGACTAATAAAAAGTTATCTTTTTCCGGCTATGAATATTTAACATTCCGTATATGAATTTCGCACCGAATAATATTCCGTATATGCGTCTGACACCTCGCCGCGTATTGGTTGAAATATGACCGCGTGCCGCAAGGAATTAATAGAAAACTCCTAGGTACCAAATACATATACGGAATGTTTAGATGCCTCCCGTATATGGGACACGGCACGTTTAAAAACTCCCGTCGCGAAAGGGTTTTAATATCATACTTATTTATTGCCACTGTGCTAATAAATACGCCAATCATATAGTGCGACAGAGACGCACCATATAGTGCGACCCTTGGACGGCTTAAAAGACAAGTGGACGCGCTTAATTAACAATTAAAAAACGCTGGACGGAAGGGCCGCCCGAGAATTTTATCGTACCGATCTATTATCGTTATGGTAGTAGATACTGGCATTCTATAAAAATAACAAAGTTATCTCGTTATTTTGATATTTTAGAAACACCTTCTGTACTTGAAAGCATTTTATGATTCTACGCATCATTAATTCCTGCATTTGAGAAAATGTGCGATGCCATATTTCGGGGACACACTATAGATTGTATAGATGTATAGATTATTGCATAAATCAATAGAATGTTATAGTCATACTTTCATTTCAAATTAGTTCATTTTTCTGAGAAATTAATAGTTTAAAATATTTGCATTTCATTCTATTTCGATTACGCCAGTCAATGCACGAGACTAAGAACAAGGTATTATCTCCGAATTCTATCCTACTGCATGGATTTTAATGAAATTTTGGGAGTAGCCCAATCTCCTAATTCAAAGTCTATCCTATATACTATGGCGCTTTTATCATGGGGGAGGTTTAAAATTTAAAAATTCATTCTATAATTTGATCACATTTTTTACAAAAACCATTCATTTTAAACCCGTTTAACTGTTTGAAAGTAGAAATAACACTGTATTAAAAGGTATTGCAAAAGAAAAACAATGCATTTAAATTATGGTGGATGGGGAGTTAAATGTATATACTTTTCATTTTTCCTTAAAGTACATTAGTCATATATTTTTTTGCACCATATCTCGCTTAGTTTGTATGTAACCGACATTTAACGGTGTTCGTTTTAAAGGCCTTTTCAAACACTACAAAAGGTGTTCATCAAAAGGTACATCAATTTGAGCATGCACCAAAAAACAAACTATTTTCACCTACCATATCTCTTTTTGTATAATAAATAGAATATTTACGAAGGAACGAATCTCTTTATTATTTATAATCTAAAAAATGTTTTATGTAGTGTTTTTAGTTCGATGCATAGTTTTTAAGGTATTCACAAAAAATCCGTCCGAACAGGTGTCATTTTTCAATGAAAATGGCCAATTTTCAACGACGCATAACTCAAAAAGTATTGAGTTCTCAAAAAAAGTATAACCAGTTTTTGCTTAGAAATAGGTTCTTTAGCCACTTCCGTGCTTATTTTGACCAACAAATTTTCCACCCCTTTGAAGAAGTGGGAACCGCCCCAAGATAAAAGCGCCATAGTATATAGGGTAGATTTTGTTTCTTGAGCTATTCCCTACTTACTGTGAAAATATCAAGGACATCAATGTAGTAGGATGAAATTCGGAGCCAAATACCGTCATTGACTGCCCTACAATAATGCTCTGCTATGATCGCGTGAGAGAGGACACACATAAGATTATAGCGTAACTTTTCGAGTTTTTGAGCTACAGCAATGAATTTTATGTCATTGGAAAGGTAATTTTGCATTCTTTCAAAATATGTAAAAATATACAGGACGTATCTAAAAAAATTAAGATTTTTTATTCATTTCCGGTTCAACCGGAAGCCATATTTTTGATGAAATTTATTGTGATAATAGATAATAAAGTACCATATATGTCTGCAAAATTTCAAATTTTAGTTTTTATTAAAAAGGAAGTTACGGGCACTCGAATATTTTTTTATAAAAAATTCATAACTCCCCTCCTAAGGGGAGTTAAGAAATCTGACTAATGTCATTCAATTTACTGATAGGATATCAAAAATATATCAAAAAATAAAAAAATTCCTTGGAGCCATTTTTGAGAAAATCTAGTTCAAATTTATGTCAAATTTTGACCCCTTAAATATAGGCAACCCGTAACTTTTTCTGAAAAACGATAACATTCTTATTATAGCCCCATCTTTAGGCTATATAACGACTTTTTCAAATTAAACTTATCTTAAACACGTTTTTAGATTGGTAGGGAAATGTGTCGTGTGGGCGGTCGGCCATGTTGGCCGCCATTTTGAATTTGGAAATGTCAAATTCCGTATTTTTATTTACCTATCGATGAGCTTACTTTGAGTTAAATTTCATTCATTTCGGTCAAAATTTGCAAAAATGGGCCCTAAATAACCCCCCTATTTCGGCCCCCCTTTGAGAGGTTTTTTTTTGAAAGCTTAGTTTCTCGACAAAATTCTCTTAAACTTACTCATACCGAATTTCATCAGAATCGGTCCGGTAGTTTTTGCTGGGCGGTGGCGACATACGTACGTACGTACGTACATACTTCCGACATGTTTTTTTACTTGCTTTTTAGACTCAGGGGGACTCAAAACGTCGAAAAAAAAGTGAAATCTGAAAAAATTTTTTTGCACGATCCTATAACTTTATCTATTATACCATACTACGTATATAGTACGATAAAGTAAAAACGCTCTAAATTGAAATAAGCCGCGAATACGGGGACATAATTTTTGAATAGTAATCCGCAAAGAAACCGAATCAGAAAATTTTTCATACTGGAGCGGTCTCACAATATGGACTAATTTCTCAAGATTGTTCGCCAACAATACCGGAATTTGGAACCATCAGACAGAAGGAAACTGTTGGTTTTTGTGTTAATGGCGCCAGGACACGCGATTTGCCTACCTGTTCAAGGACGATTCGAAAATGGATTTTACGTTAATAATAGAGCATTGAATTGTTCGAGCACGATCATTATTATTTTGAGCTAAATTTTGTTTATTGTTTTATTGATCTATGGAAACGTCGATTTAATGCTGTACATTATCTTCCATTCAATAGCTGTAGTTTACGGGGAAAATGTTGATAAATGGAAGGTATGGTAAATTTTACGAATTCTCCACTATTTTGGAATAGGGATAATAGTATATTATTCAACGAGCATGTAATGATGGCTATTACTCACGATGATGAAGTTTGCGACACGGCCGTATGAAGTTTACACGTATCGTAATTCATCAGAGTGAGTAATAGTCATTACATGCGAGTAGAATACTATACTTTTTCTACGACCTTTTTTATTGTAATTAGTAAAAAATATATCTATCAACTACTCGAGATTTAAAATATAATAATTTGCAAAAATACCTAAATGCTGTACACCTAGTACGTGGCTGAATAATTGGTTACCTACTTTTACCAAATTCTTATGTATTGTAAAAATACAACAAGAAATAGTCAATCCAAGTTCTATTCGTTTCCGAAAAATTATATGCATAAATTTGTACCTACTGTCAATGAACTAATAATTAGGAAATGGCTATTATCGGCGGATGTATTTCATTCATAAAGTTTTATGTATAATTACATTTAACTATATATTTATAATATAACTAGGTATATACATATAATATGTTATTGATTAATAATATTTTAGTTTTCTGAGAAAACTAAAATGATGAAAACTAAAACAATAGTAATCAGTAAAGAACCAATCAGTATTGAACAAGTAATGGAAATAAAATACCTTGGAACTACTTTGTCAAGTTACGGTGATCTGGACAAAGAAGTCAGAAATCAAGTACAAAATGCAACTAGGCTGGTAGGATGTTTTAATACATATAATATTATATGGCGAAACCGACACGTTAACACTGAGATGAAGTCAAGAATTTATAAAGCCAGTTTACGACTAATAACGACACAATGCATCAGAAACAAGACCCGATACAGCCACAACACAAAGACTACCGGAAACGAGACTACTAGAGATGAGAATACTGAGAAGAATTGCAGGAAATATGCTGAGAGATCGAAAGAGGAGTAAAGACATTAGAAGAAAATGTAACGTACAATGTGTAAACGAATGGACACTAAATAGAAGAAAAAAGAATGGAACAACCACATAGCAGAATAGAGAGACACGTGTGGTCAAAATAGCAAGAAATAAATCGCCAATCGTAGAAGAAGCATCGGCCGACCAAGCAAAAGATGAAGCAACAATCTTCCATAGAGGGGAGGATATCAATCCGCCAATGAACAAGCAGAATTGCTTATAAAAAGGAATAAGAAGATATTGGATGAAGAAAATATTTTAATTCCTTGGCAACAGCCGGTCAAAATAATGTTGTCTTTAAATGTATTATCACTGTATTTTTTTTTATTTTCAAAATTATAAAGGCATGCCAGACAAGTCCTATAAATTTATTGTCGTTCAAATTTATCTCAACAACTTCGACTGAACCGCTATGTACCAATATTCTTCCTATTTATCTAATTCTATATCTTCTTAATCCGCACATGGATAGTCGGGGTTCTACTGTACTTATAATTTTTTTAGAGTATGATTTTCAGAATTTTGTTTGAGTTTTCTTCGAAGATTTGGAAACATTAGATTTTTGCTAAAGTGGGTATTACATTATCCTAAATTCAGGACCGATATTCAGGATACGATTTAGGACACTAAATTCAGTCACCAAAGCTCGCTAAAGTCACTATTACACTATCCTAAATTTAGGATCGTAAATTATAATCAAGTGTTGAAACGACAGGGCTTGGGTTTAAGTAGGTAAATCTTTAAAAAGCAGGTAAAAATAAAGCAAGCTGTATCGTCGCCCCCATTAGCGAAATTATTCCGATTCGATTTTTTTGCACAAACTTACTCAAAAAGAGGTCCTTATAAAAAATCGACAGGGTGCCAGGCGGACGTGGTCGAAAAATTGTTTAAACAATTTTTTTAAATAAATTCACAAAAATAATTTTTTCATTTCGAACAATTTTCTTTAGATAATTTAGGTCATTCTAAACAAAAAAGATATCTTGTCATTTTTCGCTAAAATTGATTGTTGTCGAGTTATACGCGATTTAAAATTTGAAAATGCGAAAATGGCTATTTTCAAGGCTTAATAACTAAGCGTATCGCGTATAACTCGGCAACAATGAATTTTAAAGAAAAATCAAGAGACTTTTTTGCTCATAATGACCAAAATTATCTGAAAAAAATTTGTTCGAAGTAAAAAAATTATTCTCGAAGTAAAAAAATTATTTTTGTGAATTTGTTTAAGAAAAATTGTTTAAATAATTTTTCGACCACGGCACCGCCTGGCACCCTGTGAATTTGTTATAAGGACCTCTTTTTGAGGAACTTTAAACAAAAAAATCTAATCGAAATAATTTCGGCAAGGGGGGCGATGATGCAGTCTGGACTACAGCGCTATAATTGTTAATAATTAAAAATAACAGCTTTGTATTAAAATAACGACAAAAATTCAGGATCTTAAAAGAGGGATTTTAAACTTTGATTTGATTGCTTTCTGACTTTCATAATATAATTTTTAATCGAGTTATTAAGCCTTGAAAATGGCCATTTTTGCATTTTTCAAATTTTAAATTACGTATAGCTCGACAAAGACCAATTTTAGAGAAAAATCACAAGAGACCTATTTTGCTCAAAATGACTCAAATTATCTAACAAAAATTGTTAGAAATGAAAAAAACTATTTTTGTGAATTTGTTTAAAAATATTATTTAAACAATTTTTCGACCACGGCACCTCCCGGCACCCTGTGAATTTGTTATAAGGACCTCTTTTTAAGTAAGTCTTTGCAAAAAATCGAATCAGAATAATTTCGCTAACGGGGGCGACGATACAGGCTGGTCTAAACCTTAACTGAGCGTTCTTGGGTGCTTGGCATATGTGTGCCATTAATTATTATGAATGTCCCTATTATTATCAGCATCCAGTGACATTTTTATTGTTTTGGGTACATAGAAAATGGTACCCTTGTAAATCCGATTTTTAGAACGTCGAAAACCATCCTAATTAGGATGCTAACTGACTAAATGCGATTACACTATCCTGAATTCAGGACGTTCTAAATATCGGACACTAAATTTAGGAAGATGTAATAGCCTCTTTAGCATACCTTGGTTAATGACTTTTTTTTTCAAAAATTTTACTCTTTTGTTTTCCTCAAAGGTGGTTTTTACCGCATCTTTAATAAAATGTGTTCCAAGATTGATGATTTCTGCAATACAAGAATAATTTTGCCGGTGAGTGAAGGTATACTCTGAACCTATTCAAATTTTATTTGTATCGACAAATCGTTTGAAAAATTTCTAAAATAAACATAAGTAATATTTTTATACGAATATGAAATTACTTCACGTGATTGATTTTTTAATGCTCTGCGTAATTTTTAACAAGACTTTAAATTTGGATTTCTGGTTATATTAGGTAAATAAAATTTTCCTTGTTTTTAATAATAAAATCGTTTTTCAATGTTCCTCGTTTAAGCGTTTTCTTCCCATATCATACTTTAGATATGCTTTAATAAGATACAGCATTTACTGTCAAAAGTGCTTATGCCTACGAAATTTACGACCTTGTTGTGAGCGGAAACTCTTTTTCAATGCTACATTTTCATGGCTCCCTGAAAAGACGCATCTTGTTTTACTCGAAATCGTGGAAAATGAAACAGTAATTTTAGAAATAGCACATGTGTGAGTAATAAGAAAGGAAGGCGATAAATACCAGCTGAATTTCATCCTTGAAAGCGTTCTGTGAACTCCCAAGTGCATAATTTAGATGTACCGATTAGAGGTGTAGATCTGGCAACTAGTGTTTTGAAACGGTGATTTTCTTGGTTGCTAGATAAATATACTCATTAGAAGCTTGTATCTATTGTTGTTTTTTGTGTTTTCTTTTGCTTTGAGTTGAGAAGCAACATATATCTCGAAGAGCAAAACCAAGAACCTACACGACCGTAATAAGGCCGATAGTGACGTAGGCTTCTGAAACATGGGTCACAACAAAAAAGCACCAAGAGGTGATATTTAATTTGGAAGCGGAAAATACTGCGCAAAATCTTTGGTGGGAATAACTTAAATAAACAGTGGATAAGAAGAACAAATAACGATCTAACTGAGCTCTATCTATACTAGCGGTAATTAAGGTGTTAAGACTTATATGGTTGGGGCATGCGCAGAGAATGATTCCATTTAGAATTCTCTAGAATGGTACTATCTAGTCAGCATTGGCAGGCAAAAGGCGAAGAGGAAGACAGAGGTCAAGATGGAGCAACGTAGTTAAAGAAGATATGAGGGGACTTAACGTAACCAACTAGGAAAGAAAAGCAACTGACAAAAGGAAGTGGAAAAGAATAGTACATCAAGCCATGGGTCTACTAGGCTCGTAGTGCTTAGATATTATGATTACTTTATAATGTTGCCTGCATAACATGTTCCTCCGTTCTCATATGTTCTTTTTTACTCGGTTTTTTGAAAATCTAGTAACGTGTTCTTCTTTTATGAAGCTAAGTATTTTTAACATGGATGCTTTCGAGCATTCAGTACGTGGATGGCTAGTTTTTTTAGTTGTGACCGCCCCTAGTTTTTAATGGGTATCAAAGAGACTAAACTCTATCGAAAATCTGACACACAGGAAGATTTATTCGGTATTACCAGATATTTTTTATACAGAAACTTAGTTCCAGTGTTAGTTAGTAGTTTAGTGGTCAGTTCGAATGAAAAATGATTGAACGTTATTTGTTATTACTTCTTCGTGGCCTTTCTTTCCAGGAACTCCCACACTAATTTTTGATGGGGTTCTTCACATCTGGTTAGTTTCCAGACTATGATAATAGCGGAATTTCTTGCTCTATCAAAAAACTTTTAATAATTTTATCGGTAGGAAAGGTGCTCTATTCTGTTCCGTTTGATTCATTTCAGGAACCAATCTTGTCTGCAAGATTCTGTCGTATAGTTTCCTTCTACCACATAATAAACTAACGTCCCATTCCTTTGCCACTCATTACAGACCAGGTCATTACTTCTTTGGTACATTTAATTTTTTTTGTTATATTTTTATTATATTTTTATGCCTTTTATATTTTTCCACTGGACGTCTTTGGACAAATTGGGCGTTATAATCCATAATTTCAGCCATAGTACTATATCACTAAAGCAAACCTGCATACGTAAAGAAAAATTATAAAAACAAAATGATTTGTATTCATCATCATTCTCTTTCCCTTATCCCTATGCGGGGTCGGCTTCTCTCGGCTAATCACATTTCTCCACACAATTCTATCTTGGGTCATATCAATGTTAATCCCCTTTACCAACATGTCCTGCCTTATCGTCTCCCCCAGGTCTTCTTTGGTCTTCCTCTCCTACTCCTTCCAGGAATCTGCATTTCAGCTATTCTTCGTATTGGGTGATTAACGTCTCGACGTTGAACATGATCAAACCATCTTAACCTATGCTCTCTCATGTTGGCATCAATTGGTGCCACACCTAGACTTCCCCTAATATACTCTTTTCTAATTTTATCCTTCTTTGTCACTCCACTCATCCATCTAAGCATTCTCATTTCCGCCACATGCATTCGTTGTTCCTCTTTCTTTTTCACTGCCCAACATTCAGTTCCGCACATCATAGCCGGTCTTATGGCTGTTTTATAGAATTTTCCCTTCAGCTTCATTGGAATTTTTCTGTCACACAACACACCACTCGCTTCCTTCCACTTCATCCATCCAGCCCTAATTCTACTGCATGCATCTTCATCTATTTCTCCATTACTCTGTAATACCGATCCTAGGTACTTAAAACTATTGCTTTTCACAATCATTTCACCATCCAAAGATACAATTTTATTTGTAGTAACTCCATCTTTAAATGAACATTCCAAATACTCTGTTTTTGTCCTACTAAGTTTTAAACCTTTTTCCTCCTGAGCTTGTATCCACTGTTCTAGTTTTTGTTCTAATTTTCTTTCACTATTTTATGTGGATAGAAAGAAATAAAAGAAAGAAATAAGAACAGTATTAATGTAGATGAGAATAGTTGGGGGAAGCAAAGATAATATGAGAAACAGATTTATAATGTAATTTATGAAAAGAGTTGAAAGTCACGATTGAAAGACACATGACGATTAACACAATTCGGACTTCTCTGTTTCTCTTTGACTATTTCAAGATCCTTATTCTAATCTTGGGGCATTTCTTCAGCGTTCCATACTTCTATTATCAACTCACTGATTTGGTTTCGTAAGACTTCTCCTCCGTGTTTTAAGTTCTCTGCTGCAATGCCGATCTGTACCATCTGTGAATAAGTCGATAACTCAAAAATGCAATTTTTCGGTATGGCCATTTTAAACATTTTATTAGTTTTGAAGAATAAAAATTTAAGATTTGACTTATCCACTTATTCACGGTCTGTACCATCTGTGAATAAGTCGATAACTCAAAAATGCAAACTTTTCGGTATGGCCATTTTAAACATTTTATTAATTTTGAAGAATAAAAAATTTAAGATTTGACTTATCCACTTATTCACGGATGGTACAGCGATCTCACCGGAGCTTTTGTGATTTTTCATATCTTTTATTATTTCTTCAATTTCTTCTTTTGTGGGATTTTATTGCATATAGTTAATACATAAATAACTATAATTTTCTTACAGTGCCATACCCCACCTCTATTATGTCTATATATTTTGTATTTCGTCTGCCGAGTGCATCACGGACGCGATGCCTTGGTGCATTCTAGAATGTCAAACCGAGTGTATTTCTGGACAACCCTTTGTTCGTTTATGTGACATAAATAGTCACTGCTAAATCTGTATTGCAATGTGCTTTTCAATGCCCCCTTTTTTGCTTTGACGTGCCCTAAAAAGTGCATGCATCACGAACTTCAAAAAATCCAGCCATCTGGAAATGTAGTTTTCCGCCGGAAAGCAGTTTTTGATGTCGAAAAATAATTACAGACAATTTTTAGATGGTGTTCAGCATACCAGATACACAATTTTATGTAATTAATTTGAAATCTTTTTTATATCACGTGGAGTGACTGAATAGTTTTAAATCAAACTCACGGAAAATGAAAATTATAAAAAACAATAAATATAGAAGAGGTATGAAAATAAAAATCGGAGACTTTAATGCTAAAATAAAATAGGCAATAATAATACAGGGCATTATTACAAGTGACGGGAAAGGAGGGAATAGGGGAGATAAACGATAAGGGAAATCGATTAACCTAATTTTACGAATAAAATGAACTTGTAATAGGTGGAAGTATCTTTAAACATAGCTGATATATAAGGAAATATGGATATCACCAGGAGGGAGGTACTAGAACCAGGTAGACCACATAACAATTGAATATAAATGAGGAAGCTGGTTGCAAGATTTTAAGAGTTTAAGAGGTGCTGATGTGGTGTCAGACCACATGCTAGTCAGAGCGAAACTAAGAGGGAAAAAGAAAGAGAAGACCAGACAACAGATGAAAGAGAACTACAAAGATACAACATGAAAAAATTGGACTAAAATGGGTTGAGGTGAAAAGCAGAGCAAGAAATAGAAGGTAATAGAAGGAACTAGTTCACAGTTTATCCAGATAATCAACTAGAAAGAAAATGCGCTGTCCTGGCCAGTCATCGATCTTAAACTTTTGACCAAAAAACGCATAAGCGCCCAATCTTACACAAGGGGGGATGGAACTAGAGAGATATAGAAAATGAAGAAATTTAGGTATATCGATTGGAATAACATACATTTAAATATAAAGTATCTATACTAAAATCCCAATAAAGATGCACTAGAAATAAACAAATCAAGACACGTTGAATTTTATGAGGAGCACTCCCAAATCATGATTTACAATGTATATACATTTTAAACCCCAAATCATGATTTACAATGTTTATAAATAAATTGTAAATCATGATTCAGGAATGCTTCTCGTAACATTCAATTGTCTTGGTTTGTTTATTTCCAGTGCATCTTTATTGTGATTTAAGTATAGATATTTCCTGGCCGGAAATTTTCAACATAACGTATAACATTCTTAGAAATTAGCAAAATAATTCAATCTTTTTCAGACGTTTCGACGATTTCTCATTTTCAATTTATTTTTATTTTGTATCTTACATGTTATACTACTAAAAGCTAAAACTACAAATTAGACAAAACAGTTCATAATTTTCATTTCTGACTATTTTTTATTGTTTCAGCATATGGTGCAGACGGGTATGACAGCTCCTTTCCCAGGGGCTGCGACCGCCACACCAGCAGGCTTCCCAACACAAAATGGCGAAGTCAAATCTGGGGCGGAGGATAAACCTACGGTGACTGCTCTCCTTCCGCCCCCAACAGGTGCCCCGGCACCAGGAGCAGGACCGCCTTTTAGCCCGCCACCCCCTCAACCCCCGACAACAGTGGAACCACCCGTCAGTATAGCTTGTAGTCCCGTGACGTTGGCCGCTCAGGCACAGTCTCAGTATAAATGTGAACCTCTTTCAACAGTAAGTAAAATGACATGTCTACTTTAACTCTTTTATTTAAAAAAATACTAATTTGCTATACAATTATACACTTTAGAAGTATACTATACAATTAGCATCCAATATGTGAGGTTTTATTCCTCTGGACATTGCAACCACGTGGGAAGAGTCCTGGTTGCCTGGGTTAAATCCAGGAATATTTTCAACATCACAACATAATAACATTATGTAAAGTTTGTTTAGCAGTAAATGGTTGACTTCAATGGTCAATACTTGTACTGGTACTTAGTATAAAAGGCCCGGTTTCAGGTAAAATTTAAATATGTTTAAATGTTTGTTTTTCTATAATCTTAGCAATTAAAATAGATTTAATTTATTTTAAAACTCATTTGAAAACATTCATTTCGGGTATATAAGGCAAAGCAGTATATTTTACATCCGTTTATTTTGTTTTTGTCGTTGTCATTATTGTAAATTTTGTCGATCCTTTGCTTGATTATAGGCGTACCGTCTAGTCAGTGTTAATTGTCAAAAGACCAACTCTGTCAACCTCGTCTGCTTATCGCTCCGGACCGGTTTTAACAATGTGCCAAGTCAGATAAATTTAATAATATTTACGACCGCATTAATTGAAGTCAACCATTTACTGCTAAACAAACTTTAACAAATTTTAAAACTTTATAACATTTAAAGGGTTTTTACCCAAAAGATTTAGGTGGCTCAGGCTGGTACATTATTGAATTTTAACACTGATGATAATCCGAAAAAGTTCTGTTCTGTAACCTTTTTAGAGACTTTTAAATATACCTTTTACAAAGGAATCTAGTATTTTTGTGATTTATGGTATACAGCAAGCTACTGGAATTTATTTTCATCGTGGATTTTCCTTTTATTATTATTTTCATCATAGATCTTCCATTTCTACTTTGCACTATACACAAAAAATATATCTTGGAATGCTCTAACCACAGAGGAATTATGCTTCTAAATGCAGCTTATAAAATATTCTCCATCATCTATGCCATCGTATGTCACCATATACAGAACGAATAATAGTAAAATACCAGGCTGGTTTCAAAGGTGGTAAATTGGCAAGTCATCAGATTGCAATCCTGAGAAAAATTTTAGAAAAAACACTAGAATATAACATATCTACTTTCTTCTTAAGGTTCCATCTTCTATTGAAGCTTGGACATCAACATGGCAATTCTTATTTTACTTACAGTAACTCTAAATAGTTGTAGCCCAGTCGGGATAGCATTTGACCTAGCATTAGGAGCTGCCCCAAATTTTATTTTTCTAATCTTTAGGGAGGGTCAATATTAGTATAAATTTAAAATCTCGACTGAATTCCGCCGTTGCGTTAGCCGCCATCTTGATTTTAAACGAGAACCGTTTTTGCTCAATATCTCCGCCATTTTAAATTTTTTGACAAAAAGTGTAGAAACTGAAATTGTTGAAAATGCGATTTTCTATAGTTTCATTTATTATAATTTTTTTCGTGCGGTCGATATTTTCTGAGTTATGAGGGGAAAATAGTGACAGTTGTAGCATAATTATTGAATTATTGAATTATCTCGTTTATTATTAGTTTTACAACAAATATATACCTATACAAAAATTAAGAGAATTAAATTTTGTATAATTTTGATGCCGTACATTTTTTTGATAAAATCAATATTTAAGGTAGTACGTATGTGGTAAAGGTGCGAGCGTAAGACCTGATTGATTTTGTAGCAATTGTTTTTGTTCAATATCTCCGCCATTTTCAACTTTTCGACAAAAAGTGTAAGAACTGAAATTGTTGCAATTACGATTTACTACAATTTTTCGAGAGAACCAGTGGCGGGTCTGCAAGGGGGGAAATGGAAAAATTCCCCCCAACAGGGTCCAAAATTTAAAAAAAAATTGTTGAAACATCACGATATATTAGCTGACATAAAACTTATAATATCGACAGACAAATTCAACCAATCAAACCCGCTAGTTAATAAAATTAAGTGAACTTAATGCATATAATGTCTTTTTATGTTTTTTATATACTTAGTTTGGTTGATGTTTCATTGGAAGTTTAATTGGAATTGGTTGATGTTTCATTGGAATTACCTTTCAAATAATCTATCACACGACTCCTATTCTCATTTAAAAAATCATCGATGACGTCATCACGTCCAGTTGGGTGACGTCACTAGTATGATATATATGCCAAAAAGTCGTAATTTAAAAATAAAAATTGATTTGTTTCGGAATTTATTTTCAAAATTGCCCATTCATGGAAAAATGAATTTATTCCAAACTTTACGTGCTCACTGTATATTAAACAATAGTGGTGCCAATACACAACCCTTTTTTACACCCTGAAAAATCTTTATTTCTTCCAACATTTGATCCTTAATTCTTATTTTGACTTTCTAGTTCCAGTAGAGCTTTGAAATTACTCTGATGTCGCGGCTGTCAATGTTATGACATTATTATATATACTTCTTATAATATTTATAGACTACAAAGAACCCTTCGATTCTGTTTATACATATAAATGTTCAGAGCAATGAAAGAGTTAGGAGTACCAAATCAGTGATTAAATTTAACAAAACTAACTCTTTCATTACAATCAATAATTTGTGGCTTAATCCCATATAAACATAATATTTAAATGATTTTTATTTATTTTCAGGAAACCGAAAATGGCCCTACAGTCCAAGTTCCAACCTCAGAGTCCTCAGATGGAACGGTAAATCCATCAGTAGCACAGGCAGCTTCAGATATTATTAAGAATCAACCAAAAAGGCTACATGTCTCGAACATTCCATTCAGATTTAGGGACCCAGATCTTAGAGCAATGTTTGGGGTAAGTTGCTTCCAATTATTATAATAATTAACCACACCTCGAAATTTAACTTTTTTCTTTTAGAAGAAGTGTTCTTTCCAAAACTGTTTTCTTAATTTAATTTAATCTAATAGTTGCCGAGATATTATATTTGTTTATAAGCCAAAAAATTGTTTAAAACTTTAAAACATTCCTGAGGCCGCTCAAATAGTCCAATTTCAATTCTGTAAATTACGTTGGATCTTAGTGCTTTTTTAGCCCAGTAAATGAATGGGAAATACGGCGAGACCATGTAATTTTCAGGGGCAACTCCGAATTGCATGAAAATTTGGATTTAGGTTCTACTTACCCTCCACTTCAAAGTTGAAATTGTGCCGTTGGTTGCTTTTACTTGGAGGGGTGACAGTCACCCCTTCTCGGGGGTAAAAAACCATAGGTTCAAGATAAGACCGGAAATGGATAAATTGACTGATTTTAAGCATTTTTTTGTTCTATAGAGTTTTTTATGTTAGTCAATACTTTTTGACTTATTTGCTATTTGCGATTGAAAATGTTTATTTTTCGACAAAAAAACTACGTTTTCAGACGGTTTTTCGCAAATAACTCAAAAAGTAAATATCTGATCAAAAAAGATGTCCTTAGCAAAAGTGTAGCTTATAAAAAACCGAAAAAAATGGTGTATCAGTAAAGTCTATCAATCGAGTAAAAACAAAGTTGTAGCTCATGAAAAATACGTTCTTATTCGTATAACTCCAAATCGAATATTTCAAGGTGAAATCACCGAAAAATTAAGCACTTTTCGGGAAAAACTCATTTAAACTTTTTTAAAGTTTTTATAAAAAGCTTTATTTTAATTGTTCATAAACGTCTCTAGCATTAAAAATAAGCGAGTTACGCTCAAAATAAAGTTGGCCCTCTTTTTTTTTGTAAAAAAATCATGAAAATCTCCCCGTGTTTAGTTCTTCAAATGAAATTAATCGCTACCGCTTTACAAAAAATTTACTTACTTATCTATCTTTTATATGATCTGTCAGTCTCGCCGGTTTAAAGTGCTTATTTTTGAAAGGGTTATAGTTGAAAAAGCTTGAACGGGTCACTATCCACGAGTGTATGCAAATTTTCAACAGCCATATCTTAACCAATTTTTGTCTCACGGAAAAACAAAATAAAACGCAGATTTATAATAGCAAAACCTACATTTTTTTACTCTTTAAGATTTTTCTTATCGCTAATACTTTTTAAGTTATTTTAAAAAAGGTAATTTTTCAAAAATGTTTAGAAAATTTTTTTTTACTATAAAACCAAATTTTTTCAAAAATAAGCTCTTTAAACCAATCAAACATACAGATCATATAAACAATACACATGCAGTTAAAATAAATGGTAAACCGGTAACGATTAATTTTATTTAGGGTGCTAAATAGAAGGAGATTTTCACGATTTTTTTTTACCAAAAAAAGGCGCCAACTTTTTTTTTCAGTGTAACTCGTTTATTTTTGACGATAAAAATTTTTGTAAAAAACAAGTATAAAGCCTTTTTTAGATAATTTAAAAATATAAATAAGCTTTTCCCGAAAAGTGCTTAATTTTTCGGTCATTTCCCGTTGAATTATTCAATTTGGAATTAGAGGAATAAGAACGTATTTTTCATGAGCTACAACTTTGCTTTTACCCAATTTATAGACGTTCTTATACACCATTTTTTTCTTTTTTTTTTATAAGCTACACTTTTACTAAGAATATTTTTTTCGATAAAATATTTACTTTTGAGTTATTGGCGAAAAACTGTCTGAAAACGTAGTTCTTTTGTCGAAAAATTAATATTTTCAATGGCGAATAACTCAAAAATTATTAACTTCCGTAAAAAACTTTATAGAGCGAAAGTTGCTTATAATCTGTCAATTTATCCATTTCCGGGCTTATTTTAAACACGCGTTTTTCACCCCCCGAGATGGGGTGACTGTCACCCCCCAAGTAAAAGCAACCAACGGCACAAATTCAACTTTGAAGTGAAGTGTAAGTAAAACCTAAATCCAAATTTTCATGCAATTCGGAGTTGCCCCTGAAAATTTACGTCACTCCGAAACGGTCATTTATTGGGCTATTTATACCAGAAGTCCACTTATATTTTCTCCCATTTTAACTGCCTATAACTTCTAAACGGCTCAAGATAAAAATATGCGATTTTCGCTGAAATGTTTTATTTTAGTAAAACTTTTGTTTGAATGGATTGAATTTTTATATCGCTTTCAATAACGAAAAAAAAGGCGGATTAAAAAAAACACGTTGTTGACTTTTTTTTAATGGAACACCCAGTATATTTTTCTATACATTGAAAGAAAGGTCATTCCCCTATCCAGTGATATAAAGTTTTTTAAAATCGATTGTCAAATGACTGAGTAATTAATTATTAAAATGAGAGATGCAACGTGGAAATCACATAACTACATAACATAATATGATTAAAATAACTAATCAAATTGATATTCTGTTTGTGATTTCCACATTGCATCTCTCATTTTAAAAATTAAATCTCTGTCATTTGACAACCGATTTCAAAAAACTTTATATCACTGGATAGGTGAAAGACCGTTCTTTTAATTTACAAAAAAATATACTGGGGGTTTCGTTTAAAAAAAGTCAACGTTTTTTTTTTCAAAAATCCGTCATTTATTTTTTCAAAAGCGATATAAAAAATTCAATCCATTCAAACAAAACCTTCACTAAAATAAAACATTTCAGCGAAAACCGCATATTTCTATCTTGATCCGTTTAGAAGTTCTTCTTCTTCTTGTGCCACTCCTAACGGAGATTGGAAATCGTCAAGGCTACCCTGACTTTGTTTACAGCTGACCTAAAAAGTTCATTAGTGGTGCAGCCAAACCACTCTCTCAAATTCCGCAACCATGACATTCTTCTACGGCCTGGATTCCGTCTTCCTTCTATTTTTCCTTGCATTATATTTTGAAGTAATGCGTATTTATGACCTCTCATCAAGTGACCCAAATACTCGAGTTTTCTTCGTTTTATCCTTAACAAAATTTCTGGGTATCTTCCTATCCTTCGTATTACTTCAAGATTTGTGATTCTTTCAACCCAACTTATCTTCAGCATTCGACGGTAGCACCACATCTCGAAACTTTCAATATTTTTTATGTTGTTCTGTTTGAGAGTCCAGTCCTCTACACCATATAATAGCGTGTTAAATACGTAGCATTCTTAATCGTAGAGGGATGCTTATATCTTTGTTGCAGAAGAATTTTCTCATCTTTATGAAGGTGGCCCTGGCAATTTCGATACGTCTTTTTATTTCATTGTTTTGGTCTCCAGCTTCGTTTATTAAAGTTCCCAAGTATTTGTAACTTGATACTTTTTCAATTTGATTGCCGTTTATACTAATATGTGCTGGTTGTGTCATGATTTTACTGAAGACCATATACTTATACTTGTTTTTTTTGATATTAATGTTTATGCCATAATTGTTGCAAGCAATATTTATGTTTGTAAGTAATCGTTGTAATTCTTCTACTGTTCTTGCAACTAGTACAGTGTCGTCTGCGTATCGAATATTATTTACAACCTCTCCATTGATTACGATTCCTTCATTTGCTTGCAAAAGGGCTTCCTGACAGATGCTTTCACTATATACATTAAATAGCAGTGGTGACAAAATGCATCCCTGTCTTACTCCTCTACGTATTTCTATTGCTTTTGATATCTCATTTTCTATTTTGATGTTAGCTTTCTAATTCCAATATAAGTTGAGAATTATTCGCAGATCTTTATTATCTATGTCTTTTCTTTCCAGAATGTCTCTTAGCCTATCGTGGCGTACTCTGTCAAACGCTTTTTCAAAATCGATAAAACATGCATGTACTTCTTGATTAACGTCTAGGCATCTTTGTGTAAGAACATTCAAACCGAAGAGAGCTTCTCGAGTACCTAGTCCTTTTCTGAACCCCATCTGCGTATTACTAATATCTGACTCCAACTTTTGATAAACTCGGTTGTGGATGATTTTTAGAAATATCTTTAGTAGATGGCTCATTAAAGATATTGTTCGATGTTCTGAACATTCTTTTGCATTGGATTTCTTTGGCAGTGTAACGAATGTAGACAGCAGCCACTCTTGAGGTATAATACCAGTATTGTAAACTGTGTTAAATAAGAAGTTTAGAAGTTATAGGCAGTTAAAATGGGGGAAAATATAAGTGGACACCCAGTACAAAAATCATAGTTATTCTGGTGTGTCATAATTATTCCGGTTATTATTGCGACCGTAAATTTTTTACTAACAATTTAATTGTTGCTAAACTATTTGTTAGATTGTCGCCGGCTTCCGAAAATATAATCTGCTACAAAAAAGCCTATATGTCACCAAGCTATTTAATTTTTTAAAAATAATTACTTCCCCAAAGTTTTAGTTGAAAATTAAAGATTTTGTTGGGAAAACCCGGATTTTCCGAGGAAAATTTTCGACGAAAAAATATGTCTGTGCTGAACTTAATTACGGTGAATTTTTATTTGGGTGTTTTTCGTTTAAAGTTAAAATCTTAGAAGTTACAGAACAATAATTAAAAAAAAAAGTAAAATCCCTGATCGACGAAAATATTTTCCAATAATAATTTTTATAAGAAAATGCGAAATATCAAATATAAATATTTGAGATAAAATATACGAGTAAAACCTTTAAGCATAAAATTTTACAGAAAATCCAACAAAGAAACGATGCTTCCAAAAAGTAAAAAAAGAATTCCAATAAAAAAACTCTTTTCATTTTTCGATCAAAAAGATTTTCACGAAAAAAACTTTAAGAATTGTACAAATTGCAATTGAACTTTCTTTAAAAAGAATACAAGAATTGCTACTCATCCAAAAGAAAGATATCCGAATAATTTTTTCTACGAGCCGAAAAAGCAGAATAAATATATTGCTCTGATGAAGCTATTTCTTTATGGCATTTATGCAATTAACTACATATTCTAATAAATTGTGGCTTATTTCCCAATTAGAATAGTTAATTGCAGAATAAAACAAATACCTGGAATTTACTTATTTTAGATATTGTCCCAGAATTCTAACGCCAAAAATATACCGATTTCTCTTTGACGTTGAGTTTTCTTTTGATTTCTGATGCGTTAAAAAATCTTCCCACATATGCCTCTCCCATTCTCCAAATATTTCGTCCTTCAAGTGTAATCATTAACGGAAGAACTAATAACATAAGATATGCAGAAGATACCGTGATTATGGAAAGCTATGCTGATCAACTACTACGAAAACAAGACAAGCAATTTCTTTGAAGATTATCGATTAAAAATGAATATAAAAAGACTAAATATATGATATAAGGAAACCCACTGACCAACCGAACGGTTCAACTGGCCGCTTATGCCGATGATATTAATATTATGAGTAGAACATCAAAAACAAAAATAATGACTCAGATGAGAAGAAATATAGTCCCACAATACATTATACATGAAGACGACATTGAAACGGTTGGAAAGTTTACATACCTGGGAGTAGAAATATATGCCGACGGATCAGAAGATGGAGAAATACGGAAGAGAATAACGCAGGCAAACAGAGCTTATTTTGCCCTCTCCCATATATTTCGGTCTAAAAGTGTCCACCGAAATACAGAGATGAGAATCTATAAAACCTTAATTCGACCAATAGCATGCTATGGCAGTGAAGCATGGGTCCTGAAAGAAACATTCAAAAATAAACTCGACACATTCGAAAGGAAAGTACTGAAGAGAATACTAGGACCTGTGAGGGAAAACGGAATCTTCAGAAGTCGATACAACAATGAACTTTATCAACTTTATAAGGAAGCACCCCTGTCAGACTTCATTAGAATACAAAGATTGCAATGGGCCGGACATGTGATAAGAATGGGAGAGGATAGCCAACCAAAAAGAGCACTGAATGCTAGAATGCAGGGAAAGAGACCGGTTGGAAAGCCAAGAAAGCGCTGGGAAGACACAGTAAACAGCGACGCACACGACCTTTTAGAGTCCGTGTATGGAGAAGAGCAGCCACAGACAAGCAAGGGTGGAGGCAAAAAATAAAGGAGACCAAGGCTCAATTTTGGGCTGTAGTGCCGTAGAAGAAGAAGAAATAGAAAACAAACATACAAATAAACACACATTGGCGAGATGTACCAAAAGAATAGATTAAAAAATACAGATACCTGCGTACCTGGATTTCTGAAAATAATGATCAAATAACATAAATAGGTCGAACGGTCAAGTTGTTTTATACAGGGTGAGCCACGCTCAACGGGACGGAACCTACCGGGGAAACGGCTAAAGATATTAAAAATTCCTTCCGTGGGAATACGTAGGTCAGTACCGGCTACAAATTAAAATTTGTAAAATATATACAGGGTGTCCCAATTTAGCGTAATTATATAAAGTTATATATTTTTAAATGGAACAACCCATATCTCACTTTAATTTTGAATTCTACTGAACAAAATTATGTTATTTTATTCAACATTCCCTATACCTATTCTTGACAGATTTCGATTTATTTGGGTTTTTCCGAAAATGTACTATTCGCGAAATTAATTAATTACACATTATCGCATGGATTTTAATTATCATCTTTTTGTCACTTAATTGTCAACTGTCCATGCTTTATATCAGAATATTTACCATTTGAAACTAATCTACAGAGTGTTCGCAATCTGAAGTGTCAATGCTGTACAATATTTTGTATAATTACTTTCTTAACTTAAATGGGACACCCTGTATTTTACTTTAATTTTGAATTGTAATCAAAAAAATAATATTACTTTATTAAACAATCCCTATACCTATCTTCGATTATTTTCGATTTATTTGCGTTTTTTTGAAAATGCACTATTCTTGAAATTAATTAATTACACTTTATTACATAAAGTTAAACAAAACACACTGGAAAAAAATAATTTACATTAAATGTTCAAAATGGTTTAAATTTTCTTCAATACATAACCTCACTCTGTGTTCAAAATTTTGTTTTACTTTTCTTAGGGCCGGTACTTTATGTCCCGGTTAAACCTCGGTTAGCTAACCGGGGTTTAATCGGGACAGAAAAGTACCCCATAGGGCCTCTTGCGTTGTAATAAAAGCAATTATAATTATTATTATAATTATTTATGAATATAATAATAAGTATAATTGCGTTTATGTGTATGTTTTGCATATATTTCTGTCCCGATTAAACCTCGGTTAACTAACCGGCTGTTAACGGAGACATAAAGTACCGGCCCTTAATATTTCTGGAGTAACTGTTGCAAACGCATTACGAATACGCGTTTTCATGTCTTCCGCGGTTGTAGGTGGAGTTTGATAAACCAAACTTTTAATATATCCCCAAAAAAAAGTACATTGATGTTAACCCAGGTGATCTAGGAGGCCAATTGACAGCACCACCCCTACCTATCCACTTTCCGGGAAATTTTCTGTCTAAATATTCTCTAACATTACGCGTGTAATGTGCTGGAGCACCGCCTAGCTGCAGAAACATTGTTCTTCTAATATTTAAAGGGATATTTTGCATAAGTATGACTGTATGACTGCAAAAGTATAACTGATTGAATAACTTCTAATTCGGTATTTTCATCTTCAGTTATGGGATTTATCAATTTTCGTTTAGTATAAACAACACTGCCAGTTTCACGAACCTTGTTAAGACTCTTTCAAATACTTATTTACGAGGATGACGTTTTAAGGGAAATCTCTCAGCATAGACTCTTGATGCTAACAAACTGTTTTGATCACATTCACCATGTATTAAAATCATATTTACTCGGTCTTCAATTGAATAATCTGCCATTTCTGTTAATTGAAAGCAATACAGTTAATAGGGCTTTTCATCGATTGTCATTTGTTTCGAGCTTCTGTCATGTGTCACATAATATTAATATATCTATGTCATACGTCTTTGGTTTGTATTATTGTAGATACCAATAACGTATGTCGTAGATATATTAATATTATGTGACATATGACAGAAGCTCGAAACAAATGACTGTGAATGAAAATCCCTATAGTGTGACTATTAGTTTGACAGCTAGGTACCTTTTGTTTTTTCATGGCATTCTTTATAATGTATAATGAGCTATGTAATTAACGACATTTAATGTTCCAGGTAACATACTGCAAATAGATCTGAAGATACTAGATATTAATATAAAATTTTATAATAGTTTGATTATAATAATTGTTACAGCATTCAAATATAGGGTATTTTGTTTAAGTTAGAACTTTATGTACCTAATAAAGTATAATTAATTAATTTCTAGAATAGTGCATTTTCAAAAAATGCAAATAATTCGAAAATTATCAAAGATAGGTATAGGAATTGTTTAATAAAGTAGTATTATTTTTTTGATTAGAATTCAAAATTAAAGTAAAATACAGGGTGTTCCATTTAAGTTAAGAAAGTAATTATACAAAATATTGTACAGCAATGACACTTCAGATTGCGAACACCCTGTAGATTAGTTTCAAATGGTAATTATTCTGATGTAAACCATGGACAGTTGACAATTAACTGACAAAAAGACGTTAATTAAAATTCATGCGATAATGTGTAATTAATTAATTTCGCGAATAGTACATTTTCAGAAAAACCCACATAAATCGAAATTTGTCAAAAATAGGTATAGGTAATGTTGAATAAAATAACATTATTTTGTTCAGTAGAATTCAAAATTAAAGTAAAATACAGGTTGTTCCATTTAAAAATATAAAACTTTATATCATTACGCTAAATTGGGACACCCTGTATATATTTCACAAATTTTAGTTTGTAGCCGGTACTGACCTACGTATTCCCACGGAAGGAATTTTTAATATCTTTAGCCGTTTCCCCGATAGGTTCCGTCCCGTTGAGCGTGGCTCACCCTGTATAGCTACCGACCGAGAAACATTTCATCAGCTTGTTAATACCTCGATAGCCAACGCTTGAAAACAAGCGCGGCACAAAAAGAAGAAGAAGTCGATACTCTTTGATTGTACATACATTGGCGAGATGTACCAAAATAAAAGAGAGCACGCGACCACAGTCGTAGTTGAGGAAGACCTCAAAAACGATGGTTAGACGAAGCAAAAGTGAGGAGAAACTGGCACCAAATAGCATAAAACAGAGCAGAGTGGAGAACTTATAGGGAGGCCTTTGCCCAGTAGTGGATGCAAACAGGCTGAAGAAGTAGAAGAAAAAGAAGAATTGTATTTCTACGTGTAATGTATTTGCGAATCGATATTTTTTACATTTTAACATTTCCTGATACAAATATACGAAGAATATGTAACTAATTCTATATTTTTTATTTGTTTCAGCAATTTGGCCCAATATTAGATGTAGAAATTATTTTTAACGAAAGGGGATCCAAGGTATGTAACAGTTTTTATTTACAATTTATATAAAAAAAACAATTTACCATGAAAAGATTACATTTGAGCCAGCTATGTTGCTATTAAAGTCCATAGTTATTGCAGGCGTTCCTTGCGCGTTTCTTTGTTAGTCAAAACAATCTTAATGGTTTAATAGCTGATTTTACTACAAAAAAATTGAGGTTAGGATTGTTCTTGCTAACAATGAACCAGTGACTCGTCTACAAAAAGACCAATTCTAATTTTCATGTATAGAAGATTCGAAAGTTCTAACATGTTCTGGTGTAATCGGGCTTTTAGTATGTTTATTATTAATATAAATTATCGCCAAAGTTTAGTCGAACTAGCAATGCTAGTTTTGAACAAGGGTCAATCGTAAAAAAATGCATATGCCGCTGGGAAAGAGTGCAACGTACTGGGAGAAATCTGGCAACACTGCCTTACACATAAACTCTCCCTCTCTCTTCCCTACCAGTTTCGCCTCGCTGCATTGGTCAGTGTCAGCCTAGTAGCCTTCGAAGATGGAGTTCCCGGTCGCTGTTACCGCCAATGTGAAATTCATGCTGTGATATGTTTTTTAAATGCTAAATTGATTTCAACTGTTACATTGATCGTCAGTTTCGAAGTTTATGGGTAAAGTGCATATCTGTTCAACATGTTCGCAAATGGTCAGAAAAGATCACAAAAGATCGGAGCGGAAGGCCTTCAGATTCATCGTGAATTTCCGTTCGGCTTTCACTGAATTCTCTACACCATTTGCGAACATGTTGAACATAATATGCACTTTTACCAACAAACTTTGATTAACTGACGATGAATGTTAATAGGTGATATTCATTTTACATTTAAAAACGTATTAAAGCATGAATTTCAGCGGGAACCTTTTTTTAGGAATGACCCTTGTATATTATATTGATCATATGTTGCATTTTTAGGTAGTTAATGAGTTCTTGTACATACTTAATCCTGTTATACTAAAAGCCTAGTTTGATAAGGTTAGAGAATCTTCTTGTCTGAGAGTCTCTTTACCTGGGTCTAGTTGGTCTAAAATGTTAGCATTCCAGATATTTTAATTGATTAACTCTCTCAATGTTTTGTTGATCTATCTATAGAGAAGAATTGTCGTGTTGTTGGCGACTAAAAATCATAAATTTTGTATTAGAAGCATTCATTTTTAGACCCATTTCTCTTCTCTTCTTGTCTTGTTTACGTAATTTAATAACTCTTCAAGGCCCTGGAGACTATCACATAAAATATCAGTGTCGTCAGTGTATCGAAGATTATTGATCAGTTCCCCATTGATTTTCACTCGAAAGTCTTTATCTTGCAAAGCTTGTTTGAAAGTGATATCCGAGTAGATATTAACATCGGGGATAGAATGCATCCCTGTCTGACGCCTCTTTGAATGCCATATTCGTCGGTTAATTTCCCATCGACTCGTACGACCGTTTTCTGCATCCAATACAAGTTTTCTATGATACCTATGTCTCTCCATCAATGCCTTTGGTTCTTAATAAAATATGTTGCCTCGATCCCTATCGAAAGCCTTTTCGTAGTGGAGGAAAGCCGTCTTATATATTCCCAAATTGATTTTTGTATGTTTTGCGACATGAATAAGTTCTTTGGTCTTGTGGTTTCTCATTATCTATTTGTTCTGCTTTTTCCTCTTTAACCCTGCTGTCCTGTTCGGGTCTATTTGACCCAAAAAATAATTTATTTCTTATTTTACAAATTATTACGCGGCGTAACGATTTGGTGTTTCGTGACTTTATTACCTAATATGAGGTCTTTCAATTGCATATGAGATATACAATCAACTTCCTGATTTTTTTGATAAAAATGAAATTGTTACCTAGAGTACGTTCGGGTCAATATGACCCGCGTATTTAAACCGTTAAAAATTACCTGTGTATGTGTGTTTAGTTGGCAGTACTCTATATTGACAGTACCTGTGTGTTTGTCAGCCGGATCCGTTTGTAAATAAAAACAGGTTTCTGCAAGCTGGAACTTTTAAAATAAACTGTAGTATAGCTGGACGAGGTTGCAAACCAAATTATAAATATAACGGACATGGACGAACAGCATGTCTTTATAACCAACTGGAAAGACATGAATAAAGTTGGTTTCCATGCATACATTATAAGGGTTTATAAGTCCCATGGTGAATCAACTAAAAGTTTGTGGAATGAAGAAAAGGGTCGTAGTATATTTCAATCAACAATGTCGTTTGATATATTTACAAAAAGTTTGCAAATAATACGTTTTAATAACAAAACTACTAGACAGGAGAGGAGACGTAGGAAATGTACCAAAATATTTTAACCCTGATGAAAATGTTGCTGTCGATAAGCAACTAGTTGCCTTTAGAGGCCGCTCTCCCTTCAAATGGTACATTCCAAGCAAGCCAGCGAAATATGGCACAAAAGTTTGGGTTTTATGTAATTATGAACAGTAAAACTTCTTATGCTCTAAAATTGCAGATCTATACAGGAATGCATGTGATGTGTGACTTGAGTAGTGATTTGGAAGGCCACAATATTACGTGTAATAACTTTTTTACATCGTAAAATTTAGGACAATTTCTTCTAAAACAAAGTAGATACAATGCCGGGGACTATAGATAAAATAAACCGGAGCTTATAGCAAAAATCGCGAATAAAGAAGTTCATAGCTCGTCTTTATTGCTTCACGCAAGATACCACTGTTGTTGACAATATTCCTAAACATAATAAAAATGTTGTTCTTATGAGTACTTTGCATCATGAATCGATGCATCATACGTCATTTTCATCAAACGAAAAAGCCCCAAATTATTTTAGATTACAATTATTCCAATAAGTGAGCAGTGGATACGCTTGCCCTAAAAACAAAAACAACACTAATTATTATGTTGTATATATCATAAACATATTTGTAAAATCCATTCTTTTTATTACTGTCCCAGTTGTAAACTGAATTAAATTTTTGTAGATATTTGTTACTAGGCTTTTTTGAAAGAAAATAAAGAAATATGAAAAAAAATTTTTTAAGAAACGTTTTTCTATAGTTACGAGTGACTTGAATTAAAAATATTATAAAAAAATCAACTAACAAGCAAAAAATCAAAAAGAATTTAAAAAATCTAACACATCCGTCAAAGAAAAGCGTGGCGCGTGTTCATCGAATAAACGGTTTTTGCCCCACGCTTTTCTTTAACGAATGTGTTAGATTTTTTCAATTTTTTTTTATTTTTTGCTTTTTAGTTTATTGCTTTTTAATATTTTTAATTCAAGTCACTCGCAACTAAAGAAAAGCGTTACTTAAAAAAAAATTTTTTTCATATTTTTTTATTTTTTACTTTTTAGTATTACACTTTTCAAACATTAAAATATATCGTCATGTTTATTAAGATATGTATAAAACATGATGTACAAAAATGAAAAGTAGTCGGAATCGGCAAAAAATTTGAAACTTTATTGTTTATTAATGAAGCATAACGTAAACAATTAACGTAAAAAGTGAAATTATGTATTGTTCATATCATTAGCTATACAATCCGTAAAAGTTTCAACGTTTCAAAGTTTCAAGCTTTTACATTATAAAAAACAAGAGAATTTAAGCGTTTTCCATTAAAATCTTTTTTTTTTTATTTAAACAATTAATAAACATAAATTTTTTATTGACTATTCGTGTATTGTTCCCGTGAATGCATATGTCTGCAAATTGTCATTCATTTGCATTGAAGAAAAGGCAGTCACATTAACGTCTAAAAATTTGACGCAAACTATTGAACTAAATAAAAGCGTTTAAAAATACCTAAGTTTTATTTTTGTTAATAAGGTCTAATTTACATTAAAAACATAATTTTTGTTTAATTATCTATAGTTTCTTGTTAATAAAGTTTTATTTATTGCCATTAGCTTATTTTATTTCGATTAAGGAGGGTAAACCATAGTTGGGTCATATTGACCCGAACAGTACATTTGTGTAGTTGACTCGAACGGGACAGCAGGGTTAAATACCTGTTTTATTATGTATTTTTGTAATTTCCTAGATCTTCCTCCTCCTTTATCCTCCTCCTTTGTAAGGATGTAGTGGCGTCATGTAATTTGTTTAACTATTTCTGTTCAGTTACTGCTCTCATGTGCGTGTTGTTTTGCTTCGGAGAATGAGTCACCAGTCCTGTCTGGTCATATCTTCCTCTGGATATGCTGCCCGCTACGTTGAATTCAACTTCATCATTCGTTCCATGTCTTCTCTACTTCTAGATATAATAAATCAGTACTTTACTAAGATCTAGGTCACAATGCAATGACCAAATCGGCAACAATCAAACACTAAAATATTTAAGAACAATGACATTAAAAAAATGTCAAAAATACAAAATTACGCCTTTTTCAAGCATTAATATTTCCTATCGCCACCTACGCATCAGAAACATGAACGCAATATTCTACAATAGACCATTTCAATAAATGCCATTATACGCTTTGAATCGGCTTTTTTGATGGTTCATGTTTCTGATGCGTAGGTGGCGATAGGAAATATTAATGCTTGAAAAAGGCGTAATTTTGTATTTTTTACATTTTTTAATGTCAGTGTTCTTAAATATTTTAGTGTTTGAGTGTTGCTGCTTTGGTCATTGCATTGTGACCTAGATCTTAGTAAAGTACTGATTTGGAATTTTACTTTTTCTGACCAGCTGATTTCTGTATGTTTTTACTAGTAGGACATAAGCCACATTAGAACATACAAAATTTATGGTCTCCCATTTCATTGTAAATTCCATGAAGTTATGTGAATCCATGCTTTAGATTCTTTTTCTTAAAGGAATTTGAAGATTTTAACAGCTTTTCTGTTATTAATACACTCTCCTAGTTAATTTGCCGCCAAATTTCATTTCTAGGATTCCTAAGGCTACAGACGTAAATTTATTACTATGTATCTAACGGAATTATTACTATTTTTTTCTCATATGGGTCATAGATGTGAGTGTTATTTATTATGTGACCGTTACTGTGGCGATTTTTGGATTTGTAATTTGTTAAGGCAGATTCTCAATAAATTCTACCGGTTTTGGTAATCTTTAATGCATCTAAAAAGCTTGTAGTAAACCAGAGGCGGGTTTGGGGGACGTAATATTGAAAAAGAGGGCAACTAAAATGACATTTCACTAGGAAAAACATTTTAGTGAGTAAAGACAACTTTACACGCTGGCTGGTGGAATATGGATAAATTAATAAGTTGAATAAACCTTAAGAGCGTGGTATCAAGTAAATTAATAATTGTCAATAAAAAATTGAGGCACCTTCACTGTGGAGGAGAAAGTGCTACAATACGGGAATCCCAATCAACGACGAGAGATTGTACACGATACAATCTACTGGATTGTCTGACAATCAAGTCATTCTAGCTGAAGACGAGAGTGATATGATATGCTTAGAAAATTGGAAGAGGAGTACACCAAGTGGAACCTCACAATTAATATACAAAAAACCGAGTACTTAGTTGGAGAAGAAAAACCAGAAAGCTTACAAATTGAAATGGAAAGCATAAAATCAACTAAAACTTTCAAATACTTGGGTGTCCAAATAACATCAAAAGCAGGGAGTATCGAAGAAATACAATCCAGGATCGGCCAAGCAAGATAAGCCACTAAACAGCTACATGGACTATTGTGGAGTAATAAAATAACAAAAGAAACTGTTGAAGACATTGTTATCGGCTCACTAGACTTAATAGGGTGAAGAACGAAGATATTAGGAGAGAAATGGAAATTGATCTAGATATAATAGACACAAACCTGTATGAAGCCAAAAGACTTAACTGATATGGACACACCTACAGGGAATGCCTGAAGTAGATGGCCAAAAAGACTTCGCGCACTAGAAAAAAAAACGAGTTAGACCAAGATGGTCCTGGAGAAAAAATGTCGAAGATGCAATGACCGCCAGATCATCATAAAGCAGAAAAAACGATTATGTAAAATATGTTACCTCTGGTAGGACAAAGGTCAGAGAGAAATGTAAGAAAAGTAGAAAAGAGGAGACAATAAAGAGATCATGGAACTGTATTATCTCTTTATCAATCAATAATCACAAATTAAAACATAAAAATTAGGTGACTGAGACCTGTAAAACACAGTCAACAGTAAACAGTCAGACACCTAAAAAAAGAGCAAGTAAGGAAATGTTGAGAAGAGGCCCATTAGGCAGATGGTTGTAAAAGATAACATGCAGTAAAAGACGATTAGATGCTGTAACGGACGATTTAAAAGAACTTAAGACTGAAATGCGAAATCCTCAGGAAGGCAAACAGAACTAGAAAAGAGCAATCTCTTTCCTGCTGTAGTGCTACGATGGTGATGATTTGAAATAACCCAAAGCACGACTATGTTCGTTTTAAAGTACAAATAGCACTTAACAACCTAATAAAAAATGTAGTAATGCATAAATTAATTCTAACAAATATATCGACGGAATAATTAGTAGATTCTGAAATTTTTATGTGGGGATTATATAAATATTAATTAAAAAACAGAAGGTACTTATCTAATTGATGATTTATCTTTATTGATGACCGCTAGAAGAACTGGTATAGACAACTGATATTAGCATATTGTGAATATGTTATATTCACCATAGTATAGTCGGTTCGCTAAACTCAGACACAACTAGCTAGATATTTTAGTCGGTATTTTTTTTGTTTTTTGTCAATTTGGCAAAAATTGGCAAAATTACTAACTATTTAGTAATTATTAACTATTTAGTAATTATTTTTTGCCAATTTAACCAAAATTGCAAAATTATTTACTAAAATCACTAGCCAGTTGTGTGTGAGTTTAGCGAACGGACTATATATATTTTTTTATAAAATCGAGCAGTCTGCCGCAAAAGGCATTTGGAATAGTCCAGCCAATGACCATTTTCCCGCGTAAGTTTCTGAGCCTGCACCGTTTTGCACAAAAATCAATAGGTACTTTTCCACTTCGGGTAAAGGGGCAGCAACAGTTCTGGATCACAAATTTTTAAACTTCCCTAGATCTACATTTTTTAAATTTACCTAGATTAAAGCAAATTAAAAAATCGATTTTCCCCTAGATTCTAGGGAAATTAAAAAAAGATAAGGTCGATTCTGGTAGTTTTTGATGCTTATTCTGGTGGAGGCGCCAGATGATGGCGCATTGTAGGAAGGCCTCGCTTGACGTATGAGGTATTGATGGAAAGAGTATACAAATATGTTGATATACAAAAAACAAACATAGCGATGCGTACAAAGGGCCTTTATGCTATATTTCCATTGTTATTTGTCCGATTTTGACGTGCGAGGTGTCAAATAAAAGGGGATTGGGCTCCAAAGATAACAGAAAATCAAACATGGCGACGTATACAAAGGACCGTTATATCCGCTGTTATTGGCCCTATATACAAAAAGACAAGTGAAAATGTCAAATTGTTAACAATAAATAGTTATTTATGAAACAGTTCGTGAAGTATGCTTTTTGCGCACAGTATGCTTTTTGCGCACGTACGCGATGTTTAGAGCACGAGCGGTGCGAGTGCAACATATCGCGTAAGTGCTCAAAAAGTACTTCACGCACAGTTTCATACAATATTTCATCTACGAATAAACAAAAAAAAACTGGAACTTCTTCTTCACTGGAATACATTTCTATTCTACAATTTATAGAACTTTGACATTTAAAAATTCAACTTCTTTTAAACTACAAAACTGTCAAAACTTTTGCAGTAATTTATTGCTCACATGTCATCACCATGACAACGCAAAAGTTAAGGATATTTGATTATATGAAAGTGTGCCAAAAAACAGTGTGAAACAGTAAATCCGATTTAAAATACATTGTTACTTCACGCACACTTTAAACCCTTCACGCACTGCTATCTATAATGACAGTTTTATTCACAAACTAAAAACTTCTACATAATATGAGTAGATAAAACACTTTTTAACACTGTTTTTTGCGAATTACTCAAAAAGTATGTATTTTATTAAAAACATAATTCTTATAAAAATATAGCTTATAACAAATAAAAAAAATATATAGTGTCTGTAGCCCCAATACATGCGGAGAAATACCTTATTGAAAGTTGGTTCTTTTCGGTCAAACGCCAAAATTGAAGGAGAAGAAAATTGGGGGAAGCATTCCACCAGGGTAAAACAACAGGGTGAACATTGAAGTTGAGGGTAAGAAAAAACTAAAGCCAAATTTTGATGTGGTGGGTGCAAGCTCAGAAAATTTTGCGGGAGGATGGGAGAATCGTCAGTGACGACTATAAAATATATAATTTAAAGCAGAATAAAATGGAACATTTTAAGCAGAACATAAAGCAGAACAGATGGTATTGTTAAGATATACTTTGACTCAAGCTTGTAACTCGTACATATTATGATAGTACGTGATTGGTCTTTATTAAAAATGGTTTCAACTTCCTCTGATTTCAGTGTTCCTTTCACATTCTTCGTTTATCTTTAACCGTGACAGTTAAATACTTAAAAATGCAATTTATAACAGTTTTTAAATTGTTTAATGATAAAAATCACATTTATAAACGGTAAAGTCGCTCAACAAGAACACGCGATGGTTTAGCTATAATACAATCAACCGTTCGCAGGTAGAAAAATGTTTTTCCTTAAAGAAAATGGCTCTAATGTACCGGAAGACAGTTATATGATATCGGATACCAGTTATCCTGCCTTTACTCGTATATACGCGAGCAAGATTTGTATTGGTCTATTTCTAGACGAGTCACCATCAATCTACTAAACTAAATATCGAAATAGATTATTTATTTGTTTGTTTTTTCCGAGACGAGTCAGTGCTATTTTAATTTCCTTTATTTTTGTGTATACTACCAATTTAACATAAATATACACGTCTTGTGAATGTGCATTTTGACACAAATGCCCCACGCCTGAGTCTCGTAAAGCATTTTTGTCAAAACCACATGCGAGCTGCAATAACTTTTTGATTTTTCCTGTAAATGTATTTTTTACTGTCTTGACATTCTCTATCTTAAACTAATCTTGGCATCGTTCCATAACTATTTGATCATTTGTTGTATGGCTATTTTTGTGAACCTGTAAGTGATCACTTGAAAGACTTTTAGTACTAGCTAACCTTGTTTTATCTGTAACTTAGTTGATATGTACTAGGGTTTTGGTACACTGAAAGCCTGTAGATTGTGCATCCTTCATTATTTCTTCCCTTCCTTCATTTAATTTTTATTTTCAGACACATTTAGTTTGAGGAATTGTTTTTGTTGCATAAGTTTATTATTAACGAATATATTTTTTTCTAATTTCAGTAAAACTATTTAAAAGTTACCCGTATTACATTTTTGATTGGTTCATGATTTGTCCAAAAACAAGCAAGCAAGCAAGCATAGTGATTTAACCCAGCCTGAGAGACTTGCTCACCCCTAGAGAATGACATTCGGGTGATACAATTCATTGGGGCGAGGAGGATTAACTCCCGTAAGCAGGAATCACTCCACCCCGCCTCAATGCTCCAGACCATCCACTTACCCCCCGATAGCACTCTGATGCGCTATAGAGGCTCTCAATCAGCAAAGTGCTTATCATATGGGAGTCTTGGGTACACGGACTCCCATATGAAATCCTACCCCGATCAATGCAGGCCAGCGTGAGGCGCTCTATTGTCCAAAAACAATATAGAAAGAATAATACTTAGAAAAATTTTCCACATTTTTTGTTGTTTTCTATTGATAGTTTGATTTTATATATTCTTCTTCTAGTTTTATTCTTCCTCTTCATGTACCGTCTCCATCGTTGGTGGTTAGTGGTTATTGTGGAAAAATTTCTCTGTCTTCAGCTGTACGAATAAGTACTTTAAGACCTAATCCTGTCCATCAATTTTTTCTTCCAATACCTCCTTACCCTCTATTTTACCCTTAATGACCAATTGAGGATTTGACTGTTCATCATCCTTAACAACACTACATTACTATTGCAATAACTTAACACTCAACATTATTATTGCACCATCCATACGATCGGCTATAAGGACTATGTATACAGAGAGAGTCTGTAAAGTGGAATAAATTCAATATCTCAAATACTAATTGTTTTTTTGGAAAATGCTCAGACCCGTCGATTAGTATTTCAAATTGTCCTTTTTGACATTCAATAAAAATGTATACAGGGTGTCCCAATTTAGAGATATGACGTCATCGTCGATTTTCTTAAATGGCAACACTGTCATTTTGATAGCTAATTTGATAGGGTTTGTAAAGTTATACATAACTGCAAAATATCAAATTTTTATTCTCTACCATTTACAAGATAATAGAAAATAACAAAGTTATATCTGTAATTTGGAATATATTCAATAATTAAAATACTAACTGTTTTTTTGAAAAATGCTCAGACCCGTCGATTAGTATATCAAATTGTCCTTTTTGACATATAATAATAATGTATACAGGGTGTCCCAATTTAGAGATATGACGTCATCGTTGATTTTCTTAAATGGCAACACTGTCATTTTGATAGCTATTTTGATAGGGTGTGTAAAGTTATACACAACTGCAAAATTTCAAATTTGTATTCTCTACCATTTAGATGATAATAAAAAATAACAAAGTTATGAAAAAGAAGTAATCAACTAATAATTGAATTTAATTATTTCAATAAATTAAGCAAAAACTCATAATGTTGCCCTCAATTATTGTCAAATTGTCAATGGGCAACGTTATGAGCATTTGCTTAATTGAAATAAATAAATTCAATTATTATTTGATTACTTCTTGTTCTTCATAACTTTGTTATTTTTTATTATCTTGTAAATGGTAGGGAATAAAATTTTGAAATTTTTCAGATGTGTATAACTTTACACACGCTATCAAAATAGCTATCAAAATGATAGTGTTGCCATTTAAGAAAATCAACGATGACGTCATATCTCTAAATTGGGACACCCTGTATACATTAGTATTATATGTCAAAAATGACAATTTGGTATACTAATCGACGGGTCTGAGCATTTTTCAAAAAAACAGTTAGTATTTTAATTATTGAATATATTCCAAATTACAGATATAACTTTGTTATTTTCTATTATCTTGTAAATGGTAGAGAATAAAAATTTGATATTTTGCAGTTATGTATAACTTTACAAACCCTATCAAATTAGCTATCAAAATGACAGTGTTGCCATTTAAGAAAATCGACGATGACGTCATATCTCTAAATTGGGACACCCTGTATACATTTTTATTGAATGTCAAAAAGGACAATTTGAAATACTAATCGACGGGTCTGAGCATTTTCCAAAAAAACAATTAGTATTTGAGATATTGAATTTATTCCACTTTACAGACTCTCTCTGTATATTTGCGAATCACAAATGTCTGAGCTTCTCTCCATTTATGTAGTATGTTGCATTTTGGTAGATATGTTTGTATCTTTTAGTACAGCGATGGTCTTTTCGACAATCTGTCAATGTTGTTAGCATTTTATGCTATCTTATAGTAGCAATTGCTTCGTCGTAATCCACACATATCAGTGCCAGTGGTTTATTGTATTCTGCAGGCCTTCTATCAGCTTCTTAATCACTAGTAAATGGCCCTTAGTGTTGTATCCCGATCGAAATCAAGCTTGTTCTCTGGGCTGATAGAAGTCTAACTTAGCCTCCAGTCATTTTTTGATAATTTTTTTTGTGGAAAGTTTATATTATGTTATAACGATCAGATGGACAGGAGTTCATGAAGGCTGAACCAGAAGGATCAGGACGATATTATCCTTGGATGGAATAAGGAATGACCGAAGATGGAAAGGTCCAATCGTTTACATTGACGAAACAAAGACCACGTTGCTCAGTCGGAAGAGATGTGGGCGCGGTTCTTTGGGTTGGGCTTCTGTTACAATGAAAGATGTTAAATGAATAAAGAATGGTATGCGAATAGGGCTAATGGAACGACGATAGACAAAAGATAAATAGATAACATTAACTGATGGTTTGACTCATGGACTCTAAGGAAACGAAATACTTAATACTCAAACGAAAATATAGGGCGCCAGGTATTTTGACCAAAAAATACTCAAAGGAACAATAATTAACGAAACATAACACAACAATAACAAATTAGCAAGAATGCTACGACAAAACAACATTGTTCTTAGTCTTGAGCTGTAAATAATAAATAAAAAACGACATCGTACACTTTAACAAAACATTTATTAAAATACTCAATGAAATCTCTTAATGCTCACATAATATATGCAAATAAAACGTAAAAACGTCAACCACAAAAACAAAAATTACTCAATAATTATTTAAAAATGGTTAACAAATTGCATATACGTTGGTGTATTCACCAACACCGCAAAACTAACAAAATACGAGATGTACCTATAATGTAAGTGAACGAATATAACTCTTATTAACTCAAAAAAAAATAAACTGAAGTTACTCAAAAAAATAAAAAAACGATACTCTAAATAAAACTTATTCTTACCGTTCACTTACAACAAAAAAGAAAGAGCTCTTTATTTATATATTATATATAAATCTAATAATACTCAATAATAATACTCTAAAGATACTCAAAAAAATTTACATGGTGAAAATGTCTTTTATTTAAATATTAAAAATAAAAAACAAGTGACCGGCATATATGTAAATGTCACTATTAACACTAAAAATGGGCTAAAACTGTAAGTCAATGAACTTATCCCACGGAAGAAACACAAACATAAGTTCCTTGTTCTGGACACGCGAGAAGACATCTCAATACTTCTAATAAAGGATGCGTAACTTACTTGAAACAGATGTAGAGGATGCCCTTAGAGGCATTCTTTATCTAGGCCAGGTCATTTACCCAGCGGCGAAGTCGAAATAAAAGGAACGACAAAGAATAGATTTGGCCACAGTGTAATGTGGATTCAGGTGCTAGCGATAGGTGATAACTGGTACTTGGGCCAGGGACCAGCCCTGCGAACAAAATTAAGTATTCACAGCGAGTGTTCTATAAAGAAAAGGGTTTTGTAAAGACTTACCAGAAGAAAATTCTAGGCTGGTCCATCACAAAACAACTAACGTCCACTACATGACTGACACGGCTTAACTTACTGCCACAAAGTTTAACTCACGAATGCCAAGATATCTCAGATTTCTGCTTAAATAAGACTGACGGCTTGGGGTACGCGACTTGCCAACGGTCGCCACAGAAATGCAAAAAAGGGCCTTATTAACACTATAAAGAGCTTAGCAAGCCTAATACTTAAAATGAGTTATGGGATGCAAGGCCCATATCATTCACCAGAAAGCTATTAAAGTCTAACATTCGACTCTATCGATAGCACACATGTGTTTCTAAGAAAAACACGGCACTAGAGATTCTGAAGTCTACAGGGAAATAAGTTAAAATCCATGTAGCAATGAAAACTGAATTAAATTCTACACTGGGAAAACTTAAACGTTATACAGCTTCCCCCCACGATTTAAACCGTGGTGCAATACCACTGTTTACAATCGGAGTCTGCAGTAAGCACCATAAACAAAAGACTGACCATCAAGCAGTAGCCTGACACAGTTGGTAATGGTCTAGACACACTAAAATAGGTTTTGGTACTTGAGGTGCCTGAACACAAGTGACCAAATCGGAAACAGCTAATAAGCAATAAAACTCAAACACCAAACTAAAAAGGGTTATCTCTATGATAAACTAAACGCAAATAAAACACAAAAACTATCAACTATATATACAAGGACTACTCTAATTCTAAACGACTAAGTCAGCAAACACCTACAGTGTTGCTTAAATCCTTAACATAAAACTAAACATTCAACTCGAAAGTCGACTCAAAGTATGGTTCGTTGACTCGCAAGTACAACAACCAATGACAGATATCTACACCGATGGCTCTAGCCAAACTAAAAAGGTGGAACATACCAATGTTGAAGTTTTGGACGCGAAAATCAAAGTTGCTCCAGCTCAACAAAGGCGATTGGCCAACAAGGTGACGTAGGCAAACTTCGTTATGGTTGTCCCCTCAACCGGTAACTAGGTAAGCGTCAAGCTATGCTAAGATTTTGACTGCAAGATCAAAGCAAAAAAGTCTCGAAATTTTATGACAGGGAAAGAAAACAAGTTGGCCAAAAGTTCCGTAAAAATCTTGTGGGGTTAGCCACGGCGGAAAATTTCCAATCGAGAAACTAACAGAAAAAACGAGGAATGTAATCAGGACAAGATATGTCTGAATACATTATAAGATATTATTATAAATAACTTTAATAATATCTACTCAACTAAAATAAAATCAACTCCATTGGAACTGACTCAAAACCAAACGCAAAATTAGCACAAGCAAACTCAACACAAAAATATTTGTCATAGTGCGTCCACTAACAACAAACAAACTCGAGTTCTAACAAACTCGACTATACGCATAGGTGCCTTGGAGTCTCTCATCCGGGACTTTATGAGCTACACTCAAAAATTGCCACGAAATCTTTCATTCGGGACTTTAATAATAACAGACGCACTAGTTATTGCTAGTGGTTTGCTTATTTGATTTCACTTTGCCGGTCTAGGACAAAGCATTTCGCAATCAAACGTTCTTAAAATAAGTATAATGTTCACAGAACACTAACTCAAAAAAATATTTACTGCTATCCCGATAACATGAACCGGAAGAGCCTAAACAAATTCAAACAGCAAACATAATACAAAAGCAAATAAACACGAGTAACATATAAAATTACCAAAGCACAATTACTATCTCACGTAACGAATAAATTCGAACTCAAACAAAAGGAATAGAGAAGTTAGTAAAACATGCCAAGGAGTTCTCAACAAAGAAATATAGAAAGAAATGAACAAAGGAAAGTTCAGATAATTGTCGAAATCTACCTTTAATTAGGACCGGAAGTAATTACGCATACTAGACGCCTTATTATTATAATATATATGATAATATTATTATAAAGGTACTTAAATCGTTAGGTTAAATCACAGGTAGCTCACAGGTAGGGAGTGTCACAATTTAATAGGGACTTAGGTCCTAAATAGATACGACATTTTATCGAAATACTATTTTATGAAAGCCGCAAGAATAAAATTGATTCTGTAAATACATCTGGGCCTAGTACGTGCCTGTATTTAACAAAAAAATTTCACCCTTTATTAGCCGACACAAAATTGCCAAGACATTATCCTAATTCACCCAAACTATCGACAGAACTAACAATAATTACTCGAATTCTTTTACTCGAAACAAAAAATATTTGCATTATCTGCTAACTAAACATCGAAAATTTATATTCACGAGTCAAACTACTTGTGAAATATAAACAAGCAATAAGATGCTACTTTTTACATCTCATTAATACCTAAAATAGGGTCATAGCCCTTTAAAAATATCTACTATCAAAATAAGTGTATCTACAAGCTTTTGCGGTTGCAACATATGCTAAATAAAAGCTAATAAAAACATTAGGCCTCTTTATCTGAAATTAGGGTCAAAAGACACACTTAAATACCTCTAGCCCTGACAGATGTTATTGGGGGTGGGACAAGAATTTTGAAATGTCAACCACCTTATCGTAGGCTAGTCGAAAAATATTAAGATTACGTAACGGTAAACGAAGACTCTACACTGAAAAAAGGAATATTTTCTGGACTGGAAGTAGTTTTGTACCGAATAGATTTTGGAATGGTAATAAGTGGTTTTTAAACTCAACGCAAAACATAGTTTCTCAAACATGTTTCACAACAGCATGCGCCGAGGTCTTTCACTCGCGACTAATAGCTAATTGTAAAAAACAATTTCTGGAATGGAAAGCTTAACTTCTTTCATTTAAGACTTAAATCACAAACCTAAAACAATATCATGACGGAAAGCTGCAGGACTCTTTCATTCTCCAGACTAACACCACGCCATGACTAAAAACTCTCTAAAACCACTCAAAACATTTTGGTACTGAAAAACATACGATATCAACCAAATAGGATATCATCAAAAATACATAACCACATAAAAATCCAAAAATATACTGCACAGAAATCATTACAGCAATACTATTCTACGAGGTCAGAAAAGATTGGTCATAAAACCGGACAGAACAATATCGTTGAACGACGAAGAAGCATGTACCCGAAAATTTAGAAGACAACGCAATAATAATAGTGATAGTTGCTACCTCTAAAAACAGTTACAAAGCATTTCATAACTCAAAAACGGTACCTAAATGCAATAAAATAAACGCAATACAGTACAAAAAATATACCGCAACACAATACATATACAAAAAATATAAAAAGTAAAATGCACTATACATACACTGATATAATGCAAACTGAAATAAATCACAAAAGTTGCAAAGTACTACACAAAACAAAAGTAAAAATCAAAAAGTTAAACAATTACAACTTCTTTGTGATTTGCTACAAAAAATACACAGCTCAAGATCTAGATACCTTTACCTTAATTAGATACATAACAAAAGACGTATCCCTTTGACATAAGGAAAAGTAATAAAAATGCTCAAATCTACTCAACTAAAAACATATCTAAAGAAAAAAGATCGATACTATACTATATACTTCACAGAATGGTACTCTAGAATGCGAAAAGGCAGGAATGAAAGTGTAAGGTACTACACTGACATTTAAATACTAAAAACGGAAATAAACAAACTAAAATGTGTCAAACTATTATTATCTATTAGCGAAAAATAACTCAAAAAATATTTTATCAATAAAAATAGCTACAAATTAGCCAAACTTAAACAAAACAAAAAAAGGAAGAAAATCAGGTCTAATAGGAACATGATAAAAAAGAAAATCATGCTTCACGCATAGACATGAAAATTTGTATAGCCCGCGAAAAGGCAATTGACAAAGCTCTACGAAATTATGTATAAAGCAACCATAGGTAACAGAAGAAGTCCCACGTAATTTGTATAAGGCTCCACGAGAGGGGCGCCATTTTGTATAACGATCAGATGGACAGGAGTTCATGAAGGCTGAACCAGAAGGATCAGGACGATATTATCCTTGGATGGAATAAGGAATGACCGAAGATGGAAAGGTCCAATCGTTTACATTGACGAAACAAAGACCACGTTGCTCAGTCGGAAGAGATGTGGGCGCGGTTCTTTGGGTTGGGCTTCTGTTACAATGAAAGATGTTAAATGAATAAAGAATGGTATGCGAATAGGGCTAATGGAACGACGATAGACAAAAGATAAATAGATAACATTAACTGATGGTTTGACTCATGGACTCTAAGGAAACGAAATACTTAATACTCAAACGAAAATATAGGGCGCCAGGTATTTTGACCAAAAAATACTCAAAGGAACAATAATTAACGAAACATAACACAACAATAACAAATTAGCAAGAATGCTACGACAAAACAACATTGTTCTTAGTCTTGAGCTGTAAATAATAAATAAAAAACGACATCGTACACTTTAACAAAACATTTATTAAAATACTCAATGAAATCTCTTAATGCTCACATAATATATGCAAATAAAACGTAAAAACGTCAACCACAAAAACAAAAATTACTCAATAATTATTTAAAAATGGTTAACAAATTGCATATACGTTGGTGTATTCACCAACACCGCAAAACTAACAAAATACGAGATGTACCTATAATGTAAGTGAACGAATATAACTCTTATTAACTCAAAAAAAAATAAACTGAAGTTACTCAAAAAAATAAAAAAACGATACTCTAAATAAAACTTATTCTTACCGTTCACTTACAACAAAAAAGAAAGAGCTCTTTATTTATATATTATATATAAATCTAATAATACTCAATAATAATACTCTAAAGATACTCAAAAAAATTTACATGGTGAAAATGTCTTTTATTTAAATATTAAAAATAAAAAACAAGTGACCGGCATATATGTAAATGTCACTATTAACACTAAAAATGGGCTAAAACTGTAAGTCAATGAACTTATCCCACGGAAGAAACACAAACATAAGTTCCTTGTTCTGGACACGCGAGAAGACATCTCAATACTTCTAATAAAGGATGCGTAACTTACTTGAAACAGATGTAGAGGATGCCCTTAGAGGCATTCTTTATCTAGGCCAGGTCATTTACCCAGCGGCGAAGTCGAAATAAAAGGAACGACAAAGAATAGATTTGGCCACAGTGTAATGTGGATTCAGGTGCTAGCGATAGGTGATAACTGGTACTTGGGCCAGGGACCAGCCCTGCGAACAAAATTAAGTATTCACAGCGAGTGTTCTATAAAGAAAAGGGTTTTGTAAAGACTTACCAGAAGAAAATTCTAGGCTGGTCCATCACAAAACAACTAACGTCCACTACATGACTGACACGGCTTAACTTACTGCCACAAAGTTTAACTCACGAATGCCAAGATATCTCAGATTTCTGCTTAAATAAGACTGACGGCTTGGGGTACGCGACTTGCCAACGGTCGCCACAGAAATGCAAAAAAGGGCCTTATTAACACTATAAAGAGCTTAGCAAGCCTAATACTTAAAATGAGTTATGGGATGCAAGGCCCATATCATTCACCAGAAAGCTATTAAAGTCTAACATTCGACTCTATCGATAGCACACATGTGTTTCTAAGAAAAACACGGCACTAGAGATTCTGAAGTCTACAGGGAAATAAGTTAAAATCCATGTAGCAATGAAAACTGAATTAAATTCTACACTGGGAAAACTTAAACGTTATAATGTGTGATAGCAAACTGAGGACAGTAGTTTTAACTATATGACTACAGTGTTCCATTGATAAGGGGTTTTCCCTTGGCAGATTTGGTGAAAAGTTTGGCCAAAACCTGGATGATTTTATTTTGATTGCCTCGATCACTCAATCATTGTCAGGAGATGTGTTCTTTTTCATTTCTGAAAGTGCCGTTTTGATTTCGTAGGGTGTTATTTCTAGTATTTCTTCTAATCCCTGGTTTATGGTTTTGGGCAGGAGCTTATCTTGTCTTTCGTTGGTCCTCTCATACATTTCGCGATAAAAGGATTCGACAACCTCGAGAACTTTGGTTGTATCCGCAATCCGCAGTAATAGGTTTCCATCTTTGTTTCTGATTCTGTACATATTTTTTTTGCTTATATTTTTCGTATTTCGTTTCAAAACTTGTAAACTTTTGTTTTCTTGAATTATTTTTGTTATCTCTCTTATATTGTTTTCTCTTATTTATGTCTTTTCGGGTTGATAGTTAGTTCAATAGTCATTACAAATCATTTTCGTATTGTATAAAATGTTAATTCCCTTTCATTTTATTAAATCAGTATTACTTCTTTTGTTCTGATTTCCTAGCAATATTTGGACAACATCCATAACATCTTTATACAATCCAATCAAAGATTATTATACAATTACTTGAGTAACCTTCCAGAATTTGGGTGGATCTTAGTGTCGTTGCTTCTAAACAAATATTGCTCATGAACTTTCCAAGATATAGATATTTTTTCTGAAAATATTTATTGTGTTTCACAATAGGGATTACTTAATTTTTAATGCATTTTTCGTATGGATTTCTTTCCTTTTAGGCGCATTGTTTGGTTATGTTTTGTAATGTTTAATGCTTTGGAATATTTATAATTTATTGATCTTTTATTTTATATTATTCCTATCAAAATATTGTACAGTGGGTAAGCTAGTAGTATACATTATGCAGTACTATAGATTGTATGTAGTTCTCTTCTTTTATATGTTTAAACATATCTGCATTGTCTTTTTGTTAATGGGTACAATTTATGTTTTTTTATTATTTGTGTGGATTGTCATATATTTATGTACTTAGTTATGTACATTTTCATGTTTTTATCTTTTGAGTGATGCTAAAATTCTCTAGTGCCTACAATAGCGCTAGATCTTATGTCTTACATAATTGTTAATTGTTGTTATTCAATATTTTTTACAATCCGATTTTTTACAAATCCTGGTTAATGTTCAAAGCCTGGTTCTTTTTTATATGTGTCTATCTCTTTTAGTATTGAGATATTGTCTGTGTCCTGAGTTATTTCTTTTTGTGTCCTCACTTACTTTACACTTTTCAAGTAAAATTATTAGTATTCCTTCTAGTACTTCAATCTTCCCAGTGCATTAACATACATTCATGGCTTTGATTTGAATATCATACATCGTATTCTACTTCTTGTTGTTAGAAGATTCTACTGTTTATATCATTCTACTATCATAAGTGCTTATTTATTTGACAATAATAAAAAACAAAAAAAAAAACGTTTAATTTTAGAATATTTATTAAAACAGATACATCTCACTTAAATTAATATTTAAAACGTAGTTGCTGTAGTTTCTGTTTGTTTTTGTTACATATATAATTGTCGCATTGTACTTTTTACACCATTTGGAGCATCTTTCTGCACTTCTATGGGCTTTTCTAGTGAATAACACCCTGTATAACAGTTACATGTTTAGAATTGATAGCAGCAAAGCTGAGTAGGCTCGTATCCACCTCTTTATACAAAAGTATTCACATTGTAATTACATGCATGGTATATATACAATACAGATATTTCAATTATATGAACATGATATTATACATTTCATACACGGAGTACATGAATCAACTGTTTACTTTAGATACTCAAAACAGTTCTTTCAGTGTACCCTGTATACATACATATATATTTATTAAATTTGTGCAATTTGATGACATTACTAAAAAACAATATATATGACATATGATGGCGTAGAAGAATTTTGGTTTTATTTTTCTACTTTTTATTTTTATTTTCCATATATGATTGTGCTGTAGAAGCTATTTCTCAGTTCGTCTGGTTTTTATTGATATGTTCTGTCTAAACTTCATATCCATCTCACCAAATAATTGACATAAATTGTGATGACAATGACAGGTACAAAGTTTTTAAAAAGCGAGGTATCCAAAACTAACGGTAGCCCCTCTGCTACGATGACAATCAAGAAAAATTTTGAAAATTTTTGAAATTTTTGAAACCAGCACAGTGTTATGAAGGGCAATGTCTGGAGTGCGTGCAACTCCAAATTGTTGGTTATAAATTTTTATGGCACTTTTAAGGTGCAAAAACGGTGTATTTTTATTATTTTTATTGTGTCAAATCAATACTTTAGGGTAAAATGAGCGCAATATTATGAAAATAAATAAAAAAAAGCTTTAATTTGAGATGTGGTAAATTAAATTTGACCCAATAGTTATGCAAAATTAACGATTGAAGGTCCAAAAATGTAAATTTTTCGCCATTTTTAATTTTTAAATAACTTTTGTAAAAATTAAAAGAGCTACAATACAATACTTTTTTCATAAAAAAAGAATTTTTACAAAATTATTTCAAAAATTAAAAATTGAGAAAAATTTACATTTTTGGACCGTCAACATTAATTTTGCATAAACTATTGGGTCATATTGAGCACAGCTCAAATTAAACCTTTTTTTATGTTCTTCCATAATAGTGTGCTCCTTTTACCCTAAAATATTGATATCATACAATAAAAATAATCAAAAATCACCGGTTTTTGCACCTTAATATAATAAGTGCGATAAAAAAAATTATACTCCATGCATTGCCCTTCATCATGTGCTGGTTTCAAAAATTCACTAATTAATGCTCAAAATCACATTCATTTTTGTCTCTACAGCTTAGACTATATGTAAATCTGTTTAAATCAATAAAACAAAAATAAGTGAAATACCTCCCTTTTTATAAATTTTGAACAGATAATACTTTCTTGTTTTTTACACATGCACACACAATTAAAATATTTAGGTTAGAGTAATATACTGTTGAAAGAAACTATTATGATATTGTCATTGCTATTCTCTATCTTGTTGAGAACAAATTCTATTTCTTCTTCTGGAAAATATATTAGGACTTGTATTTTTCACCAAGAAGGTTTATTATTATCTGAACAAGGTGGGGTTCGAATCATAGTAAATTTAGTACTAACAGAAAATATAGAACTGTGGAAAGCCTGGACTGAACAGTCCATTATGATAACTCAAATAAACTCAAATTGTAATTTTGAAAAATGTCCACTCCATTTATTTATTTATGAAGTATTTCACCACACTCTAGTTGATTGAGATGTTAAGGTACAAAAATAACCTAATAATGTTATGACAATTTTTTGATTTGAAGGATGAATTTATTATCTCTTTCTATTAACACTACTCTTCAACAGTAATTCTTGAGTATACTCTGAAATATTGAATAAAGGTTTATAAAAAAATTGGTTGAAATCAGTAAAACGATTTACAGAGGATTCATTTTTAAATGATTATCACTGTATCATAATGGTGATTTATTGACATATTTTAGGTCATTAAACAAGTACGAAAACACGAATAATTACCTTAGCAAATAAATAAATATATTTTTTTCCCAGAAGTGAAGTCTGTGGCATTTTGTTTAATAAAATTGTTCACTCTCTTATTATTCAGTTTTTCCGTTAGTCGTACATCAACATATGAAGAAGCTGCAGTATGGTGAAGCATATATTATGTATAATTAAAGACATTGGACATTTTCTATTGATACAGTTTGAATTTATTTTGTACAGTAATGAAAACCCACAAAAACATTAAAATCCATCTCTATTAGTAAGCGAGGCAATAAAACAATAAATCTACCAATTTTTTGCCTCAATGAAACTTGTATTCGATTCGTAAAAGGCTTAGGAAATTTTATGAGCCAACGCGATGATGTCGAAATGAAAACTGCATTATTGAACAAGGAAAAGTGACAGGCACATTTTTTAAAGTGCGTTTCGACACCATCACTTTAGTTCGCAAAATTTCTTAACGCTCTTACGAACCGAATGCAACACATTTCATTGAGATCCATCCAACTGCGAAAAATTGATTGGGCTTTTTACTGATTCATTGCCTTGTCTATAAAGAGATTATCTAGTCGGATAATATAGGGCCATTACAATAGAAAAATTACAACGTTATTGGAAACAAAATATTACCAAGCAGAAATTATCGATATGTTCTGTTAGTATTAAAGGCAGATTAGATTTAGCTTGAAACTGTTTTATAAAAATCCATTTTCTAGCAGTGACTGAACATTTGTGTTGGTTTCTAACGGTGGCTTTTGGGATGTTTTGCTATATAATTTATTAGAGTATTAGTGGAGCTTTTGACTTTATACATTGTGTTCAGAAGTGCGTGTATTCAAATTAAATATTTACTTTGAAACTTACAGAAATTAATTAGCTTAAGAATAAACATGTATTATGTGCTTAACACTACATAAAGTTACAGTTAGATATTGTGAAAAGGATTTCTCTTAATGCATCAACTGAAGCCTAAGAAAATTAGAAAGTACTATAACTATGTTTTAAAAACGACTTTATCATCATCAATGGCGTTAAAACTCTTCGTGAGACCCTGCCGCGTTTACTATTGTCTCACTCCCATTTTCTCTAGATTTTCCGTTTACTATTGTCTCATTCTCTGACTGCATCATTCCACCTTTGCCCAAGGCAATTGAGCTGAGCAAAATAAACATTCTGATTATGTTTATTTTAATCGAAGAGAGACACTAAGTGTTTTTCGCCGAATTTTAAGATGACTACCGTTCGAATATTTGTAAGCCGCATATTAAAACCTTAATACCGAATGGGCATTGAAATACGTGAATTAAAACTTATAAGGTTTTTTGGATCGTAACAAAGGCTACCGTCGGAAGTATATAATTCCAGCGAAAAGAACCTGTGAGAGATCCTGTACTATCCAAGGCTCCTGTTGAGCCATTGAACCATAAGTAGTTGTCTGTCGTATCACTGATAATAACCAAATATTACCTCAATCCCCAGGTTTTACCTAAAACTTTTTTGCAGTTCCAGAAGAGTCAAGTAAACCTATTGGTTATATTGATATTATGAGTGCTCCTATTAAGTTTGTAATCCAGAGTTACACCTGGACTTTACATGACCTCATTGAATCTATCTAGTTCCTTCCCAAATAATTTCAGTTCACTCAGTCCATTAATCTTCGTCTTTTCCCTAGTTGCTATTACCATATCGTCTGGGAAACCCTGGACCCAGATTCCTTTGCTGCTAAGCCCATGAATCGGGTCATCAACGACTATATATTCCATAATGTTGGTGACAATACATCCCATTGAGGGCACCCCTTAGTTTCCATAAGGTTTGTGAAACCTTCATACGCATATGTGGATATTATTCTGCTCTGAAGCATCTGAATGATCCACTTGTATGTTGTGTTGTTGATTTTCTTCCTCACCAATATTGACTCGATGGATGTATTACCAAATGCACCGTATATTCTTTCAATGTATTCTTTCTGGTATAAACTCCGTTCGAGTAAACACAGGGTGAAAGTAAAGATGATTTAGATTTGTTTACAGAACAGGGCCTCCACCGTGTGCTTATACGTATTTCGGCTTTAACTTAACCTCATCGGAGCACCTGTGTAGAGGCACTTTGACTAAGTAAATACAGGGTATTTAAAAAGGGGTTGTCTACTTTAGATGGAGTAAAGTACAAAACAACTTTGTAAATTATTTTTTTTCCATTTTAAATCCATTTTTCGCAGATCGGAAATTACAATGTCTACATAAAAAAGCTGTTATATCCTTATCACATTTTAAAATCTCATTAATTTATTTCGTGGGTCAAAGATGGCCGGGTAAAATATAGAAACTCTGAACACTCTGTATATAAAACCACTCGCCAACAATATCTACACGTAGGTTTTAACTTAAATGTTTATATAACTGCATCGGATGACGAGAAGAAAATGTTCTGACTACATCTATGTGCATGTGATTTCACACCTAACCATAGTCTAGGAATTAGTCCATGACGAGCATGTCTATAAGTGTGTCCTTGATCTGTTTGTTGCCTCTTGTACCAGAAAAAAGTAGGTTAGTGTATAAATTTAATTACAATTGTTACAATTGATATTATTAATAGTATCTTCTTCTCGCATATTTTCAAGCTAATTTGGTAAAAGACTAGATGTATTTGTGTCTGAAGGCTTCAGATAAGCTAGAGGATGTTTTTTGCGGGAATGTCTTGTTTGAAACACTATAATACACATCGACTAGTTATTTTGAACATTACAAGAGACATAATTTACTCGTACACCTTTATGTAATGTGTTTTAAGTATTTTAGTAAAGTGTGCATTGATATCTCCTTTCTACTGAAAATAAAACGACTGAATATGTAAATATTATTAAACAAAATAAGTTATCAATCAAGTAGTACAGAAAACGACAATAAATATCGTTCCCATACCACCAGATTGACAACAGGTGGAACTTTCTCTGGTTACTACCCCCCGCGATTTTCAAAAATTATAAATCATACGGGTGCCGAGACGAAATTAAAATGACGGAATTTTAAATTATTCACGTCCCATCTGCTCAGCGTGGTAAAAGTTCCAACGAGAAAGATTCCTTAGTACTCTACAAAAGAATAAATTATTTAAAAATGTATAAACAGTTTCAATTTCTTTGAAAATCCAGCATTTTCTTTTTATGTGGAACTTTCTAGAACTTGCTAGAGAAAGTTCTACCTGTTGTCAATCTGGTGGTATGGGAACGATATTTATTGTCGTTTTCTGTGCTACTTGATTGATAACTTATTTTGTTTCTCGGTAGATGACTCTACGATATCCGCGGCATTTCTTTCTTTGCAATTCGGAACGGCCTAAACCGAGGTACCTAGTTAAATTGGAGAGAAGAGGATGTGGGACTACTGATGAGGGTAAAAAAATACCCGAAACCGGTATAGACTCTTCCTGCACTCTCCGATTTAACTAACTAGAGTATAATGCTGCTGCATTTTCGAATTGCAAAGAAATTGAAAATGTTTATACATTTTTAAATATTATTAAATTTATAGGTTTATGAATGATTTTTATTTAACCAGTTGCACTAATATTAAGGAGCTTCTTCTGTGGAGATTCCAGGACTCCTGGACCAGTTGAGGTTTGAGACAGGCTAGACTCCACATAGTGGGACCATCCAAAATCTCACAGCAAAACTTCTTCCTCTAGACTGTAGAAGATGCTCTCTGGTATGCTCCACTGTAGACTCTGGCGGCACCCTCATCTGCTTGGATTGGCTGATGGCCCACGGTGCCGTCTATGTGATGAGGAGGAGGGAACCTCCCCACATGGCCTCGGCAAGTGTCCGGTATTGGCCTATCAGAGTTGTCAGATCCTGGGATCGGCCCTTACGCAGCCGAGTCATGTGAAGGAGTAGCCTTTGAAGAGACTTGTGGCTTTCTGTAAGGTCATAAGGTTGCTGATTAGACGTTCGGGGCGGCAGGAGGGGCTCAGATTTGCAGCCCCTGCTGATTCTGACAGCCATGGGAGCCCGGTTCAGTCTGGACTCCTGAAACGCACCAGACCAGGTTCTTATGGACCTGGTCCATATGATAGGGATGATACAGTGGACCCGCCGTAGGAGGTGTAAGTGTCTGAAAGGCTCACAAGTGGGCCCTGCCAATACCAATCAGTTAATATCTACCTTATTTGACAACTTACATTATCGAGATCAAGTGCTTTGACAATGGTTTATCACAGTTCTTCTTTTGTTCTGTATCTACAGTAGATCCCTTATTCTTACGGGTTAAATTGATTTAAAGACAGGCTAGACTCCGGTTGGTCTGAAGTCCAAAGAAATAATCCATACCAACGGACAAATGCCAAGAACCAACAGTCTTGACATTAAATAAAATCTGGACATCTGAAATAATAATCGGAATTTTTTTTTATCGAAGTCATCGAATATATGATTTGGTTGTCCATTGTCATAATAAGCAAAAAGCCTTATCGGCTGCATAGAGGTATACGTTGCCCAAACTAGGAATGGGTTTGAATATCCTGCAAACGGCACGCCCACTCGATGCGCAGCAAAATTATCGGAAATATTTTTGCAGGAGACGTAAATTCGACTTCGACCTGGAAACTACGTAGGTATCAAAGTTACCAAGCCGACTCCCAGTGTGTTCTTTCGTTTCTTCTTCGTAATACTGTAATTTTTAACATGATGCCTCTACATCAGACAGAATCCACAAATACTCCTCCAATCCTGATCTTAATTTTCTCTGTTATATAATTACTTTCTTTTCCTGTTCTATGCGGTGTCTAATTTATTGAGTCCTCATTCTGTACCTCTATGCTCCGTTTAATCAATCTTCTCAGTATAAATTCCAGATCATAGGAATCTCTGTAGCAATAGCTTGGTCATCTCTGACGTGGATGCTGGTTAAGTAGCCATATCATACTGGTATCGCCATACCTGCACAACTGCGCCTCCACTGATGTAAAACTCCATCCGACGGTATTTTACTACCGTCACCATTTCAAGTCTGTTCGTTATTATGTTGCAAAAGAGTCTACTAAGAATGCTGTTAACCGACAATCCTCTGTAGTTCGCATGCTCACTTTTTCCTTTATTGTGTCTTCTTGAAGTGCCTATCCGTGACGCTTGTTGGCAATGTTCAGTAGCTGCAGCTGCGTAGAAAAGTTGCATGATATTTTGTTGAACCAGGTTATAATGTTCTTTAACTAGGATATTCTTTTCTTCCTGGACCTCGCTTTCCAAATATTTTTTGTTGCAGGATGGCTTGTGGGAAGGCATATTTGCATTAATTTCACATAATGTGTCCGAAGTATTGTAACTTTTGAGATTTTATGATGGTAAGGACCTCTCGTCCCTATTCATGCTGAGGTGCTCTTCATTTGTGACTCAGTCAGTCCCCAGGATCTGAAGTATTCTCCGATATACTCATCCGTTGAAGATCCACGATTAAACATAATAAAAAAGGACGGAGAAGACGTAGCATCGCAACATTCTTACTTTTATACCCAAAAATTCTTCTTTTTCCTTCTTGTATGTAGGCTTTAAAGCCTGTTTCTTCTTCAATATTAGCCTCCTAAATTGTTTAAGTTATCGCACCATCTTTTTCTTGTCTGCCAATACTTCTTCGTCCATTTGGTGACTTATCTCTACTAATGTGTTCGTTCCACTCCTGTTTCCGTTTTGTCACCCATCCATTTATGTCTTCTACAAAGCATGATCTTCTTATGTTTTCGGTTCTCTCCCTGTCAACAGACTTTTCCCTGATATTCGTCGGAGTATCTTCATCTCTGTTGTTTCTAGTAGTCGTCTCGTTTTAGATGTGTCAGGTCTTGTCTCCGCCGTGTATGTCAATATATTAGGTCTAATTGCTGCTTTATAGATTCTTGCTTTTGTGTCTTGTCTTAGATGTTTGTTCTTCCAGATTGTGTCATTAAGAGATCCCGCCGCTTTACTTGCTTTTAAGCTTTGTTGTCGTACTTCCTCTTCAACATCTCCGTAATTGGTTATATCTATTCCCAGATATCTAAACCTTGCTTCCTGCTTTATTATTTTCCCATCAATTTCGATTTTACATCGTAGTGGGTGTTTAGATGTTGTCATACATTTGGTTTTTTCTGCTGATATTATCATATTGTATTTCTTGGCTGTTGCATTGAAGATGTGCGTTAATCTTTGGAGATCGTCTTCTGTCTCAGTGAATAATGTCGTCTGCATAACATAATATTTGGATTTGTTCCCCATTCTGTAACCATGACCTTTACGTACTGCTTCTATTACGTCCCAAAAAAGTTGTGGATCTTAAAGAAGGTTCCCTTCCGGTTGAAGGTGGATCTAGCTCTTCCTATGCGCGCTGTTATCTCCTGTTTGTTGGTCAATTCTTCATTTATTATGGTGCCCAGGTAGTTGTAGTGCGTTATTCTTTCTACTGGGGTTTAGTTGACTTTCTGTTATCATTTTCTTGCTAATTATCATGAGTTTTTCAAATACAGTTGTCCTATTATAAATAATACTCTTAATAAATACTTCTTCTGTAGGTATTTTCCAGTCAACAAAATGTTTTAATGCATTCTGTGATCTTATCTTGTGCATATCGTTACTTTATAATGAGATTTCCAATCTGAATCGAAATAATGCTGATTCTCTGTTCTCTATAATTCGCTTTCTTCTTTCTTAATGGTCTCTAAACTTCAAATGGTTACTCTTCTTTGTAATTATTCTTTGTATTAATTCCATATTGCTTTTGTTTTTAAGATTAACCGTTTTTTGTATTTTTTGTTGTTTTCTGTAATTATTTGTACTGTTTCTTCGGTTATCCATATTGTATTGCTTTGATACATAGTTTATTACTCTTTCATGCTCTTTTTCCACATAAAATGTTATGATAGGGTTGTTATGAAGTGGCTGGTTATTCAATATGTACTATCTACAATGTGATTGGGGTTCAGTGTCACTACTATATTATTCTAGCTAGAATAATAAATAATTTTTTTGTTAAACAAGATCATCCAGGTTTTTTCTTTTATCCTCTATACTTGGGATCCTGATGGGATGTGATTTGTGATTGGGCGAATGAACCCCAACTCCTAGTATAAAGAAACGTTTATTTTCTAGACGAGCCTGTCCAGATATTTTTAAACTTGAAATCATTTAATCATTAAATTTGTGATGAAACTCTATTCCCAACAATATTTCACCAGCAGTTTTATAAATATTATTATCTTAAAAATAATACCAGTGATTAATGAACCCCATGTTTTTCTATCGATCGTGATGGAATTTGATAGTGATTTGATTCTTTCATTCTTTTAGTTACGGTTTTACCGATGACAAGGCTGGTCCAAGTCATATAATGGGGTTATGAGTCTTGAAGTTTGTTTCTACTTTTGTACTATTTCTACTATTGTATGATTTACTTTAATGGTTTATCTTACTCTACTATTAACAACTGTCTCTTATCTGGATTTCCCTGCCGAACATCTCCAGTAATCCATTTCCGTTGCCTCAAGTTTTCTCTTGTATCGTTACTTTATCTGCTATACTTGAGTGCTGTAAGTGATTATACATTAAATAATTGTGTTATATATATTCTACGTTTGTTACTATTTGTTATTGATTGTTTCCAAATTAGTATATTATTTAGAAGGATATTCTTTTCTTCCTTTCCTTTTCTTTCTTCTATCGTGTCGTCTGTGTTTTTTTATTTTATGATGATCATTCCCATTAGCTTATATGTGTCACAATGTCTGATCATGTCTCCATCTTCCCATGCGCGGTTCTGCGATTTTTATATTCCTCGATTAATTTCCATGTTATACAGGGTGTTAGTAAATAAGTATGAAAAACTTTAACGTCTATTCTACATGAAGAAATAATGCCGGTTGTATATAAACACATGTTGAGCAATGAAAATGAAATTTGGTGACTTTTACGATGTAGTTATTGCGCATTTTTTGACATACAATTAAGAATTTTTGGGTAATACGGGTAATAGTCTGAATTAAAAAAAAAAAAAATAGTACGCCACTGAGATATTTCAAATTAAAAATTATTTATAAATTCCACGTTTAATTTTTGATAAAAAACCTTTCTTGACTTTTTTTCACATGGTGCACCATTTTTATGCAGAAAAATAAAACATCTTGACGTATATTTTTCATTTCTTAATACATTATCCAATATAAATATAATAATAATTAACTGGAACAATACCAGAAAATATTACTAATAAGTTTTTAACTAGGTGCAGAGCTACAACACATGCTAAAAATGACCTCCTTTAGAGGTTACAGAAGAATTGTATGTTCATCATTGGCGCGCATACGGATAATGGTCTGAATTTTTTTTTAAGAAAAAAAATAATACGCCACTGATATATCACAAATTAAAATTCATTTTTGAATTGCTGGTTCAATTTACGACAAGAATCTTTCTTGCTTTTTTTTCATATGCGGCGCCGTTTTTATGCAAAAAATAAAACATCTTAACGTTTACAAAGTATGTATTTGAACTAAGTTTCTATGCATATGAAAACTACCTCAAATAATTTGTAAGCGTTAAGATGTTTTATTTTTTGTACAAAAATGGCGCCTCGTATGAAAAAAAGGTAAGAAAGATTTTTTGTCGTAAATTGAACAAGGAATTCAAAAATGATTTTTAGTTTGACATATCTCAATGGCGTCCTATTTTTCTTAAAAAAATTCAGACCATTACCCGTACGCGCGCCAATGATGAATATAAAATTCTTCTGTTACCTGTAAAGGAGATCATTTTAAAAATTTCTTGCAGCTTTGCACCTAGTTAAAAACTTATTAATAATATTTTCTGTCATTGTTCCAGTCTAGTATTATTATATTGGAGATTTCTTAATAATGTATTAAGAAATGAAAAATACGCGTCAGGATGTTATATTTTTCTGCATAAAAACGGTGGACCATGTAAAAAAAGTCAAGAAAGGTTTTTATCAAAAATTAAACGTGGAATTTAAAAATAATTTTTAATTTGAAATATCTCAGTGGCGTACTATTTTTTTCTTAAAAAATTCAGACTATTACCTGTATGCGCGCCAATGATGAATATAAAATTCTTAATTGTATGTCAAAAACTGCTCAATAACTACTTCTTAAAACTCACCAAATTTCATTTTCATAGCTCAGCTGGTCTTAGAGCAATAAATAAATTGGCAGTTAGAAATAAAAATTTCAACACCCGTATATCGGAAAAGAAGCATTTGCGGACATATGTTTATAGAGCAAACCGGCTATTTTCTTATATTCTTCATGTAGAAATAGCCCTTAAAGTTTTTCATACTTACTTACTAACACCCTGTATATTCAATATCTTCAGACTATTGTGCTACTATTGTATTACTTTTGATTGTTTTCCATTTGCGTTTCCAAAGTTTGTTCAAGGTAAATCTTAAATAATATCGGTGAGAGACAATAGCCTTGTGTAAGGCCCTTGCTGGTTTGGAATCGCTCGGATAGGTTGTTTCCAATTTTTACCCTTGCATGAATTAGCATACATTTGTTTCGTTGCTCGTATTAAACTCATGTTTATATTTATTTTTCAATGCTTCCTTTAGTTTATTTTATGGGAGCCTGTCAAATGCCTTTCTCAAGTATACATACAATAAATGTAATTCTTGGTTACCGGCAACTTTCTTTTCAATATCCTCTAAGGCCGCACCTACATTGGATCCGTATTTCTCCGAACCGATCTGACGTCGGATTAAAAAATAAACCCATAGTATTAAATGGCTGCGCCTACATTGGATCCTGCTGTAGGTTCTCCTATCAATCGCCTGATATCGGGCGTTTTACGGATCCAATGTAGGTGCAGCCATTTAATACCATGAGTTTGTTTTCAAACCGACGTCAGATAGGATTGGATCGGAGGAAGCTAGGACAAATAATCCCCGGACAAAAAATCCCCACAAATTATCCCTGGACAAAAAATTCCCAGACAAAATATCCCCACAAAAAATCCCCACAAATAATCCCCGGACAAATAATCTCCGGACAAATAATCCCCGAACAAAAAATCCCCACAAAAAATCCCGGGCAAATAATCCCCACAAGTTTTTTTGGACAAAATATCCCCACAAAAAATTCCCGACAAAAAATCCCCAAGCAATATTTGTGCCGAATAGTTATCTAAGTTTTCCCGTAAATGCAATCGACGCAAATGTACGGACAGACAGCCTAGGTCAATTTTCTCATCTTCAGTACCATCCTTGCATTATAAGCTTTCATTTGACACCTCATTTTTTAACCCTTCTACCTGGCGTAGTGACGGAATTATATTCGCGGTCGTACGGACAGACGGACAGACAGCCTAGGTCAAATTTCTCACCTTTAGTACCATCCTTGGATTATAAGCTTTCATTTGACACCTCATTTGTCATTTTACCTGGTACAATGACGAAGGAGTTGAGTTCACAGCCAGACAGACGGACGGACGGACAGACGGACGTGGATAATTCAACGTTTTCACTATTTCAAATCTAATTTTCACAGGAAAATTTCACAGGAATCCCGTGGACTTTTTCACAAATTGTAAGTACCTCCTCTAACCTTCCAGTATTGCAAAGGGCAGGAAAATCGTGGCTGAACTTCTGTCTAATATCCCCCAGTTTATAACTGTCATGCACTGAGCTTGAAAAACATTTGCGTCGATTGCATTCACGGGAAAACTTAGAGAACTATTCGCCACAAATATTTCTTGGGGATTTTTTGTCCGGGATTTTTTGTGGGGATATTTTGTCCAAAAAAATTTGTGGGGATTATTTGTCCGAAATATTTTGTGGGGATTTTTTGTCCGGGGATTATTTGTGGGGAATTTTTGTCCGGGGATTATTTGTCCGGGGATTATTTGTGGGGATTTTTTGTCTGGGGATTTTTTGTTAAGGGATAATTTCTGGGGAATTTTTGTCCGGGATTATTTGTCCGGGGATTATTTGTCCGGACTCCATCCCACTTGTTCTTCGGCGTCTATATGTATATTCATTTTCTATTCTACCTTTAATCAATTTTCCGTATATTCTACTGACAGATTTCACAGCGGTGCCTATGTAGTTGTCACTGTTCTTGTGTATGGTATATATAATCGATGTCTTCCATTCTTCTGGGATTTCCGCCCTGTTAATGCAACTTTGGAATGATTGAGGAAATTACGAAATACCAAATGTCACTCCCACATGCAAACCCTGAAAAGACGGGAAGAAGGACAGGGATGTAGACTTGCCAAGGTAACATTAAGTAACCTTGGAAAGTTAGCATCAAAAAAGTACTTAGGAACGACCAGGAAAAACCTACGCTTGACAGTTGGTTTTTAACTTCTTCTTTAGGTACCGTCTCCTCTAAGGAGGTTGGTAATCATCATAACTATTTTCTTTTTTGAGATTGCAGCTCTGAACAAGTCGACGTAACTGCAATTATACCACTTTCTCAGATTGTTGAGCCAGGAGATGCGTCCTCTTCCAATACTTCGTTTTCTCTGTGTTTTCCCTGCATGATGGATTGTAGCAACACATATTTATCCCCTCTCACAACGCGACCGAGATATTGTAACTTTCTTATCTTAATCGTATTCATGATTTTCTTTTCCTTTTTCATCTCTCTAAGGACCTCAGCATTTGTTATTCGGTCTACACAACTTATTTTTAATATTCTTCGGTAGGTCCAGGTTTTATAACTTCTTCTTAGGGTGCCTGTCCGTTCCGAACGTTGGCGATCATTCTGGCTATGATGACTTTGTTAGTTGCTATGCGGAATAGTTGTGTTGAGGTCTTTCTATACCATGCTCTCAGGTTAGCAAGCTAGGATATTCTCCTTTTTCCTTCAATTTTACCTTGTAAAATGCACCGGAGTTGTCTTTTTTAACTGATCTTTGTCAACTAAGCAAACACCTCCCATACTGGGGCTAATAGACACATTGTCATCTCTATGCAGGCAGTGTGAACAAGATGACGAAACTGTCGAGCATATCCTATGTGAATGTCCCGAGTTATCGTCAATACGAGAATATGAGAGTATGCGTCCGGCGAGGCCTGGCCTACACCTGCCCTCATAAGGCCGATGTCAGATTATGCGTTTTGACCGGATGCGTTTCCGCCGCATCCAATCAAAACGCATAGTGTGACGGTCGGTCCGGTTGCGTTGGAACCAGATGCGTTTTGAGACATCGTTACGCGCTACAAACTGCACCAGACTAAACGCATAGTGTGACAGGTCGGTCCGGTTGCGTTGGAAACGAATGCGTTTCCACCGCATCCGGTCAAAACGTATAATGTGACATCGCACTAAGGGAGATGTCCCCTGGTGACTTGTTCACCTTCCTGTAAATGGCAAGATGAACAATGAGCTAAGGACGACAGCTCCGGGAGGATGCACAATAATAATTGTGGCCTAAGTACTGTGGGACTTGACTCACCCTCCATACTCTACAGATACAAATGCAACTTTGGAAGAGTTGTGCTAAGCTTTCATATAATTTTTCTGTGTCGTATTTTATTAGTTCAGCAAGGATATTTCTGGAGCAGGCTTTTCAATGTTTAACTATTTACATATCACTTTTACTTCTGTTTAGATGTTATTCGTATAGGTAAGGCTTCTTCTTCATCTTTAAGTGCCATCTCCGTGGCGGAGGTCGGCGATCATCATAGCTATTCGTATTTTAGAGACGGCTGCTCTGAAAAGTTCATTTGATGTACATCCGTACCACTCTCTCAGGTTGCGCAGCCACGATGTTCTGCGTCTCCCTATGCTTCTTTTTCCTTGAATCTTTCCCTGCATAATCAATTGGAGCAAGTTGTATCTCTCTCCACGTGTAATATATCTGAGGTATTCTAATTTTCTTGTTTTGATGGTATTTAAGATTTCCATTTCTTTATTCATCTTTCTCAGAACCTCTTTGTTTGTGACGTGTTCTGTCCACGATATTTTTAGTATTCTTCTGTACACCCCCAGCTCGAATGATTCTAGTTTTTTCATTGATGCAGCATTCAAGGTCCAAGCTTCCATTCCGTAAAACAAAGTCGAGAAAACGTAGATATAGCCAAGCTAACTCTTAGCTCCAACTTCAAATCTCTTGTGCAGAGCATTTTTCTCATTGTGTTAAAATTTGCTCTAGCCTTTTCTATTCTGATTTTGATTTCCTGTAAGTAATCTCCTGTGGAGTTGATCATTGTTCCAAGGTATGCATATTGGTCGACTCGTTCGATATTGGATCCGTTTATGAAGAAATTTTCGTTATTTCTTTGAGTTGTCGATATTCTCATAAACTTTGTCTTCTTGACATTCATTGTTAGCCCGTATTCTTGTCCAAACTCTGCTATTCTGGTCACCAGCCTCTGAATATCCCCAATATGTTCAGCTAAAATGACAGTGTCATCCGCATATCTAATGTTGTTAATGGGAACTCCATTTACCTTTATTCCAGCTGTTTCATCCGCAAGAGCTTTTTTCAAGATCTCTTCCGAGTAGGCATTAAAAAGAATTGGCGACAACACGCATCCCTGTCTCACTCCACGTCTGATTTCAATTTCCTCTGACAGCTGGTTGGTAACACGTACTTTAGCTCGTTGCTTATAGTATACATTCGATATAATCCTGAGGTCATTGTAGTCCAGCTTCTTTGATTCCAGGACATGCATTAATTTGTTCATGTCGAACGTTGTCGAATGCTTTATAATAGTCAATAAAACACGCATATATATCTTGATTGACGTCCAGGCACCTTTGTATAAGTATGTTAAGTGAAAAAAGAGCTTCACGAGTTCCCAGGCCTTTGCGAAACCCAAATTGCGTATCATTAATGTCTATGTCCAGTTTATGATATATTCGGTTATGGATAACTTTCAGTAGCAACTTTAGCACATGGGACATCAAACTAATGGTGCGGTAGTCGCCGCATTCTCTTACGTTGTTCTTTTTAGGGAGACAAATAAAGATTGACGTCAACCATTCTTTGGGTAATGTGCCTAAGCTATAAATTTTGTTCAAGAGTACCACTAAAACATCAATATGCTGCTCATCTATAATTTTTAAAAGGTCGATAGGAAGCATGTCAGGTCCTAGGCTTTTCCTCTTTTTCATTGTTTTTAACGCAAGAAGGCTAGAATAGTTTTATTATGGGTTCGTTATTATGTTTGACGTCTGGTATGTCTTCGTTTAAAAATCTTTCAAAGTACTCGGCCCATTTATCAGATATAATTGGTGATATTATGCGATATAAATTAATGACTTGCTATCTCAAAATAGAAAATTAAGTGCATATTTACTATTAGAACCGTAGCTTGACGGTAAAAAGACTGTAAATGACTGGTTATTTGATATGCTTTAGATTTTAAATCATTATTACAGTGAAAAGTATTAAAAGAAAACATAAAGAGAAATCGTCTCAACATTTTCTGATTATAAAAATAATTAAGTATGTACAATTACTAATAATTTCTTCACTTTTTACACAGAGAAAGTAAGTGCATATTCAATTAAATTTTTATTAAACGTATAATTATTTCGAAGTACAAGAGTCACAAAACAGATCAGTGACACAATCTCATATACACCATTGCTGGTTATGGACTTGTATCTTAGATTAATAGTTTTTTGATTTTTCCTGTTGACTGCTTTTTATGACTATGGAATTATTTGCTTGGAGTTGTTAATTGCTTTTTTAATTGTAAGCAAACATTGAAATGAACTTAAAGTGTTGTATGTTCTGTAAATACAAAAAAATCACTTTTTTGAGAGTCAAATAATTGTATTGAATCCATGTAAATATTATAGTTTGTTATGTTTTATCACAGCTATAAATAACATCGTAAATTACATTGATAAAATTAGTTTAATATGTTTATTTTTTTTAACAAAAATGTGTTTATTTATTTTTTGGTAATTATCTCAATTAAGATTTTTTATGATTTTTTTCAAAAGGTATTGGAATACGTAATAGTATTTGAACTATGCTGCATTATTTAAAGTATCTTTTGCTTTTAGTTTATTCTCAGTACTCTTTTATTCGGTGTTCTGGTTCTGAACACATTATCTCTTATCATTTATCTCTGACAGGACTATAGGCCTTAAAGGCCCTAGGATGTGATAGTCGACTAGATTCTTCCACTTTTCCGTTTCTTCACTTGTTCTCTCCAGTCCATATCACAAACACCAAGTCCTTATCTTTTATTCAGAATCGTGCCGCTTGGCTGGATCTTGGCTCTTCTAATTATCTTTTCTAATACTAGGCTGAATAAGTATGTTGACAGGGGTCTCCGTTTTAATCCTTTATTAACGTTCTTCGTCTTCTCTTCATATGGATCTTTTTCCCTGGATTTTTCCTTGCATAATGAACTGGAGTATTAGATATTTATCTCCTCTCCACACGTGTCCCATATATCTCAGTTTTCTTCTCTAAATTGTTAAAAGTACTATCTTCCTTATGCATACGTCATTACCTCTACGTTGGTTATTCTATCTACCAATGAGATCTTCAGCACTCTTCGGTACATCCATCTCGAATATCTCCAGTCTCCTCACGTCAATTTTATTCAGTGTCCACGCTTCATCCCGTAGTATAATACGGATAGCACATAGCACCTCAGCAGTCGTATTTTTAACTCAAGGTTTAAGTCTCGACAGCAGAGAAGCCTCTTAATTCTTGTAAATGTGCTTCTGGTCTGTTCGATTTTGACGTAACTAACCATTATTAACGTTAAACTGACTTAAACGACTTCCTTCTATCATGACTTTATTAACTACATTAGTTAGCGTCATTTTAACCAATCGTACCAGTTTGTCTGGTATTCCTAGTGATCTTATTGCTTTCGTATAGTCCGTTTTGTGACATGTGGAGAGTCGTAAGCCTTTTTAAAATCAATAAAGAGAATATGCCAACCTAGATTTTGTTCATAACTGTTGTTTCGTAATAATTTTAGCATAGACATTTGATCGGATGCTGTGCTTCCCTGTCTGAAACACTAGCCTGGTATTCTATTATCTCTGTTTCGTAGGTTTTTGTTCTACTTCTTATAATTTTTGCTAATACTACTTCTAATAAATAATGCGATTCCTCTGTAATTTTCACACGACAGTTTTATCACCTTTCTTGTGAATTGGGCAGATGAATCCTGTGTTCCATTTTTCTGGTATTTTTTCGTTTTCTAATAGCTCTGACTTACCGTCTAATATTCTTTTTTTACCATTTCAACATATACCCTGGAAGGTGATTCCAATGCTGGTTTTTGGTGAATGGCTACACTTCAAGGGAGAACAGAAGAAATCTTGGGTGAAGTAAGCAAAGGACAGCGAAATAATTAGTTCTATGAATAAAGCAAACGGGTAACTAAGGACGAGAATGAGACGCGTCTCAGTATAATCAACAGAAGAACTAGGGGCGTTCTTAAAGAATATCGACTATGTTTATGTTATGAACTTGTTACGTTTAGGCAATGCCGTCCTTAAAAAAATAGCGTGTGTAACATTAATGCAACATAAAAAGGTTTTAATGAAGACAAACATTAAAAAAGAAACAAAATGAAATGATGCGATTATAAAATTAGCAATAAATCGAAAATTCTGAAAAATAGGAAGAAAACTAAAACCCATCGGCAGTGTAAGAAAAAACACTAGCTAAAATCGATATTGCGACCGATTTTTAAAATAAAAAATGAAGGTCACTGATCCCTAGACGGAAACAGAGTTTATTGGATGGAAAAAATAGAAATTGGGTCAAAATACGAAACGCCGGACACATTTTTTCATAAGGTATAAACTAGTGAATCCTTCTCAAGGTCGAGTAATTCTGATATGACACAAAAAAGAGGAAGAAAGAAACAACGTCATGCCTAATTTAGACCAACAACAAATGCTCTCACTTATAATTGAACGATATCTAAGTTGAAATCTGAGGTATCGTTTCTTACATTTGAAAGAACAAATTATTTGAATTTGGGCACGCATAATTAACAATTAAATAACAACGGTGTATATTGAAGTTAGACCCGATCAGTCTGCAGAATCTTGAAAATGAATGTTTAAACTACAATTCAAGTACTTGGCAACCTCAAAAATACTAATTTGAATATGAGTTTTTAAGCCTTGAAAATGAGTATTTTCGCATTTTTCAGATTTTAAATCGCCTATAACTCGAAAACTATAAATTTTTGAGAAAAATTACAAGATACCTTTTTGTTTAGAATGGCCCAAAAAACCTAAAAAAAATATTCTTTGGGCCACAAAAAGGTGATCTTTTGTATTTGTTTAAAAAAATTGTTTAAACAATTTCTGCCAAAAAATTCCACCCGGCACCCTTCAGATTTGTTTAAAGGAGATATTTTCGAATAAAAATCCACAAAGAAACCGAATCAGAAATTTTTTCAGACGGGAGCGGTCTCACCACATGGACTATTTTATGGCTGCGTAATATTAGACAGTGGTGTGGCTCCACAGTAGAAGAATTATTTCGCGCAGCAGCCGATACAAAAAGGTTTCAGGAACTTGTAAACATGATTAAGGCCAACGTTTGAATATGGACACGGCACCTAAAGCCTCCTCTACACATCGGCAGACGCGTCTGCGGATGCATCTGCCGATGTATCATCACACGCTGACCACACATCTGCAGGTACACATCTGTAAATCGTTCAGTCTTTGTTAATTCTAGGGCGACGCAATATCTACTTTGAATTTACTGCGAAAAAGAGGTCCGAGGCCAGACAACAGTCGATCAAATTACCCCATCTACACATCTGGGGATGCATACGCAGATGCCGTCCGCGGACACGTCTGACGATGTGTAGAGGAGGCATAGAAGAAGAAGGAAACAAAAAAGTAATAAATCAAACAAAGCCTAACCAAGATACAAAAAAAATCGATAGTGCAGATTGTATGACTCAATAATTGTTGCGAATGGTATAAGGACATCTGCCATTTCCGTTAGTTTTTTCAAGGTACCTACTGCAGATTCTAGCAGCATTCTTAGACTAATGTTGTATTATAGACCAGGGCGCATCTGGAAAAATATTAGTACATTTGGATGTTGAGAGGTGACTCATATTTTTTGCAGACATTTCTTGAAAGTAACTCATATATAATAATATTTGAGTTATCCTCCCACTCAGAAAGGTCCGAAACATTAAATAATCAAAATGTTAAAAAATTAAGGAAAAACTTGATGTTTTTCTTCGTTTTTTGATTATAACTTTAAAAGTATTCATTTCCGAGAACAGTTGCACTGACATAAAAGTTGCGTAATTAAATTTTCTACAATATAGGATTAGTCACAATTTTTTAAAACTGTCACCCTTGTTGTAAAATAGCAATAACTGCGAAAAAACTTTAAAAAAAGAAGTATTCGCATTTTACGTTTTTCAACCATTTGTGCTACACTTAGGACCTTCATATTTCAGCCATAAAAACTTTATGATATAGTAAAACAATGGTGTAAATTTTATTAAGATCGGTTCAATAGATTTTTCAAAATAAATTTTGCAATCCAGCTTTCGCAAAAAAATTCATTTTTTCAAAATGTTGCAGGACTGAAAATAAAACAGACATCAAGTTACAATTGCAACTTAATTAAAATTAAAAATTAATGTTTATTTAAAAAAAATCCTGACGCCGCCGTGGTAGTTAACCGATTTTAATTTTGCAAATTGCAAATGAAAGCTACAGTATTCTTCTACATGGAAAAAAAATTAAACTTGCTATCTGCTTTATTTTCAGTCCTGCAACATTTTGAAAAAATGATTTTTTTTTTGCGAAAGCTGGATTGCAAAATTTATTTTGCAAAATCTATTGAACCAATCTTAATGAAATTTACAGTATGGTTTTATTATATCATAAAGTTTTTCTGGGTTAAATATAATGGTCCTAAGTGTAGACTAAATGGTTTTTTTTTGAAAAATGGCTTTGGCAGAGCCAATTAGCCAGACTTGTTTCTGATTGATTGCAGATTCATAGTCATAAATTTCTTAGAACATAAGTACATTCTACAATTTTATTTTTATAGATACATTGGTACATTGTGTAGCTTTTTTTATTTTGTTTTTTTTTTAATTATTTTACTGTGTTTTTTTAATATATATTTTAATTTGTGCGAAACCCTTTTTTTTACTTCTTTTTTTTATTCTTTTTTATTTTTGTTCCTTTTTTTTTCTTTTTTTTTTATTTATTATTTTTTTTTGTTATTATTTTATTTTGTGTTTTTTTAATATTATTATTATTTTTTTATTTTTTTAAAATTTTTTCAAACCACATTAACAAATTATGCCTATTTTATTACATATTACGTTTACAACTTGTATTTACATAATTTAACATGTTTATAAATGAGATGAAGAATTTCCATATCATTTGTAAATATTAAAGTATTTAGGTTTATTGGGAAAAAAACATTTTAAATCTTTTAATTCCTTATAAAGGTCGTTTATGTTATTTATGTTTAAATGACATTCTAATATGACATGTGTTAGATCTCCGATTTTGCCACAAGTACAATTGGGAGTATCTGCCAAGCCAATTCTATGCATGTAAGATGGCCTAAGAGCATGATTGGCTCTCAACCGATTAATGGTCTTTATAAAATGTCTGTTATATTCTGTGTAAAACCATCTTTTTGAGAATATCCTAGGGTTACAATGAGCAAAATTTGAGCTAGTATTACATTCTCTGTAATGCAATTGCCAATTATTTTTAAGTTTTTGTCTGCTAAAATTATCAATAGGTATCTGAAGCTGGAATTAAATTTTTGTTTATTTTTCTCCGATCACATAAGCTGATTTAGCAAAATTGTCAACTATTTCATTGACTTTTATTCCCGAATGACCCTTAATCCAAGCAATTGTTACATTTACTCCTAATTGTATAATTTCAAACAGAGTTTTAAGAATATTCAATTCAATGTGGTTTGTGTGTTTGACTGTTTGTATGTTACTCAATCTGTCCACCACGCTTTTACTGTCAGTAAATATAACATAATTGCTAGTTGGATTCAGTAGTACATACTGAACAGCAAAGCATAAATGGTTAAAAAACGGAAAATGCGAATACTTGTTTTTTTATGTGTTTTTTTCGCAATTACTGCTATTTTGCAACGAAGGGTGACAATTTTTAAAATTTTTAACCAATCCTATATTGTAGGAAATTTAATTACGCAACTTTTATGTCAGTGCAACTTTTCTCGGAAGTTAATACTTTTCAAGTTATAATCAAAAAACGAAGAAAAAAATCGAATTTTTCTTTCATTTTTTGACATTTTGATTATTTAAATAATGTTCCGGACCTTTTTGAGTGGGAGGATAACTCAATTATTATTATATGAGTTAATTCCAAGCAATTTCTGCAAAAAAATATGAGTCACCTCTCAACGTCCATCTCAAAACAGATGCGCCCTGGACTACTAGTGTTTTCAGTTAGGGATTCCTCTCCTTGATTTTCTTGAATTTACTTACTCCGTGTCGTTACAACACTGCATGGGTTTTATCCGACTTGACAACATGCCTCCATTCCTTTCTCTCTTGTGAACTCTCCATCTAATTCTCCCTCCCCATAACATAAGGTTTCCTGCTATATTACCTCGTCATCGGAGTCGAGGTCATCGACGTGGTTTTCTTTCCATTCCAGTTTTACTATTGCTTCGTCAGAATGTCTTCTGAGGTGTCCTGTCCACTGGACTTTACTTCTATTATTATTTTGGCGTCTGCAGATCTTATATTGTTCTGTTGGCCCATCAACATGTTGCCCTATGTTGTCAAAGTAAAGTCGTCTATAGTGATGTTCTGTCCAAACTATCTCGTATCCATATATTTAGTTTCTTCCTTCTCGAACATGATAAACGTTTCCTTAATCTGATGTTTCCTATTACTTCTATATCGTCTGCAAATGCCAACAGTAAGTTTGATCCTTCTCGATGAAATGCTGAAGTATTTTTTTCAATTCCTGGACATCTGATTATCTACTGGAAAGCTATGTTGAAGAGTTGTGGTGAGAGTTAATCTCCCTGTTTTAGTTCATTGTTTATTTCTAATATCTCCGAGTATTGTTGTCCAACTCTCACATTACATCGTAGCGCTTCCATCGATATCCGTATAAAATTGTCTAATTTTTTTTTTGAAAGCCAGGTTCTTCCATCGCTGTCCACAATCTTACCCTGCATACTCTACTAAATCTGATGAAGTTCATGATCAAACTTTCAGCATTTTTCCATTACCTGTTTTATAGCGAATATCTGGTCAATAGTCGAGCGACCCGTTCTCAGTCAGCATTGATAATCCTTAATGACTTCTTCTGTGTATGTTGTGTCTTTCTAGCAGGATGTTGGCAAGGAGTTTGTAGCTGGTACTGGATTGGTACAATAAACTCTTCTCTCCACTCATGTGGCATTGTTTCTTCTTGCCGAATGTCTTGAGTTATCTTGCAGATATATATGCACAGTGCTTCTCCTCCGTGTTTCAAACACCCTGCGGGTATACCATCGCTGCCTTATGCCTTATTAACTTTAAATTTTTTGATTACCTGGATTACTTCTTCATATGTCGAGCTCTTTATATTTCCGCTAGATTTGTCGTTTAACAGTTGACAGAATAATTTCTTCAAGGTTTTTAGGATTTCCTTATCATTCCTGGTGTCTTTTTGTTTTGTTCTAAGAAAGAGTCCTGTTCTAGCTTGGTACCCGACCTTGATCCCTTCTTCTTCTTCTCTAGGTGGCATCTCCTTTGAAGGTTTTTTTACTTTTTGAGACCGCGGATCCAAATAATTCGTTGTTATTACATCCAAACCATTCCCTAAGGTTTTTCAGCCGTCCTATGGATCTTTTTCCTTTCATGATGATCCCTAAGGTTCCGTTAAAGAAGTGTCTTACATTGTTATTTCGATTTTATTCTCTGATTATTTTCTCGAATTAATCCTGTCCAATTATACATAATTCAATTTGATGGTCCTAGTTTTACTCCTTTCAAATTCGTAAATAAATTTCATCTTTAATTTAGATTTATATTTTATGCTCTTACTATAATATAGTTGTTTTTAGTGTCAAATACATAAAGTGTATGTAGTGTTATCATAATCAATTTTACAATCAAAATAAGGTGTACTTCATTGAAATATTTGGCACCATCGCGATAGTTAATAGCCAAAACTTTGGCATACTCGTAGTACGAAAAATCAGCATAATTTCAATATTTATTACGAATATTCCAGATTTATTTCAGTTTTAAATTTAATATACATATTTCCATTTATTTAATTATCTGTAACATGTTATACATTTGTTTTATTTCCGTACAGTATCATTTCTCTCATTTCGTTACAGCAAATTTTAGTCTAATAGGTGCCAGATATGCGTCACCGTGGCTTTTTGAATTCTGATTGGTCCACTCAATTTTTTTATGTATTTTTGGCCGTTGATTACGAATTTAGAGGGTGGATTTTGATCCGAGTGGTCAAACAATTGTTAGAAACAATTTAATTGTTTATAAATTGTTTATAAGGTTCTAGCTTGTAAACTAAAAGAGAAAAAAAATTAACAATAATAAAAAATAATAATAACTTAATAATACAAAACAAAGAGAATTGCGCTTACTAATATTTATTAAAATAAATATTAGTAAATTACAAATTAAATAATTAAAATCAAATATTAAAATAAATATTAAATATTTATTAAAACTGAAAATAATAAAAAACCAAGAAAATGGCGCTTATTAAACGTTAATACTTTAATCCAATAATTAGATCTCAAGATATTGTAAAATTAGTGCAAAATGATTGCAAAATAAGTATTTTTCGAAGCTTTTTCAATCGTAACTCGGCTTTGATGCATGTAAATGAGCTTTACAGTCTCATGTTAAAGCTTAATTTATAGACTTAACAAAATTTGTTAAATTACTTTATCTTTATTTGTATTAAAGTTATGCCCGTTTGAAGCTGCAATTTTTTTAATTTGTAAATTAATTTGTTTATGAAGGTTTTAATCAAATTTTAGCAATACACATTTATATTTTAATTAACCGTAATGATGGAAGAACTCAAAAGGAACATTTTGACCGTGAGAGAATGTTCGTAGGTTTATTTTTGGCTAAGATATCGATATTTTAATAGCGCGCTCTGATGCGCAAGGTACGCGCGTGAACCGTTCAATACAAATTATAAACAATTTAAATTACATCGTTTATAACAATTGTTTGGCCACTCAGATAGAAATCCACTCTCGAAATTCGTAGTCAGTAGCCAAAAATACACAAAAAAAGTTGGGTGAATTTCTCAGTATTGAAAAGGACACGGTAACCTAGCTGCGCCTAGACTATTTCTGTTGTGCTCAACCTATTTAACTCATTTAGACCTCTCAAAAAATTAAAGTGGATGTTTAAACCAGTTTTTTAATCTAAAAACCAATTAGATACAGCGCAATCAAAATATTTATTTAAACTGCAAATTCGCGATTGGCTGAAAAATTTCTGGATGGCAGCTACAGATAAACTCTGGGAGTACACTAGTTTAGACAACAATATCACTCCAGTGTTTACGTAGTAAAATTGGTAAATTAAAACTGCCAAAAGATAACAGAGAACATAACAATTTTTAATTCATTGAAAGCACAGTGAAATTTGAATTTGTTTTTCCGTGTCCTAGTTCCGGGCACTTCTCATCATTTTTAATTATCCAATTATTTTTAATTCTGCTCTATGTTTACCACTACTCAGAGATTGATATAAAAATGAACCTCCGAACTCCCAACATCTCGTTTCGACTTAAATATTTTAACATTTTGAAATATCGGCCTTGAAGTGGCGGATCTAGAGATATTTGCCTTGGGAAAGGGGGAACTTCCAATGAAACACCAACCAAAAGGGATAACAAAGGTATACCAAGACATAAAAATAAAATGCATAAATACTTACTTACATGCGTTAAGTTCCCTATTGGGTTGAATTTGTTTGTCTGGTCTGTGGACTATCATGTCATCTAATCTATTTTTATGCTTCAACAATTTTTTTCTTTAATTGTGGACCTTGTTGGTGAGGGGTGAGGGGATTTTTCCATGTTCTTTCCCCGTCTATCAGCGCCAACTTGTATGATGCATATACTCGAAGTCTATGGCCATCCGGATTGATACCTCTGTGGAAGGTTTTTCACCCCGTCCATTGCGCGGCAGTCCAGCTGGCTTGACCAGTTTTAATGTTTCAGATACTCTTTCAAATTATTTTGTTTGAGTTTATTTCAATATGCATTTCCTCCACATCATGAATATGTTTTTGCAGCAGCAGAATTTGAAGACCTTCAGTCTTTTCGGATAGAATTACTGTATCGTCAGCATAGCTAATAATTATATCTATTCAATTACGAGGAACTACTTACCCCGTTAATTTTTATTCCATATTGCTGTCTTCCAAGTGCCTTTTTAAATAAATGGTTCGAGTAGACATTGAACAATGTGGGACCATATCTGACACCTCATTGTATAGATATTTCGTCGGTGTATCTACCTTCAACTGTTGCAGTGGCAGTTTTGGCAGTACAGATTCTTAATGGCACGAATATCTTCATCCTCTACTCCTATATTTTCTGGCATCTCCATTAATTTTACATGCTTGACTATATGCTACGAAGCATGCAGACATTTGTTCTTTGATGACGGCATTTTTTAATAGGATATTTAGCGCAAAAAATGCCTCCGACATTGTGTGTTTTTCTACCATTGTGTTTTTAGGTATTGCTACAAATATAGATTTGAGCCAGTCTGTGGAATCACTCGATTATTATATTTTGCATTATAAAGTTTTACTATACTAAAAGCAACAGTTAGAATGCAGTGTGGGTAGCATAGGACAATGTATTTCTTACCGGAGAACGGCCGACTACATTGCCGGTTTGCCCCGAGCGGTGCATTAGGACCGGATTTAAGAATCATAGCACTGGAATATACGCGCACACAACCATTGCCTACGGTTGTATACCACTGTGCCGACATGAGCGGCATCCTTGCGCGCCGTAAAACTAACACTGCATTCTTCTTCTTCTTGATGTGCCTATCCGTGAAGAATGTTGGCGATCATCATGGCAATCTTCACCTTATCTGCAGTAACGCGGAAAAGCTGCACAGATGTTGTGTTGAACCAGGTTCTGAGGTTCTTTAACCAGGATGTTCTTCTTCTTCCTGGACCTCGCTTTCCAAATATTTTTCCTTGCAGGATGGCTTGTAGGAGGGCATATCTGGATTCATTTCGCATAATGTGTCCAAAGTATTCCAACTTTCGAGATTTGATGGTGGTCATTACCTCTCGGTTCTTCCCCATTCTTGTAAGGACCTCCTCATTTGTTACCCGATCAGTCCTTGGGATTTTAAGAATTCTCCGATATAGCCACATCTCAAATGCTTCCAACTTTCAGCACATATCCTCGTTCAAGGTCCATGATTCAACACCATAAAAAAGGACAGAGAAGACGTAACATCTCAACATTCTTACTTTTATACCTAGAGAAAGGTTGTGGCTCTTGAAACACGCGCCCATACGGTTGAAGATTGATCTAGCTTTTCCGATGCGCGCTCTTATCTCTTGGTTGTTAGTCCATTCTTCATTTATTATGGTGCCGAGGTAGTTGTAGTGCCTCACTCTTTCTACAGGGGTTTGGTTGATATAGAGTTGACCTTCTGTTATCTTTTTCTTGCTGACGATCATAAGCTTTGTTTTCTTTACGTTTATATTGAGTCCATATTGTTAACTATAATACGAGATTTTGTTCATGAGGACTTGAGGACTGCATTCTAACTCTCGTTTTTACTTTAGTACTTTTATGTTATCTTCATTGGTTTCAGCAACTCAGTCGATAGATTATCTTGACCACAAGCTTTCCTAATTTTATCTTTTTTTTGTACAGTGTTCTACCTCTGATTTCATAATTTCTGGTTATCTAAGACTAAAATCTAAGAAACCAGCAATTTTTGTTGTATTTGTCTTTTCCTCTTTCTGAACAATTTCCGTTATTAGACACATTTTGTTTTCAAAGTGTAATCTTGGAAACTTGATTTTATTTTGATATTCAAAGCAATGATCCCATAAGGTGGGTTCAAACTCATCATTTTTGCGTTACCTCTTAAAAATACCTAGGTTTAGAAGGGTTTACCTTCTTTAGAAGGTTAAAATAAATGTTCTAAATTGTTTATTAATAAAATTGTTTATAAATAGTTATTAAAAATTTGGAACAACGAAACAGAATTTTATGTCTTTATTTTATCATTTATTTTAAAATAGTACCAATAATCGTTATTTATATTTTGATTAACATTGTAAAACAATAATTAAGTTGGTGTGTGAAATCAATGCTCTTATTGAATAGAAAACATCCCAAGAACCGTTTTTATTGTATCAACACAAAACTATTGAGTATAGGTACACATATTGGTCTAACATAAAATAAAAAATTTTAAACGATCTGCATTTTCAAAACAATTTGTCGATATTTGGACGGCACTGTCTTGTCAATAAAAAGGCCATAAGTTAATAAAAAGTGAGAAATATTTTTGTGGACTATATTTTTCGGTCTGTAATTCTATAAAGAAAATAAGAAACTTTTGCGGGTTTTTTGTAAATAGGTATGAGGACTGTTTTGTGAATATTAAAGTCAAAATTATCTTAGAGCTATCAATTTACTCTTTACTCTCAGAGTTACTTTCTTAATAATAACAGAGGAAGTACCTAACGGATTAGTGTGTTCTGCATTTGGCTGCACGGACCAGAACTATTGGATAAATTCCTGACTGACATCAGTAATAAAGAATAATCAATCAAATTCATCATGGAAAAAGAAAAAACCAATTCATTTCCTTTTCTGGATGTGCAAAGAATTGCATGACATTCACTTAACGACCAAAGTAGATACAGAATACGCAATCAGAGTTTACAGAAAGCCAACCCACACAAACAGATATTTAAATTTCCTCTCAAAGCGCAACATAACCATCAAAAAAGAAGGAATTATCAAATCATTATTATGCTAAAAAACCTGCTTACAAAGGTTTTAACAAAAAATGACTACCCATTGTCATTTATAAAAAAATAATTTCACAAGATAGAAGAAAGAAAACAAAACACCACAAGCAGTCCAGCAACAGCCACAGGAAGGGACTCAAGGATGACAACAATAGTATATTTAAAGGGGTTCTCTAAAAAGGATAGGAAACAAGTAAGACATCACAACAATATTCCAAACAACCAGCACACTCAGATGTATCCTGTCCAAAACTAAACCCGACAACACACAAGAGAAGTCAAAGAATTGCATCTACAAAATACTTTGTGAATGCAACAATTCCTATGTGGCAGAAACTGCAAGACCACTAAGTGTCAGGATAAACGGGCACATCACATTAGAACTAAACACGTAAATCCCATCTATTCACGAATTTTTAGACATCCCAAAGGAATGCAGTAGGAAATTACACGACAAATAAACAAATTACTAGATAACATTATTATACGCCCTTCAATATCCCATTATTCAGCACCCGTATGGATCGTCCCAAAGAAAACTGTGCACAGGATACATCACAAACAGGGATTTCGACAAATCACAGATATACAAACTTTCCTGAGGCATTTAACAAAAAGTACAATGGAAATATGCGTCAATAATAATAAGAGAAATAGACATGAAAAAGAGAAAAATCAAAGGAGCAGCCCTCGTCCTACTAGACGAAGAAAATTGTGTTGCAAATCCGCTAGCAGAATACAGCTGGCTTTGGTTGACAATACTTAAAGAAGAAGTGAACAACAAGAATATACCAACAATAGCCGATGAACAAATGTGAAACGCACGTCTTCAATCACATACAATACATATGCAACACAGAATGCACAACACAATACTGTTATGCACTATTTCTGTGTACATAAACCACATAAAAATGAGGCAAGAACAGACAGAATAATCAGAATTTTATGTACCATAGGACATAAAACACCCACCCTCAGATTCTTTCTGCCAATGTATGGCTGTTGCCTACAACAACATAGCCAAGTATATCAACCTTAATTTTAATAACACATAACTTCCTCAACAACTTAGCGGTTATACACTCTTTAAACACAATAATTGTCCTTATTAATATTTTTGAAAACTATTTCGGGAGTGGAAATCAAACCATCAAATCTGTTTTAAGTAAAATTTTAATTGTTATTACAAAAACAGTGGCTTATACATAAAAACACAACATTTAATTTACGACATGCTACAAGCAAACAGTTTCAGAACCATATTTCGGTATACTTTATACCATCTCTAAAAGAATTAATATTAAAATTAAACTCACCAGACTTTTAGGTTGGACCTCGTCGATATTCAAAGGGCCGAGCTTTCGACGTCTTCTTTGACGTTAGGGCTTCCGGGGTCTCAGTCTCCTGAGTCCCCAGACACTACACTGTGAACTGTTGAATACTGTATTGCCAGATTTACTGTATATCAGTGTGGTGTCTGGGGGCTCAGGAGACTGAGACAGAACCTTAAAGATGATGTCAAAAATTACATAGAAAGCTCGACCCTGTGAAGATCGACACGGTTCAAGCCGGAAGCCTGGTGACTTTAATTTTAATATTAATTATTGTAATAGTATTGATTTTAGCTTTAAGTTTAATATATACCTAAACGTCTTCATATTTCTATTTCAAATATAATTCGCAAAACCAGTAAGCAATATTTTAGTCTTTCTAAAAACTGATCATTGGCCTTTTTATTGAGACGACAGTTATAGATGGATAAGTCCTAAGGCGGCGTGTGGTAGTGTAAATAGTTAGGCGCACTTCAACGAATGCCGCCATATTGTGCCACTACTTTTTTGAGAGGCTTAACAGTGTAAACGTAGTCTAACCCGAGACTAGTGATCGTGTGGAATGAGGCTTCTAGTAAACAAAAATACTGAACATGAAAAACCAAACCCTAATAGCACATTATGGTCCAATGGAAGCTTAGATAGATTTCGAGAAATCTCTTTTCGCTTACAGACAGATGGAGGTTTATTTGCAAGGTTTGAGAGCAAAAATACGGATCCTTTAGAACTGTAGTAGCTCTATTTTTTGTAGACCAATTTTGGATGTTAAGAATAATGTTGTTTTGATTCAATATTTCGTGATAAGCAGTCGATATCTTCATCAAGACTATACCACTAAATTTCTCATCTTCATTACTTGAGCCCTTGCTCAGGATGGTGATCATCTTAATATTGTTAGCTTGCTGTCTCCATTCGCTGCGATCTTGTGCCAGATGGATGGCTTGATGTAGGGATTTTACCGCCAGAGTCTGCATTTGGTCTTCCCATCGTGTTAAAGACCTTCCTCTTGGTCTTGGGCCTTCTACCTTTCCTAGACCATAGACCAGGGAACTACCAATAGGTCCATAGTCTATGTGGCCGAAGTAATTAAACCTACATGATCACCAAACATGAATTACCACCAAAGGCATCGGAATAAAAAGATACCATGCTAGAGATACGATGCTAGAGATCCTTGTGTTATTGTTTTTGAAAATAAAACTATCTGGGAAAGAAACATTAAAACTATTTGGAATATCCAAATTAAGTGAGTTTGAAGGAATTACGACCAGTTCAGGCTGGTATGGTAAGGATGTAATGGCGTCATGTAATTTGTTGTGTGTGTTCTCTCCTGTGCGTGTTGTTTTGCTTCGGAGAATGAGTAATCAGTCATGTCCTTTATTTGGTCTGACCATCGTACTGGATATCTTTCTCTAGGTAGACTCTAGATCTTTTGCCCGGTACGTTGCCTTCAACGTTGCCATCATTTGTTCCATGCCTTCTCTTTTTCTAGTTATATCTTCAAAATATCTCAATATATTTTGGTTGATAGTTGTGGTCCACACAACTGGTTTGGATAGATCCAAATTACGTTTTTTGACATTAACATTTACACCAGCAATAAAATGTTATCTTCAAACATGGATTTGCCAAATACTTTAATTTTCAAGGTAATTTCGTGTTTTGAAACTGAATATATTCTGCTGCTTCTGTCTTTACCTTATCTTTATCTCTTTTTGTAGTCGTCGCTGATGCTTCTTTCCTCTATCGATAAATTCACCGATAAACTACTGCTCCTCGAGTGATAAATCAATTGCACCTGTTCATTTCCAAAAGGATTAATGGAAAGTAAAAGAGAGACATATTAAATAGTAATTTTTTTAAATAGATATTTTTGAGCACTACATGTTTCTGCGCATCGCCAGGTCCTGGATAAAATTATTTAACAGCCAAAAGAAAATTTATCTATGAAAGTTTTTCAATTTATTGTTCATTTTGATCAAAATTATTTAGTGATTATTTAGTTTGATTCAATAGATGTTAAGATCCTTCCAGATAGTAAATGTTTGAATTTTGATGGATCTTGTTTGTCATACCCATATTTCATATCATCAACGACATGTTGATCAAAACAATATCGACACATCCAAGAATATCGTGATTGAAAAAACAGTGTATTTTGCTCAAAACCTGCAAAGCTTATACGAAATTTCGGAAATATTGTACGTATGTACTTACATTTATATACACGGTGGACCACATTCCATTGGACTTTTTGTGCTAGTAATCTGTTGATTTTATTTTCAGATTTAAAACTTCGGTATCGAGGAAGAGTTTTTCTTATATTTGTCAACCTGTCACTATATTAAGGTAGTTTTATATTTTAAGAAGCTCATTTCCCATACTAGATTTTCTTAAATAGTCAATCGATAATATTTTTGTGGCTTTTGTAGAGGCAGTTTTTAATAATTTATTAATCTAACCGAATAATGTGTTGTTGGAAACAGTTTGAGAACAAACTTTCAGCGAAAGTTTTCAGTCTTTGGACGTTTTTAGCTCGTTTAAAAATAATGATTTGAGGGCAAAATGTACTATACTTCATGAAATTAAATGCTCTTAAAGCGAGTTTTGATGTTCTTTGTAAGTGAGAACTTTTAACTGGCTCGCCAACACTTTTAGGAAAAACTTTTTGATATCGTTTATATCGCTTTATTAAATGTTATCAAAATCAAAATGTAGATATTGCTTAATTTATATTGGACAGATCGTTGAAACTAATCTTCAATTTGACAAAAGTTGGAACATATCTTATCTTACTATCGTCGGTTATATGTATTTAATTACTATTTTTCTCCTAAAATTTTCAAATATTCAACTCTTTATACAGAGTGGACAGTGGACAAAGCCTGGAAAGACCTAAGTATCTTTTAACTGCATGGTTCGAATTGTGGTTCGAATGAGACAAAAACAGGAATAAACTTATTTTGCAATATGAATATTTGTAATTTGATGTTTGTAACGTTGCCAGATTTACCATTTTTCTGATATAATTAGTCACTTTAGTTTTTTTTTTAATTACAACACCCTGTATATTCTATGTTTATTGAAATGTTCACTACAATACCAGTTCAACCGTATGTACTTAATACGTTCGATTTTATATAAACAAGAACATCTTACAAAGATAAAACAAAAACCTAGAGACGCCTAATCGTCTCAATAATTTTTTTGATTCAAAATATGTGCCACCTAAATTTGAGCATAATAATTATCTACTAAAAAGGGGTAGTTCCCTGGATTGGCTGTATACCTTATAGTTAAACAAACTGGAACATGAAGTAAAAACCACTTCTATGTAAAAGGTATATTTACTAAAAATTTTTAGAATCCCAATGGATTCAATAAAATGAGTTCATCAGAACGTTTTCAAACCTATCGGTCCATCATCAGTGATTTGAATACTTGCAAAATAGCCCCAGAACCAAACAATGGTTGTGATTATAAATAAATCTACATTATGTTGAAATAAATTTAAAATGGCTAAACGCCGATGTTAAAGGATTAAACCTCTGGGAACATGGTGAAACTCTACCCGAGGACCCAATCAACCATCTTCGGTCAAGGATGACTACTAAGTCACTTAGTAGTCATCCTTGACCGAAGATGGTTGATTGGGTCCTCGGGTAGAGTTTCACCATGTTCCCAGAGGTTTAATCCTTTAACATCGGCGTTTAGCCATTTTAAATTTATTTCAACATAATGTAGATTTATTTATAATCACAACCATTGTTTGGTTCTGGGGCTATTTTGCAAGTATTCAAATCACTGATGATGGACCGATAGGTTTGAAAACGTTCTGATGAACTCATTTTATTGAATCCATTGGGATTCTAAAAATTTTTAGTAAATATACCTTTTACATAGAAGTGGTTTTTACTTCATGTTCCAGTTTGCATAATAATTATGTTTAATACATTGCTAAATTAATGTCTACCTAATCAAGTGTTCAAAATGCCCTCCCTTAATAAATTGCCATTATCCTAAACGATGGTAAAATCTTTTACATTTTTCCATGTTTCTCTAAAAATTAATAGGGATGCATCGCTAATTCTTTCCCTCAGCTCTGCAACACTTGATGGTTTCGTTTTATAAATTCTGACATTCAAGTATCCCCAATATATATAATCTTTAGGATTCAAATCTGGCGAACGAGGAGGCCATTCAATACTACCTAATCTACCAATCGATCATCCGGGAAACGTCTGATCTAAATAACGCCCAACATTTACACCAAAATGAAGCTCCGTCTTGCTGAAACCATAAATATCTCACTACAATTGGCTCCAAACGTGTTTTTCTGGGAGATAAAATTTCATTTCGAAGTAGCATTTCATAATTGTCGCTTCTATTTTCCTTCTATACAAGACGGCTCAATTAACTGAGCACTCAATTTTGTGATCTTTGAGTATGGTTTTCACGTCACTCTAATACCTTAAATTTTGAAGATTTACATTCCTACAATGTAAATTAAATATAGCTTCGTCGGAAAAAACATATCTTGTTAACGAAGTTTAGATTTAGTTTTCGAAAGTTTCCTTGAACAACTTGGCTACTTAAGATATTTTTCTATCGCCATAGTCACTCATCATTAAAACAGTAATTCGCTCGTTTTCATTAAAAACCGTTTTTATTGTAGAGATTTTAAAAACACATAAAACAACTGTCAGCTTTTGTTTTATTTCCTAGGAGTTATATGACTACAGGCCCTATTAACACAATTTATTTTAAATAACTTTTCAATAAACGTCAAGCTATTGTTAGTTTTATGAATTAATGTTAAAATCACAGCATTTTATTTTTACTGAATTATTTCAAAACTATTTGGCACTCAGAATTTTTATTTATTTAAACCTTCGTGACTAGATAAAATACCAAGTGTTGATTATGGTTTAGCTCGTATTGATGTCAGGATTCCATTATTGATACAATACAATATACAGAGTGTTGTATTTAAAAAACCAAAGTGACTAATGATATCAGAGGAATGGTAAATCTGGCAACATTACAAGCATTAACTTTGAAATCTCCCTATTGCAGAATGCGTATACTTGTTTTTTTTACAATTCGGACCATCCATTGAGAGATAATTAGGCGTTTCCAGACATTTGGTCCACTCTGTACATTAAACCTAGATATACCGTTCATGCATATATTTTTGTATATATTGTCTTTTTATGATTCCATGTCCAAAAGCTTTCCAAGAACCATATCCTCTTAATTACCTTCTTAATTAAATCCTAGCATAAATCACTAGAATCGTTTTTGTTTTTCTTAACTGTATCAGTCTAGTTTCAATTCCTTAATTATATATTTTTATCATTGGTAATGTATGCTGTCACTCGTCATCCGTCACTTACAAACTTTCCCTTGTCAGCTGTCAATAATAACTCAGTTGTGAAACTAATAATAATTAACGCCTTCCGTTTAGAACATTTTCTATACAATCCGTTATTTTACAAACATAAAAAGCCAACAGGAAAGTTATAAAGTCAACAAAAGAACACTAACTCTAAATTTATTATATAGACTTAATGATCTTCAACGGGGAAGTTTTCAACGATATATTTTGTTATAATACGGTGACGCATAATGTTATGCATTTGCAAAATACGTTTTGAGACGACTTTGTTTTAGCACTGCAATTAAAGATCCGAAAAATTTCCAAAAAATGTATACCTATTTCTCAAACAGTCATGTAAGAAGACCCGTTAAAAATCAACATTTTGTACGAGAAACTGGAGGTTATCTATTATCGTATATCTAGTTTATTTTGGAAATTTATAGGATCTGTATTTATATAGTCATTATAAAGTAATTCTCTCAGGCTTTTTTGATTGCAGCCCTATAGCTCTTAATTTTAACGCTATATGTACTAAATTATGTTCAAAACAGAGCAAAAAACAGTTCCAAGATTTTTCTGTTCTCATATTCGCAAAAACAACTATTTAGTTAACTAAATAATATGGTTGAAATGTATAACCCAACTTGTATCCTTATAAAAAAATATTTCTCTCTAAATTACTTTTTACATAAATATTTAATTATAACATTTCTTAGGTATGATCGCCTTAAAAACATTTTCTAGGTGTTTATATGACCATATGGGTTTAAAATTGTAACAAATGGGTGTCACAGTACTTGTACGACAAATTAAAATATTTAGAGAGATGGTCCTAGTGAAATTTTTTCTACCTATTGTTGAAAACTTAGCCGTCTTAGTTTCTTTAGAATTTGGCTCAGCTCATGTTAAAATAAAGTTGTGAAGTGTCACGACATAATCAGTGAAAATATGATATCGAAATGAGGAAAGGTCAACTGATAGAGAAGTTAGTTCAAATGCAAAATTTAGTCCGTTGAATCTTCCACAACAGTAAAGGGATACCGTTTTTGTTAGTCATGAAGGGCTTTTTAGGGTAAAAAATCCGCCAACCAAATCTCAACTACTAAAAAATGGAAATGATTTTCTGAATAAACTGATACGAAACAATAGATGGTCTCTAATATAGGTGCATCACCAGAGGGAGAGAACAGTCTTGAATATTAACGATAAACTAAGATATAGCTAATATTTATTAGGGCTAGCTACGCTATCCACCATGACTCTCCATAACCAAGTTGGACTTAAGCAGAAGATCCTGCGACCGTCGAAGTCCCTACATAGCGTACTAGGCAGGGGCGGAAGATTCGACCCCTTTTTGTTAACGAGACAACATGGCGCCCAACGTGGGGCTTCTTATAACCAGTGGGAAAGAGCGGTCTTGGGTACTAACGACCTCTCATATACTCCCTGGGTGCCTTGCATAGGGCTCGATTAGCCAAGTCGATGTATTCTCTGCAGACATTCTGTCTTTGGTGGATTATTATTACATAGGTAATGAAATAAAACACATTTTAAGGTGGTTTCACGCATTTAGACTTTGGCTGGACATTTAAAAATGTGTTTTTTGCCCTCTGAAAGGCCCCTCGGGGATAGATAAAAGGTCATTAGTATCCAACACCGTTCTCTTCCTCTGGTGATATGAAGCCCCACGTTGGGCGCAATGTCTCTTGTCAGTAAAAAAGTTTCGAATCCACCGTCTCTGCTTCGTACGCTCTGCAAAGGTCTTCAACCATCGCAGGCGAAGAATTCTCTGCTTCTTGGCTATGGATTGCCGTGCTGGTTGGTGCAGCTAGCCCTAACAAAGAATAACTCTATCTTACATTAGAAATAAAACACCAGCTAAAGTAGAAAACAGTCGCATATATTTGAAGAAAAGTCAGCAGAAGTGCTTCCAGAGTGTAGACGACTCTAGATACCAGAGAAGCCTGTGAAGGACTGGTTGCCTTTACCTGAAAATAGATACAAAAAAAATCTGTTTTGGCCGCCAAAGAAATCAGTTTTTAAACCATATAAATAGTGCTGAGAAGAAAACTATTGGTTACTATTATTTAACAAAATAATGGACTTCAAACATTTGTCCTTCGATTTTGGCCACAGTTGAAGTCCTGTTTTGACATTAAAAACTTTAATCAATAAATTTATATCCATCTCGTACATTTATTGAACAAATAGTTTGTTTTAATATCATAAAATATCATTTTCTATAGTCTGTGAAACATTTAGTCAAAATTTTAAACCCATAAGGTCCACTATGCCATCTATCAACTATAAAATACATACAAAAAAGGTATTTCTCGTCTCTATTGAGTATCCGTCTATATAATTTTGACAAAAAATAGACCGCGCTGTGCTATTAGGGCGGAAAAAAGCAAAAATATACCAATGGCATGCGTCTTTATGATCGATCAAATGTCTAACGTCATCATGTCATTGCACGAGTTTGAGAAGCTGTTGATAATGCATGTTTTGTCTGTCTTTGCATGCAGGGTTTCGGTTTTGTAACATTCGCAAATAGTGCTGATGCGGAGCGCGCACGAGACCGTCTACATGGCACCGTGGTTGAGGGAAGAAAAATAGAGGTGTGCATGATTATTATTCATTTTTTTTATCCGGTTTCTTATACTATGAGCAACTCGAAATCTATCTAAAATTTTATTAAAGATTCTGTCTAGATTAGAATCATGTATTAGACTGGATCTTTCAAAAATTCAAGGTCTGCTAATTATTTTGGTCCAACTTTTATTTCCGATCCAAATAATGATTATTTGACAAGTCTAAACTATGATAAGTAATAAAGAACTTTATGGTCTGTAGGTTTGTAATTTTTATAACAAAATGGCGTTTGGTAAACTTTGATAAGATTGCTAGAACCGGAGTTATAACACATTTCGTGAAAACCAATTGCAAGATAGGCATTCGATGGGGTTTTCCAAGTATAACTCAGCTTAAGTGTCATTAACTTTCAAAAACCACTCATTTAAAAGGTAATTGTTTCAGCTTTAAAAAACTTTGGAAATTACTTCATCTTTGTTGATAAAAAAGTTATGACAATTAAACTTTAAAAATTTGACTAATAAGTTGCCAATTCATTTGCTTATAAGATATTTAAACCAAATTAAGCTATAAACTTTGAAAACCTGGTTAATGGACGTTATAGAACAACTCAAAACGAACATTTTAAGCTTTGGTAATTGTTTCTATGTTAATTTTTTGCCGAGATTTACGCGCGCCCGTATTCGCTGCAAGCTGACTTTGCGCACTAGAGCGCGGCATTAAAAGTTCCAAATGTTGGTCAAAAATTAATATAGAAACATTTGCCAAACTGCTGAAACTAAACTAAACTGTTCGTTTTGAGTTGTTCTATAATTTCCATTAGATAAGTTTTCAGTTTATAGTTTAATTTTGTTTAAATCGCTTATAAACAAATTAATTCACAACTTTTTTGTGAATTTTTTAAAGTTTAAATGCTATAACTTTTTTATTAATAAAGATAAAGCAATTTTGCCAAGCTTTTTCTTAAAGTTGAAACAATTATTATCTTTATAATGAGGCTTTAATCGCACATATGAAAGCTGAGTTATACTTGGAAAAACCACATGGAATGCCTATTTTGTAATTGTTCTTCACCAAATTTGTAATAACTGCGGTTCTAACAATCGCATCATACACCTCTCCAAGAAATTAACGAATCACCTTAAAAATGGGTAATTTTTGATGTCTCGAATTTCCTAAACCCGTTGTCAAATTTAACTGAATTTTTTAATATATTATAGCCTTATTCTTTAACAATATCGCTGTAATAATATTGTTGCTAGAAAGGTAAATTGCCATTGTATACCGGGTGTACCAATCAAACTGTGATTTTTTCTCAAAGTTCGCGTGACCCTGTGGAATATTTTAGCATTTATAAAATACTGAAATTAAAACCCAACTATAGCCTCAAGTTTTCTTAACATTCTATTTTTTGATTCATTCGCTTATGTTCGATAATAAAAAAGTTAGGTACTTTAACAACTAGCCTTGTTTTTCGTCAATACAGGGTGTTTTTAAATAAGTTTAAAAATATATAAACAGATAACAAAAGATAATGACGGTTTGCTTTGTGAACGTATGCCCGCAAATGCTTCGTTTCCGAGATATGGGATGTTGAATTTTTTCTTACATGACGATAAAACTAACGATTTATTTATTGGTCTAAAACCGGTTGAGATATGCAAATAAAATTTGGTGGGTTTTAAGAGGTAGTTATTGCGCATTTTTGATATACAATTAGAAATTTAATATTCACCATTAGCGCGCATACGGGTAATATGACTCTTATATGCGCCAATGGTGAACATAAAATTCTTGATTGTATGTCAAAAAGTGCGCAATAACTACCTCTTAAAACCCACCAAATTTCATTTGCATATATCATCCGGTTTTAAAGCAATAAATAAGTCGTCAGTTTGTAAGAAAAATTTTAACACCTATCTTGGAAACAAATCATTTGCGCACATACGTTTATAAAATAAACTGTCATTATTTTTTCATGCAGAATTATCCCTTACAGTTTGCCATTCTTATTTAAAAACACCCTGTATTGATGAAAAACAAGGCTAGTTGTTAAAGTACCTAACTTTTTTATTATTCAACAAAGCGAAGGAATCAAAAAAACAGAATGTTAAGAAAACATGAGGCTATAGTTGGGTTTAAATTTCAGTATTTTATAAAGGCTAGAATATTTCACAGGGTAACGCGAACTTTGAGAAAAAATCACAGTTTGATTGGTACACCCGGTATACAATGACAGTTTACCTGTCTAGCAACAATATTACTACAGCGATATTGTTAAAGAATAAGTCTATAACACGTTAAAAAAATACCGGTGTTACCTTAGCCATAAATTTCATCCATAATTTTTTTTTTATATTTTCACAAAAATTTGGTATAAATTTATCAAAAATGAATAAAACAGGTAATATTGACAAGAAAAATGTTATATGTTATATATGTTTGGAAAAAAAAATTTAAACGGGCGATGTATTGACGGTGAGTAGATAATACCACTCAAATTCAAAAATCCTTTATGGATGGTACGTTAGTCAACTTTTTTTCTCGGTTTTTTGTTAAATTCTCAAAGTAAATATAACAAAGCATAACATGTAAAAAAATCGTGATGGAGGTATTTTCCAAAACAAACGAAAAAAATTCTGAAACTTAGATGTATTGCGCGCTATTCGTTAATACGTCTCAAATTCAAAAATCCTTTATGTATGGTACGTTAGTCAACTTTTCTTCTCAGTTTTTTGTTAAATTCTCAAAGTAAATATAATAAAGCATAACATATAAAAAAAACGTGATGGAGGTATTTTCCAAAACAAGAGAAAAAAATTCTGAAACTTAGATGTATTGCGGGCTATTCGGTAATACGTCTCAAATTCAAAAATCCTTTATGGATGGTACGTTAGTCAACTTTTTTCTCAGTTTCTTGTTAAATTCTCAAAGTAAATATAATAAAGCATAACATATAAAAAAATCGTGATGGAGGTATTTTTCAAAACAAGCGAAAAAAATTCTGAAACTTAGATGTATTGCGCGCTATTCGTTAATACGTCTCAAATTCAAAAATCCTTTATGGATGGATCGTTAGTCAACTTTTTTTCTCAGTTTTTTGTTAAATTCTCAAAGTAAATATAATTAAGCATAACATATAAAAAAATCGTGATGGAGGTATTTTCCAAAACAAGCGAAAAAAATTCTGAAACTTAGATGTATTGCGCGGTATTCGTTAATACCTCTCAAATTCAAAAATCCTTTATGGATGGATCGTTAGTCAACTTTTTTTTTCTCTTGTTTTGGAAAATACCTCCATCACGTTTTTTTTATGTTATGCTTTATTATATTTACTTTAAGAATTTAACAAAAAACTGAGAAAAATGTTGACTAACGTACCATCCATAAAGGATTTTTGAATTTGAGACGTATTAACGAATACCGCGCAATACATCTAAGTTTCAGAATTTTTTTCGCTTGTTTTGGAAAATACCTCCATCACGATTTTTTTATATGTTATGCTTAATTATATTTACTTTGAGAATTTAACAAAAAACTGAGAAAAAAAGTTGACTAACGTACCATCCATAAAGGATTTTTTGAATTTGAGACGTATTAACGAATAGCGCGCAATACATGTAAGTTTCAGAATTTTTTTCGCTTGTTTTGGAAAATACCTCCATCACGATTTTTTTATATGTTATGCTTTATTATATTTACTTTGAGAATTTAACAAAAAACTGAGAAAAAAAGTTGACTAATGTACCATCCATAAAGGATTTTTGAATTTGAGACGTATTACCGAATAGCCCGCAATACATCTAAGTTTCAGATTTTTTTTCTCTTGTTTTGGAAAATACCTCCATCACGTTTTTTTTATATGTTATGCTTTATTATATTTACTTTGAGAATTTAACAAAAAACTGAGAAAAAAAGTTGACTAACGTACCATCCATAAAGGATTTTTGAATTTGAGACGTATTAACGAATACCGCGCAATACATCTAAGTTTCAGAATTTTTTTCGCTTGTTTTGGAAAATACCTCCATCACGATTTTTTTATATGTTATGCTTAATTATATTTACTTTGAGAATTTAACAAAAAACTGAGAAAAAAAGTTGACTAACGATCCATCCATAAAGGATTTTTGAATTTGAGACGTTACCGAATAGCCCGCATTACATCTAAGTTTCAGAATTTTTTTCTCTTGTTTTGGAAAATACCTCCATCACGTTTTTTTTTATATGTTATGCTTTATTATATTTACTTTGAGAATTTAACAAAAAACTGAGAAAAAAAGTTGACTAACGTACCATCCATAAAGGATTTTTGAATTTGAGTGGCATTATCTACTCACCGTCAATACATCGCCCGTTTAATTTTTTTTTTCCAAACATATATAACATTTTTCTTGTCAATATTATCTGTTTTATTCATTTTTGATAAATTTATACCAAATTTTTGTGAAAATATGAAAAAAAAAATTATGGATGAAATTTATGACTAAGGTAACACCGGTTAAAAAAATCACTTAAATCGGAGAACAGGTTTAGGAAATTCGAGACATCAAAAATGACCGATTTTTAAGGTGATGTGTTAATTTCTTGGACATGTGTGTCTAGCAGTAAAATACTAAATTCCACATGCTCCAAATTCATGAAAATCTGAGAAGAACTTTTAATTACGACCAACATTTTTGGCACTCTTTAAACTAAATGATTAACTCACTGTTTTCGCGTGTCGTTGCTCATACTAGGAGACGGATTCTAGCTATCTACGTGTAGCACTGGCCTGTCCCGTCCCTCCCCGGTAAAAAAAGGTCAAAACCCCGTGTGAAACTGCCTTGCTGGCTTTAGTGACTAACCGGTAGCACATCGAACACCCCTTGCTTCACACGTGTTGTTTTGACGTTCTTTTGCCGCACACACTGTCAGATATATTTTTTTATTCAACAACTTTATTAATCGAAGTTTTTAACTACTTTGGGTGGACGTCGTCTTAAGTCATATGAATTGCCGACTTTGAGTGTTGAACAATCGTCCATTGTTTACTGGTACCGCCCAACGAGTCAGTTGTTATATCCCCAACAGTTCTGCAGAGTAAATTGTTCGCTTATATTTATGTGGAATGCATTTCTCAATTTGTTGTACTAAGAAATCAGTCAATACTAAATTATGTGCAAACAATATTTCTGCGATAAGACAAATGTCCTAAGATGGCCAGTTAATTAAGAAGAACATTGAATAAGAACTGCACAAATACAATGATATAGCTTAAAGCCAAGACTGTTGTTATGATAGCATTGCTACGCCACTGATGACTCTCACGACGCCCCTGACCGTCTGACGCCATCAACTTTGTCTACTGTTGATGATTCGAGAAGCGAATACGCTCGTATATTCCCCCGAGTAGTAACAGCAATAGAGATCTACACCGTTCGAGACTGCAGCGGATCTTTCACGAACAGGTCCGGAATCAGTATTTAAATATCAGTATTTAAATAGAGAATATTGTATTACACGGGGTCATTCTGAATGTAATTATGCGCGTTTATAATTAGGGCTTACAATACAGGGCTAAAATCTGAATACCTGTATTTGATATTTGAAATATCGGGATACCGGTATTAACACCGGTATTATTAGGTAATAAAAAATTTACTACTTAGTTATATTATTACTATTAGTGTGCATAATGACATGGATTTTAAAACAAGCTGTTTAAAAATTAAATTTTATCCAAATTTTTGGGCGATAAACGATCTCTTCTTAGGTTTGTTAACTGCCCAGACTCTGAAAATATTCTTTCGGAAGGTACTGATGTGGCAGGTATTGACAAATTGTCAATATTTAATATTTTATAGCCAAATAATAAAGCTCAGGAAAAGTGGATTTGTATTTTTTCCAAAATTCGATCGGGTTTTTTTCTTGCGAAATGTGGCATTTTGCAAGAAAATGTGGGACGTAAAACATAAACAATCGTTTATATTACTGACACCGCCGCTTCTCGATGGTGCCATACTCGGCTAGGTATGTGTAATAAATATACCTGATATAGATTTTAATGCAACGAAATTGTTTGTTTATCTTCAAAAAAAATTCTTGTAATTAATTAATATTATTTTAAATGAGATTTATATTGTGCATAAATTCAATTTTTATCAACCAATGTAATACCAAAATACCGGTATTTTTACATAAATACCGGTTTTTAATACCGGACAAAAATCGTCCGGGATTCCGGTATTCGGGATCCCGGAATCCCGGTATTGTAAGCCCTATTTATAATGGTATTATTGCCAGGAGATGAAATGTATTATATAAATTTTTAGTGTAAATAGTGTTGTATAAATAAAGTAAAAATAAATGTAAATAAATTTAAATAAAAACTAAATAAATTAAGTGTTTAATTAATAAATTAAGTAAAAACGTTACAAGTTAATGACGTGAAACACTTTTATTTAGTTTTTATTGTAATTTATTTACATTTTAATTTATTTTTACTTTATTTACACAACACTATTTATACTACAAACATAATTTATATAATACAGGGTGTTTGGTAAAGAATGGGCCATAGCTTAACCTCAGGTTCCTGAGGTTAAAATAGGCCGATTTAAGCTAACTTACCTTAGTACAAAGTTTATAATAACCGAGATACAGGGTGTCAAAATTAAACTTTTTTTTTATTTATTATTGAATATTTCCTGACAGGTATGAGATAACAACATGAAATTTGGTATGTGGGGGTTTTTTGGGTCGCGAAAACTAAATTCCCTACCAAAAATTATGTATTGCCCAGAGGGCGCCACATACGCCTTTCAGCACTCATTTATTACGTTCAATTTTTTTATCCCTCACTCGGTATAATTTTGACATTAAAATTTTTATTCTCCTATTAGTTTTACTTAAAAAAGGTATACTTTTTTCATCTCCCTAAACTCAACCGTTTTCGAGATAAACGCATTTTAAATCTGCGGTGCAACATAATTTTTAGCATATCATTGTAGTTACACCAGAAAAATAACTTAAAACCATAAAATTATCCAAAAATGTATCGCAAATTTCTTCAAATGGAATTTGCGATGCAATGACATAAATTTGAGAACTGGCACAATTATTATGGTTTTAAGTTTTTTTCGGGTGCAACTACAATGATATTATGCTAAAAATGATGGTGTATCGCAGATTTAAAATGCGTTTATCTCGAAAACGGTTGAGTTTAGGGAGATGAAAAAAATATACCTTTTTTAAGTAAAACTAATAGGAGAATAAAAATTTTAATGTCAAAATTATACCGAGTGATGGATAAAAAAAATTGAACGTAATAAATTAGTGCTGATAGGAGTATGTGGCGCCCTCTGGGCAATACATCATTTTTGGTAGGGAATTTAGTTTTCTCGACCCAAAAAACCCCCACATACCAAATTTCATGTTGTTATCTCATACCTGTCAGGAAATATTCAATAATAAATAAAAAAAGAGTTTAACTTTGACACCCTGTATCTCGGTTATTATAAACTTTGTACCAAGGTGAGTTAGCTTAAATCGGCCTATTTTAACCTCAGGAACCTGAGGTTAAGCTATGGCCCATTCTTTACCAAACACCCTGTATATGTTATAGTCCGTCCGTTATAACTTTTCCCATGCGGTACGATTCATTTTCAATCAAATTAAGTCAAAACATAAATTTAAACGAACGTCGATGTGTATATACATTTTGTATACTGTATAATATATACTACACATCTCGGCGTACGTTTCACTTTCTGTTTTGACTTAATTTGATTGAAAATGAATAGTACCGCATGTTAAAAGTTATAGCGGACGGACTATACATTCAGAATGACTTTGTGCAATGCAATACTCTCTATTTAAATACTCATTCCGGCCCTGTTCGCAAAAGATCCATTGTAGTCTCGAATGGTCTCGAATTCTCGAATATACCTATTGCCGTTAATTATGAAAACATACATGCGTATTCGCTTCTCGAATCATCGAGGGTAAAGAGAGATGATAGCGTCAGACGGTCGGGGGTGCCGTGAGAGTCTCCAGTGGCGTAGCAATGCTATCGTAACATTATTAAGAATTTGTCCTCCAAATGCTCCCTGTGTATACATCTGTCATTCAAGTTCTCCTGCAGAAAATAAGGAAGAGACACACTGTCCATTAGTGGTTTTGTCTATGAAAATAGCTGTTTCCTTTTAACTGCTAAGCGACACTTCAACCGAGTAAGATTTCCTAGGAACAGTTTTTTGGAGCATAAAAATAGAATTGTCTGGAGTACCACGCCAGATGACAGCTTAGACATTAAAAATTATATACGTCATGGCAGTTTTCCTACATCATAAACTCTATCATTATTCTTCCTACTACTGTCGATCCTCTTTCTTAACAAAGATGGTGGATCCAATCCAATAACAAATTTGGCTAACACACTTAATTTTCTTCCTAAAAGTACTAGTTTTTATCATTTTTTTTTATCTAATGCTATATTAATGTTATATTCACTAATATTCATTTTGGTTTCATCGTTTATTACTGGGATTAGGTAAATAATAGTAATAATTAATATTTAAACATGTTGTTGTCCTTTAGCGTTAGTGTAAAACAATATAAATGTTATACTCATTTAGTTAAACTAATTAAGTTAAGAAAAATTAAACAGGTACTTGTCATTTGTCATATTAGTTGACGTGTCCAAGTAGTTTCAGAGTTATCTCAACTTTTAAAGTGTGATCATACACTTAGCGTATTAATATCATCCCTGACTACACACACTATAAAAAGTTAGTTTTTTAAATTATTGTTTTGATCAGACTCATGAAATATATTTGTTTACATAATTTTTTCTATAATTTATGGTTTCTCTCTTGTAGATCTTTTTCTACTTCCTTATTTAAAGCAAAAATTTTGGCATTGGCAAAGCACTAGCCTAAAGACAAAAGAAAAAAGCAAAATCCAACAATTTATATCATTTTCAGTTCTCCTACTTCTTGCATTAGAGCCTTAAGCGTTTACTGGATTGATGTGATATCTAGGTTTAGGTTATTCGTATTTCGCGCGGTGTCACTGCCCATTTTGACATCAGTGACCATCCCACTACACTGTAGTAGTATATAAGGCAATTGTAACATGTATTGACCTATGTGATTACAAAAATTACAAGTATAGTTTTTATAAATACACTTATCTTTATTATGATTCATCCTTCCGCATCTGTCACATGCACCATGTTGTCGTTGTTGAGCTTGGATGTCATGCGTGTAACGTCTGTGCTCTGTAGTTGCCCATTTCCTCTGAGTCTGCGCGTTTCTCCAACGTCGCTGCGCATCGTACCTTCGTGCACCTTCGTACCTTCCCGTGCCTTCAGAGCTGACGTGGTTAAGAGGTTCTGGTTTAACCCTTACCATTTCCTCGTGGATTTCTCTGGCAGCCATCTTGGAAGCTGCTAAACTGACCATTTTTTCGAGATCGGCGCTTACCTCTTCTTCCATAAGCCGGTCCAACACGGGTCCCTTGCCGAAACCGAACAAAAATCTGTCTCTTAGGCATACTTTTAGCTCGCTGTCGAACTCACAAGCTACCGCTAATCCTCGTAAGCGTGCAGCCCACTCACTAGCCGATTCAGTCACGTCTTTCTGAGCACTGTAAAATTTAAATCGCGCTGCAAACTGACTCTGCTGTGGTCTGAAATACCCGTCCAATGTAGCAAGAAGCTGATTATACGTTTTTTCTTCTGGTTTTTCAGGACTTACCAGATCGAAAATAAGCTGATATGCGTCCTCGTCTAAAGCGTTTAATAAAATAGCTCTCATCTTCTCTGCGTCCGTATTGACTTTGATACCGTTTGCTGCGAAATAGTTTCCGCGCTTTGAAAATTGACCAGTCTGAACTCTTCAAAAAGAACTCGCGTAATTGACCACATACGATTCCGCCATTTTTTACACTTTTTTTCACTATTATACGATTTTCGTCGGTCTTGACGGTCCAGTTAGCTGGGGCTCAGTCGATCGACAAGTTTAGTGGATTTGCGATTTGCGGTCGCTGGTTCGAGCCTCAGCTAGGTCATGAAATTTATAAAAGGCCAACGCCGTAGTATAAAACTCAATAGAGTCTACGGCTTGGTCTGGAATAAACTGGCGTCTGATCGACCTATGGAGGAGCGGTACGGGAAGGGATAAGGGCTTCCGGCTTGGTGATACTCCTCCATAGATCCCTACCGAAGGGCGTTGACGCCTAAGAACGGTGTATACATACGATTTTCACTACGTATTTTTTACCTCGTCGCCAATGATGTAGTGTATTAGCCGTAGCTATTCTGCTAACATACACGTGCTCGAGACGGTACAACTTGAAATAAAAGACGGACATTTAACAGACTAGTTTTATTGTACAGTTGAAGTAACATACAAGAGGTCGATACATGTTACCATTGCCTTATATACTACTGCAGTGTAGTGGGATGGTCACTGATGTCAAAATGGGCAGTGGACATACGATTCCGCCATTTTTTACACTTTTTTTCACTATTATACGATTTTCGTCGGTCTTGACGGTCCAGTTAGCTGGGGCTCAGTCGATCGACAAGTTTAGTGGATTTGCGATTTGCGGTCGCTGGTTCGAGCCTCAGCTAGGTCATGAAATTTATAAAAGGCCAACGCCGTAGTATAAAACTCAATAGAGTCTACGGCTTGGTCTGGAATAAACTGGCGTCTGATCGACCTATGGAGGAGCGGTACGGGAAGGGATAAGGGCTTCCGGCTTGGTGATACTCCTCCATAGATCCCTACCGAAGGGCGTTGACGCCTAAGAACGGTGTATACATACGATTTTCACTACGTATTTTTTACCTCGTCGCCAATGATGTAGTGTATTAGCCGTAGCTATTCTGCTAACATACACGTGCTCGAGACGGTACAACTTGAAATAAAAGACGGACATTTAACAGACTAGTTTTATTGTACAGTTGAAGTAACATACAAGAGGTCGATACATGTTACCATTGCCTTATATACTACTGCAGTGTAGTGGGATGGTCACTGATGTCAAAATGGGCAGTGGATTTACGATCTAAAATGAATGACCTAAACCTAGTATATCACAAAGCTTAATAATATTTGTAGTGCTGTCAGCTGGTTTTGCTCTCCTGGTTGTCTTCTTACTGCTGGCCGTCCGTCTTTCACAATCTTTACTATTCTTTCATCATCTTACTAGTTCTTGCCTAGTCTTTTCTACTATGTATCTTTCACTTATCTTTCTTATCTTATCTTTCTTTCTTATCTTTCTTTCTTATCTTTCTTACTCTGATCTTTCTACTATGAATGTTTTATGTCTGTGTTTTGTTTCCTTTGTATTAGCTTTCATTTTAGTCGCGTATTTTTTTCGACCCAGATGCTTGTTTCTCTATTTCATTGTTTTCTTTGTTTCTTTTTCCATTATCCCTCCTTATTCCTTGAGACTTTGTCAGGGCGTGTTGACACTTTAAATATTGTTAGCTTGCTGCTTCCATTGGCTGCGTTCCCATGTCAGATTTTCCCACCAGAGTCTTCATTTGGTCTTCTAATCATGTTGGAGATCTTCCTTTTGGTCTTAGGGCTTCCACCTTTTCTTCTGCTATCAATAGTTCCATGGTCCTCGTTCTTCTGCCTATATGGTCGAAGTAATTTAGGCGTGCTGGGTTTACTTTTTTAATTGCCTGTCTTTTATACGAAACTCTTCCAGAATGGACAGGTTGGTTCTATGTTCTGTCCAGGACACGTGAAGAATTTTTCTGTAGACCCACATTTCGGAGGTTTCGATCTTACTTCTATTCATTTTTTAAGAGTCCATATTTCACATGCATATGTAGCAATGGGAAAAATCAGGACATGCAGTCCTGACTAGTTCTTTTCTTCGTTTTGAACGTATTTGAATATATTCCTTACCCTTTAACTTTGGTTAACTTTGGAGTTTTTTTCATACAGATTTCTTATTAGGTTAACTAGGTGGTTAGGTACTCCCATATTTTCGATTATACTCCAGAGTGAATCCCATTTTACTGAATCCAAAGCCTTTGTGTAATCTACGAAACAGAGCAGCATTGGTGTATTGTTCCCTCGCCTTTTCCATTATCTGTCTGGTGTTCAGTATCTGCTCATGCGTTCCTTTTCCTGCTACAAATCCACATTCTTCTTCGGCTATCTCTGGAAGTAGAGTTCTTTAGCTTTTACAAGCCTCATGCAAGCAAGATTTTGCTTACATGAGGAATAAGGGCAATGGTTCGGTAATTGTTGCATACAGTTAGTGATCCTTTTATATGGATAGGGATAAAAATTGATTCGCACCACTCATCAGGCCATTCACCTGCGATCCATATTATGTTGCACATATCTAGTACTACATCTACGTCAATCTCGGCCATTGCTTTTGGAATGTCCGCTGGTATGGTGGTATGCCATCGATCCCTGGGGATTTTTTGTTTCTTACTGGGTTGAGAACCTTCTCGTAAAATTATTGGTTTTGCCTATCTATTGCATGTTTCTTATGTTCTGAGGCTGATGCATCTTTTGAAGTGTCTTTGTATAATTCTGAGCAGTAATTTTTCCAGGTCTCTGCAAATATAATTATAGATCTTTCTCTTGATCTTCATTTTATTTTTTTAAATAATAATGTTGAATTTTTCTTTAGAAATACATTTTGTGTTATGTATATTTACCTTTTGAGAATCTTAGGTAAATAAAATAATTTATTTAAAATTACCAGGTAAACCCCTAAAATAAATTGAATTAATTTTATTTTATATTAGCAAGCTTGAAAAAAGATCGATGTATGAAACTATTTTATTATTTCTATTAGCGGTGATATTTGAGTCATGCATTAACATTGCATTAGATGATTTTCTAATTTACATCTCAGTTAGTTTATTTTCAAGTTATTGTTTCTAAAAGTAGTTTTCCTGGATCGAATTGAAAATTATACATAAGTCAGGCTATGTTTTCTATTCTATCCCGGAAAATGGCTTTTTGATGTACTGTACACATTTAAAATTTAATTTTTTGTTAACAGTCATATTAATTTTATGTGTGTCTAGCCAAATTTCTTTTAGTTTGGGTATCCAGATAGTCGACATTGAAAAATCCCGTGTAGATAAAATACATATACCTAACCTAAACCTGTAAAAGTTACTCACCTTCAGACAAGAAATAGAAGGCTTTTGTTTCTGGTTTCGAACTATTTGTGCTAACTGGCAAAAATCACACAAGCTTCTTAATTAAATATAGGGCGTTTCAGATTTTTAGGACCTTCGTGTGGATTTTGGAAGAGGTAAGTCTCTGAGTCGATCAAATTGTGCTATTTGTTTAAATAGAATTGTTGTTATTTTATAAAAAAAACTAATCGCAATGTTTATAAACTTTAAACTACAGAAAATACCAACAAAATCGTATATTTCAAGTATTATTAGACTTTAAAATAAAGAAAATAAACCCAATTATTTTCTTCTTCTTTAGGTACCATCTCCGCTACGGAGGTTGGCAATCATCATAGCTATTTTAATTTTTGAGGCAGTAGCTCTAAATAGTTGTTTTGAGCTGCATCCAAACTATTCTCTCAGGTTCTTCAGTCATGCAATTCGTCTTCTTCCGATGCTTCTTCTGCCATCTGCCATAAACCCAATAAAATCTTATAATTGTTTTCTGGATATAATTTCTTTACTGACAAACAACTCTGAGACACAGAAATATTTTCATTTTACTGGCAGAATGTTATAGGCTATTGATTATCTATTATAGAAAGGAACTACAACGTTAACGGGGTTTTATTGTTTAATATAGTCAATGGACCTCTAGATATGAAAAAACCGCGGAGTGCTACCATCTAAAGGGGTGCGTTTTTGAGAAAGGGGTGAATTAGTCCCTAGGCACGGGGCGAATTAGGGTGAGTTCTATGCACTTTTGGTGCAAACACGTCTACAGGAAAATTGTTCCAGGTTAAATTTACTATTGAAATATTACATTTCAAAGTGAAAACTATTTTGTTTTGCAAAAATATATTCAAAAGAAAAGCAAGAAAACAACACGAAAGATAGCAATTTTGTTTTTTGCCCAATAACTTTTTACCATGAGGATATAGGTATAGGCATTGCTTTACAGAAAAAAAACTTTCATCCTTCCTCTTTAAAATCATGTTTCGTAGTAGTCTGTATAATTTATAGTTTCCAAAATATGGTTTTTCAAACTTCGATACTCACAGCGATTTTGACCCATTTTCCTTGTTGCTTCGCAAACATTGTTGTGTAACTTTTTTCTACGCAGCTTTAGGTATATGTAATGGACATTTATTAGGAAGAAAAGTAATTACCTTTAAAATGGTCTATTGTAGAAGGCTGTATGACCTTTTTTAAGCAAGATATGGTTTTTAAAAATTGTATACTTTTAATGATTTTTGATATATTTTTCGATTATTTTTAAATTTCTCATTATAACTTTTTTATTGTATATTTAGGTATATACACTATGCAATTAAAAAGAAAGCCTATTTTCTTTACTTTAAAATGGTGTATTGTAAGAAATTCTAGGACTATGTTTAAACAAGATATGCGTTCTCAAAATGTGACATATACACATGCCACAGGTCCCAGTAAGCTGGAACCATATGCGAACTTTTTTATTATTAACTTTATGAAAAAAATTATTCCTTATAAAATGCTCTGCATAATCTAAAACCTCAGATGCAATCATCAGATATAAAATTTTATCAATATTGTACGAGGTATGTTAAAAAATATGAAGTTCGCTCAAGAGTGAAGTACCTTTATATTTCACAATATCGAAAAATGTTATTAAGAAAAGTTATTTGGAATTAAAAATTATGTTATAATATGCAGCTATATTCTTTTAATTGAAAAAATAAAAACATTAAAATTTTTCTCAAATTACGGATACTTTTGGATATCCTACGGATATCTTATTTAAACATAGTCCTAGAATTTTTTGTAATACACCAGTTTGAAGTAAAGAAAATAAGCTTTGTTTATCGCACAATGTATATATTTAAATGTACAAGAAAAAAAGTCATAAGAAGAAATTTAAACAATAATATCAAAAATCATCAAAAGTATAAAACCTTGAAAAAGCATAACTTGCTTAAAAATAGTAGCACAACCTTATACAATAGACCATTTTAAAGGTAATTGACTTCTATTTCTACTAAATGTACCATTACATATACCTAGAAATGCGTAGAAAAAAGTTACAGAACAATGTTTGCGAAATAATGGGGAAAATGGCCCTAAAAATGCTGTGAGCGGCGAAATTTTAAAAATACTATTTCGGAAAATATAAATCTTAGTGACTTCTACTGAACGTTATTTTAAAGAGAAAGGACTGAAGTTATTTTTCGCTGAAGCAATACCTATATCTATATCCATGAGGAAAAAAGTTATGGGGCAAAAAACAAAATTGCTTTCTTTGGTGTTTTTGTCTTGCTTTTCTTTTGAATATATTTTTGTGAAAAAAAAATATTTTTGACTCTAAAATATGATATTTCGATAGAAAATTTAACCTGGAATAATTTTCCTGTAGACGTGTTTGTACCAAAAGTCCATAGAACTCACCCTAATTCACCCTGGGCCTAGGGACTAAGTCGCCCCTTTCTCAAAAACGCACCTATTTAAATGGTAGCACTCCGCGGGTTTTTCAAATATAGAGGTCCATTGACTATATGAGACAATAAAATCCCATTAACGTTGTAGTTCCTTTTAGCTCTCTTATTTTGAACATAATCAATAGCTTATTAATCAAGTAGCAGTACTAGAATCACTATAATTATGTAGTACTAGAAGAAATGCTTTGTTTTGGTATCCTCCTAGCAATTGAAAGTAGCATCGATAAAAAACATCGACCAAAAACAACGTGTGGACTGGAAAGAAACTAAGACCAAAAAGAGTTATGGTTTGTTCCGAAAGGACAGTTACTGTTCATATATCCCACTTCACACATATCACATATCTTGCAGATAGTTATGTACTAGACCAGGACGCGACGGTGTTCAAGTCATCGCTTGACTCCTTGCCTTGAACTTACTGATAAACGCATCAAACTGTTTATAATTTTTACTTTAAAATTTTTATAAAGAGCACCAAAACTGTTGGAACTTACTTCTACTTCTTTTTTGTCTTTTTCCCATTATGAGTTCGCCGTTTTGGTCCTCCAGAGCACTATTCTCTCAGTCACCTTCTTTGAACTCTTTATCATAGCATTTCCTATGTACGTTTTCCATCTGATAGCAGGTCTTCCTCTCTGTCTTCTTCCCGGGGGGCCCAGTCCAATATTATTTTCGGCCACCTGTATTCTGACATTCTGTGTCCATGCCAGTACCACCGCAGAGTATAATGTTGTCATTGGCAACATAGTGTTGTTCTATATCACTCCATGGAGTGCTTTCGTGACTTGTTTTCCTCGTTCTATTTCATTTCTATATCCTTCATACCAAGTACCATCTCAGCTTATCATTGAGTCTAAATATTTAAAAGTCTTACAACTCTTAATAGTCTAAAAAAGGGTTCAAGGCAGGTTTTGTTTATATTCGATTCAGAGTTGGACTACCATCTCCATATAGCAACTATTTCAGCATCCTTATGCATCATCAGTGAAGTTTATGGAGTCACAACTCTGAAGGGAATATAAACATTCTGCCTCTTTTAAGGCAAACCATCGCGATGCAATGAACCCACCTTTTGAGACGCAATCTAGCGACATCTCTCGTATTACGAGGAAAACAACGAAAAGCCCCAGATACAAAGTTTACTACTTTTTAAACAATTAGAATAATTGAAATAAAACTATAATAAACAATATTTTAAATCTAAGACTTTTCGTTAATAAACTGCTTTCTGGCTGCATCCCATATCTCCGGATTTTACAATATATAATCACGTAGAGACGACGAAAATAGGAGAAAGCAAATAGAGGACACTTAGGCCACGCATTTACCTTCTCTTCGTCTAGGAAAAGGACCGAAAGACTCAAAAACTGAGTAAAATGAAAAAGATAAAAAAGGGTTCAAGGCAGGTTTTGTTTATATTCGATTCAGAGTTGGACTACCATCTCCATATAGCAACTATTTCAGCATCCTTATGCATCATCAGTGAAGTTTATGCAGTCACAACTCTGAAGGGAATATAAACATTCTGCCTCTTTTAAGGCAAACCATCGCGATGCAATGAACCCACCTTTCGAGACGCAATCTAGCGACATCTCTCGTATTACGAGGAAAACAACGAAAAGTCCCAGATACAAAGTTTACTACTTTTTAAACAATTAGAATAATTGAAATAAAAATATAATAAACAATATTTTAAATCTAAGACTTTTCGTTAATAAACTGCTTTCTGGCTGCATTCCATATCTCCGGATTTTACAATATATAATCACGTAGAGACGACGAAAATAGGAGAAAGCAAATAGAGGACACTTAGGCCACGCATTTACCTTCTCTTCGTCTAGGAAAAGGACCGAAAGACTCAAAAACTGAGTAAAATGAAAAAGATAAAAAAGGGTTCAAGGCAGGTTTTGTTTATATTCGATTCAGAGTTGGACTACCATCTCCATATAGCAACTATTTCAGCATCCTTATGCATCATCAGTGAAGTTTATGCAGTCACAACTCTGAAGGGAATATAAACATTCTGCCTCTTTTAAGGCAAACCATCGCGATGCAATGAACCCACCTTTTGAGACGCAATCTAGCGACATCTCTCGTATTACGAGGAAAACAACGAAAAGCCCCAGATACAAAATTTACTACTTTTTAAACAATTAGAATAATTGAAATAAAAATATAATAAACAATATTTTAAATCTAAGACTTTTCGTTAATAAACTGCTTTCTGGCTGCATCCCATATCTCCGGATTTTACTTAATAGTCTCTTCTTCTAAACCTGAGTTCAAATCAGCAACCTCCCATCCAATACACAAGTATCCGGTCTTACACATATTAATCTTGAGTTCCAATAGCTCATGTGCCCTCATATCATATATTCCATGTCCCTCTATTTTGTTCAAAATGACGTGGTCATTTGCGAAAACTTATTTTGCAAGACTAAAACCTCTCTCTATATATAATAACAAATCAATGCTCTATATTTCTTACCTTATTAAGATTGTACCATCGACCAAAATGGTCGTTGACTAAAAGGTCGTTGTAACTTGTCACAAAATAACGTTTATAAATCTAAACATACGTACTTGTCCAACATTGCATCATCTTGAATCTCCAGAAGAAAATTTTTCGTAGAGAACATTCTTGGAAATGTGTCAAATTCTAAAATAGCCAGCGGCTTTAAATTAGAAGATTAATATTACCAATTATTTACGTAATACATATGTTTTCCTTCCCCTTATTCATTGTTGGTTGACCTTTATTCGATTGTTAACATGAATATTTAAATGAACCGCTTTGAGCTGACACCTGTCTGTCCGCTTAACTATGTGTGGAGTAAGATTTACGATCCGTGACTGTCAATTCAGAAAAAGCTACCCTTTTCGACTCTTTCTTTCCTTCCCACACGTGATTTTGGTAACTAACCTATTGAATCATAAATGTTAAGTTATAACATTTTATCTAATTCAAGCTTATGAGAGGCATTATAATTGAAGCGTTTATTTGAAAAACAACTATTCACACAGTACCTATTCTCATAGAATATTAGTTTCTTTATCTATCTCACACACTCAGTTGTGTAAAAATCTCAATGTCCGGAGTAAACTACATTCGGATAGTTTTAGAGAAACAACGTATGTCCATGTCCATTTTTCTTGATTTGCCAAAATTTTAATTTTTGAATAAGTGTTGTTCGTCTTGGCAACACACACATCGTCTTCTCTTACGTCGTATTCTTTATTTATATTATTCTTATGTTATTCTCTATATCTGTGTCTTAGAATTGTACTTTTAGATGAGAAAACTGGTGATGTAGATTAATATATGAAACGCTTTTCATTATATACTGAAGTAGCATTATCCTTTTTTGTTTTTCATTGAATCGTTTTCATATTTACTTATTATTATCTTTGTTGTAGTGAAATTCCTCTATCATTTGTATTTCTACAGTGATGATATCTTGTTTATGTGTAGAATGTAATATTTTCGATACCCATGCATTGGATAATATTTCAATATTTACTGCTGAAACGGTTTATAATGCTCAAAAATCGTTACATAATTTTGTCTTTACCAGAGCAAACTTAATCATTCATCCAGCAACTCTTATAAGCGCCAACGGAAAACCATCTCCCACAAGAATACATTATAATATGTATGTACTTTTAAAAACTCATAAATATACTGCAATGAGTGCTTAAAAGTATTACAGGCAATGCTTTCTTCTTCTCCTTTAAGTGCCGTCTTCCAGCCGGAGGTTTAATATCATCATCACTATCTTTACTCTATCTACCGCTGTTCTGAAGAGTTTTATGAAACTGCTTTTAAAACAATCCCTTCAATTCTTTAACCAGGACATTCTCTTTCTTCCTATACTCCTTCATCCTCTTTCCCTGTATTATCAGTCTTAACAATTGATATCGCTGTCCCCTCATTACGTGTCGCAGATATTGTAACTGTCTTATTTTTATTGTGTTTATTATTTCGTATTCTTTGCCCATTTCTCGCAATACTTACGTGTTAGTTTTCCTCTGTGTCCAAGCTATTCTAAGCATTCTCCTGTACCACCACATTTCAAAGCACTGTAGCTTATTTATGTGTTCTTGCTTCAATGTCCAGCTTTCAAGTCCATATTGCAGTATCAAAAACACGTAGGATTTCAGAGCTTTTACTCTCAGTTCTAATCTAAGGTCAATTACTTTTAATGGGAAATAAGCCACAATTTTACCAAAAAAAAAGATTTTATTAACGTTTCGAAGCCCAAATCGGGTTTGGTTGTCAAAATACAAAATACTACTAAAATAAACAAAAATGTTGTTGCTAAGTAAAAAAATTCTTCTAATAATTTATTTAATCTGACTAATTTATATTGGCAATTCAGGCGATATCATTCTAAAGTAGAAGACTTTACAATGATATCGCCAATATTTATGAGTTGCGTTTCTGGGACGACTTTACTAAAAGATAGTTCATTCGATTACATGAAATCAATCCCAACTCAAGAATATCCGTCACAAAAAAATCATAGCATGTGATCTGTCTTTAAAAAGACAACTAAATGCAACGATGACAGTAAAATTCTCGCGTTAGAGATTCCATAGTAAATCACGAGAAAAAACCAGGAAAAAACCTATCCCGACATCGTAAGTAGTTGGTCTTACATTTAATTTACTTTTCATAAAACTAATACCAAATTCTGACTTTAATATGTTTAAATTATAAATAATATTAATAATACATAGATATACAATAAGTAATGCTAAAATATAAAATTTGTACTAACTCGATATGTTATTGACTTACTAATCGTGGTATTTTCTTTCTATTGCCTTCCTCTTTCGGTATGGGTAACCACATCTTACTTACTGTATTCTACCGAGGAATTTGTAGTTAGAATTTGTAGGTAGAATGCAGTAAGATGTGGTTACCCATACTGAAAGAGGAAGTCAATAGAAAGAAAATACCACATTTAGTAAGTCAACATATCGAGTTAGTACAAATTTTATATTTTAGTATTACTTATTGTATATCTATGTATTATTAATATTATTTATAATTTAAACATATTAAAGTCAGAATTTGGTATTAGTTTTATGAAAAGTAAATTAAATGTAAGACCAACTACTTACGATGTCGGGATAGTATCACGAGGTTTTTTCCTGGTTTTCCCTCGTGATTTACTATGGAATCTCTAACGCGAGAATTTTACTATCATCGTTGCATTTAGTTGTCTTTTTAAAGACAGATCACATGCTATGATTTTTTTGTGACGGATATTCTTGAGTTTGGATTGATTTCATGTAATCGAATGAACTATCTTTTAGTAAAGTCGTCCCAGGAACGCAACTCATAAATATTGGCGATATCATTTTAAAGTCTTCTACTTTGAAATGTATAATATACGTCTGAATTGCCAATATAAATGAGTCAGATTAAATAAATTATTAGAAGAATTTTTTTACTTAGCAACAACATTTTTGTTTATTTTAGTAGTATTTTGTATTTTGACAACGAAACCCGATTTGGGCTTCGAAACGTTAATAAAATCATTTTTTTTGGTAAAATTGTGGCTTATTACCCATTAAAAGTAATTTATTATAAAAATAGCTTCAGAACAACACTAATCTAAGGTCTTTGTTTGCAGATAATTGTTTTCATTTTTACAAACGCATTTCTTGCTATTTCTATCCTGGCCCTTATTTCTGTTGTTTGATCATTATTGTCTGAAATCCATGTTCCTAGGTATTTGTATTTATCAACCCTTTATATCGGTACATTTCCCAAATGTATGTTTGTTTGTTTGTATATTTCTTTTCTTTGTTATTATCATGTATTTTGTCTTTTTTATATTCATTTTTAGTCCATATTTTGCACAGAAACATTTCTCTTTCACAGAAAATGCTTTACTCGGAGCTAATAATAACAATTATGTTGAAACATATTGTATCTAGTTTGTGCTTCAATGTTTTATACATTCGTTAAATTAGATAAATAGTGTATCTCCAAATTAACATGTCAAACACATGGCAGGAGATTAATGAAAACTATAATTGTGAAGTATTGGTAAATATAATTTTATGAAATGTACATACAGCTATTTGAAATGTGTTTCATATTAACTTCTATTAATTTATCTCCCAGTCGAAAGTTATTTCCAGATGATTATTTTGTATTAGTTTGAGTACGATTGTTTCAAACAACTAATGAGCATGATTGTTATGTCATAGATAGATTTAAAATTGTTTCAATTTCAGTGTTCAGGGATGTTGAAATTTGCTTCACTTCAAAACAGTATGAAAAGTAGTATTATCTAATGTAAAATACTTCAGACCTGTTCACGTTTATTAAAACTTATTTACTAAATTAAATAAAGAAAAATTAGAACTCTATTTTCGAATAAAATACTGACACTTATCTTATCAATTTTATTTAAGGATGTTTTCTTTAAGGTTAATCTCACGTCTATACATATTCGGTGTGTTTTCGGTCACAATTCCCATAGTTTTCGTGTCTATCTTAAATCTCTGGATCTAGCTCAATTCTATTTGAGTCTCCTTGTTTAGATCTGATCTTTCTGCTTCATAGATAGGTAGATAGATTTAAAGAGATGGTGTTTTGGCCTATTCCACTACGACCTTTTCAGATCTAGTGTGATTCTTTAGTCCTAGATTTCATTCTCTAGCCTGACCCTTTTTAAAAAGTCTAATAGCTTCGAGACTGAACCTTTCGTGTAGCTACAGGTGGATTTTCTTCTCCTAATGCAAAGAACCGAACATTTGTCAGACTGTCAGACTCACATAGAATGTGCTCTGCTGTTTCTTCTTCCAGGGGACAGAATCTTCAGAGGTCATCATCTGACAATCCCATCAAGCTTCAAGCGCCTATTCAGCTTACAGGGCCCTGTTAACAGACCTACTATGGCTTTGGCTGTTTTGCTTCTTTGCTTATTAGGTCTGCCGTAAATTATGGCGAAGGTTCTGTAATGAACTGTTTCGCCTGTCTTTGTCCGTGTGAATTCCTTCTGTGGAAGGTTCTGCTTCGTAATATGTCATAGATGGCAACACACACTGTTGTTTTTTTAGAACACTGTAAAGTTCATTCTCTGATCCATTTTCGACCAAACAACGTCTTCTTGTCAGAAAAAGGAAGAGAGTCAGAGAGAGATTAAGTACGTAATCAACAATTTAAACCCAACTCGTTGGTTTTGCGGTTATTAGCGCAAGTACTTCACAGTTCGCTAAAAAGGGATTGATAAGTCCGAAAACGTTGTTTCTGAACAACTATTGTAATCCATTTGGATTTTTAATTAAATACTCATAACAATTACAATAGAAGTTTTTTACTTCGAAGTTTTTTAATTACAATGTGTGTGGTAAATAAACAAAAAACAGAACAACTTATATAGGATAGGTATTAATTATTAGTATTAAGAGTAGCGTTTCTTGATATTCCATAGAGCAAAATGCACAATTTGATCGAACAATAAATTGACCTCTTCTACAATCCAAACGCAGACCCTGAACGTCTAGCGCCTTAATAGTTTGTCTCCCGACATCCAATCTATGTTAGTTACAGCATACTTAGACATCTATTAACAGTATTTTCAGAATTTGAAAATTTGCTTTTGTTCACTACAAGTAGTTTTAATTTTCTCAATGTTTACGGCATTTCCATGTGTGACATTGAGCACTAAACAACGCTATTGGCATGGTAGATGTATGTTTGACTTATTATTGAACCTCGTTCCTTAAATTGTTAGCTTTTGATGCATTTCATAGGTTGGTTTTGACAAATATATACAGTATATAGGCAACATGAACCGCAACGACAGACTACATAGAGACCATGACTACCAGAAAGGATAAGACAATTGAGACAAGATTTTTGGTTGTATAATGTTCCCAGGACCAATGGACGATCGATTTCGCATATCACAATTGGCTATACATCTGCAGGTCTTCGATAAGGCAACTAAACGATGCCATTACCTTACTGGAGACCTGAAGATGCATAGCAAATTATAGTATGCAAAACCGGCCGTCCTAGGTAATATTAAACTGATTGTGAGTAAGTCTACCTTTATTTCTCTTAACACAAACTGAAATGGACTTGCAAGTGCAAGCCATTCAATATTTTTATAATTATTTTTGTATTATATTCCTTATAAACCTTAGAAATATGGAACTATTTCAAGATTTTTTGTTTTCTGGCAATATTAATATTGTGGCATCAAACATGCTTATAAATAATGGACAATCACAGCAAGAAGCGTCCAAAAGTTTATATTACTAAAAGGAAAGAAAAAAGTAAGTTCTCGTTTATAAACATCCTTTACACCTGTTTTTTTTTATATTAATGACATCTATTTTAACTAAACATAGAATGGAGCTGTATGTTCAACCAAAAAACGTAGATTGTTTCATCTCTTGTTGGTAGTAAGCTGATCCTATGGGTCTGCCGATTTGCTAGTTCCGTGTTTGTCTGTTTGCCGAAATGTTCGAACTGAAAAATAACTGCGATTCAGCTTATGTAAAAGAGTTGGCAATTCTCGACTTAATTTGATCTCATCACCACCAAGTGGTTCAGAAGGGTTGCGGAAAACTTGACATGGATTCTGATGGTTTAAATACATGTTGGATACTACAAAAGGAAACAAAAAAGAAGGCTAATTGACATTTATATAGAATATTTTTTAGGAATGTTTCTTAGATATTTATTTGATAGGTACATAAATCACAAAAATGAATAGAGCAAAATTTTTTAAAACTATTAGTACTTTTTTTAATAAAAATATTCCCCTTTCCTTTTAAGGATGCTTTTTCTTTCCTCGTAAGTATACCAATTGTACTATATTTAAAATATTTGCAGATTCATTTTTGATTTGGAACTCCTAATCATGACTACATCGTTTCTTTTAAAATATTGTTATAAGGAGAATAAAATACCTTATAAAAGAGAAACAGAGTTGTCTTTCGCGAAAAGTGTCTAGTAGACCGTCTTCGGATACCAGGGTTAAGAGCAGTAAAGAAATTTTTTTGCAAATAACTTTACTGCGCATGATCAAGACGTCAAGTTTGACAATGTCCTTACGATAACCATAACTATATAAACAACAGCTCAACAGGCGATCAAGGCCTTAAATAGTTTTCTTTCTTCTTAAAGTACTCTGGTTGGCTACTACAATTGCAAAAATTCATTGTCAGGTGTTTCGTAGCTACAATAGTCTTCCTGGTCCTCTTTTTACATTGATCTTTCCTTTCATTATTACTTGAGAAACAGGGCTTCTCTAGTTCCCAGGGCGGCTATGATTCCAAACTAGTCGTCTCCTATGATTGTTTCGCACTTTTTATAGATTCGGTTAAGTAAGACTTTTAATAGGACTTTTACTGCATGACTCATAAGGCTCATCAGACAGAACTCGTTGCAGTGTTGTGGGTTTGGTTTTTTTGGTAGTGGGATGAATATTGATTCTAGCCATATATTCCTGTATCCTAAATAAATGTGACTGAATACAGGGACAAATATTTTGATGTTTTTTTCGCTGATTAATTTTAACTTTTGTGGGTATACTATATCTGGACTTGGGCTCTTATTTGTTTTGAGTTTATTAATGGCATTTATAATTTTTGGTGCTTCGTTGTTGTTGTCCAATCTTCTTGATCAGTGTGGCATCCATGGTATGTAAGGTTGTTCTCTTGTTGGTCGATGTGAACTATTTTACCTTTTTCGACGTATTTTGTTTCCGGACATTTATCTTCTGCATTAGTTTTTTTAATTAATATATTTAGTTTTTTGTATTCTCTTTTATCTAAGAATTTTTTTTGTAATGTGTAAAATAATTTTTTAATTATTTTATAGCGTTTTGACATCTTTATTGCATAAATATAATATCTCTACCTTCTACAAATTATAAAATCTATTCGATTTATTTTTCAATTCCTCCAGGCTTGTGACGACTTCAATTACCGTCAAAATGTGAAAATGGCTTCAAGTTCCATTATTTATACCTGATAAAAAATTCAGTGTTCTGTAACTAGGCTAATTTTTCAATCAAAACCGATTTGAGGTCTTTCGGATTACATAAGTAATCGAATTTTACAGAACGTTAGGTAAAGCGATCAAAATATGTCTCTTGGATGAAACCTCCGGGGTTCAGGAAATTGAACTTTTCTCCGTCACCTTCAAAAATTTCTTATGTTCTTTATTTTTTCTCTCTTACTTATGATATTTTTCATCGGATCAGATATTTTTATGGAATAAATCTTCAGTTCATCATCAATAGTTCTTCATGATCAGATATTTTTATGGACTATACCGAACAGTTTTATATACAGTGCATTCGTAAAGTGTGGAAACGGTCTATTATCTCATGACTTAATTATTTTCGGAGTTAAAGCTCTGACAGGTCGATTTTTTGACGTATATCCCATAATAGTGACGTCATCGATTTGGGCGTGATGACGTCATCGATAATTTTTTTAGATGGGAATGGTCGTGTGGTAGCTCATTTGAAAGGTGATTCAATTATCTATTCAGTAATATAAACATTAACATCATTATTTATACCGGGTGGAAAAAAAAATTTTTTGAATTAAATTAATTGCCGCAAAAAAACAATACTTGTAATTTATTTAACTCAAAATACATTTTACTGCTGTCAGAAAAGAGAAAAAAAAATGTTTATTTGACAAATAAACATTGCTTTTCGCTTAAATTAAATGTTCAAACCGTCAAGAGGCAGGTTTGTGGCTGTTTGACATTTAATTTAAGAGAAAAACAATGTTTATTTATGAAATAAACATTTTTTCCATTATATGTGGCATCAGTAAAATGTATTTTGAGTTAAATAAATTACATACATTCTTTTTGCGTCAATTATTTTAATTCAAATATTATTTTTTGGCCACCCTGTATAAATAATGATGTTAATCTAACAATAAAACACTGAAAACGTTTGTTTTCTATACTTCCACAAACTTTATTATATCTAAGTGACTACAGCTGTTTCGGCGGAGTGCCTTTCTCAAGTGATATAGTTTACAATGTGTTTGCCAATGTGTCCGCCGAAACAGCTGTAGTCACTTAGATATAATAAAGTTTGTGGAAGTATAGAAAACAAACGTTTTCAGTGTTTTATTGTTAGATAAAATGAACTTCCATCAAGTAACGGTCGAATCCATCAATTATTTAATGATGTTAATGTTTATATTGCTAAATAGAGAATTTAATCACCTTTCAAATGAGCTACCACTCGACCCCTATTCCCATTTAAAAAAATCATCGATGAGGTCATTACGCCCAAATCGATGACGTCACTATTATGTACTACACGTCAAAAATCATCATTTAAAAATAAAAATCGCCCTGTCAGAACTTTAACTCTGAAAATAATTGAGTTATGAGATAATAGACCGTTTCCACACTTTACGAATGCATTGCATATATTTTCACATGTATGTCTTTTGAAATAATTCCATTCATTGTTGTCCTATGTAGATGTCTAATACTTAATTTTCTCTTTACTATACTACTTAATAAACTGTTACTATTTGCTCCCTTTATTTTTTTTTTATTTTTGACTCTCTATTATAGGTCATGAAATCCTTGTTTGGCGTCCTTCTTTAACAAACAATATCTGTTTTTTTCTCGTCTGTGGATATCCTCATTGGTAACTCTTTCTTGACGTGATTTTCTAGCTGACCTCTTCCAGAAGTCCATTTTCGTGGCTAGAAGTGTCCCGCTCAAAGGCCCCGCTCCAATGCTCCAGACCATGCTTGTCAATACTGAACAATGCGTGAGGCGCTATATTCCCGCTATTTATAGTGAATTATCATCGAACTGTATTGTTTGCTCGGGCCTCGAGTCCCCGCTCCTATGTACGCCCAGTTCGGCGACTCAGTGCTGGAGGGTGTGACTCAGTGGCTTGCTCGTTTTTGGATTTTATTAGTACTTTTTTATGGCTTTTGGGTTTTTTAAGATTTTTTTGGGGTGATCTGTAACATAAAAATATCATTATTAAATTTTCTACAATGCCAGGTTGTCTTCTTTTGATAGAGCTACGATTATATAGACTTTATTATCTGTTTGCTAATATTTACTGTTTAGGTCCTGTATGCTTCCATCGATGGTATACCTAAATATCTCTCGCAATATCTAGCTTGGGTAATTGTCAAGCTCTGCGAATTTTACATTGGCTTTTTCTTCCATCATGTCTAGTACTCGTATTTGTTTTAACTCTCTGAACAGGAATCGTTCAGTGAAATACCTGAGCATATTTGCAGCTTCTCTAAGGCAGTTGTGGTGTTCTACTTGTTTCCTCTTCTTGTTATTTTTACTTATGTGACCCCAGCCGAGAGATGCATGTATAATTATATCTAGTATGATAAATCAGTCTCAGTTTTGTTTCTTCTTCCTGTGAGTCCTTTTATTGCAGCTCTGGCCATTGGTTTTTGGACTGTCGCGTCAACATTTATGGTAAATGGACCTTAATCCATTGCGACTCCTAGGTATTTCGCTTTATTTTTCAATTCGATGGGTCTGTTTTGCAATGTGAGATGATCTTTTTGGTTGTATCTTCTCTTTTTGAACTGTAAGTTGACTACTGCTATATTCAGATATCTGTGTTTTGCCGCAATCACTGTAACCTCTGCATAAAGGGTTAGTAATGTCCCTGGTGTTCTTGGCACATCTGCAGTATAGGTTGTGTACAGAAGGGGACTTCTGGTATGCGAAGTATTTCATTTTGTACGTCGCGTTAGTCCGTTATGTTACACTCTGTCGAAGGCTTTGTTTGCGTCCAGAACAGCTGCTCCTGTGTATACTGTATGTCGTTGAATCTAGCCTTTATGTACTGAGTACTTGTAGTTCGCTGGAGTGTTCTGCTCTAAATCCAAATTGATCTTCAGGGATTAGTCCTAGCCTATCTGTTTCTGATTGGAATTTGCTTAATATGACTCTAGAATCTTGCTGACTGCTGGAAGTAAGTTAATCGGCCTGTAATTCTGCAGAAACCTGGTGTTGTCTTTTCCTGTCTTCGGGATCATGATGACATGGACTTCCTTCCACTGGTTTAGGAAGACCCTGTATCTTCGTAAACCGATATGTATGTTAAGGTTTATGTTGGTAAAATCATATCTCCATTAAATCTTTTTTAAACTTCTTGACCAAAAGTTTTTGTAAACAAAAATATATTTCAGAAATTTTTACATTAAAATTTTTGCTAAAAAGAATTTATATTCTCGATTATTTCATTCATAGGAGATTCTGACCAATAGAAAGCTACAGAAATCTGAATTAAATCGATAATTTTTGATAATTGCCCGTCGTTAAGTATATTACGTCAGATGCCCTTCGTTGCTACGAAAAAATACATTCAGTGACATTAATGACAATTAATGTTTTAAAAATCATAAAAGTGATGACTTCCAATCGTCAAATATTTATAAAAACTTTGTGTTTAATTGTACTAATTTGTACTTACATAGATAAATTACAATAAAATTTTGGTTTTGAACAGTTTTATTCATGAAATAATCGCAACAAATTGCACTCGAACTCTAAAATTAATATAGAAATTTTGCCCTCGTGACACTTTGACATAATTTCACTCGCCTTTGGCTCGTGAAATTAAAACTGTCAAAGTGTCACTCGGGAAAAATTCAATAATTTTAGAGCTCTTGTGCAATTACTACTGATAATTTCATAGAGATACAATAAAGGAGCATTTTATTTAAAAATAGCTGTTCATTACAAAGCAAATATGGTAACCTCGTATAACACAGTTTTCAATTCATATTTCAAGATTAAATAGTCCAGTTATTGTCCAATATGTATCTGGACAGTCAGAATCCCTTTCACGAAACCTAAAAGAAAATCCTTCTGCAACTACAGTGAAAAAAAAAACAAGAAAATATAGATCATTACAATAGTAAGCAAAATATCACAAAACAAAAACAAAAAAAACTAAATAGTAATCCTCTATTATCTCCAATTTGTATACGTTGTCCCTCTAGAGTTAATCGGGGCCAAATCACTAAAATTTGGCAAAGACGACACGGTAGATCCGAACCGAAATCCCCTCCCGTTCCCCGCTACTCGGCCAGCCGAGGAGGTAAGTGGGTAAGGCCAGAGGGGTGACGTCACAGTCATTGGGGAATCACCGATAGACTGGGGCGCCACCCTAAGTCACCTATACCGACGAAAAGTTAGGTTAAGTGACTTTATCTTAAGTTTAAGTTGTTTCTAGTATTTCTAAATGACAGTTTGCAGCTTTGCCAGTGGTGTACAAGTATCTTATGAGATTGTTAACGGTTTTGTAGGGGACTTGTGGACTTCAGTGATGCTCAGATTGTGATTTGGAAGTTTTTGGACTGAGTTTCGTCAATCTCGATTGAAAAAGCTTAATCTAAAATTTTTTTATTGATGATAAAGAAGAAATAGTAAAATTACTCAAAGTTGCGTAAAATAGTTTATTCTTTTAGAATTGATAATGTAAATTAATTTAATATAATTGAATTATTTTGTTCAAGCATTTACGAGATATGATTTATTTTGAGTAATTTTCTACCATGATCATTTTCATTTTAAAAAATATATTATTTGTTATTATTATACTGTAATTATTGAATATGTTGTTCCCTATTATTTAAGTTTGTATATTGAACAGTTCTGTCGTTTCCTTTTACTTATTATTAAATATTTTTTAGATTAAATTACCAAAACTATCTAAACTACTTTCTTTCTTTATTGTATAACTGCAGTATTTAAACAAAATAAAAAACATTTTTATTTTTGTGATAGTGATAAACCTAATTATGTTAAAATAATCCAGCGATGAAGGAATTGGCCATATAGGAATCCGGCTCGAAGGACCATAAACCAAAACTGGATATTGTTGGGATTTTGGATGTAGGTTGCTGGTTCTGTTCGTCTCTTGTGGGGATGAAATTACACACTGCACTTTTCTTTACTGGTTTTTTAACTGTACACTTGATTAAAATTACTTTGCTCTTGCATACTACAGAACGTGTAAGAGAGAGCATCTCCACATGAGATAACCACTCCCTCAAATAGAGTGTTGAGAATGTTCAGTGTATGAGATCAGTTATGTGGCACTTTTAGGTGATGAACTGGTTAAGTCTTTCTCAAAGAAATGTGAGCCGCCAGTCCATAATTCAAACTAGTGACTTTTTGGGGATGCATTGGACGTTCTTAACTGTCAAAGCTCGGAAATTTCCATTGGAAGACTGTGTATGTTACGCTTCCCTATTAAATTATTTTATTCGAAACCTAAAAAAATTTCCTGCACAAATCTATTAGTTGGCTATTGAGAGTTTTTTAAGCTTTGCTTAGTTTCTCCAATTATAGCAACCCTAGGATCTTATGTTGCTCTATATTTTCTCCTTCGTAAGGATTCTTCATCTTCATCTTTATTAGAGATTCTACTTGTTCAATGGCGGATTGATACCTCTACAAAAAGTTGTCACTCCATCTTTTGCACGGTTTTACGATACTTCTCCTGCTAATTGGTGATTTATCCCTTGCTGTTTCTACACCGGTCTATCCCATTCTGCTTATATGTGTTTATTCCATTATTTTTTTCTATTTAGTGTCCCTTCGTTTATAAACTCTATACTAAATTTTCTTCTGCTGTCTTTATACCTCTGTCTGCCGTTTACAGTAGTCTTTGTGTTGTGGCTGTGTCGGATTTTGTTTCTGATACATATGTCGATATTGATCTTACATTGGCTTTATAAATTCTCTACTTAGTTTTCTGAGATAAGATTGTGATAATAAATTCTTTATTAAATACTCTGAAAAGTATCTTCACCTTGGGTTATCGTTATCAATATCGCGTCGTCTGCGTAATAGAGTATTTTTATTTCTTTGTTTCCCATCCCATGTCCTCTTCTTTTGTTGACACTTTTGATGATTTTATCCATGTTATATCCACTGTCTTATTCTGCCGCCTGTATCTACAGGTTCTGTAAGTTATCCATCTATTATTATTTCTAGTTTTTTGGTTAGATACTTTCAATAGTTTTTATGATATTTAAGAGAACTTCTCTATTATACAGAAGATGGATTACATCCTTGAGTCTAACTCTGTCAAATGCTTCTTTTTTTGTTCAAGTCAATCAGACACAGAAATGCTAGTCTATTATACTCTAGCGATTTCTCAGTAATAGTTAAACTACGACTTTACAAGGACCATTAAAGGTAACAAGGTAACAAATGATTTGAATTTTATTTAAAATAGTAAGGAACCTAACAAAAAAAATCGATTTTTTTACAAAAATGAAAGTGATCATATAACGTTTTAAAAATCTGTAGTTGTTTTACATTTCTGTTTCATTGATATAAAAAAATCTTTAGGATCTGCAAAATATGTTATATTTAATATTTTCTGTATGTAACCAATCACAAGAGTATTCTAATTATTTTTTATGCTTATTATTATAATGCCCTTTTTGGGTAGTCTATCAAGTGTTCCTTAAATTTGTGCGTAAACGTTTTCCAGCGCAGTAAACTGTGTAAGAACCTTCTAAAATAATACAGTCTCTAGCACACAATACTACATCATACATTAAAAACTCACAACACTTCTTGCAATACAAACAACAATTCTTGCAACAACTAGCAGAAATAGATTACAATTACAACAATATGCTAGTGGGTTTCGATATTACCAGCCTTTTTACCAATGTGCCATTGGGAAAACTTTAAAAATAATAAGAGTTAAAGTAGAGAGGGACGACGACACATTGAGAATAAAAACCAAAATAAGTGTATCAGCTAACATAGAGCTCAGAACACTTTCCACTTATCCTTATCTCCGTTATTAGCCGATATATTCATGCAGAACTTCGAAAAAAAATATTGTATACAAACCCACATTATGGTGGAGGTATGTAGATGATGCTTTCTCATTATGTTTGAACATTAAGCTTGAGATCTTCAATCGATTCCCATAAGAACTATAACATCTCCAAAATAAACTAAGTAAAGATATACAAGAATAAAAATAAGCCAGTGTCGATGCTTTAGGAAAATAGAAAGTGTATTAACCAAAGTTTAGATGACAAAAGGCGTAACAAATAATGTAAGAGCGATGGGTGCTCCTAACTAGAGGACTGAAACGCAAAACCAAAAAGAAAAACATTCAGAATTCCAAGGCCTCTTGCCTCGGTCTGCTATATAGGAACAATAGAAATAGTCCAGGGCCCATCTGTTTTGAGATGGACGTTGAGAGGTGACTCAAATTTTTTTACAGAAATTGCTTGAAAATAACTCAAATAATAATATTTGAGTTATCCTCCCTCTCAAAAAGGTCCGGAACATTGTTTAAATAATTAAAATGTCAAAAAATGAAGGAAAAATTCGATTTTTTTCTTCGTTTTTTGATTATAACTTTAAAAGTATTCATTTCCCAGCAAAGATGTACTGACATAAAAGTTGCGTAATTAAATTTGCTATAATATAGAATTAGCTAAAAGTTGAAAAAATAGTCACCCTTGTTGCAAAATAGCATTAATTGCGAAAAAAAGCATACAAAAACAAGTATTCGAGTTTTACGTTTTTCAACCATTTATGCTAAACTTATGACCTTCATATTTCACCCAGAAAAACTTTATGATACAGTAAAATAATGCTGTAAATTTCGTTAAGATCGGTTCAATAGATTTTGCAAAATAAATATTGCAATCCAGCTTTCGCAAAAACAATTCATTTTTTCAAAATGTTACAGGACTGAAAATAAAGCAGATAGCAAGTTGAAACTTTTTTTGCGTATAGAAGTATACTGTACCTTTCATTTGCAATTTGCAAAATTAAAATCAATTAACTACCACGGCGTCAGGAATTTTTTTAAATAAACATTAATTATTGGTGCTACGCTCAGGACAGCGGTGTTCGATTCACATGAAGTTGATTTCCACCAAAATTTCTTTCAATCTTCATCTAATATATTATTTTCTTACTCTATATTTTGTTGTATTTTAATATTTTAACTCCACAAAAATCAAACTACAGTAGAACCTCGCAAATCCGAACTAATTGGGGGGACAGCCTGTTCGGATTCCGAAAAGTTCGGATTATCCGAAAGTTAGCCTAAGAAGCTAAGGAAGATGATTTTTAAAAGATAATATGGTCTGCCACCGATCCCTTTATGAAACTTTATCCGCGCGTTTATGCCTCCAATATTCTAAAGCTGAAAAATATTTAGATCACTGAAATATTAAATCACTAACACCAGTAGTTTTGTTTCGTCACGGACATGGGAATTCGGCCATGTAAATGATTCATTTAATTTGTAATCTGGATATTGATTACACTATGTTTCTCATGTTTCTTATCTTTTTCAATGTTTTCGTTCATAGTATACCATGGGAAATGCGTATTATGCACATTCCTTTATTGATTGTGTTTAAGTTTTTATAAGTATGTACTATGTGTATTTATTTTTAATAAATTTCAAATGTCCAAATTCCTATTAATTTTACATTGTTAAATTTTCTGGTTCTCTGTACATATAATAAACATGTTTATAAATTTTTATTTTGAATTTTTAGAATTTTTTTCACTTTCCGTTGGTTCGGATTTGCCGAAAGTTCGGATTTGCGGGGTTCGGATTTGCGGGGTTCTACTGTAATTTTATTATTGTTTGTGAAATATTGTTTAAACAATTGCATATGTTTAAAAATAATAAACTTTTATTCTCAAGTTAAAATATATGAACAAAGAAAGTTTTTGCTAAAAAAAGTGTTATTTCAAAGGATAGAGTATGTGTTTTTATTGTGCAATAAACAAATTTATTTATTTATACCGAAATGTAATAAAAATTAAAATGTACCAATAATTATCAAAGGTCATTGGAATGCCCAATCAGAGCAAACTATCCGCTGTCCTGCGCGCAACACCAATAATTAATGTTTATTTAAAAAAATTCCTGACGCCGTGGTGGTTAATTGATTTTAGTTTTGCAAATTGCAAATGAAAGGTGCAGTACACTTATATAAGCAAAAAAAATTCAACTTGCTATCTGTTTTATTGTCAGTCCTGTAACAGTTTGAAAAAATGAGTTTTTTTTGCGATAGCTGGATTGCAAAATTTATTTTGCAAAATCTATTGAACAGATCTTAATAAAATTTACAGTATTGTTTAATTGTATCATATAGTTTTTCTGGGTGAAATTGGAAGGTCCTAAGTTTAGCATAAATGGTTGAAAAACGTAAAATGCGAATACGTGTTTATGTATAGTTTTTTCCAAATTATTGCTATTTTGCAACAAGGGTGACTATTTTTTCAACTTTTAACTACTTCTATATTGTAGAAAATTTAATTACGCAACTTTTATGTTAGTACATCTTTTCTGGAAAATGAATACTTTTAAAGTTATAATCAAAAAACGAAGAAAAAAATCGAATTTTTCCTTCATTTTTTGACATTTTAATTATTTAAACAATGTTCCGGACCTTTTTGAGAGGGAGGATAACTCAAATATTATTTGAGTTATGTTCAAGCAATTTCTGGAAAAAAATTTGAGTCACCTCTCAACGTCCAAATGTACTAATATTTTTACAGATACGCCCTGGTCTAAAATTGAGATAAAAAATTCTCTTTATATCAGGAAACCATACTTTTGACAACAGTACCTTATTGATGACTAAATTCAAAATTAATTAATAAAAGACTGGCATGATTTTAGAATATGTGTCAAAATGTTAACCAGTTATAAGTAAGAGATTTTATCACCCGACAAACATAGCTAAAATTTAATGTTACAGTAGCTACAATAAAATCTTTATTTTTATTTGAATTGTAAATTATATTTTGTCATCTTTTCTACTAAATATAATATAAGTATCTTGTATATTTATAAACACATGGTTAGGCAAACATTAGATATAATCAAAAACTCATAAAACTTTTTACATAATACAATAATATATTTTGTGGTCATTAGCCAATAATTGTATTTACAACTTTGTAAAACAGCTACAGTTAGTGCAATGTATCACAAGAAAAACAAAGTAACGCTAAACTATTCACGTGTTTTATTAAATCCAGTCAGCGTGAGAAAACTTGGCAGCCCAAAGTTTCCTGTGATACATTCAAACTTTTTTGAGAAATCGATAGTGTCAAGCTACAGTAACAATCCTATTATTATAAAAATATAAATAAATACAATCTTTAAGAATGTACCAGAAATTCCCGCGAGATTATTGGCTTTTGTGTAGCCCATAAATTTTCTTTTTGGCTAGTGTTCAACCTATTAATAAAATCGCCTCACAACTTGCTTATATTGGAAGGATTAATATCGAAAGGAAATCATGGAATGTTGCTGTTCCTTGCAGATACTTCGAACGTGAATCTTGTAAACCAAATTCATATTAATATTAGTGATGGAATGGATCGCCCGATACTTGTTGAAATTTGGTCCTATAAATAAAAAAACCTGGAGTAAAATTGTTGTATTTACGTTAATTAGGGCGACGTTTTTTGGTAAGGTCCAAGTGGAGACACTTGGTGTCCTATGTACCATGTTTAATGATCTACTAATTCTATTTGATTTCTTTATTTACTCTATTTCTTTTTCAGAATAATTTCACAATAATTGTAAGTGGAACTGAAATAATTACTACAGTGGCCAGAGAAGAAAATGTAACTGAACCCCTAAAAATCATAGGAACAAGTTTGCCACCCCTTACCCCTCGGGCTTTTCCCTAAAACCCCCGTCGTAGTGGGAGATACACGGAAAACAACGATTTACCAAGAATCTGTATGCCATTGAAGATAATGTTTCAAGCAAGAAATGTACATGAGATAATTTGAAAAAAAAATGTTCATTGGTACTTTTTGTGTAGTACGAACTGATCTCTCAGTGATTTTATATACCAGTTACGCCAGTTAGGCGCGGGTAACAATTTTTTAAATAAAATTCGTATCAGCTCTACGGTAAAAATTCGATATCTTTTGATCGGAGTGTCCCATTGACAAAAATCAAAATGCTGCTGAAGAGTTTAAATTCTGCTGCAAATTTTGCGTGCTTGAACGGCTCCCTTCAAGTCTGTTTCTATAAATAATTCAATAAAATTGTGTTTTGACTAGGAAAGTTTTGGGGTAGTTCTGATTTCCTTCATTAGGTATATATGTATTTTGGGCTGCTGAATCAGAATATGAGGTTTGCGGACAAAATTTCGTGACGGAACATTGAAAAAATCGTAAAATTTCTGATTTTTCTCGGTTTTTTACTTAAATCTCGAAAACTATTAACTTTCAGTAAATGGTCTGTTAACCGAAATTAAAGTACTTAAAATTCTCTACAAATATCAGTATTTACTTTTTTTTTCAGACGAATCGTTTGGTCTAAAATGCAAATTGAAAATTGTCAATTTTTAACGGTCTCGGCAAAACCCACTTTTTACATTCCAAAACTTTATTTTTTATTAGAATGCTGTCATTTGATAAATTTCTCCTAGTTTTCTGCACAAATAATAAATGTTAGTTTATAATGTATGTCTCTTGTGACAGCTTCCATGAATCCATTTCATCCTAAGAGGCCGGGAATGTCTCTGCTTTTCCTTTAGAACCACAGAAGATCAGGCACAGATGGGGTCACAGTTTCGCTTGGTGTGAACATTTCCTTCGGATCTAATATCTTGATTTCTGATAAACCTTGAGGTTTTGTCCTTTTAAAATGAATTAGTTGAACAGCTCCCTGACTTCCATATACCTCAGGCGCGGGTTTCATTTTTAACCGAGGAATGGATTGGTTAGGAACTAGTGCATGTTTTGGTGCAATACAAGAAATGCCACCTATGACGTGAAAAGTGTGGTATCCGTCGATTGTATGTACGTTAAAATCAGCGTTATCGTACACCTGCTGTGAAAAGCACAGCAGGTCAATTTTCTGCGGATCGCCTGCGAATGCTGACACTTCCAGGCGAACAGCTTCTGTATAGGATGAATAAAACCCCAAAGAGGAAACTATATTAACCTATTTTCTTGAGCCGTACTTTTTGTAGAGAAAACGGCCAACCCTGCAAGGAATGGTGAGACGAATTATCTGGGCCTTACTGCCGCTACAAGACTTTGAGCAAGCGCGTTGCTTGTCTGGAAATGTCAGCAATGGCAGGCGATCCGCAGAAAATTAGCCAGCCGTGCTTTACACAACACGTGTACGATAACACTGCCACCATTCACGTCATGGTGGCATTTCTTGTATTGCACCAAAACATGCACTAGCTCCTAACCAATCCATTCCTCGGTTAAAAATGAAACCCGCGCCTGAGGTTTATGGAAGTCAGGGAGCTGTTCAACTAATACATTTTGAAAGGACAAAACCTCAAGGTTTATCAGAAATCAAAATAACAGATCCGAAGGGAATGTTCACACCAATTGAAACTGTGACTCCATCTGTGCCTGGTCTTCTGTGGCTCTAAGGGAAAAGCAGAGACATTCTCGGTATTTTATGATGGAATGGATTCATGGAAGCTGTGACAAGAGATACCATATTCATATTATGAACTAACATTTATTATTTGTACAGAAAACTAGGAGAAATTTATCAAATGACAGCATTCTAAGAAAAAATAAAATTTTGGAAAAAAATGTAAAAAGTGGGTTTTGCCGAGACCGTTAAAAATTGGCAATTTTCAACTTTCACTTTAGACCGAACGGTTCGTCTAAAAAAAAAGTAAATAGTGATATTTGTAGATAATTTAAGGTACTTTAATTTCTGTTAACAGACCATTTACTAAAAGTTAATAGTTTTCGAGATTTGAGCAAAAAAGCAGAAATTTTTCGCTTTTTCGCGATTTTTTTAATGTTCTGTCAAGAAATTTTGTCCGCAAACCTCATATTCGGATTTAGCAGACCAAAATACATATATAATGAAAGAAATCAGAACTACCCCAAAACTTTCCCACTAGGGAGCTTGTAGAGTACAAATTGACTGAATTAAAAGCTGTTAAATAAATAAATGTTGCCCGATTTTTACAATTTCTTACGATTCCTAGATATCAATGAAATTTTTCACTTCAATTGACTGATGTCTATGAAATTTCCATTGTTAGAGCCCAATCTTCAAAATCTATAGCATGAAATTTCGATTTTGAGTTTGGGCAGCAAATCTGAGACATTTGAAAGATGCTTAAAAAACGCTAAATTTAAAGTTTCACATTACAAGTGATCTCACGTCACGGGAAATGCTTTCATGAAGAAGTCATTTGGTGGAGATTGTAGCAGAAGTGGTGGAATATCGAAAAACGTACTTGTATAATCGAAAAGAAGCAGTTTTAGGTCATTTGTAATATTGTGGAAGTTTCGATTAAACGTTTTTTAGGCATATTTCAAATTCCTCGTATTTGTCACCTAAACTCAAAATCACAATTAAAATGTTATAGGTGTAAAAATAGAAATTCCATGGTGACCGGTCACTGGAAGTAATAAATTTTATTGATCTCATGAGAAACGTAAAAAATTGCAAAAATCGCGTAACGGTTATTGATTTAACAGCTTTAGAAATTGACTTCATTTGCGGCAAAGTGCAAAAATTGCATACGAAAGCTGCATTTTTCACATTTAAAACGCATTTTGACTTTTGTCGACAGCAAACTGATCAAAAGATATCGAATTTTTACCGTTGAGTTGATACAAATTTTATTTAAGCACTTGATTTCGCGCGCATAATTATTGACATTCAAAATCATCAGTCGCTTCAAACGTTATTTCTGAGAAACGGTTCATTCTACATAAAAAATCTTCGTAAATTTTTTGGTTCAAAATTCAAAGCTCAGCTACATTTTTTGGTTGAAACATTTTTTTCTACGGAGTACGGATTCTTGGTAAATCGACGTTTTCTCTTTTTTCTCCCCTAAGTTTAGAGGGAAGCCTGGAGGTAGGAGGGGCAATTTTTTTTCACCTTGTTCGGCTGATTTTTAAGGATCAAATGTCTGAAGACTGGACCAATCAAGATGTGAAAATATACCAAAACAAAAAATTGGTAGTTATTACAACGATATTTAGTCATACAAATGAGAAATGGTGACAAAGAATCTCACATTTATCCTTTTAACACATTGCAGAAAAAAAATTGTATGACGTGCACTGTTAGAAGAAGCGATAGCCAAGAAAAAACAACCAATTACAATTTAAAATGGGTATATATAAAAAATATATAACATTAGAAGTTTGTTGGTATTTTCCAAAGAAATATTTCAATTCAGACAAAGTATATAGATAAATAATGTCAGATGTTGCAAATTTAGAAGGAAAAATTGATACAATGCTCCATTGTTGTACGATTTTTGCTGAGAATTCCTCCTGATAAAAATTTGGAAAATACATGCGAAATATGTCAAAAAAATAAGTCGGTACCATGTTTATTCGCCAACTACAATTCTTCAAAAGTGGAGATAGTTTAAAAATGTGAGGAGGTACTCCGTAGTTTAGATTAAAATAAGATGATGGATCCTGGTCTATTTGCTCCCATTTAACCATATGCATTTGTTTTTACTCCCGTTCTAATCTCAAAGTCTTCCAATGTTTTAAAGTTTGGGGTCTGGCCGGTCCATCGAGCCTGGAAAAGGGGGGAATTTCTGGGACCACTCAGCGTGCACTGTTCGAGGAATTTTTCCAAGATTTCAGTCGTTTCGGAGGTGTTCGAGCTTTATGGAGGGCGTGTCGTTCATCTGCGATTTGTTTAATCTTCTCTACATGTCATATTCTGGTGCTCTTCTGCCAGTTGTGGAATCGGCAAAACCTCCTGCATTGTAGAGATTTGTAAGTGGTGTTGGTTTCATATACACGGACACTATCCTGCAGGTTTCCTTGAAGGCCACATTTACTTCTTTGGTGTGAGAAGATCTACTCCAGATTGGGCACGCGGATTCAGCAAATATTGAAAGCATACTGTCTGCGCCGTTGTTTATAGAACACCAGGAAATTCACCCCATTTGCTGACTAAGTAGATTCTTTCTGGTGGTTACTTTCTGTCTCTTTTGATGCGATGGTGTTTATAGCTTAAGGACCGGTCCAAAACCACTTTAGGTTGGTCATTTGTATACATATTGAAGGGCATTGGTACTAATCACTGCGACCTAAAAACCCATATGAACCCGAAACTCAAAAATAATAAATTATGGACAGAAATACAACAGATGATTAAGGACAAAAGCTACATGGATGGAAATTTCACTAGAATATAAGTAACTTAGTAAGGCAATAAGAAAAAGAATAAGACAAGACATCAGAGACAACAATACCGAACAAATAGAAAGTATTATGGAGAAAAACAATAGCATGAAAATATTAAAAACTCGAAACAGCAAAGGCCGACAACAAATACACCGGATAAAAGAAAAAATGGAATTATTATAAACGAAAAAAACCAAATAAATATTGTTGAAGATTATTATAGAGAACTATACTCATCCATGGTAGCAAAACCCGAAAGCCACGATATGGAACGAAGAATACTAAATGTAGGATCTGATATGTTAGAGAAATGTAGGAGAATTCCTTTAGCTTTGATGAATGTAAACAGTATTTCTTAAATTTGTTTCATATATTTAATATTAATATGAATTTGGTGAAAATTAATTTTTGTTAGTAACTAGGGGGAATGTGATCGTTCCCTAATAAGTTCAATAAAACCACTCGCTTGATAACCAAACATTTTAATGAAAACGAGTTGTTTTAGTGAGCTTTTAAGAAAAAAATCATTTAATAATCATAACGATTTATTTCGATATAGGTAAATAATGCAACTGCAAGAGTACAAACCAAAAAACCTCCAGCGTTACCTACAGGTAAGTGATAGTCTAATCGACAATTTAATAGCTTTATAAATGCCTGCACATATAACAGCGTTTAACGCCGCGTTTTCCCTAATAAAACCCCTGAGAACTTGTTAAACAATACGTTTAACAAAACAGGTAAAACGCCCCTTAAGCGGCCTCATGTGTACAGGCCCTAAGGTATTTAGACCCCGTACATATGACAGCGCTTAACGCCGCGTTTTACCTGATAAAACCCCTGAGGACCTGTTAAACAAAACGTTTAACAAAATAAAACAGGTAAAACCCCTGAGGACCTGTTAAACAAAACGTTTAACAAAATAAAACAGGTAAAACGCGGCGTTAAGCGCCCTCATGTGTACAGGCCCTAAGGTATTTAGACCCCGTACACATGACACCGCTTAACACCGCGTTTTACCTGATAAAACCTGATAAACGCGCGCTTGCATGTGTAAGATACCATTTGTTCCTTGGTAACTTGAATCACGGCGTTAGGCGAACGCGGCGTTTAACGCCCTCATGTGTTCAGGGTCTAAGAATGTTTTCTGGGAATAAAAATACATTTGCTTTGTAGATTTGTAGATCAATACAAAAACTCAGTTGTATTAAAAAATAATACTCATTGTAGAGATGTAATTGTGTATCTGAGAGGAATTATAAAACTGCAAAAGATAAAATTACTGTTTTTTAACTCATATATTTTGGCAGATAACAGAATCATACAGTTGAACCAGAATAAGAATAGACGTGAACATTACTGTGCGCGTTTGTGTAGATACACTGTAGAAGCAATTCGCGACGTTGACAAGTTTTATGGAAAATCTCAATTTTGAATAATTCTAATAAAAGTGACTGGATCTTATAATTGTTCATATATTGTTTATATTAAGTGAACATTTAAAAATCATTTTAGGATATAAATTAATGTTCTAAGATTATTGAAGGTATAGGAAAATTAAAGATTGGTCATACCCATACCAGAAAACTGCTTATTTAGATTAATAATTGTATAGAATATAAAATAGATATATTAACCTTCGCAAGGCGGTACGGGGTGCAGGTGCACCCAAGACCTCGTTTTCTCACCTATCTTTTTTGTAATTTTTTTTTATTTTTGTCCATTTTTTTATTCGCATTAAATTCAATTCTAAACGCACTCCACCCATTACAGCATTTAAAACTCTTTGCGTTTAAGTGTTTTTTTTTGGAAAAATTACTGTATGATGAAAATTTCATATCCTGAATTGGACGTTTCTGATGTTACACCTGGAGCTAACAGAGCTACGGAACAAGGTCGGTGTTACTTATGTCACAGAAAAAGACAGAAAGTCCCGACATAACTGTATTATGTGTAAAAACTTGTGTTGCTCACTCTGTGAAAAATTTCATATGTTTGTGATGCAATAATAATAATTTTTTTAAGAAGAAATGAGTACTTTGTTTGTAAAATTATGTTTCATAGTTTAATAAGCAAGTCATATTTATCTTTCAATTCAATTTCCCCGACGTTCACATCTGAAAAATAATGGATATACGGATGGGGTGCAAATGCACCCCGCACCGTCGTTTACTTAAGAACCTAAGCACCGCCTTACGAGGGTTAAGAACGTATACGCAAAATTTCGGGCCAATGCTTTTGAGATTTTTTCGAATCCTGAGAAAATTAATCAGTATTTTTGAAAAATTTAAACGCAGAATTAAAGATTACATTATTACCGAGGACCGAAAACTTCTATAATGTTTATATTCATTAGTTACAGGTGTGAAAAAGAAGAGAAAATTTAGTGCGATTTTTAATTACAAATATCATATTCAAAAGAATTTTTTTATTTATTCTAAGGGACTTTCGGCCCTCGGTAGTAATGTAATCTTTCATTATGCGTTTAAATTTTTCAAAAATATTTATTAGTTTTCTCAGGATTCGAAAAAAATAAATGCATTTAAAAAGCATTGTTCCGAAATATTGCGCCTACGCTCTTAACGGAACATTGGTAAATGACCACTTAAAATTTAAAAATTGTATATAATTAAATGCAACACTTGCTACAAAACAATGATTCTTGTAAACAAAATTTTTCTACTTACACAGAATTCAATCAATATTTGCAGGAACCATGGCAACCCTGTAATTTAAGCCACAAATGAATTCTGCATCCGTCTTTTGGTTTGCGCGCAGTTCACGTTTACTCCTATTCTGGGCGTACTGTACATGAGCAAGTGGTTGGCAAAGTTCAATTTTACTAATCTGTGACTGTATGTAGCTTAGAGGCTGTTTTTTACATATATCTCAGTAATATTGCTGTTATTACTAATATTATTTCATCTATATCATTGGGATTTTCTCCATTGATATTTTTATTGTCATCTATTTCTTCCCAGTTTTGTTCGTAACCACTTCATATTTTTAATAGAAGCATGTCTATCTAAGCCACCAAAACTAATAATCGCACAGAATAATGTAGACCTTTATTATATTCTTCTTTTTCTTATTCAGGCGAGATTCATTAATCTCTGGCACATGGTTGTATGACCTTTGTACTATACCTTGTTTTTTCCATTAAACTCAAACAATTCCTGTGGGAATCCTCATTAATATTTGGAACTTTTTGTTCTTTAGATGATCTAATTGTGAGAATCTTCTCAGTGAAGAACACTTTTATAGTCATACAAGGTTTATAGTTATAAAACAATCCCATGTAGAAATAGAGCTTGACAATTGACAGAAAGAGACAGCAACAAAATTTAAATCAAACTCGACAGTCAAAATTCATTTTTAAAATGTACAGATGTGCCTTTATTCCTTTAAAACATGTCACTAACAAATATACAGAGTGAGTTTTACATAATGGAACGCCTCAATTTTGTCGGAAACTGCTTGCACGATTTTTATTGGTTTTAGATAGTAAGGGTGTTATAATGCAGCCGCTATTATGGTTGTATTTATATTGTTGTCAGATTTTCCGTTTTTCCGGGAATCTAATGAACTTTCTTTTTCAAATGGGACACCCAGTATATTTTTTGCTTTTTGAAGTCCCTAATAAATACTGATTATTTTTTACGTTTAATATATTATATAATGTTCCCTATATCTAAATGTCATATTTTCGGAGTTATTGCTATATTAATTTAAACAATTTCTTTTTATAAAAATTATAAAAATTAATTTTTTCAGCCCGGGTAGATATAATTTTAGGTTTTTTGGTCATTCTGAACAAAAAAGGTCTTTTTTAATTTCCCTCTTAAAGTTGATCGTTTTCGAATTACAAACAATTTAAAACTGAAGAAAAAAACGAAAAATCCCGATTTTTAAGGCTCAAAAACGCAATACAAGTAAAAATACTATTTTTGAAAATATAAGTAGCTAATATCAAACGTATTTTTATCAGTTCACGATAGGTATTTTGGCCTTATTTATTTATATTTTTATTTTAAAACATTGTTTTTTAGTTGTTAATGCAGCCAGATCCCCCTCCTCTCATAAGCGCTTCATCAAAAATTAAAAACACTGTTTTAGAATAAAATTTTCCTAAAATTCTTATTGGACGCACAGAAGAAGGTTTGGACTTGAATTTATGCACTTTGTAATTTTACTTGTATTATTGAGCCTCGAATATCATCATTTTGTTTTCTGTATTAAATTGTTTATAACTCTAAAACGATCAACTTCAGAGAAAAATTACAAAAAAACCCTTTTTGTTCCAAATGATCCAAATGGCTAAAATAATATCTGACAGTGTCGAAAAAATTGATTTTGATAATTTTTGAAAAGAAATTCTTTATTAACGTAGCAATAACACTTGTTATGGCATTTATGTATAGAGAAACATGAAAAATAATGAGTATTTATTAAAGACTTCAAAACACAAAAAATATACAAGGTGTTCCATTTGAAATAAGAAAGTTCATTAGAATTCTAGAAGAACGGAAGATCTGGCAACAATGTAAATACCACCATAATATCGGCCGCTTCACAAGATCGTTACTCACTAAACCTATAAAAATCGTGTAAGCCGTTTACGAGATAAATGAGGCATTCCATATATAAAACTCGCCCTATATAAATTTTACCGAATGTCTTTTTTTTTTCATAGTCCCAGTGATACAATGGTCTGACGCGACGCTGCGAGCGGGAGTCGCCGCCATTCAACGCGGCAGGGCAAGAGCCGCATATCCTTCAGCTGCGGCAGCAGCTGCAGCTGCAGCAGCTTTTACCAGGCATCCCACACCTCTCACAGCCGGTTCATTACACGGATACACTCCAGTGTTAAATACCTTACCAGTGGAAGGAGGAGTGTATTATGACCCCTTCCTAGCTGCGCACGCTGCTGACCAGAATTATTCAAGGCTGCAGGTAGGTTGACTAAATAAAAGGATGACAAATTATCCAGAATCCAGACAACATAGTAAATTTATGTATCTAGAATAGAAGTATACACTGGTAGTATTTGGTAGTCCGATAAGTAAACTTCTTCGTCAGTTTAGAGTGGAGTTCAGGGATTAGGGTGCTGAGATCTCAAAAGAAAATTAGTTCTAGAAAGTTTAACCCTTTGTAGGCATACACGTGAAATTTTAGCTCGATGCAGCCGTTAGAATATTTTTGAAAGCTGCATAAATTTGGCGTGTTGGAAAAAATGTCGCACATGGACAAAAACGATTTTTGATTAATTATTATTATTTGAGAAATAAAATGCCGATGATATCAAAAGAAAAGCTGGATATACAGTGAGGACGTTTGAGTTTGTATAAATTCATTATCTCGAGAATGGACAAATTTTGAAGAGAAATCCTTCGACAGGTCGATTTTTATTTTTAAATTAGGACTTCTTGGCGTATATAAAATACTAGTGACGTCATCTATCTGGGCGTGATGACGTAATCGATTATTTTTTTAAATGAGAGTACCTAGGGCCTTGTGATAGCTGAATGGTTTTAGCTAATCGTAAACTGAAGGTGCGCCAATTTTTGGAGGCTACAATAATTAGTAAAGAGCGCACTAGTCAAAAGGGACTTACGAATAATAACAAACCTTTACTGGAATCAAAGAGCACAAATTGTAATAGATAACGAACCCAGTCCTGAAATTGAAATCAGGAGAGGAGTTCGGCAGGGATGTATTATGTCTCCATTACTCTTTAATGCATATAGTGAAGCCATTTTTGAAGAAGCATTGCTATCTCAAAGTGAAGGAATAGTAATTAACGGAAGATCTATTAACAACATAAGATATGCAGATGACACCGTGAAGAATATGGACTAAAAATGAATATAAAAAAGACCAAATACATGATAATAACTAAGAAAACAAACATACAAACAAGCATCCATTTGGGAAATGTACCGATAGAAAGGGTTGATAAATACAAATACCTAGGAACCTGGATTTCAGAGAAAAATGATCAAACAATAGAAATAAGGACCAGGATAGAAATAGCAAGAAATGTGTGTAAAAATGAAAACAGTTCTCTGCAACAAAGACCTTCGCTTAGAACGGAGTAAGAGCTTTAAGATACTACGTGTTCTCGATACTACAATATGGACTTGAAAGCTGGACATTAAAGCAAGAGCACATAAATAAGCTACAGTCATTTGAAATGTGGTGTTACAGAAGGATGCTTAGAATAGCATGGACACAGAGGAAAACGAACACGGAAGTACTGCGAGAAATGGGTAAAGAATGCGAAATAATAAACACAATAAAAATAAGAAACTTCCTGATGGCAAGCAAATCTTACAGCTTTATATCGGTCCTGACAAATTTATAAAATCAAGTAGTTAAAAGTTGAAATATAATTTAATTTTTACATTGTTTGCAAGATAAAGTTTAAATGTGACAGTGTGTTAAAAAACCAACGATTCTGTGAGTACAAAATTGCATTATTTATATCTAACCATAAAATCAGAAGTTAAAAGGCAATATTTTATCGATTTCAATCCAAATTATCGATTATCGACAACAACTTTTTGCTGATTCAAGTAATTAGGCTGCCGTCTAATTTTGTTAAGAGGCCAGGTCCGGCTTCAGATCCGCTGTTCCAATGCATGTAAATTTTCAACGGGACGATGGCTGAACCGGAATTAGCTACTACTTCACGAAATACACCGACTACGTCACATATCTCTTACTCTCATGCATTAAACAGTTTTAAACATCCTTCAAAAGACCAAGGTATCATACTTTCAACCATACAAGGAATACAAGTTTTCGAATATGTAAAAGCTGTTGGATCAATAGTACAGCCCAAAAACGTTATTTGGGCATCCAGAATCGCAAACAACCGCATCTGCATCTACCTCTCGTCTAAATATATAGTTGACCAATTTCTTAGCTCCCACAAACATGTAATTATTGACGGCAACCAAATTGAAGTAAGAAGATTAATAACTCCTGCCCAGAGATTAATCATATCAAGTGTATGTCCTACTATACCTAATAGCATAATTGAAGACCATCTAAAAACTATGGGTATAAAATCCGTCTCCAACATGACGTTTCTACGAGTAGGCATGCAAGACCCGGAATACAGCCACGTGCTTAGCTTTAGAAGGCAAATCTTCATAAGTCCTTTAGAAAATGCATCGATTCCTGACTCATTCCTAATTTCATTCGACAATACATCATATAGAATATACATTTCCATAGACGGTTTAAACTGCTCCAGATGCAAGACGGTCGGACATCAAGATTCTGACTGTCCTTCTTTATCATCATTAAGTAGTCCAATTAATCAAACGGAAACTGACCATCCAGTGAACGTACCCAACTCTGCCAATAAAGAATATAGCCAGCCAGAAGAACAACCACGGAAAGAACACGAAGAAGGTACCCAGACATTAAAGGAACCGAAACTTAACATCACAAAAAATCACGAATTAACATCAGCCACAAACGACCAAACCACTTCCTTACAAACATACAAAGAACTACAGATTTCGTCACAACCACAAATATCCCAAGATTCAGTAATTGAAAGCGATAGAAAAATCTCTGAAGCTATTCATGTTACTAAAAGACAAATTTCCACTTCTCCCGAAATCCTTGAAAATGACCTACCTCCTCCCACTACTGAAAAACAAAAAAATAAAAAGCCTAAAACTCAAGATTCTATTCCAGATATTCTCAATGAAATTAAAGAAAAAATTGAAAATAGAATCCCTTCCTTCACACTTTCTTTTCATGAAATATGTGATTTTCTGTCAAATTCCCTTCACTCAAAACATCCTGAACTTATTGCTAAAAATTATTCAAATGAAAGCGATGAAATCAAAGAAATTCTAAACTTTATATATTCTCAAACACAAAATAAAAGTTTAAAAAACAATATTACCAGATTGAAGAAGAAACTACTTCTAAGCAGTCTTTCTTCTACTGACGAAACTGACTACGAATCAAGTTCTCAAGTAAATGGTTAAAATGGCCAATAATACATTCATATTACAGTGGAACCTCAATGGTTATTTTACCCATATAGAATCCATCAAGCTTCTTATAAACGATTATCTTCCTTTAGTCATATGCATAGAAGAAACCCATTTCAAACATCAAAATGTAACATTAAAAAATTATGTTCCTTTTCTAAGAAACCGAGTTACAGGTCATTCAAGCGGCGGAACAGCAATTTTCGTAAGGGATGACATAGAGTCATCCGAAATACAACTGCAAACAAACCTGGAAATAGTTGCAGTGTCAGTCACCCACAAAATGAAAATTAATATTTGCAACGTATACTTACCTCATCCTACTGATTTAGATATAACTGAACTAAGCAATGTTTTAAACCAAATTCCACACCCAAAAATAATATTAGGCGATTTTAACTGTCACAACAGTACCTGGGGAAGTAACAAAACCGACAAATGTGGTAATCTCTTAAACAATCTCATCGACAATTTAAATTTAGTGTTACTGAACACTGGCAAATCTACTAGGTTAAATTCATACAATGGTACATTTTCAGCTATAGATCTCTCTTTATGCAGTCCGTCGCTAGCTACTTTATTATACTGGGACACATTGGGGTATTTATATGATAGTGATCATTTCCCTATCACAATAAACATAGATACTAATGATATATTGACTTTTCCAATTCACCAAACATGGAAAATAAAGTCAGCTGACTGGGATTTGTATCGAACACTTATAGAAGGACAAACAAACAACTTTAATTTAACCAATACCGCAAACGAAAATCTGGAACTATTTAATAATATTATTATTTCTGCAGCAACAATCGCAGTGGGAAAAACAAAATCTAGTAAAAGGCAGCCAGTTCCTTGGTGGAATAACGAAATTGCGCAAGCACTTACTTTGTCTAAACACGCTTTCAACGTTTATAAGAAACATAAAACTATCGATAACCTTATAATTTTTAAAAATCTCAGAGCAAAAAGCAGACAATTAATCAAGAAAGGAAAACGAGACAGTTGGAAAAAGTATGTGGCTTCAATAAATCCTTCCACTCCCATAGGCGACATATGGAACAAAGTACGCAGAATAAAAGGAACAAAATACTTCCGAGGCATAGATACGCTATCATACAATAACCAAATGCATTCAAACAAGGTAGCTATTCCAGAAATACTAGCAGATATATATGAACTTAATTCTAGTGATTCCAACTATAGCATATCTTTTTTAGAATATAAAAATCTAATGGAATCGTCAAATATACAAATCACCGAGAGCGACAATCCAATAAACAAACCCATAAGTCTTCAAGAATTAGAATTTTGTTTAAGCGCAAAAAATTCGACGCCAGGACCTGATGATATCCACCCTCTTTTCTTACGAAATCTTCCTCTAAATGCAAAACTAATATTAGTTGATATTTTTAATAATATGTTCATTCAGCACGACTTTCCTGATCTATGGTCGCAAGCAACTATAATTCCAATCCTTAAATATAATAAACCAAAAGACGATCCAAATTCCTATCGTCCAATCTCACTTACTTGCTGTACCTGCAAACTTTTAGAAAAAATCCTTAATTATCGTCTTAAATGGTATCTCGAAAACAATAACCTAATAAGTATCAGACAAAGTGGATTTCGTACGGGTAGATCCACAACAGACAATCTAATAACCCTTGAATCAGCTGTACATGAATCTTTTCTGCACAATCAAAAACTTATTGCCGTATTTTTTGACATAAGAAAAGCTTTTGACACAACATGGAGACATCTTATACTAAAAACACTTCAAGAATGGAATGTCCAAGGGCATATGTTGTCGTTTATTAAAAATTTTCTAGAAACACGAACTTTTCGAGTTAGAGCTAATGGATTCACATCTTCCAGACGAGTACTGCAAAATGGCACTCCACAAGGATCTACTCTAAGTCCTACACTCTTTCTGATTGCAATAAATAGTATTATACATCAAATAAAGCTGCCTGTATTTACTAGCCTATATGCAGACGACTTAGTCATTTATCTAAAAACAAATAATGTAACTCTGGGATCACATATATTGCAAACGGCCTTACATACAATTGAAAACTGGTCGCAAAACACGGGTTTTATATTTTCTGGCGAAAAAACACGTTATTTAATTTTTAGCAAAAGGAAAGACTATCCTAATATTCAATTAACACTTAACGGAGTTATGCTGAAGCAGTCAGAAGAAATAAATTTCTTAGGACTTTCTTTTGAACGTGACTTAAAATGGAAAAACCACGTAACGAATCTGCAACGTTCTTGCCAATCCAGAATTAACCTACTAAAAATGCTGTCAAATACCTCTTGGGGGGCTGATACAACAACTTTACTTAATCTATATAGATCATTAATAAGAAGTAAATTAGACTACGGCTGTTTATGCTACGATACTGCTAACAAAACATCTTTAAAAAAACTTGACTACATTCAAAATACGTGCTTGAGATTGGTTTTAGGTGCCACAAGAACTAGTCCAGTAAGTAGTTTACAAGTTCTGGCTAATGAACTCCCTTTAAGCCAACGAAGGCAACTTCTATCACTGAATTACGTTGCCAGAATTTCAGCAAACAAAAGCAACGTAACCTACTCAACAATATTCTACAGAACAAATATATCTTCTGATCATTACGAAAACATTGCAAGAAATATGCTACCATTTCCTGAGCGAACAAAACGTATTGGTTTTAATTTAGAACAGTTGAGTCTCACTATACCCATTCATGTAAATTTTCCTCCCTGGATGATCAAACCTCCAAAAATAGATATGTCTCTAAAAGATCTCCCTAAACATTCCACACATCCTTTCCTTATCCAGCAAGCTTTTAAAAATTTAATTTCCAAATACCCAACAACTCATCGAATCTTCACTGATGCTTCCAAATGTGATGAAGGACATGCTGCAGCTTATATCTGCGGAAACATCAAGTCTACCGTACGAATCCCAACAAATTGTTGTATATATACCGGAGAACTTACAGCAATTCACCAGGCAATGAAAAAATGTGGTTCTATCCATGAAAGCAAATTTGTGATTATCACCGATTCAATGAGCGCATTACTTGGGATAAAACAGCTATATACAACTCACGCTATTCTTCTCAAAATCAAAGAAGAATTATCTTATCTACAGAATCAACAGAAAGATATTTTCTTCATCTGGGTACCTTCCCATATGGGAATAATTGGCAACGAGGAAGTGGACTCTCTAGCAAGCAATGCAACTACCGACCAAAGTATTTCTATCACAGATCAAATACCTTGGACTGATCACAAAGTAAATATCAAAGGTCATGTCCACAGAACGTGGCAAACTACTTGGGATCAGACTAACAACAAACTAAAAGAATGCCTAAGTCAAGTAGGAACTAAACTCATGTTACCAAGTAATAGAAAAGACCAAGTCATCATCAACCGACTCCGAATAGGACATACGTTACTAACACACAAGCATATCTTGAACAAGGAGGCCGCTCCGATGTGTACCAATTGCAACACGCAACTGACAGTGAAACATATAATTATCGAGTGTCCAGTGTACCAGAAAGAAAGGATCGCGTGTGCTCTTAGTGACAATATTAAAAGTGTACTGACTTCAAACCTAAACTCCTTATTAAATTATCTCAAAATGACTAAACAATACACCAGATTGTAAAGCATTTTTATATAATAATATGTATCTTACTGTTTGTGTATGTCCCCCCGCTAATAACCCTTAGTGGTTGATGCGGGTTTATTTGTGTAAATAAAAAAAAAAAAAAAAAAAAATAAGAAAGTTACAATATCTGGGACACGTAATGAGGGGACCGTGATATGAAATGCTAAGACTGATAATGCAGGGAAAGATAAGAGGCAGAAGGAGTATAGGAAGAAGGAGAGTGTCATGGTTAAAGAATTTAAGGGACTGGTTTAGATGCAGTTCTATAGAACTCTTTAGAGCAGCGGTGGATAGAGTAAAGATAGTGATGATGATATCCAACCTCCGATTAGGAGACGGCACTTGAAGAAGAAGAAGAAGCACTAGTCATATTTTTAAGGAAGTTTTGAATATGAAAAAAGCTCTTGCTGGTGGTTGCAGCGTTTGTTGAACATTGACCAAAAACATGATCGTGTAACTACTTCTCAGCAGTGTTTGGACCTTATGAAGCACAATCCGTTAGATTTTAGGCGTCGATTGGTAACCGTCGATGAAACCTGGATCTGCTACTCGCTACTCTACACCAGAGAACCGAATGAACGCACGGCAGTGGACTTAAGCCGCAAAAAGTGTATAAAAGTGTTCGAAGCTGCCAAGAGTGGCTCAATGGGCCGGAAATTTTGTGATTGCAAAGGCATAACTTTAATTGATTATCTTAAAAAAATAATAAAAATGTCAATAGCCCAATATTATTGTGCATTATCGAAAAAATTGAAGCAGGAACACAGAAAGAAACGGCTCCATATGCAGAAGAAAACAGTTTTTTCTCCAACAGAATGCACCAACTCAGAGCGTTATGAAAATGGCAAAAATTCATGAGTGGGGCTTCGAATTGCTTTCTCATCCCGCTGATTCTCCTGATTTGGCTCCCTTTGATTAATATGTGTTCGAAAGAGATAATGGACGAAACAAATAATTGTTTTGCAGAGCTTCCAGAATTGTATTATTCGGACGGCATAAAGAATATTTTATGGAAAATCGTTGGAATCGTTGTATTGAGCTATAAGGAGAATGTATTGATTAAAATTTTCTGGAAAACATGTTTTTCCTTTCAAAGGAGATTACTTATCCGATCACCCAGTACTTATTTACATTATTGATATTTTTATTCGATGTTTTTTGTTTTTGTTGTTGTATATAGATTGAAAGTTATCTCACTTTCTACAAAAATATGTTTTAAAGATTTCAGTAAGAAATTCTCTTTGTTGTATCCCTAAATAGAAATGAGTAAATGATTGTTTTCTGGGTAGGAATGGTGTAGTGTCTCATTTTTGAGTTCTGACCAACATCTTATATTAGATTTTCACGAAATAATTTTTCTACTGTGGAACCACACCATTTTCTACTATTACGCAGCCATGAAAGTTTCTATAATAGTGATAGCGCCTCTAGTTCCTAGACCATTTTTACACAGAAGGAATACGATATAAAGTGAATTCTAAAAGTTATAAGTTCTATATAGTCTTTAGTATTTTTACTAATATGTACTTTAGTATTTTTTCTACATAATCTTGAGTAATCTTAAGTAACCGATTCTGATAGCATCAAGCAATTTTAGAAATTCCAAAAACCAACCCCAATATTTTAACTGAAATTTCTTATCTTCTGTTCGTAATATAATTGGACCAAGTATATTTTCATATTATTTTGTTTCCACACCGTATACCATCCCATAAAACATTTATTAATAATACGTAATAGACACAAGGCTAACTATAAAAATATTTTTACCAACTATTAAAATTTTTTTTTATATATTCTTCCTCTCCTAGTAGATATTAATATCATATTTCTTCTTGATTTTATGTTAACGGGTCAATGTGCATCTTCTTGAATGTTTTACTAGACGGCATGTTGTCACTGACCATTAAATGTCAATAATCATAACTCAGTTCTATTGTAAATGTGCAAAGTTTATAGGTGCAAATAGTAGTATTGTAGTAATGAGTACTATTTAAATTCATTCACAGATTCATAAAAATATGTTGAATAGCTATACAAGTATCAACAACAAGTTTTTATGACTTTTACGTACCTATATACTATTTTACAACCGCCAGTTTCATAAATGTTGTGCACTATTTAAGGCAGTGTTTATAATAAATACAGTGCGTCCATAACGTAACGCATAAATTCATTATTAGTTAAATAAACATATAAACAACATTATTAGAAATTCCCGAAACAGATCGATTTTTGATTTTAAATTACGATTTTTTGGCATAATATATCATACTAGTGACGTAATCCATCTGGGCGTGATGACGTAATCGATGATTTTTTTAAATTAGAATAGGGGTCATGTGATTGCACATTTGAAAGGGTATTCAATTCTCTATTCAGAAATATAAACATTAATATAAATATTTATACATGATGTCCATTTTTTTTAATAATTGAGACAAAACGAAGAATGTACGTAATTTATATAATTCAAAAGACATTTAAATGTTGTCAAAAAACAGAAAAAAATGTTGTTTTTCGCTTGAATTAAATGTTAAAGCTGCCACCTGCCTCTCGGCAGTTTGAACATTTAATCAAATAATTAAATTCATTCACAGATTCATAAAAATATGTTGAATAGCTATACAAGTATCAACAACAAGTTTTTATGACTTTTATATTTTATAACTCACGTCTATATTCTTTGATTTAATTAGGGGAAATCAATGTTTGTTTTTCAAATAAAAATTTTTTCTGTTTACTGACAGCAGTATTTAGAATTAAATAAATTACGTACATATTTCTTTTTGTGTCAATTAATTTAATTCAAAAATTTTTTTTGGACACCCTGTATAAATAATTATATTAATGTTTATATTACTCAATGGAGAATTTAATACCCTTTCATGATGACGTCACTAGTATGATATACAGAGTGGGCCAAACAAAAGTACCCACCTCGATATTTGGCAGTATTTATTAGATTTTAAGAAAATAAAAAAACAGGTCAATTTTTAATCCAAGGAGGACACATTTTTACGGTACAAACATCTGTCATTTGTCAACTCCCTCCCTTCCACTTCCCCCACCCTGTATTTTTAAATAGGGAATAGGCGTCGTATGATAGCTCATTTGAAAGGTTACTCAATTCTCTATTCAGTAATATCAACATTGACATAAGCATTTATACAGGTTGTCCAAGAAAAATTATTTTAAATTTAATTAATTGGCACAAAAAGAAGAATGTATGTAATTTATTTTACTCAAAAAACATTCTACTGCTGACAGAAAACATAAAAAATGTTTATTTGATAAATAAACATTGTTTGTTGCTTAAATTCAATATTCAATATTCAGATGGGTGGAAGCTTGAACATTGAAATTGAGCGAAAAACTGTCTGTTTATCAAAAAACTTTTTTTCTGTTTTGTGAGAGCAGTAGAATGTATTTTGAATTAAATAAATTACATACATTCTTCTTTTTGTGTCAATTAATTAAATTCAAAATAATTTTTCCTGGACACCCTGTATAAATGTTTATGTCAATATTGATATTAATGAATAGAGAATTGAATAAGCTTTCAAATGAGCTATCACACTACCCCTATTCCCTATTTAAAAATAAGTGGTGGGGGAAGTGGAAGGGAGGAAGTTGACAAATGACAGATGTTTGTACCGTAAAAATGTGTCCCAAAGCAACTGGAACTTCAAAAATAGTAGAATGTTTAAGCAAAGCAAAGTAGTGTCAAAGTCATAGCCAACTAGATAGAATATTGTATATTAAACACACCAGCAATCTTAAATACGTAGGTGTTTTGATATATCAACCAGTATTAATAAATTAAGGGTCAGTCGAGATTAATATGTGTTTATTTTAGAAAAATTATTTATGATTGAATATTTTCACGGCAAATCTAATAAAATTTCACGTAATTTTTGTTGCAATTAATGTTTGGCTTAAAGAACTACGAATAACTTACAAATTAAAGCAGTTAGGTATAGGGAATGCTTAAGAAATAAAAAAGTACTATAAAATATCATTTCATTACAATACAAAAATATAGGGTGTTCCGTTTAAGAAAACTTAGCAAAATCTCATTCCGAGTTTCGACCAACCCTGTATACTAAAATTAAACATTTCGCTTTATTATTAATTTTTAATAATAAGAGACTATATCAAAAATCACTTGAACATAAATGGAGTTTTGATATCAAATCAGTACAATTCTACAGGGTGTGAAGTTTGTTACAAAATTTATAAAAAACCGTAATTATCTTTTAAAGTACCCTGTATAATATTACAAAACCTCATATTTTAAGAAAGAAGACATCGAGCAGAATCCAAAAATGTAAAAATATACAGGGTGTCCTATTTAAAAAACGAAGTTACAATCAACTTCCGGTATAACCGGAAGTAGCAAAGAGACCAAAATATTTTCATTAAATAGTTAATACCTCAAAACACCTGTATTCCTATTTTCATGATTTTCTTATCTTTAGTTCTCGAGATATTTCTAATAGGCCCTTTATCTGCCTCACCCTGTATAGGTATGCCAAAAAATCGTAATTTAAAAACAAAAATCGACCTGTTTCGGGAATTGCTAATAATGTTTTTATTTAGCTAATAATGAATTTATGCGTTACTCACTTTATGACGTACTGTATATCGTTACACACTTAATACGTTGTATTCAGTATTAAGTAGCCAGATTTTTTAGCCACTTTATTCTCCCTTTTTATATTTAGATCTTTATTCTGCAATAATTATACTTTGGTATATTTTTGATATTTTGTCTTGTCTTGCTCAACTTTCTCTTTTAAGGATCGCTATTCCTTACTCCTCTTCGCGACCCATTTCTGTAAATCGCGTCTTTTTCACCTAAAGCCGTCTGCCACACATCTTTCCTCGGTTTTCCTCTACCTCTCCTTTCATCAACTTCTAACAGCTCTATCCTCCGTCCCACATATTTTCCATACTTCTAACGTGACCAAACCATTGCAGTATTTGTTCTTAAATCTGTTTTGAGACTATACTGACCCCGGCTCTTTCCATAATCAAGTCGTTCCTTATCTTTATTTCCTATTTTTATGCCTCCGTTTGCTTCATCCAGTGCTTTTTTTTTTAATTTAATTAAGTACATCCCTAACAAGATTAAATAGGTAGGGACTCTGTGAAGAGCCTTGCAAACTTGCAAACCAACCGTCATTAAAAAACTTTCAGTCAATCCGAGTTTTATTCATAAAGTAGTTTATTCCGTTCATTTTTTATAAGTAGTTGCAGAACAAAATTTTAATTCCCTTAGTACCCTTTAAGACTAAGACACTGGTGTCTGACACCGGTGTCCGCCACCGGTGTTCAATTGCAACTGCAGCAAAGCATTGTTGAGCCACTAAAATCAGCCACACCCAAAGTGGCTCGTCTGTAGTCGTTCATTTAAAACAATGCTTTGCTACAATTTGGAAGACACCGGTGTCAAACACCAGTGTCTTAGTCTGAAAGGGACTTAGTTCGTTTAGAAAGTAAGACAACATGCACATTTCAATTAGAACACGAAAACAAAATCCAATTTCTCAGTTATGAAAAACCTCATGAACTATGTTTTATGGTCACATTATCAACTTTGCTATTAGGCCAGGAACCGAAGCTTTTCACCTCGCAATTTTTACAGAATGGATAGATTTGCTTGAAAATTTGAAAATAAGTAGTAGATAGACCAAGGATCAAAATATATATGATGCGGAAAGGCGCTTTTACCATGGGGGTGGTTGTCACCCCATCTCGGGGGTGGAAATTTTTTATTATATTTTGACCGCAAAAGTTGATAAAAACATTCATTCTAAGCAAAAAATGTTCTATACATTTTTTTGATAAAATTAACAGTTTTCGATTTATTTGCCATCGAAAATGTTAGTTTTATATCGAAAAAATCAATGTTTTGATAGGTATACTCATTTACGATTCACTCAATTTTTGCCGTAGAAAAAATGTTTTCAAACCAAGTTCTTGAGAATTGAATAACCTACAATTTTATATTGAAACATTTTTTCGTATCTCTGATGCTAATCTTTATATTCTGAAGAAAATGGCATTTTTTTACCAAGCTACAAAAATTCGTTATTCGCTTTTAACTCCTGTTTTTAAAAACTAATCATTCTAAGCCAGTCAAACATCTAAACTCTATTAATAATACATAAATAAATAAGAATGAATAAGGCCAATGACTAAAAACACCGCTAACTTACATTATTATGCTTCCAATTGGATTTCTACTTTTTTTTTCAAAAAAAAAATATATTGATTTTTTAACCCTAATATTTTTAATTTTGATCCTAGAAGTTTGGTAAAAAAGAATTTTGTAGGTTTTTATAAGGTTTACAAGGCTATTAATATTAATTATTGTTAAAATCCTCAGTCGCAAAAAGAGGTGACTTTGAAAGGGTTGGTAAAGGTGGTTTTTGCATGTTATTACAAGTTTTAATTGCCGATAGCTCACTCAATTTTTGCTGTAGAAAAAATTTTTGCAAACCAGGTTTTTGGAAATTAAATCGGCTACAATTTCATATTTAAACATTTTTTCGTATCTCTGATGCTAATCTTGTTATTCTGAAGAAAAGACAATTTTTTCCAAACTACAAAAATTCGTTATTTGCTTTTAACTCCATTTTTTTTAAAACTATTCATTCTAAGCCGGTGATACTTCTAGAACCTATTAATAATACATAAATAAAAAAAGACCAAATAAAATCAATGACTAATTTTAATTAGGGTGGTGATTAGGGGGTTGCTTCCAATCACTTTTTTGCTGAAAAAAAATAGGGACTGACATTCTTTTCATTATACTTTTTATTTCTGGAGATAGATATTTTTAATACTTTAAATTAGTTTAAACAAGTTGTCCTCGAAAAATGCATAGTTTTCTCGTCTTTTGACTTTGAAACTACAATATTTAGCATTTGACGAAGAAGAGCCATCATATAATAAAGTATAGCTCGATTACTATTGGTCTTAAAGAAAATCTAAAAACAAGTTTTTGTTTATTTTTTCAAAAGGTACATTTTTGTTAAGTAAAGTTGTTTTGATAAAACGAAAACTTTTGGAGTTATTAGCAGAAAACTTATTAAAAACATTGATTTTTTCGATATAAAACCAACACTTTCGATAGCGAATAAATCGAAAACTATCAATTTTATTGAAAAAATGTATAGAACGTTTTTTGCTAAGAATGAACGTTTTTACCAACTTTTGTGATTACAATATAATAAAAAATTTCCACCCCTGAGATGGGGTGGCAACCACCCCCATGGTAAAAGCGCCTTTCGGCATGATATAGATTTTTATCCTTGGAGTATCCACTACTTATTCTCAACTTTTCAAGCAAATCGATCCATTCTGTAAAAATTGCGAGGTTTTGTCCTATTTTAAGCTTCATTACATGGACTATATTTGATAGTACTGTTTTTACAATAATTGACAACGTACTAAATCTGATGTAGTGATTATTTCAAGACGGTCGATTTGTCTTGATTAAGCAGTCTGATTTTTCCTTTATACTACAGGTAAATCAAAATAGCACATTCATTATGTCTCCCAGTTAATGTATAATATTTACAGTGCCGACAAAAAATCTTTACATTGCCAAATAAATAACTAAATTCGAAGAAAAATTGCATGCGTTCTGTCTGCGCCTTTCGACGAAGATTAGCTGAACACCTAAACAGTGGAAAAAGGTCATGTTCAGTGACGAAAGTATGTCCAGGTTAGTAAGAGGAAGTTCCAAATTTGTTCGTGGTCCACTCACCGCGTCAAGGTACGATCCAAAGTTCAAAGCTAAAATCGTCAAACATCTTGAAAGTATAATTGTATGGAGTGTGTTTAGTGAAAATAAAGGAAGGGCAGGGTTGTATTTCTTGCCTGAGAATGTTCCAATGAGAGCAAGCAACTACGTGACTGCTCTAGAACAAAATTTATTGAACTTTTGGAAAAATCACAAATGTGACTTGTTTATGCACGATGGTGCCCTTGCTCAAAAGATGACAGTGACGAACTTCTTGAATGATCACAATATCAACGTATTGGAATGGTTGGGTAATTCCCCCGACCTTAATCTCATCGAAAACTCCTGGAATATTATGAAAAATAAGGTTACAGAGTCGACCGAGTAACATAAATCAGCTGAAAGAGGAATTGAAGAGGTTGTGGATAACCATCAAAGGAGAATATTTCTTAAACCTTGCTCAGTCCATGCCCAAGGGAATTTAGTTTGTCATCGACTACAAGGGTGACAAAGTATTCATTTGTAAAATTAAAATAGTAATTATCCTGATTTATGCGTTTTATTCACTTTTTAAAGATTTTTTGCCGGCACTGTATAATACCATTAGCAGTAAGAGGAACTACAATGCGCTTTGGGTGTGCATGGCATATTGCATGGCTCTGTATCTGTTCTAGGCAGCCGCAGCAGCAGCCGCAGCGACACCCTTACTAAAAACACCCCTATCGACTGCTCAACAGGCGAGCTACGCGGCAGCGGCGAGCTACACAGCGGTAGCTGCGAGATATGGAGCAGCGGCAGCCGCCCAACCAGTGGCTGGGTACGCGGCGGTTGCAGGATATGGCAGGGATTACGGAGATCCTTATTTGGGACATGGAATCGGACCGATAACTGGATATGGGGTAAGTAGAATTTTTTTTATAGCAGAAATACTTTTTCATATCATTCTTCTTCTGCTTCATGTACCATGTCCTTTCAGAACGTTGGTTACCGTCATAGCTATCTTAATTTGATTCACTGCCACCCTAAATAGCATGCTTCTAGAAATTCCATACCAATATCACAAGTTGTTCAACCATGAAGTCTTTTTTCGTCCTGGACTGCGTTTGCCTGCTATTTTTCCTGACAATATTTTGTAGCAACCTATTTTTGGGACCTCTCATTACACATCCGAAGTACTCCAGCTTTCTCTTCTTGGTGCTTTTTATAATCTCGGTAGTCTTGTTTAGACGTTCTAGTATTGTGGAGTTTTGAGTCTTCTCCACCCAAGAAACTTTTAAAATCCTTCTATAGCACCACATCTCGAAAGCCTCAAGACTTAGATCACTTTTATTCACAGTCCCAGACTCGACACCATAAAGTAAGACCGAGAACACGTAGCAGCGAATTAGGCGGATCAGCAGTGCCAATTTTAGGTATCGGTAACGTAATACCCTGGACATCCTTCTGAAAGCGGCTCTGGCCTGCTAAATTCTAGATCTAATTTCACCGTGACTCTCTGCGCTACAATTTAACTGATATCCAAGGTAGACAATTTGATCAACTTACTCAAGTTTGGTACACATTATCATGAAACATTATCATGAAGCATCATACCAAAGAAATGGCTTATGTCTACTTTTGTCACAATCCCGAAGACGAATAATGCCAGAGAGTGTTTAGACCGCAGGACTATAGCAATGATGAGCCACACATTGAAAGTGTTTTTAAAAATAATTCACAAAAGAATCTTTAATAAATTAGAAGAGGACATAAGTGCCACACCGTTTGGATTCAGAAGTGGACTTATGAACACGGGAAGCTTTGTTTGGCCTTAGTGTGTTAATGCAGAGATGTTTGGATGTTCACATGTTGAAAGTATGACTTTCGTCACTTGCCGTCATACTTTCAACATGTGAACAAGTCAAATCCACAGCTCAGATGTTGCCTGGGGCAGATTAGCTAAATATTTTAAACATCCACACTTAATGTAGCATTTTAAACCAATGTTTCCTTGACGGACTACTTTTACTGGGCTTTGACCCACATATTTTTGTTAAATAATATCTTGGTGGTTAGCATGTACATTGCACGTAAGTACTGATGATGACTGGCAAACTAGTCGAAAACTAGTTATGTGATTTTGATGTGGCCCTTTTGAGGGATTTTAAATATACCTTTTATACAGGATTTTACTGTTTTTTTTTAAACACATCTAACATTTACTAACACTAGGATTAAACATTATTTATGTTAAAAGGCCTCTGCCTCGGCAGAAGTGGGAGTTGTATATTGGCTACCCACCCCGGTTGACACAGAACGACACATGTTCAAAAGAAATACAAACGGATTATCTTTGTTGGAGTCTCCTTTCTCTTTCTTCCTTATGCTTCATCGTTTCGGTGACAAATCCAATGATCAAGTCAAACATTTTTTCATTTGTACTGGCTTTGTGCATTCTTGGGGCTCACCCAGAGGGGACCCCATCCTCAGCTGTAGCGAGGTTCGCCCTGCATGATATACAGGGCATACGAATATCACATGGTGCGCGTCATCCACCACTCCACACTCGGTACACAGATCATCCTCGGTATTCCTTATACGATATATGTATATGACCGAAAGGATCGATGCCCATTAAAAATTGTGTGAAATAATACTTGACGCGCCTGTGTCTGCATTCATACCACCTCACTACATTATGGATAAAGGTCCTCGTCCAGGTGTCTTTGCCTGTTTCTCTTGACCACTGATCCTGCCAACTTTCCAGGCTTCTTCTTCTTTCCTCTGGTCCTGAACCTATAGCTCCGTTACCCCGGTTACCCCTTCGATGCATTCGTACCCTCTCCTCTGTCAGAATGTGCACCGGTACAGCTCCAGCCACTACCTGTAGGGCGTAGGGCAATGGTTGATACGGTTCTGTACGCGCTGCACACTCTGGTAGGGCGGTATCTACACAACCGTATCAGTTGCGTAAAGTAAAGACACACACACGTTAATTAAACTAAATACGAAACGAAATAATTAATAATATGCCAAAAAAATATATGTTAGGGGACGTAACACATAATATAAACAGCTATAATTAAAACTGAGTTATTAATATATAATATGTCTTCTTTTTCAGATGTATCGTAGCAGTTACAACCGTTTCACGCCATACTGAACATATCAGCAGCTCCGTAAGGCCTACCAAGCTAAATACTCAAATTAAAAAAAAAACTATTGTTACTCGTCTTGTGTACGTAGCACAATGCAGCACAAAACAAACATTATGATTTTATGATAAATAAGGAAAATAAGAGCCAAAGAGCTGAAAACTCACTAACGTAAAAGCCCTTGTGATAGCCCAAAAAAGCTAACCCAGCTCTCTAACGTTTAAGCATTAGAATTAAGTTAAAAGTTTCCGTAAACTTATACTCTACAAGGATATGTATTGCGATTCCAAATGCATCTCTTTGCTTTTTCCGTACAAGTAGTTTAATTCATAATATGAGTAAAGACGAAAGGTATAATGTGAACTGGTGGTTGATTAGTCACAGTTAAAGTCTAACAAGCTCTCTAAGAGACTGCTATTGTTCGAAGTGTGAAATTCCATAAACAAGGTCTCTTAGATATCTTGATAGACTATACCGCACACGATACTGTTCAATAAGTACTGATAATATTCCATAGTATAGTTATACACTTCTCCAAACAATTAACACACCACCTTAAAAGTGTGTCACTTTTGATTTTGAATTTCCTAATCTTTAGGTGATTTTTTAAATATGTCATAGCCTTATTCTTTAACAATATCGCTGTAATAATATTGTTGCTAGATAGGTAAATTGTCATTGTGTACCTGGTGTACCAATCAAACTGTGATATTTTCTCAAAGTTCGCGTCACCCTATGGAATATTCTAGCATTTATAAAATGCTGAAATTAAAACCCAACTGTAGCGTCATGTTTTCTTAACATTCTCTTACAGTTTGCTTTATAAACGTGTGTCCGCAAATGCTTCGTTGCCGAGATAGAGGGTGTTAAAAATTTTCTTACAAACTGACGATTTATTTATTGCTCTAAAACCGGTGAGATATGCAAATAAAATTTGGTTGGTTTTAAAAGGTAGTTATTGCGCATTTTTTTGATATACAATTAGAAATTTAATATTCACCATTGGCGCGCATACGGGTAATATGACCCTTATGTGCGCCAATGGTGAACATAAAATTCTTAATTGTATGTCAAACAATGCACAATAACTACCTCTTAAAATCCACCAAATTGGATTTGCACACCTCAACCGGTTTTAGAGCAATAAATAAATCGTTAGTTTGTAAGAAAAATTTCAACACCCCCTATTTCGGAAACGAAGCATTTGCGGACATACATTTATAAAGCAAACTGTCATTATTTTTTCATGTAAATTACCCTTTATAGTTTGCCATACTTATTTAAAAACACCTTGAATTGATGAAAAACAAGGCTAGTTGTTAAAGTACCTAACTTTTTTATTATCCAACATAAGCGAATGAATCAAAAAACAGAATGTTAAGAAAACATGAGGCTATAGTTGGATTTTAATTTTATAAATGCTAGAATATTCCACAGGGTGACCCGAAATTTGAGAAAAAATCAGTTTGATTGGTAAACTCGGTGTACAACATTATTACAGCGATATTGTTAAAGAATAAGGCTTTAGCATGTTAAAAAAATCACTTAAATCGGACGACAGGTAAGAAATTGGAGACATTAAAAATGACAAATTTGTAAGGTGGTGCGTTAATTTCTTGCAGAAGTGTATTACACCGTAAAGTTATATTTCACAAATTCTTGAAATTAACAGACTTCACTACCGAAGGAACAAAGTATGAGGAAAAGCCTTAGAGATGCATATGGACCGCACTGTAATAAAAAGTGGACCACCGGTGCTTACATGGACCACCAATTATTGAGCTTTCTTGTTGGTTTAGCATAGAGTCTGAGAACAACTTTGGTCTTGTCATAACAGATTAGGTATATTTTTCACCGGATCTTTTTGTTACTCTCGTTCTCAGGCTCTATCTGAAATCCATATTGTTTCTGAATCTCAGATATAGATGAGGTGAACTTTGTGACAAAACTAGAATAGACTATATTACTTCCTTTGTAGTAGTAGAAGAGAAATAGCACATTTGATGCTAGTGAGAATAGCTCTTTAAATAAGTATAATACTGGTAAATATGATTTATGATTAATTTATGTAAAAGTAGATTTAACAGATTTGATATAATTTTGGGAAATATGCCGTATTCTTAAATGAAGATTTTATGTTGATACCGAATAGAATAAACTTGACTGTATGCCTTATGTGACTATTTTCTCTGTTTCTTTTATTCTATGTACCTTTTCCATTGATTCTTACAATTTTAATAAAAGCAACATTTTTAAGAATTTAAACAATCATCCTCCTCCATCTCTTACTGAGGTTGGCGACCAGTATGTCAAAGTCTGGTCTATTGAGGGCTTGATATATGAGAGCTCTGCTTTTAGTTCTGGTCCTTCCTCTTGTAGCGCCTATCCCTTTCGGAAGTTGGCGACCATCATGGCAAGCTTTACTTTGCACACTTCTTCTTAACATGCCCTATCAAGTCCCCTTGACGTTGGCGATTAACATGGCGAAACTGTCTCTGTCTCGAGCTATTCTAAATAGGTGTTCTGCTTTCTTTATTCCTGTCCACTCCCGGATATTCTTCAAACAAGAGGCCTGCTTTCTACCAATTCCTCTGCGTCCTTTGATTTTACCCATCATAATAAGACTATTATACCGGTCTTCCCTTACTACGTGTCCAAAATAGGCCATCTTTCTATATTTGATGTTATCAAGCAGCTCGCGGGTAGCATTTGCTCTCTTAAGGACTGCCACATTTGTCAGCATAGCCGTCCATGGTATTTTCAGAATACGTCTGTGCAGCCACATTTCAAAGTCCTCCAAACGGTTAATGGTGGATATTTTTAATGTCCATGCTTCGACACCATACAAGAGGACTGACCAAATGTAGCATTTAATCATGCGCTTTCGAAGTTGAAGTTGCAAGGTATCATTACAGAAGAATGACCCCATTTTTAAAAATGTCGTGCGGGCTATCTCGATTCTACATTTTATCTCTTTATCTGGATCTAGTTGTTCAGTAATATGGCAACCAAGATATTTAAAACTGGGTACTCTTTGAATTATATGACCATCAACATATAAACGTGAATCTTGATGGACCAAACGGCTAAATACCATGTATTTTGTTTTTGAACAGTTTATATTTAGGCCAAACTCTCTTCCCACTGTGTCAATGGCATTTAAAAGGTGTTGTAATCCATTCATATCATCACTTAAAATAACTGTATCGTCTGCATATCTGATTGTATTTATCAGAATTCCATTAACCTTCACACCCCATTCCAAATTATGCAGCGCTCCTTAAATATTCTATCTGAATACAAAAATTGAATGGGTTGCATATGTGAGTCCATATTAAATATAGTAATGAAACACAGACCTACTCACAATCATTTAATTATACTTTGACGACCGGTTTCGATCTCTACAATATACAGATCATCTTCAGGTCGGCGTTACAAGTAGTTAAATGCTACAATAAGAGAAAACTTGTGTTAGAACAATGTCTGATTGAAGAGATGTTAATAGAAAGCCAAATTTAAAAAATTTTATAAAATTTTTTGAAATAAAGGTTTCCAACTGTTGACATTTCAGAATATTGGTATATACAAAGGCACACCTATGAGTAAAAATGCTCATAGGCATGTATGTGCAAATGGGTGCATACAGTTTGTGAATTTGTTGAGATTAAAATTTTTAACCATTAAAAAACAAAAGAAATATAAGCTGACTTAAATATGCTTCCAAATTCAAAGTAGTAATAATAAAAGAGATAGTAATATTGTTCTAATCTACTTACATGCCGTTACAAGGATTGCGTTGCAACTTAGTTGTTGTCATATTAGTACGTCCAAATTATGCTAATTGGTTTGTTGGGATAGTGATAGGGTAAACCTACGTAACCTACGTAACATGTCTGTTTACCCTATCACTATCCCAACAAACCAATTAGCATAATTTGGACGTACTAATATGACAACAACTAAGTTGCAACGCAATCCTTGTAACGGCATGTAAGTAGATTAGAACAATATTACTATCTCTTTTATTATTACTACTTTGAATTTGGAAGCATATTTAAGTCAGCTTATGTTTCTTTTGTTTTTTAATGGTTAAAAATTTTAATCTCAACAAATTCACAAACTGTATGCACCCATTTGCACATACATGCCTATGAGCATTTTTACTCATAGGTGTGCCTTTGTATATACCAATATTCTGAAATGTCAACAGTTGCAAACCTTTATTTCAAAAAATTTTATAAAATTTTTTAAAATTTTTTAAATTTGGCTTTCTATTAACATCTTCAATCAGACATTGTTCTAACACAAGTTTTCTCTTATTGTAGCATTTAACTACTTGTAACGCCGACCTGAAGATGATCTGTATATTGTAGAGATCGAAACCGGTCGTCAAAGTATAATTAAATGATTGTGAGTAGGTCTGTGTTTCATTACTATATTTATCTGAATACAAATTTAACAACAGTGGGGACAGTATACAACCCTGTCCGACACCTCTTTGTATTTTGCATATTTCTGTTGATTTTCCATTTATGCAAGCTGTCGCTGTTTGACGCCAGTATAATTTTTCTTTGCACACTACTGCTCTGAAATGATTTGTGATTGTTGTGTTGAGCACGTACGTACATTTTTCATCCAGGAAATCCTTCGACTTCCTGGTCCCATTTTCCTTCTACTTTTCCCTGTTAAATTAGTTGCATCAATTCATATATTTTGCTGTTCCTTATAGACGGAGAGGCAGCGCTGAAAAATCTCTTTGAATTTACTAAAACTAAATTTTTCACAGTTGATTACTGTGATTGTGCAGAGAAACATACTGCGGTCGGTCAAGCGAAACGTAGAACAGGGGTTACTGAGAGGGTATCAAAGTTGCTTTCCTACAAGGTAATTAAATCCATTTACTAAGGCTGAAAATCAGTACACACATTCTAAATTGAATATAAATCAAAGTTATTATAGTCGGTCAGCTGTATGACGGGACAGAGCCGGTCGGTCGGCCCCAATGAATGTACTTACAGGGTTATTCACTATATTTTGACTCCCTTGTAAACTGCTTTATTTACAGCATTAGAAAAAAATGTAAAGTCGAGAAAACGTAGCACCTAGCCAACCTTACTCTTAGCTCTACCATTTAATTATCTACAAATATTCTGGAGTAATACTAGAAGGAATTTGCTGGTATCCCAATAAAAATTTACATCCCAAACAACATTTTAACTTCTATTTTTCAATTGAGTTAGGCATATTTCCCAAAATAAAAAGAAATACAAATATATCGATTTTTTTTTGGTCCTTATATGACAAAAGTTAGAATGAATTAGAATCCAATGTCGGAAAATGTGTTTTTAATGTTAGAAACTTTTAAATTTGGCCATGTTAAATTTTGTCTTGAAAATTCGAAAGTAGATCAGATATACAGTATATTACATGTTCATTTTATTTCAACACTCTGAATTAATGTAACTAAGGGAAGAAACTGTCTTAAATATAGCTTATGGTATGGATTTATTAGTATTTAATACAGAACAATGCTCATAAACTCATAAACAATGTTAACATTGATAAAAAGCTAATAATAAACATTGGACAAAGCAAGCAAAACAGAGCACTAGAAATCTCATCTCGGATTTCCAGTGTGGGACATTTTCTAAATTTTTTTCTTTTCCAATATTTAATTCGTGCAAAAAAATGTCAGACAGAAAATAATATGTATCATGTCCTGTCTTCAGGAGTTGATTTTTCCAATGTTTTAGTTTAGTTGAAATTTATTATACACTCCTGGCCAAGTCGAGGGACACCTCGACTCGAATTTCCTAAACCTGTTGTCCGATTTAAGTGATTTTTTCAATATATTATAGCCTTATTCTTTAGCAATATCGCTGTAATAATATTGTTGCTAGACAGGTAAATTGTCATTGTATACCGGGTGTACCAATCAAACTGTGATTTTTTCTCAAAGTTCGCCTGATCCTGTGGAATATCCTAACATTTATAAAATACTGAAATTAAAACCCAACTACAGCCCCATGTCTTCTTAACATTCTGTTTTTGATTCATTCGCTTATGTTGGATAATAAAAAGGTTAGGTACTTTAACAATTAGCCATGTTTTTTCATCAATACAGGGTGTTTTTAAATAAGTATGACAAACTTAAAGGGATAATTCTGCATGAAAAAATAATGACAGTTTAATTCATAAACGTATGTTCGCAAATGCTTCGTTTCCGAGATACGGGGTGTTAATAATAATTTTCTTACAAACTGACGATTTATGTATTGCTCTAAAACCGGTTGAGATAAGCAAATGAAATTTGATGGGTTTTAAGAGATAGTTATTGGGCAATTTTTGACGTACAACTAATAATTTTATATTCACCATTGGCGCGCATAAGGGTAATATGACCCGTACGGGTAATGTTCTAAATTTTTTATAGAAAAAAATTGTACTCCACTGAGATATATCAAATTAAAAATCATTTCTGAATTCCTCGTTCAATTTATAACAAAACATCTTTCTTATCTTTTTTTCATATGAGGCCCCGTTTTCATGCCAAAGAATAAATCATCTTAATGTTTATTTGAAATATGCAAGTTTCTATGCATATGGAATACCTCGAATACTTTGTAAGCGTTTTATTTCTTTTGTATAAAAACGTCACCTCATATGAAAAAAGGCAAGAAAGATTTTTCGTTTTAAATTGAATGATGAATTCAAAAATGATTTTTAAATTGAAATGTCTCAGTGGCGTGCTCATTTTTTCTTTAAAAAAATTCAGACGATTACCGTACGGGTCATATTACTTGTATGCGCGCCAATGGTGAATATAAAATTCTTAATTGTATGTCAAAAAATGCGCAATAACAACCTCTTCAAACCCACCAAATTTTATTTGCATATTTATCTCATCCGGTTTTAGAGCAATACATAAATCGTCAGTTTGTAAGAAAAATGTCAACTCCCAGTCCAGTATTTCGGAAACGAAGCATTTGCGCACATACGTTTTTGAAGTAAACTGTCATTATTTTTATGCAGAATTACCCCTTAAAGGTTGTCATAGTTATTTAAAAACACACTGTATTGATGAAAAACATGGCTAGTTGTTAAAGTACCTAACTTTTTTATTATCCAAGAATGAATAAAAAACAGAATGTTAAGAAAATCTGAGGTTATAGTTAGGTTTTAATTTCAGCATTTTATAAATGCTAGAATATTCCACAGGGTGTGGCAAACTTTGAGAAAAAAACACAGTTTGATTCGTACACCCGGAATACAATTAAAATTTACTCGTTTAGCAACAATATTATTAATACAAAATCACTTAAATCGGACAACAGGTTTAGGAAATTCGAGACATCAAAAATGAACCATTTTTAAGGTGTTCCGATTTTTTTGGCCAGGAGTGTAGTTATTTTAGTTCTCGTTATTGCATAAACCCCTAGTTAAACATATTTTCCGATTTATGTATTCTAAACAACTATTTTTCACAAAGACAATTCGAAAAACATCACAACTAGCTTTATCTGAAAGTATTATTGGAGAACTTTAAAGTTCTCGACAAAAGACACTACATAATATACAATATTTTCTTTATCTAGTAATAATCTTATATATCAACAAATGTTGCCATAATATTCAACAAGTCTTCACAATTTCTAGAATCTCACTTCACTAGTGCAATGGTTTTTGTCCTCCATACTCGTGAGTAATAAAGTTTTAACTGTATATATTGAACAAAGACAATTATTTTTCACGTGAGGATGATATTGATTATAGTTATAGTTTGACAATACTGTTTTTTGTAACAAGGATCTAGCGAACAAAGGATAATTCAAAACCATTTCACAATTACTCTAAATGTTTCTTGTATGTTGCTCTGGACACTGACTTCTGTGGCGAAAATTAAATGTAAAATCCGCGAGGAAAATAAACTTCCTGTAGCTGACTGTATACCATAAATCACAAAAATATTAGATTTGTTGTAAAAGGTATATTTTAAAATACCCTAAATAAGGGTCACAATACAAAACGTTTTCGGATTAAGAACACTGATGATGGATTTCTTAATCCGAAAACGTTTTGTCTTATTGTGACCCTTATTTAGGGTATTTTAAAATATACCTTTTACAACAAATCTAGTATTTTTAAAATTAAATGTATTACTTTTGATACCAATTACATTAATTTCAACAGTAGGTACTCAACAAACTAAATATAATAAGTGCACACTAAATAATTGCACACTTTTTACTGTTAATATATTGTTACGTTCTCGGTGTAATACTCAAATTATCCTACAACAAAGTAATAATCGTATGATTTATGAACAATCTATTTTTTGTAATTACTAACTAACTGCCATTTCTGTCTGTTCCCAATCCATATTTACTCAAGTGTTACTCAAAGAATCCAGGCAAAGTGGACAGCCCGGACAGCCAAGTCTGACGTCACAAATGTCACAAAATTCGGAGGAGCTTATATTGACTCCAAACAATTTTGTTTGTAACGTTAAATGGTCATAAGGAATTTTTCATTTATGTGCTTTGTGTGGCAAAATAAAATAAGACTTCATTTACGTATTTCGTTAAAGAAACGTGTTAATTAAGAGATTTTTATTCGTTTTTGCTCAGGTGGTTTTTATTCCTTAGTGGTTGAAAATAAACATAACCTCAAAACTGTTTACGTACTAATCATTGCATTAAATTAACTCACCTGGGCAAAAACGAATAAAAATCTCTTAATTGACACGTTTCTTTAACTAAATACCTAAATGAAAAGTCTTATTTTGTCACACAAACCACGCAAACAATAAATTAAAAATTCCTTATGAGTGTTTATAAACAAAATTGTTTGTAGTCAAATATAAGCTCCTCCCAATTTTGTGACGTCAAGACTTAGGATGTCCATACTATTCATACTAAATTTACTATACTCTGTTTTTAAACTAGGACGAATAAGTCAAATTTACCGCACCGTAATGCTTCTTTATAATTGGTTCAAGTTTACTCCATTGTTATGAAATTTTGACACTATTGGAATGTCCAAATTAAAACTGCAAGGCAAGCATTTATAAAAATGAAGACAATGCTTACAAACAAAGACCTTCAGTTGCTTCTCAGATTGAGGACTCTAAGATGCTACATAATTGAGGACTCTAAGATTCTACATATTTTCTATATTACTATACGGAATGGAAGCTTGTACATTGAAGAGACAACACATAAGAAAAATAGAAGCGTTCGAAATGTGGTGCTATAGAAGAATATTGAAAATTCAGTGGGTTCAAAGGATTACCAATGTTAAAGTACTACGACATTTAAATAAGGAGTTAGAAATTATGAACAGTATACAAACAAGAAAACTGGAATATTTGGGTCACATAACCAGAGGAGAAAACTATGAGTTGCTGAGAATTATTATGCAAGCAAGAATCCAAGGAAGAAGAAGACGCATCTCCTGGCTGAGGAACCTTAGAAAATGGTTTAACTGCACTTCATTACAACTATTCAGAGCAGCAGCCAAAAAAGTGACCATATCCATTATGATATCCAACCTCCCATAGGAGATGGAACTTTAAGAAGAAGGCATTATTTAAGTTAGACAGGGTGTCCCCGAAAATAGTGCGTTCCTTAAAGGTATAGATAGAAGGCACCATGTAGAGCAAAAAAGTCTTATAACATTTTTTTCTAAATGTAACCGTTTGGCTAAAAAACCAAAATACATTTTGGTATGCAAATTGAAATCTGACAACTATGTATACAACAATCTAAACATAGACAATCACAATTCAAAAATAGTTGCAGCATTTTAGCCATAAGTATTTACATTAAACCCTGTTTTCATCCTAAACAAACAAACAAATTCTTGTTTTGTTTGTTTTTCAAACATGGGGTGGTACAATTATTTTGCAGGTGTACCTGTCTGGCCTACATTTGTGGTGTCAATAAACTAAATCACAAACAGTTCTTGTACAGTGATGCCAAATTAGTTAATTTTATGAAAATAAAAGTTCGCTTATATGGCGAACAATGTAATTTTTTTCTTGGAAACGGTTAACTTCAGAAAAAAATGTTATAGGACTTTTTTGTTCTACATTGTGTATTATATCCATACCTTAAAGGAACGCACTATTTTCGGGGACACCCTGTTATAAGCGATTTTTTGTGTTTTTTCCTTTCCTTTAATTTTTAGATTTTTAGTCGGCTTTCATATAAAAAACAGTTGTTTTTGAACTCTTTAGCGACGTATTAGTATAATAATATTTATGGATTACCATCGAAGGCTGACATGATCAACCAAAAAAGAAGATGTATTTGGTGATTTTTCTAGTGACATTATTGAGTGCGAATCTGTCTATTGAATGTACTCCTCATGGTTTAAAAACAGTGTATAGACGGTTGAGACTGAGTTTAGTGAATATAGTATACATTGCACGATATTGATACAAAGGCAAGACCGTTGGTCATAGCTCTCCAGATACTACTCAATATTCAAACAATTAAATAATCATGTATAAACATTTTCAATTTGTTTGCAACACGAAAATGCAGCAGCTGCATAATACTCTGTTAAATCGGAGAGTGCAGGAAGAGTCTATACCGGTTTCGGAGGTCCTTTCCCCCTCATCAGTAGTCCCATATCCTCTTCTCTCCGATTTCTCCAGGTATCACACTTTGGATCTTTCCGAATTGTAAAGATAGAAATGTCACGGATGAACTAGAGCCATCTACCGAAAAACAAAGTAAGTTATCAATCGAAGTAGCAGCACAGAAAACGACACTAAATATCGTTCCCGTACCGCCAGATTGACAACAAGTGGAATACTTTCTTTGTTTACACCTCCTGAGATTTTCAAAATTTATAAATCATACAGGATGCCGAGGTAATTAAGATGAGAGAATTTTAAATAATTCACAACTCATCTCAGTATCATCTCAAAAAAATTCTCTCATCTTAATTTCCTCGGCATCCTGTATGATTTATAAATTTTGAAAATCTCAGGAGGTGTAACCAAAGAAAGTATTCCACCTGTCGTCAATCTGGTGGTATGGGAACGATATTTATTGTCGTTTTCTGTGCTGCTACTTCGATTGATAACTTACTTTGTTTTTCGGTAGATGGTTCTAGTTCAGGGGTGGGCAAATACTTTTAAGCGCGGACCAAAATGACATTTTCAAAATATCTCCCGGGCCGGAAGACTATACCGTGAACGCACGCTGTGTACCCGCCAATTTTTTTGGTGGAGTTTTTCCCTGCACTGCCCAAGATTTTTTTCACACAAACGCTATAAGTATCATTTTAAAGCATTTAGACAAAGAAATTTGACGAAGAAGAATTTTTCAACGGGCCGGATAAAGTAAGCAAAAGGGCCGGATCCGGCCCGCGGGCCGGCTTTTGCCCACCTCTAGTTTATCCGTGACATTTCTTTCTTTGCAATTCGGAAAGGCCCAATGTATGATACCTGGGGAAATCGGAAAGAAGAGGATATGGGACTACTGATGAGGGGGAAAAGACCTCCGAAATCGGTATAGACTCTTCTGCACTCTCCGATTTAACCAGAGTATTAGACAGCTGCTGGATTTTCGTGTTGCAAAGAAATTGAAAATGTTTATACATTTTTAATTCATTTACTCTTTTGTAGGAGTATTAAGGAATCTTTCTTGTTGGAACTTTTACCACGCTGAGCAGATGAGTTGTGAATTATTTAAAATTCTCTAATCTTAATTTCCTCGGCATCCTGTACGATTTTTAATTTTTGAAAATCTCGGGAGGTTGTAACCAAAGAAAGTATTCCACCTGTTGTCAATCTGGTGGTATGGAGACGATATTTATTGTCGTTTTGTGTGCTACTTCGATTGATAACTTACTTTATTAAATAATCGTTCGCGATATTATAAATTTTTCTTTTAAACTTTAGTTCTATATTTGATTGAAAGCTACCAATATGATATTATTTTAAGACATTGTTTAATTATTTTGTACTCTGTAACTTAATACTGATTTACTCAAATTATCTTACAAACCACTCATCTTTTACCGCTTGCAGAAGTAAAGCCCAGAGCTCTTTTTTTGTATCAAAGTAAAATGGTCAGTAATTTTTTGATACTACTCTGTAGGATTACGTTAGAAACATGACAAACTTATTGATATTATAAATATAAATAAATTTAGTTTAGTTTTTTAGTTGTAAGATACGTTTACACTGACTGGTAGACCTAAAGTTTATGTAAAATAATATTTTGTATGATGACATATACAGTGAACGCCGCTATTTTTCTGAAAAACTAATAGTTTTCAAGTTTTCTTCGGAATTGATGAACAATGAAGGCTTTTATGGTCAAATGCTGGTTTATGTTTATTATAACCTTTCATTGCTGACGAAATATAACCTACCTAACGAGACCTGGGTGCTAACTTTTTCGTTGAATTTATATTGTAGTGTTTTGGTCGAAATGGCCCTGGAATTGCTTCATCCATAATTTGAATCTAAACTGACGTTATAAATACACTTTTATCTACTTACTCAATAGAAATACGACTTGTTTAAGTCAAAGTCAAACAAATACTAACCTCTGAACGAATGTTGTGCATATCTGCATATGACGCCTGAAGACGTCATTCACACTCGACCGTAGTAACAGTATGACGTTATTAGGCGTCATCAGCATTCAAAGGGATAATAGTTTGACCATAGTGTCGCCTTTTAGTTCCGCTACAGATTATTCAAGACAAAAAAAAAAACATTAAAAACTGTCCTCGAATTTCATACAACCTTTTTTGTTTAGAGTGATTACTAAATAGTAGTATCTTTTTTTACAAATGTTTTCACAATATTGTGGAGTCCAGTGGTAATAACAAAACAACGGGAACCATATCACTCCCTTGGATTAATACTTCACTTTCAAGTAAGTCTTTTTTCCAATATCGTGAATATTACTAATATTACAAACTCTTGGAGATGCAAAGAAAAAGATCGAACCTCATTTAAATAGTCGTTAACGAACTAGCAATATGAGACTTAATATTATTGAGTCGGCTCGAAGGACCAACATGTTTTCTATAGAAATATATCACACTTAGCAGGATTTATCTGAATAGTTCGATGAAAGATTTGTTCTCATGGATTGGCGAAGCTTAGAGATTATTTCCTAGAAGCCAAAAAGCTCCTACAAACATGGATAAAAAGAGTAAAACTTATTTTAATATGTTAGATTTACTAAAAGCATTCATATCCAGCCAAATTATAACTTGTTGAAGTCACCAGTGAAAAATGGCATAGGTTCTTTCAGTCGAAAAAAAAATTAGTACATGCAAGTTCGCTAATGTTTTATGCTTCAACAAGACCGTTATTGTATTTTCTGAAAAAATAGCGGCAGTCACTGTAAATGAGTATAAGTATCACGGAAACGTCAATTTCCTTCGTGTTTATTATTGTAATTTGTTTTGATTATCTATATTTTGATACTCTTACTTTTAGGTAGACATTGAAGTCTGCATTACATATCGACTACATTTTAGCTCTCTAGATATGTACAGTTCTTTTTTCATTCGTTTTTTGTTTCGTTGTATAGAGTTAAAGGATGTGTTTTCACTTTTTAATTTTTATTTCTAAAAGATGTCCCATTAATAATTCCATTTAATCATTTTAGACTTAATTTTAGACAAAAAAATTTGATTAATAGCAGTTGAAAATTTGTTAACAGTTTAACGGTGTCTAGTCGGACCAACTTTAATGTATGGGAATACTAGAACAGGGAAATTTTTAATTATGGAACAAGTTTAAAATTTGGAACGTTGGACTAGGAAAATGTTCCATGTATTTTGCCGGATAGGGTGATAAATAGCAGTCTGATTTTTGCATGAGAGTTTAATGAAACGGTAACAAATCAATTGGAAGTTCTCTCCGACAAAATATATGGGGCGTTTTCGGAATCCGACGTTCCAAATTTTTAAACTGTTCCACAATTAAAACTTCCACTGTTCCAGTGTTCCCGTACATCAAAGTTAGTCCGACTAGATACCGTTAAGCCAAATTTTCTGCTTGCTATTAATCAACTTTTTTTGGTACGTGGATCCAGGCCTATTTTTAATGTCAAAATATTTGTGGTCACAATATATTATGTATTTCTGCGCCACATGCCTCTGACAGTCTGGCCTCTCAACGACGGTTTTTTTTACGTTCAGGCTCAGAACCGGTTTGTCAGTGAAATAGTTTAAATAGGTGAATTGATTTTGAACTCTTTTCAATGCTTCACCGTTATTACAGAAAATTAATTACGAATTATATTAAATTGGTGTATTTATTTTATCCTTAATAAAAACTAAGTCTATTACATTATTAATTAACAAGAGGATTTAAAAAAATATATTTATTGTTTAATATATTATTAATTGGACAACTTATATTTAATCTTCTTTTTGATTATTTTCTTTGTCAATTTTATTTTTCATTTATAATGCTTATTGCTAAACTTACTATACTTCAACACAGCTTTTCATTTCCTTAAGAGAAAACATCTAAATTCTGTTTCAGCAACATCACTGCATTACTTATAAAATACATTATTACATGTATGTAATCATTTTCTTGATTAATGATATGCAATTTATTTATGAACTGGTATATTCAACACTAATAATGTTCGAGTTTCTTGTTATCACCTCTATGTTTTTGTTTTTTATTTACCATAACCAACACCAGAATAAAGTTCTTTGCACTATTTAATCTTGAATTCAACTGTGTTCTTTTGCTTATGATTTACTGAAAATTAATGTTTATTTGGAAAATAATAAAAACTTTAACAAACCAGATTTTGCTACTTATTCACTGTAAAACCTTATAAAAATCTGGTTATTAAACCTTATAGGAAACCAGAGAATATTTCTATTCTTGTCACTCTGCAGCTTCTTCTCATGAACTCCATTTCAGTTGCTTTAATTTTGGACCTGTTTCGTTTGTTTATTACCCAATTCTCTGCTCCATAGGTCATTAAACTACGTACCAAGGTGTTATATATTCTCTTCTTTGTATTTCTCGTAATCTGTCTATCCCAAAGTACCCCGTTCATTTGTTTAATACATGTTCGTGTCTGTGCTAATCTTCTGGTTATCTCTTGCTCGGTGGTTGTATTATTTGAGAATATGAATCCTTGAAGTTGAAACCCTGTTGTTGTTAAGGTTTTTTAAGGCTTCTATTTGTGTTCCATAGTTCTTTTCTGGGAACCGTGTTATATGCCTTTTTTAAATCGATGAATGCCATGTGTACTGGTCTATTTTTTGCCAATTTTTTCTCAATTAAAAATATTTTTTTTTCTCACTTAAAAAAGTATATATGCATATTGTATTGTTGTTTGCTTGGGTTTATATGACTGCGCCAATTGACTCGCCAATTCAATTATTAGAGTTCTTGAACTCTATTTAAGTTAGCTGTCATATATTTATGTAAAACATTGTTTTGATTAAATTATATTCAAGAAATTTTTATATTATATTAAAAACTGTTCTGGAGTTCTAAAGTGTGTTCTGGAGCTGTTAGTAATTACAAGTTTAGCAATATGTATATTTTTAACGTGTACAATTTTTCATTTTATTTTACTTTTAATTTTTTTATTTTATTTTACAATGTATCTAAATACTTTTCATTTTAGAAAATACATCCAACTGATTGAAGCCAACTTTTCTCTAGTCGCTGTATATATCCCATACACGTACAAATCATCCTATGTACTCGAATTAAATAGAGAAAATGTCAAAAATGAGAACCTAGCCAACTTGTCACAATTCAATTGAACTCAAAATTGCAACGCTGTTAAAATTTTTTAAATATTTTAGTCCAAAACAAATCGGAACTTTCCCGCTAGTGGTGGATATTAAAATAGTTAAAAGTGTCAATAAATTCAATTATTAAAAGTTGTATTTGTGGTGTTGTCACTTTTAGGTTAGGTTAAGTACATAACCTTGTCAAGCTTTAAAATGTCATCAGGAGCGCCATCTCTTAGAAAGTTTTAAAACCTTTTTGGACAAAAACTGCTGTACAATAGGGCTATTCATCGCTTTTCTTTTTTTTTAAACCTTGACGTATGACGTATAATATATATATACGTCATAAGTTATTGTTATATCCCAATATACCAATGACGTATACGTTAAGGGTACAAAAAAAAAAGAAAAGCGACGAATAGCGCCATTATTAAGTAATATTTACAATATATTATGGGATAAAAATAATAAACCATGTTGCATGAGGACAACATATTACTAAAATACTCTTAGAAGTACATATAATTCTGCAAATTCAATGTCATGGCGTTTAACTGATTTCAAATTTTTCGGAAATTGCTCATCAATTGTTGTGATATGCTGGCAGCTTCTCGTTTAATCCATGCAATTATATCGGTTGTGTTTCATTTTTTTTACATTATCTGTATTTTTCTCATCTCAATCGGACAAATACGAAGAGTTTATAATTTTAAGTGAAAAAGTTACGAAGCACAAATATAAACATTACATCAACATTTGTTATTTTTGTTTAACTATTTTGTTTCGAGTTCACACTTCCTGTCAGGTGATATGAGTGGTGATGTGTATGTGACAAATATAATAAAATAAAGAAAATGATTAAGGCCAATGTGTTTGAATGTTCTTTTTACCTGTCTACATACACCAGTACACAATAGTAATCAATAAAGAACCAATCGGATGTAAAATATGAATTGATGGCATCAGTAAGGAACAAGTAATGGAAATAAAATACCTTGGATTTACATTGTCTAGCTACGGATACTTGGACAAATAGTGAGAAATCAAGTAAAAAAAGCAAATAGACTTTCAGGATGCCTTAAGAGGAAACAGTAGCGAAAACGCGTTCCAAGATTGCGGCTGTAATTTTGAATATTTTTTCGAGATTTTTGGCATACGTATTCGTAATATAATAAAGAATGGCGGTACAGAGCTCAATTTGAAAAATATATAAATATGAGGAAATTACTCTGTAATTAAATACAATATTAAAAAAACGAGCCTGTACCGCCATTAAGAAGAATAAAAAAATACACTTTCTTCAAATAAACTTTTTTATCCGATGCCTAGATTTTGTGTCATTTTGGAACTACTAAAATTTTTTATTTCATTAGTAGTTCCAAAATGACACAAAATCTAGGCATCGCTTTTAAAAATTTATTTGAAGAAAGTGTATTTTTTTGTTCTTCTTAATGGCGGTACAGGCTCGTTTTTTTAATATTGTATTTAATTACAGAGTAATTTCCACATATTAATATATTTTTCAAATTGGGCTCTGTACCGCCATTCTTTATTATATTACGAATACGTGTGCCAAATATCTCGAAAAAATATTCAAAATTACAGCCGCAATCTTGGAACGCGTTTTGGCTACCTGTTGATCGCTACTGTATCACCTTAATATCACCATATCGTCGGCCTCATATGAAAAGTGTCTAAGTCCAAATTAACAAATTTTACAGGAGACGAAAAAAACTGATTTAAAGAATGATTTTGACTTACAACTTTATCTTATTTGACACAGTTATTTAGAACAGTGTCCGTTAGCCTTCTCATAGAGATAGATCTATTTTTAAAATTTTATTACTTTAAAAATGGAGTTAGGCAACTTTCATTTTTGAAATAAGGAAAAATTTTGGAATTAGGCACATATAATAACGGAAAACATGAAGAAATATGCGTAACTCCATAAAAGTCGCCAAAAATAAACTGTGAAAAATACTTAAGTCCCACAAGAAAAACAAATGTGGGGTTTTAAGGAGAATAATGCTACTTAAATGTAGTTAACACAAAAACTATAATAATATGATCAAATTGAACTTACCTTCAATAAGTTAACACTATTTGCATGAAGATATTATGTTAGCTTATAATACTTTTCTTGAAGATATAACACAGCAGCGCACCAAAAGTACATCTAACCTCAATGACAATGATGGACTTTGGCAAGTTTCATGTGATTTACCCCACGCCGTGGAGTTGGGTAGAATTATTTTTTGTGATTCTAGTGACATCTATAGACTTTTTTGAACTTTTTTGTCTTACTATGCATGCATACCATAAATATTAATCAGATGGCGCAAAAATCTCATTTTTGCTTATTTTGGGACTTAGGCACTTTTCATATGAGGCCGACGATATTAACACTAAGATAAAGTCAAGAATTTATAAAGTCAGCGTAAGATCAATTAATAATGACATACCTACGCATCAGAAAGAAGACCCGTTACAGCACTAAATAGAAAAAAAGAATAGGATAACCACATAAGAAGAATGGGAGAGACACGTGTGATCAAATAGCAAGAGAAAAATCACCAATCGGTGGAAGTATCGACCCAACGAACAAAAGATGGAGTGGCAAACTCCATAGAGGTATCAATCCGCCCATGAACAAGCAGAATTGCTGATAAAGAGGAAGAAGATATAGACCAGGCAATATCGCAAAAATTCAAATAAAAAATGTAATTTTTTGCAAAATTGTATTTTTTATAAACGAACCACTATGTTTTTGATTTAATTAAAAAGTAGATGTTTCAGCGAAGGAAAATGGGCCCTAGCAGAAGTAAAAAAAAATCATCAGGGAACTTTTCTTTGAAAAAAGGAGTGTTTTTTCTAAACAAAAAAACACGATTATCTAGAAAACGTTCGGATTTTTTTTCTAAAAAATTTTGTGGTATTAAAAACATAAGTCAGACAGCTGAAAAGCTTGAGTTTTCTGCTAAACGAGAGGGACCCCTGAGATTGAAAGAAAGAGCAGATTAGCACAAGCCAGAAATGCTTTTTTGAAACTTAATAAAATTCGAATTGAAAAATATTGATACTATGGTGCATTTCACGTTAAGAATAGAACATTGCGGAGATAGCCCCGTGCATTTCTTATGAGCCATAGAAGCGCACCGATGCCACGCCGTACTGACTAGAATGAATCGTATATCGGCAGTCGAGTATCCACCTGTGCGCGAGAAGTTTGGCGACACTGATCTCCGTAAGCGTAATGTTCTATTCTTAACGTGAAATAAACTATAGATATGTTCTTGTACACACTTATGACAAATGAATGAATGGGAAAAGAAACGTATTTTGGAAGTATACAAAAGTATCAGATAATGTAAGCCACCTGTCTCCTGATTATCTAACATCTCACGTGACTAGACAATGTACGGTAGAAGTGGACGCAAAAATACTCGGCACATTAAGAAGAAGAAGAAGAATATATTAAAGTATAATATGTTCACCAAGTAAGCGTGCGCTTCCGAAATGCCGGCAAAAGACTCACTACATTTCTAGAATCAGATATTGGATATGTTTCATTCAAATGAAACAATATAGACATCTATGGAGGAAAATTAAAGAAAGATAAAATTAGCCAAAGAAAAATGAATGAAATTGAGGATGTGATATCAAGGCTCGACTTATTTAATGTACACAAAAAGGTAAAAGAAATTAGCAGCATATTTAAAAAAGTAGTTCCCTAGATAGTTGGCAATAACAAAATCATTGTTAGTGAGAACAAAAAGACAATGGAAACTATATATCAGCAGAGCCGGATTTAATGCAGTGGGGGCCCCTGGGCAGAATTGGTATACCATTAAACAAATTGTTGTTATGACTATGGTATGGTTAAAGTCCGGGTACTTTTCGAGATGTTTTAACTGAAAATTCCTTGATTATGTCGGGTATGTCTAGTTGCTTTAAGGCATTGTGTTCAATGCTCGCATATAAAGAGATGGTTCAAACGCTCTTGGCCTATGATAGACCGAAGTCGATTTTTAATTAACTTAAATTTTTAGAGTGATCTCTCTCTACTGCAGTTAGTTACCATCAGAACTAAATATAAACGAAGTGTCACTACAACGTTTGGAACCGCATCATTCACATTTTTCTCTTTTAACCGTCGCTAAATTTGAAGTTCTTTACTTATATTTGATAAGCCCATTTCCTCTTTAAATGAATTGAAAAATTCTACAAATTGTACTATTTCGACACCTAATTTTTTATCTAAAAAAAATGCTATAATTGTCGGTAAGCTTCAGTGTGTGAGCTTCGATTTCATTGGGAGTTAAATTTTCGAAATAATGTAAAAATCCAAAATTGGAATGAATGGATTCATATGCCGAAAGCCTATAACTTGAAGAGGAAATGAAGTGATTTATAATAGCTATAAAATTTTGAGTCCTAAATTTCTCTGATGTTGTCATTTCAGTGTCTGAATTATTCCTTAAGAGAATATAAATTTTTTAATTGATTTTAAGTGCCGCCACTCCTGATCAATATTTGGATCTTGGAGAATACGACTTGTCTATATCCTCTCTAAGATTTCATTTCAAACTATTGCAAATATCCCTGTTTTCAGTAAACACACTCGATTCTACAAACCATTTGTATCGCTACGAGTTTCAAATTGTTGCCCATCGTCTTTTGAAATTTTTCATAATACTCCTTTAATCTGATTATAACCTTTAACTAGTTCTTTTGCGGCATAACTTCTAGACGACCATCTAGTAGTATTTATTCTTTGTTAGGAACAATAATATTTCTGCCATGGTCGGCGTTGCTCTCGCTTCAAGACGTTTTTAAACATTCGATTAACAAGTTGTATCTATATGTAGAGGAAGTGAAAAATGCATAGGGTTCATACAGTCCTTCCAACAAATCAAAGAATTCTATGGCAGTAGGACAACACTTAGCTGCAGCTATAGCAAATAAATTTAGAGAGTGGGCGACACATGGAATCTACAACGCCAAGATATTATGTTATCTAAATTTTAGCTGAACACCATTGTATTTTCCACTCATAACTGCCGCATTGTCGTAGGACTGTCTCCTGCAGCTTTTCAAATCGATATCATCTTCTTGCAAGAATGTCATTAAAAAATTAAATATATCTTCTGCTTTATGACCGTAATTTTCCAAAAATACATTTTTAATAGGAGAAAAACCTTTCATATAACGAAATATTACAGTTAATTGATTGACAAAAATTATTCTATGTGAATAATGTGCTGTTTTTTAAGTTTGGGGCTTTGTGGGGGCCCCGGGCAGCTGCCCAGCCTGCCCCCCTTAAATCCGGTACTGTATATCAGAGTTGTTTGACGATGGCAGAAATAATTATACTAAATTCTACTAAAATTAAGGATTTATTAAGACTAAAATGAGGAAAGCTTGTGGTCCAGATGATACACCGACTGAGTTGCTGAAACTGATAAATGAAAATAACATAAAAGAAGTAGTAAAACTTTATAATACGATATATAACATTGAAGTTCTAAAAGTAATTCAGAGATGGAAACCCCAAGGAAATAGAACAAGATGAAAGCCCCGTAAAATATGGAGTGACGACGTAGAGGGGAATCCTCTAAAACCATGAATATCAAGCAGTGGCGAAGGATAGGGCAGAATGGAAGAACATTGTTAAGCAGGCCAAGACTCACAAAGGGTTGTAGCGCCATTAGAAGAAGATATAACATTGGAGTGATTCCCACAGATCGGATTAAGTATATCATTGTCCAATACATAAAAAACACAATGCTAGGAAATGCTCAGAATATCGATTAATTAACATAATGAGCCACACTTAAAGATTTTCCTAAGAATACTTCACAACATAATTAGGAGCAAATGCGAGATTTCGAAGAAACCCAATTTGGTCTTAAAAATGGGTGACTGCACCTTTTGCGCTAAATTAGCTATTACAAAAATGCCGTGATCAAAGAAAATATGTCTTTGCATGCTTTGTGGATTTCTAAAAGGCATTCAATAACTAAAGCATGTAAAATTAATGCAGGTGCTAAAAATATACGATTAGATGATAAAGATATTCGTGTCATTAAGAGCCTGTACTGAAATCAAACCATTCCCGTAAAAATTGGAGATATCTACACCGATGAAATATCCATAAAACGAGGAGTTAGACAAGGTTGAATTGTGTCCCTAATATTGTTCAATGTTTACTTCGACCACTAATTTAAAAAAAAGCACTTGAGAGATGACTGTCCTGTGGAATAAAAATCAACTGGGAATTATTTTATGTAATTAGATAAAACGCAGAAGAGCACTGACTAAAGCCACTTTTCTGAAAATTAAGACATTTCTTTTCAATAACCATCTGTGTTTAGAATTAAGACAAAGAATGATTAAGTGCTATGTTTGGTCGGTACTCCTGTATGGAGCAGAAGTATAGACCCTGAAAGTATCAAGCATGAACTGAGTTGAAGCATTAGAAATGTCAATTCGTAGAAGGATGTTGAAGATACCTTGGCAAGGAAAACTAACGAGGAGATACTAACTAAGGAATGTCAACAAAGATAAAGAATTACTGAGAAGACTGTTAAACCGTTGCGATTGATAAAAATATACTTGTATATTTATCAATCAACCGTTAAACACTGTTTAAGGAGATAGCTACATCGATGAAATATCTATAAAACGAGGAGTTAGACAAGGTTGAATTGTGTCCCTAATATTGTTCAATGTTTACTCTGACCACTAATTTAAAAAAGCACTTGAGAAACAGCCCTATGGAATAAAAATCAATAAAAATCAACAGAACTAACGAGATACTAAACTAGAGAATGCCAACAAAGATAAAGAATTACTGAGAAGACTGTTAAACCGTTGATTGATAAATATACTTGTATATTTATCAATGAACCGTTAAACTCTGTTTAAGGAGATCGCTACACCAATGAAATATCTATAAAACGAGGAGTTAGACAAGGTTGAATTGTGTCCCTAATATTGTTCAATGTTTACTCCGAACACTAATTTAAAAAAGCACTTAGAGCCATATGGAATAAAAATCAACTGGGAATTACTTTATGTAATTAAATAAAACGCAGAAGAGATGATTAAAGCCACTTTTTTGAAAATGAAGACATTTCTTTGCAATAACCATCTTTGTTTAGAACTAAGACAAATAATGATTAAGTGGTCGGTACTCCTGTATGAAGCAGAAGTATGGACCCTGAAAATATCAAGCATGAACTGAGTTGAAGCATTAGAAATGTCAATTCGTAGAAGGATGTTGAAGATACCTTGGCAAGGAAAACTAACGAGGAGATACTAAACTAAGGAAGGTCAACAAAGATAAAGAATTACTGATAAGACTATTAAACCGTTGCGATTGATAAAAATATACTTTATTTATCAATCAACCGTTAAACACTGTTTAAGGAGATAGCTAAACCGATGAGATATCTATAAAACGAGGAGTTAGACAAGGTTGAATTGTGTCCCTAATATTGTTCAAAGTTTACTCCGACCACTAATTTAAAAAAGCACTTGAGAGACAGCCATATGGAATAAAAATCAACTAATATCAGTACAAATCAACATAACGAGATACTGAACTAGAGAATGCCAACAAAGATAAAGAATTACTGAGAAGACTGTTAAACCGTTGATTGATAAATATACTTGTAGGTACCTATATTTATCAATCAACCGTTAAACACTGTTTTATTAGCCACCAATGAAATATCAATAAAACGAGGAGTTAGACAAGGTTGAAATGTGTCCCTAATATTGTTCAATGTTTATTCCGACCACTAATTTAAAAAAGCACTTGAGAGACAGCCATATGGAATAAAAATCAACTGGGAATTACTTTATCTAATTAGATAAAACGCAGAAGAGATGATTAAAGCCACTTTTCAGAAAATGAAGACATTTCTTTGCAATAACCATCTTTGTTTAGAACTAAGACAAATAATGATTAAGTGCTATGTTTGGTATGTACTCCTGTATGAAGCAGAAGTATGGACCCTGAAAATATCAAGCATGAACTGAGTTAAAGCATTAGAAATGTCAATTCGTAGAGGGATGTTGAAGATACTTTGGACGACAAGGAAAAATAATGAGGAGATACTAAGAAGAGTGTCAACAAAGATAAAGAATTACAGAGAAGACTGTTGATACGGTTAAACACTGTTTTCTGTTTAGTGGCTTAAGTCCTACAATATTTCACCAAGAAATTTCAGTTACCAACATAAGAGTGGATAACTTCTTTGGTTTTTCATTTTTTACCATGTATTCTTCATGATACACAAAAATATTATCATTTTTTAAAGTCATCTACTTTAAAGTAGATAGTAGGCAGATAAAATTAAATTATAAATCTATTTTTTGTCTTATCAAGTAATACAACAAAATACTTCGTTTAACTATATTTGAGAATTACTTTTAAAGTGGAAATCGAAACGTCAAAATAAACTTCTTTTTAACTGAAATTGCGGTTAATTCTCATTAATTATTTTTTTAAGCTGTTGTTCGTTGTCTTCTGTTAAAAATACACAATTATTTTGGTTTACCTAAAAAAAGTAAATTTAACAACCCTGGTAGGATTCGGACTCGAGCCTACATAGTTGCCAACCCAGCACTCTAACCACTACACCATCGAGAGTTTTTAATTTTGGTTATGAAGGTGGTAGCGTGGTAGCCTCTGTCTGACAGCTGGTGTCAAATCAAGTTTATTCTTTGAAAATAAAAGTACCAGCTTAATTTTAATATAATAAATTAATATAGCATAAATTATCAAAATGAAATTTAAATTAACGGACCTGAAAGAACTAGTGAATAATATTGACTATTTGCTTGAAAATGAATTGCGCGATATTATGCAAAGTTTTTATTTCGAATCCTTAATTAATATAAATACAGTAGACACAGAATATTTCAGGTAAGTATGAAAATAAAATTTGTAAATAACATATATTTTAAATTAAATAATATAATGTTTATATGGGATTAAGCCATGGGATTAATAATAAAGAGACATAGTAATATTTTAGAAATAAAAATGTAATACGAGATTTCAAATATTTAAACTTTTGTTTATGCCAAATATCTCAGAGTGCGTAATTATAAAATTTCTTCATATTTGACATGTCGGTTTCTAGGTCGGTTGATGTTTTTAAAACATTATTTTTGAATAAAAAATATATACTGTACATGTATATTATGTTGTTGAAAACAGAACAAACTAGTTTTTTTCATAGTTTAATATCTGCCTCCCAGATTTTCCAGATTTCCCAGATCTGACTTATTATATTTTATTATTATAGTTAATTATAATAATAATAATATTAATATACAATCGTTGAAAAGTATTATATATTTCCTGGGTTTGTTAAATAATTTAGATCGACTGACAGTGGCTGGAAATTACTAGGCAACCAAACATACGTGCTCGAAGCCGACAAAAAAATATTTAGATTCCTCTGTGGCTCAGTGCCCGCCCAGTGTTAGGAGAGCCAACCTTTGAATTAAGGGGTCGTGAGTTCGAATCACATCAGGGGTAGGAAATTTTTCTTTTGTTAAAAATTTAATAGGTGAAAATAGGTTCTATACTTGTGGGATCGGTACCTACTCACCGGAGGTACCGCAGACGTTCGGATAAAATTAGCGTCTTTTTGGAAAGACAATGAAGTCGACTTTTCAAAGTAACAAGACGTTCACTTACCGCACACACAATACATTATGTACTCCCCTGAGTTAGTTATAAGTATATGAAATTACGTGGCTAAAGGTTCAACACCAAAGCCAGAAAACAAAAAACAAAACAAAAAAATATTTATGATGCAGTTTATTAACAAAATAAAATTGGATCAATTAAAACAATAGTATAATACCTAGTAGGGGAGGCAAGGATGCTAAATTTGCAGTTACTAAAGCGTTATGGGAACCTATTGGGTTGTGAAGATTAGGTCCTAAAATCAAAAAAAGTTAAGTTTTTCAGTTTAGTTAGGACTTTCCATTTTTTAATTTAATTTTCCATTTCCAACAATCAATTATTCCGATTATACCGCCAACTATCCATAATTCGAAAAAATGTCTCCGATAAAATTTATTTATTTTTACTTAAGGAATCCAAGGCATCCCAGGAATCCAAGGAATCCCCAGGCATTGATTCAATACCATGTGAAATACTACAATTACTAGGTGACAAAGGATTACATATCATCCATTTTATCTGTGTCGCTGTTTGGAATTCAGGAAAATGGCCATCTGTACCTCAATTTATATCCCGCTCACTGGCGAAGCGTCCATGTAACCGTTGTTACCATTGGTAACAGTTAAAATTTGCAAATAAATATTTTGTGACTACTATGAAATAATTCCATTTATATTTTTTAAAAATAGAAATATTTGTTAATAATATCTACCTAATTCAGTAAGATAGCCAAATAGCACGAAAATATCAGCGAGTTTATGTAAAATCGGTTGCACGTTATTATAATACGCCCTTACCGTGCGCCGAGCCGTTACCACTTCTGTGAGTGGCAACGATGGTAGGATCTTTGTATCGGTCAGGACTGGATCGTCTCTGAAAATTTTGCAGGCACGATGGCTTGAAGCCGCTGTGGATTAGTATTCGTGTTACCAAATTTTAATTTGGTGACGCTAGGTAAGGGCCGGTAGGTACTTTATGTCCCGGTTAGCTAATCGGGACATAAAGTAATAGTCTATCGGGACAGAAAATACCGACCGTAAGAATATCAGACTTAATAAATGCAATTTTAATTATTATTATAATTATAAGGTAATAATTATAATTCCATTTATGAAGTCTGTTATTCTTAGGGCCGGTATTTTCTCGATTAAACTCCGGTTATTTAACCGAACCGGCCCTTTGGATTCGATTATTGCATAATATGCATTATTATTATTATATAACTTGTAACTGTACTTGCTTACTATACAGATAACATATCTATACCTTTTTATCCTATATAAATCATACAGTGAGTCCACGGTTGGAATGCCCAAGAGGAAAACTTTTTTATTGTCAATTTTAGCGAAAAATGTCATTCTTGATAAAAAGCTTTGATTGTTCTAGAACCCCATAAAACGAAATAAAATTCAAGTTTTTCAAATCCTGCTTAATTTTGTAGCCAATTTTATGTAAATCCCTATAAATTTTTGCACTAAGTTCGAAATCGTAACAATAATCTAGTGTTGCCAAGCCACAATGTAGCTTAGTAACTGTCAACTCCGATAAATAATTTTCGAATTGTCATTTTTTTCGACATTGTTGAGCGTTTAAGGCTATGGGTACATAATTCGCAAATATTTTACGTGTATCCCTACTTTTTCTGTCTTTACACGGAAAATTACGTGTAGTAAAATTCACACTGGTATGGATATGTAAACATTACTAGAATGTCATTCTACTTGAAAATGTCATCATTAATTTAAAGAGATGGGTTTTGAATGTTCTTGGATAACTGTTATTTTTATAATTGCAAATTATTAATTCAGTTAATAAATGTGATAATTTTTTCACTAACTATGTATTCAGTGATTGTAATAATTTATTTGTACAACAAAGACTAATACTCAATCGAGGAAAGAGGAAAAGTGTTAAAGTGATTTTTTTAATAATACATATATTGTTATGGAATGCTTACAATTTTGAACATCTTTAACAACAAAATACTTGGATCACAGAATATATTATCCTGATGTATTCTCTGATTGGATCTTCCACAAATAATACACAATAAATAACTTTTTATTAAGTTCACGTCTTAAATCAATTATTTATCAAATACACTATATATCAATAATATTTAATAAATAACTCAACATATTCCCGATGCAATGTCAAATATTTAAATTTGTCACTGATTGTCAGTGTCTGATTGACAATATATGCTGACAATATTATATTCGGCTGAGTGCGTTGTAAGACAAAGATAGATTTGGAAAATATTACCACGGCATTGTGTTCATTTTTTTCAAATCCTGAAAAAACCAATAAATATTTTTGAAAAATTTAAACGCAGAATGAAAGACTAAATTATTACCGAGGGCCGAAAGTCCCTTAGAATAAATAAAAAGTTTATTTTGAATGATATATTTGAAATTAAAAATCACACTAAATTTTCTCTTAGTTTTTCACCCCTGTAACTTATTAAAATAAACATTATAGAAGTTTTTAGGGACTTTCGGCCCTCGCTAATAACGTAATCTTTCATTCTGCGTTTAAATTTTTCCAAAATACTTATTAGTTTTCTCAGGATTCGAAAAAAATGAATCCCCATTTAAATAGCATTGCAGCCGAAAATACGTACCGATCCTCTTAATAAAGAATTTATCTTATGATAAATTTCATTAATAAAATTATTGGATTAATAATTATTTAATTAATAAATAATTGGATGATTCAAGGAGGACGACAAAGTCTGGCTTATTAATCCAGAGAAGCGAAAGTGTTGTTCTCCAAAGTTATTATTGTTACAATTTCGAACTTAGTGCAAACATTTATAGGGATTTGCATAAAATTGGCTATAAAATTAAGCAGGATTGGAAAAACTTGAATTTTATTTTATGGGGCAAATTTAGAACATGCAAAACTTTTTATCAAGAATGACATTTTTCGCTATAATTGAAAATAAAAAAGTTTTTCCTCTTGGGCACCCCATCTGTGGACACACGGTATTAATCGATTTTAATTACTTGTCGAAATATATTAATTAACAACAACATTATTATATGACATATAATAATATTGATTATACAGTACATTTTAGTGTGTAATCAATAAAATAAAAATTATTTAATATTTTAGGCTAAAAATGACAAATGAATGTACTGATTAGTATACTAATTTTACAATTTGGATTTTTTAATAAAGTATAAAGGTGATTTAATATATAGTTTACCGTTTACCTAAAAACAACAAATATGTTTTTAGTTTGTAGATACTTTATATAATTTCTTAAATTTTGAATTTTTTAATTTTATTTCTGTATTTCATCTATTTTTATAATAGACCTGGATCGCGCGTACAAAAAAAAGTTGATTAATAGCAAGCTGAAAATTCACGGTGTCTAGTCGGACAAACTTTGATGTATGGGAACACTGTATATATAAAAATATTTATAAAATACATTATATATATATACAACTCATTGAAAAGTCTAGAGAATTTCAAGTACCTATGATTATATGCTTCGTTGACTACCAAAAGGTATTTGATAAAGCTGGATAAATCTGTGGTCAATTTTAATAGAAATGGCCGCACCAATGCACCTGGTGACACTTATTAAAAATCTGTACCAGTCTAATATAGCGACAGTACGACTAGATCAGAAGTTCTCAAACCAATTCAAGACCGAGAGAGGTGTTGGACAAGGATGCGTGTTGTCACCTGACTTATTTAACAATTATTGTTAACATGTCATGAGGATGGTTTTAGAAGGATAGGCCGGTGGAGTAACAGTAGCTGGTAGGAAAATCTCCTATTTGAGATTTGCTGATGACACTACACTTATAGCAGCAAATGAGCAAGAAATGTTTGATCTTCTGCGAAGAGTTGAGTACGAAAGCAATAAAGTTGGTTTGAAAATCAATAAAGCTAAGACAAAAATAATGGTGGTCGACAGATTCTACACTATTCAACTGACTAACATGTTACAGGAATACCAGATAGTAAACACCTTTATCTATCTCGGGTTTAGTATAACTAACGATGGTAACTGTGAAGCAGAAGTTCGGAGACGTATTGGTATGGCAAAAAATGCGATGAGTCACCTAACTAAAGTTTGGAAAGACAGATCTATCTCTCAAAATATCAAGATGAGACTGGTGAATGCCCTTGTATTCTCAATATTTCTATACGGAGCAGACACTTGGACTCTTCGCGCATGCGAGCGCCAAAAAATTGACGCCTTTGAGATGTGGTGCTGGAGAAGAATGCTGCGCATACCTTGGACAGCTCATAGGACAAACGTTTCCATTCTAAACCAACTCAATATTAAAAAAAGGCTGTCCACAATATGTCTGCAACGAATTCTGCAATTTTTTGGTCACGTGGTTCGGAGAGGTGACGACAGTTTGGAAAGATTAATTGTTTCTGAAAACGTTCCGGGGAGAAGATCAAGAGGACGATCACCAACTAGATGATCCGACATAATAAAGAATTCAGCTGGAAACTCATTCTGCGAAGCTCTTAGAGCAGCTGGAGATAGAGACCAATGGAGAAACATTGTTAGGAATATTGGAAGAAATCACGATCCTCAGTAATGGGGAAACGACAAGAGAGAGCGAAAGGAATCCAAATCTGCAATAAAAAATGGAGGCTTCTATTTAATATTTTAAAGTAACCCCTCCATCTCACCTCCATGGGGGTAGTGTTTGGTGTGATTAAATTGATTTTTCAAAAATATTGAATACGTGTATTTTTCAGTTTTTCGATCTGATGTTTATTTCGAGAAATTTTGCGGGGTTCCTATTTAAAATTTTAATTTTAAATTTACCTCCCACCCGTATCCGTGGGGGCGTGTTTGGTATCATCCGATAGATTTTTGAAAAATATTAAACACGTATTTTTTAGTTTTTCGATCTGACGCTCATTTCGCGAAATATGTTTTTTTTTGTGAAACTTTGTGACTCACTCATTTCCTCGGCCCTCGGTAATAATGTAATCTTTTATTTTCAGTTTAAATTTTTCAAAAATAGGTACTTATTGATCATACAGAACAAGTAAAAACTTCGTTTGTATAATGGTATAAAAAGTTTATTGAAAAACTATTAAAAAGTCATCCAAAAGGATTGGCCTGTGTCCATCTAACTGGCAAGTACCACACGTTACCATCGAGCAGTGAATCATGTTGCCCTTTGAGCAATCTTAAATTTTATCGCTTAACATCGACTTAGAGTCGCCACTAACATCATCTTTTAAAAATGTAAATCATATTTCTCGATGTCACCTATTCTATAAGGTTGCTAGTTTTCATCTACTAAGCAGAACGCACTGAAGATGATCTCATCTAGATCGAAAACGTTTTGCCAATCCTTTTGGATGACTTTTTAATAGTTTTTCAATAAACTTTTTAGACCATTATACAAACGAAGTTTTTACTTGTTCTGTATGATTTTTAATTATGGTATACAGCCAGCTACTGGGACTTTCCCATTGATTAGGTATTTATTAGTTTTCTCATGATTCAAAAAAAAGAAAGCGGTTAAAATGCATTGGTCCGAGATTTTGCGCCTACCCCCTTAAAACCGCCTACTAGTTACACAAATTCGTTCCAAAAGTAAAAATATTGTTCCAAAAGTGAAAAAAATCGTCCGAAAATAGTTGCTATTGGTACGATTTGTGTAAAATGGAACTTGAAGCGATGGAATAAATTATATAAATATTTATATTAATATAAAATATTAATATTTGATATTATGTTTACTATTAACAAAATTGAAGTAAGACCTTATTCTTGAAATTATGAATTTTAGAAATTGATCTGCCTGACGTTCTTGAATTTTCTATACTTGTCAGTTAGTAACAAAACTGTCTTTTTATGACATATATCAATTTTATAAAATCAGGAAAACACTGGATATATATTTAAATTATTATAATAATTAACATAATTGTTAATTTGAAGTAAACATAAAATATTTTTGGAGATTCTGTAATATTTTGTAAAATAATTTGGAAGATTCTTGCACCGTAAGTTGGACTATAAAATAGGAAGTTTTGTTGCCAAAAGTAATGTCAAGAACTCTTTATAATAGCCAAGCTTTTGATTTGTGATCCCTAATGTTTATTTAACAGAATGTTGGAAATACTAAGAACCTTCTACAGTTAATTTAGCTGTGCTACAAAAGCATTAGCTAAATGCAAAAGTGATGATTTGTTACAAAACAAAACAGCCTTGCTTTACGATCGATTGGGTCTTTGGTCATACCGATATTTAAAAGTTCTGTAGTTGTAGTAGGTATATGTAAATAAGAGTTGTTGAGTTCTACTTTGGCCAAAAATCACCCAGTTTGTGTAAACCGATAATGCCACATATTTTTTGGCGATATGATGATCTCCTGAACTTCCTATTTTTAATTCATCACTGGTGCAGTGTCCAATTTGCCATTACCGAATTGCCTAAATGTACTAAAATACTCGGAGGTAATGACTGTGTCTTTTTTTAAAGCACAGAGAAGTATTTCCTCTTCTTCTACATCCCTCCCCTGGTCGTAGTATTTTTACACCAATAACTGTATGCAAAATAGTTATTTACGAAACAGTTCGTGAAGTATGCTTTTTGCGAACGCACACGATTTTTAGAGCACGAGCGACAACGGAGCGACGTATGCATGAGGTCTGCAGACCTAGAAGCTAATGAAAAGTAGGTTCTTCTTCGTCAAATTCCAAATCGAAATTTCAACGTGAAATAACCCAATAACGGAGCACTTTTCGGGGAAAATTTATTTCAACTTTTTTAAAGTGTTTAAAAAAGGTTTATTTTTGTTTTCTAAAAAAACTTTAAACATTAAAAGTAAGTGAGTTACGCACAAAATATTGTTAGTCCCTTTTATTTTTTGGTAAAAAAAATCGCGAAAATCACCCCTAATTAGCATCACATATAAATTTTATCATTACCACTTGACAAGTTACTTTGCTTATATATTATTTATATGATCTGTAAGTTTCATCGGTTCAAAGTGCTTATTTTAGAAAAAGCTGTAGTTAAAATGGCTTGAACGAGTAAGTAATCACGAGTTTAGGCAAATTTTGAACAGCCATAGCATAACCAAGTTTTGTCTAACAAGAAAACAAAAAATCAAAAATATTCAGAAAAGCAAAACGAACATTTTATTACTCTTTGAGATTTTTGGTATTACTAGTAATTTTTAAGTTAATTTCATAAAAAATTCCATTTTTTTCGAAATTAAAAAAAATGTTTTATTTTAAACCCAGTTTTTTTCAAAAATGAGCACTTTGAACCAATGAAACTTATAGATAATATAAACAATACATAAGTAAAGTAACTTGTGAAGAGGTAACGATTAATTTTATTTGGGAAGCTAATTAGGGGGTGATTCTCGCGATTGTTTTAGCAAAAAATAAAAAAGACCAGCAATATTTTGAGCGTAACTCACTTACTTTTAATGTTAGAAGTTTTCTTAAAAAACAAAAATAAACCTTTTTTAAAACACTTTAAAAAAGTTGTAATTAATTTTCCCGAAAAGAGCTGCTTTTTGGGTTATTTCAAATTGAAATATTTGTTTTGGAATTTGACGAAGAAGAACATACTTTTCATTAGCTACAACTCTGCTTCTACTGCGTCTACAAACCTCATGCATACACCATTTTTTTCAGTTTTTTATAAGCTATATTTTTTTTCTAAAATAGAATATTTTTTTTTGCTAAAATACTTACTTTTTAAGTTATCTGCGAAAAACCGTCCAAAAACATGTTTTTTTTTTTGTTAAAAATGAACATATTCGCTCGCAAATAATTCGAAAAGTATTAACTTAGTGAAAAAACCCTATAGAACAAAAGTTACTTAGAATTAGTCATTTTATACAATTTCGGACTTATTTTTTCATCCCGTATTTCCCAATTTTTGTAAAATGGAGGGGATGTAAAATTGTAAAATTTTTCTTATATAATAATAGACAATTTCAACTACCTATTCCCAAATTTTCATCCTTCCTTTATTTTTTTTGGAGGTTTTCGTAAAATTTTGTGTTCCCTGATCGGGCTATTAGTCATCATGAAAACATTATTAAGTACATAAAGCAAAATCAACAAACCAAAATATAAAATTTTTAGACAAAATGAATATTTCTAATTTTTGTTTAACGTATTTATTTTGTAGATTGCATGTAGTCCTTCTGGATAAACTAATTAAAACTGATATGTTTTGCCAAAATGACCATGCCGTTAAAAGCACCTTCCAATTTATTATATTTCATTTTAAAAGTCTGGAAGATGGGAACTGCTATGAAATTTTGGGATGGCTGTATAGCTTGTTAAACGCTTTAGTCCGAAGGTAAGTGTTTAATATGTTTACAATTTATTTATTCAGCGTAGGGAAGAGTTGTACAAAATGGGGACGCTTAATCATTTATTTTGTTTAGTTTATAAATTTATGAACATATTGTGATATTATGTATTGTGAACTGCTATTGTTAACTTTTACTCTATCATCTGTAAGTATGTTTTCTCAAAACCACTTAAACTAAAAGTTTGAAAAAATGTTAAGCAAAAAAAGTCAAAAGTCCCCATTTTATACAACTATGTTGGTAAAATGGGGGACCCTTACACACCTTGAAATATACACTTTTTTGACGAAAATCTGTTTTAATTACAAGGATATTAAATGATTTGAATATTTAACTAACAATTTACAATTTTTTGATGAAAGAAAAGTTCAAAATTTTAAAGCACATTAACGAGACTGCAGAAATCACACACAAATGTATCGTCTTCTTCCTCCGCATTAGAACAAGCTTTGTGGGCCCAACCGCCGTATCCTGAACATTGGTCCATCCTTATTTTCCCTAGAGTTTGAATACAATTCGTTGAAGAAAATGCAATCAATGTCTTTATCTTCTTCTTCGTCTGATGAGGGTGATCATAGCTTTCCTTTTTCAAGTTTCATTTTTTTCTCTGGTTTACTATTGACTGGTTGCAGTTTTCTTTTTAGATAATTTTTTCTCGCCTCTTTTTCCTTACCTCTACTTGTTGAGGATGTTTCCTGAAGTTCAAATAAGTTCTTCTTTTGTTTATTCTTTTTTCCCCTTGTTCCTTTATTTCAGCCTCCAACTGATTTTTATATGGAGATGGAGATGAAGTTAGATAGACGGTTTTGCCCCTTCTTTTATCATTAATCCGTTTTACTTGTCTTTCAAGCTCTTGAGGAGAAGGCATAAGTATTTTCGGTGAAATATGGAACAGAGATTTTTGACAACTAACTCCAGATGTTGAAGGTTCGGGAGAACTAAATCTAGATGTTGATGTTTAAAGAGAACTAACTCCAGATACTGATGGTTGGAGTTCATCAGCTGTTGCCATTTGCTTACTAGGACCAGGAGAAGCAACAGTAGCAGTTGCTGTCAATTTTATTGAAATCGAAAAAGCGTTGTGTAAAACGGGGATGTCTCCATTTTGCACTACCTGGCATGTACCCATTTGACCCGACTGTGTCGTTGTCTAATCATTATGGCGTCTCAGTGATTGTAGGTGAAATAACCTTATAACAAAAACATGAAAATGCTTCCATAATACAGCTAAATTTCAGACGCTGTAGCGATATCCATTTAATAAAATAAGAGACCTAGACCGAATAAGTATAGGACCGAGAATCCAAAGACTTCTATCGTTGGGACTAACATTCTGGTGATAACCTGAATCCGTGCTTTCTACAATTTGCAAAGCAAAGAAGAATACCATAGACCTCTCTGAAGATCTCAAAGGGGTGAAATGTACGTAAGAGGATGATGGTCTCCTCTGAAACAGATTGAAATATTGACTGTCTTTCATTTTCTAAATGGAACGTTTTTTATACTTCCTGAAAAAATGTGATTTGTGGGTAACAAACTTTTACCCTTCAACCGTCGATATATTCTATTGTGTACTGTACTGTACTATGTGCCTGAATGTCTGTCTCGCAGCACCGCAATCATAATGTTGTTCTGAAGCTATTTTCTTGTGGCATTTTTGCAATTAACTAGTTTTGATGGGAAATAAGCCACAAATTTTACTAAAAAAATGATTCTATTAACGTTTCGATAACGAATATATAAAATCAATAATAATCAATACCATATATAAAAGGACTATCCGAGAAACTTAAAACAATAGGAAATAAATTCAACATTTCAATAACATTAAAAACAACAAACACGTTGAGATCTATTCTATCTAAAACTAAACCTAACAGTGAACAAGAAAGAACAAAGAATTGTATTTATAAAATACCTTGTGAATGCGAACAATTTTATTTAGGTGAAACATCAAGACCATTAAACCTTAGAATAAGTGAAGATCAGTCTTATATTAAAAATATAGAATTTGATAGATCTCAAATATGTCAACACGCATGGGATAATGAACATAGAGTTCAGTGGAGAGATTCAAGTATAGTCCTGAAAGAAACAAATAGTAAAAAGAGAAAAATCAAAGAAGCGGCTTTAATTATGGTAAATGAAACCAATCGTGTTGCAAATTCCTCGGTAGAATGCAGTAGAATGTGGTTACCCATACTAAAGGAGTAAGTCAATAGAAAGAAAATACGGATTAGTAAGTCAATAACATATCGAGTACATATTTCATATTTTAGTATTGTTTATGTACCTATCTATGTATTATTAATATTATTTATAATTTAAAATAACATATGTACATATTAAGGTCAGAATTTGGTATTAGTTTTGAGAGTAAACTAAAGTAAGACCTAATACTTACGATGTCGGGATAGTATCACGAGGATTTTTCCTGGTTTTCCCTTGTGATTTACTATGGAATCTCTAGCGCGGGAATTTTACTATCACCATTGCATGTGGTATGTGGTTGTCTTTCTAAAGACAGATCACATGTCATGATTTTTTTGTGACGGATATTCTTGAGTTGGGGTTGATTTCATGTAATCGAATGAACTATCTTTCAATAAAGACGTCCTAAGAACGCAACTCATAAATATTGGCAATATCATTTTAAAGTCTTCTACATTAAAATGTATAATATATGTCTGAATTGCCGATATAAATCAGTCAGATAAATTATTAGAAGAATTTTTTTAGTAAGCAACAACATTTTTGTGTAATTCATTAATATTTTTTGTATTTTGACAACGACACCCGATTTGGGCGTCGAATCGTTAATAAAATAATTTTTTTAGTAAAATTGTGGCTTATTTCCCATCAAAACTAGTTAACCGCAATCATAAGAAGGAGAGAAAGTTTACCCCATCTGTAGAGAGAGTCGGCGCATCTTCCGCAGTTTATCTGATTCGATTAAGGGCTACCCAAATCTTACGGGGACTCCGGATTCGGAGATTCCTAGTGCCGAAATGACACGCTCTTTTTATTATGTTTTTTGTATTTATGTCTTTTGTATTGTTTTATACTTATTTACGTTATTCATATTTTGATAACTTGTTTCAGAAGCGCAGATATGCAAAATATTAGAAATTACCTCTATTTAGAAAGAGAAAAAATCTTGGACGCAATGGCTGCAACGATGAGGCTAAAGTCATTTAATTTCAATCACATGAGTTTTATTAAATCTATAACATGTGACTTGTTATCAATCGAGGGATGTGTTTCTGAATCTTACTCAGCTATCTTAAAACAGATTCTGGATAATTTTGAAGGATTAGGTGGAATTAATGAAACTGTAGAGATATGCTATGTAGTGATTGAAAAGTAAGTTATAAATTATTAATTATACTATTACTATCGGTTTACAGCGTTCTCCTACGCCTTCCTACTCCTAACCACCATTCTTCTCTATTTAACCATAGACCTGAAGAGATTTCTCTTTCCACTAATTCTTTTTCAATTCCCTCCCTCCAACTTCTTCTCGGCCTTCCTCTTTTACTTCTCTCTTGTGGAGTCCACGCCAAAATCTGTTTAGGGACCCTATCATCTGGTATTCTCTGTACATGGCTGTACCATATTAGTTGTTTTGTTTTTACGTCATCAATGATTGTATGTGTAACTCCCATCATTTCCTGTATTCTCTCATTTGCTATCGATCTCTTCTTGATTTGCCTGCTGCTCTTCTCCAGAAGTCCATTTCTGCTACTAGTAACATTTTCTATATTCTTTGTGTCAGTGGCCAAACTTCACTGCCATATGTGATTACACTTGGTGTATGGTATTATATATATATATATATATATATATATATATATATATATATATATATATATATATATATATATAGGCTGTTGGTTCGCTTTAGACATTGTTTGGTCCCACAGAATGCCGTTCATTATGGATAGCTTTCCTACCCTGTATGTTTATGTCTTTTATAGCAGCATCGAGCATTCCATCTTAAGTTATTTTTATACCCAGGTACTTGTATTCATCACAGTGTTTAATTTCTACTCCATCGTCTAATGTAATGGACTGCTTTGTCCCTCCAATGCACATGGCTTCAGTTTTCTTAATGTTGACTTCGAGACCCCATTTGTTATATTCTTCTTTTAGCTTCCGCGTCATGTAACTCAAGTCGTCATGATCCTGGAGCAATCAGACTTTGGTCATCAGCGAAACATAAAGTGTATAGTGTTGTCTCGTCATTGAGAGGGATTCCCATGCCATTACATTTCCACAGCTTCAGTGCTTGTTCCAGATGAATTTTGAAAAGGGTAGACCTTTTACAATCCTCTAGACTCTAGACCTCTACAAAAGGTAGGCAATCCTTTCGTGACCTTAAATCCCTCAGACATCCTTGATCCAGTTTGAATTATGACAACTATAATAATGTCTTCTTTTTTCTCCAATTTTTGTTTTATATTTAGCATATGTCTTGGCCTATATGTTGTTTGACTCTTACTGCTTGAGTTCAAAAACCTCTAGTTTATCATGAATATGTACTTGATTTAAACACCATGTACGCCGACATTATAGTGGGAAAAGTCCTGGAGGTAGGTCTAGAAACCAAATTGATAACATTTTCACTAATATTCGCTGGAGATCATCAATACAAATAGTCAGATCATATCCAGGGGCGATACGCTGATCAGATAGTAGCTAAAGTAAAGCTCAAACTTAAAGCGCTCAACAAACGGAGAGAAACAAAGAGGATATAACTAAGAAAGAAGGAAGATCTTTTCCAAGAAGTGTAAAAAAGTATGATGCGTAAAAGTGCATCACAAGAAATACTATGGAAGACTATTAAACATTGTGTAACAACTCCAATTAATCGGCTAAAGCTAAATAATCCTGTAAAACAGAAAAACCCTTAACAGATGAAGCCCTTAAAATAATTGAGAATAGAAGAAATCTTTTCCAAAGTGGTATACATAGTGAAAGGGGAAAATCTAGCTTGAGAAACCTCAACAAAGAATTAAAACGAGGATACAAGGCTGATAAACAACAATACTTATCATAGTATTACATATACTGAGAGAAGAAATTCAGAGCCACGATTAACAAAAGCAGCCCAGATATAAAAGCTATTTAAATATGACAATAACAATTACGAAGACTCTGCAAAAGGTTCGAGAACGGTTCTATTGGGTGAACTGTAAAGACGATGTAAGAATATGGTGCACCCATGAAACAGTTCAATGTTAGTAGTCCTATGGAAAGAGTAGCAATCGACATTGCAGGTCCATTTCCAAAAACCGATGCTGGAAATAAATATATCCTGGTAGCCATGGCTTATTTTACGGAATGGACCGAGCCTATGCGGTACCAAATCAAGAAGCTGCTACCGTTGCAGAGGTACTTGTCAAACAATTCTGTAGCCGAATTGGTGTTCCCTTGGAGATCCACTACGAGCCACGAGCAAGGGCGAAACTTTGAGTCTTCCAAAACGTTTGTAAATTTATTGGTGTCAATAAGACCAGACCGACACCCCTGCATCCTCAATCAAATGGAATAGTTGAGAGAATGAACCAAACGATGGGTAAACACCTGTTCAAATTTGTATACGAACATCAGACAGATTGGATCCAGCATATTCATTTATTCCTAATGGCCTTACCGCTCGGCCGTGAATGGAACTACGGGTCAGACCCCAACCTGCCTGATGTTGGGTCGTGAAGTTCGTTTGCCCTGCGACCTAGAGTTTGGCTGCAGACCTTCCGAGGAAGATATTGCATGCTAAGAATATGTCAATCGCCTGAAGTTACGAATGAACAACATTCATGAACTTGCCCGACAACACATCCAGATAGACAAAGACAGAATGAAAGATCAATATGATTCTCGATTCTCGATGCAAGAATGAAAGCTTCGAAGTAGGTGATCTTGGCTGGCTTTATAATCCACAACATGTCGACGGTTAAACTACAAAACCTCGTAAGTCAGTTTTATGTAATTTTGAAGGAGAGACGAAAAACATTTTGACTTCTTCATGTAAGATTCAATTTATTATTTTTTTTTGTGTATAGGGTTCTTTTTAGGTAACGATTACATTACCATTAAGTAAAATTCAGTAATATTGTTTTTTTTTTGTCAAAAAGCGACTTACGAGGTTTTGTAACTTAAAATCTTAAACTATCATTAAACTAACGAGGTTTTGTCTCATAAAAATGCGACTTACGAAGTTTTGTAACTTAAAATCTTACTTACGAGGTTTTTGTAGATGTCGCTAGTACCAATAAATTTAAATATTGACTTACAAGCTTTCGTAGTTTAAAAGATGTGTAAAAATATAAACCAACAAAATATAAAAGTCATAATGGACCAAAAATCGACTTACGAGGTTTTGCAGTTTAACCGTCGATGTATAACGTGGGGCTCCACGCCATGTGTATTCTATGGTAACGCCAATTCTTTTGTTAGAGCACTGCTGTACCATTATTAACAAAATGACTACTTTTCAGATACGACGTTTCTACTTCAGTATTTGAAATATGTGCTGTGTGGATATTAACTAAAGGATCACAGCTTTTATTTACGGTAAGTATTCTTTGTTATATATTTCCCTTAAATTTATGCAACCATAAATACGACATTGTATTGAGAATTACATAAATTCAGGACAATATAATTATTTATGTCTTTCACATAGGGCTTTTCAACATCTTTTTAATTTCATATAATCCGTGTATATTAATATTATACACGGATTATAATATAACATATGACAGAAGCTCGAAACAAATGACAATCGATGAGAAACCCCATTGAAAAGTCCTTTAGTTATTTCAAATTACATTTTTATTTCGTTGTATTTGTAGAATTATAACTAGATCTACGAGCATGACTATATATTGTTAAAAATTAACAAAAACATATAAAAAATAAAAATTGAAAGGACCCATTAGATGTCTGTATACCATAGTTATCAAAAACCCACACAGAAGTAAAAACTGTATAACGGTATATGTTTTATTAAAAAGTTTTAAAAATCATATATATATATATATATATATATATATATATATATATATATATATAAGAAATACTGGATATTAGTGACTGTCGATATAAACAAACAACTAGTTTATTAGGGTTGCAGTCAGAAGGTTGGCCAGGATGTTAAAGAAACACTCTTTTGACTTTTTGTCTAGCTTTCGGAATGGTTTTATTCCTTTTTCAAGACTCTGTAATATAGATAAAAAGAAATATGTAAATTTTTATAAAATATCACAATTCGTCAGTTCAACTTACTAGTCGTTGAGATTATTTAAAAGCTTTATGACCCTCAACAATACTAACACAAACATAGAATACAGAAAATAATGGACAAAATACATTCTAAAATTTGGTAAGGATGGTAAATTTTTATATTTATTCTATGACATCTTTTGATGGTGTGTTTTAACTCTGATACATAGAGAACAGAAAGAAAAAACAGTCAGATTAAAATGTAATTAGGTGTTTTTAATATTGTATTTATTTTCAAAAAACCAATAGGCCCATACTGGGTAATTTTTATTTTTAAATCTGTCTTAATGGTATGCAACCTGTTATGCACACAGATGTATTGTGTAGTGCATATGTATAAGAAATATTTATTTTATTTTTGATGTTTTTCCAGTAAGTAACAATAAATATTGCTCAGTTTATCTATGTCAGACTTTTTATTTATGCAAGACTTACTGGATTTTATCAAACACATTTCCAAGAAAACACGTTTTGAATGGTTTGTTTCTTTGGCCAAAATACATGAATCTTCGAAATCAAACTCATGTTTCAAAGTTAATGCATGTTCTGTAAGTGCACATGCATTTATTTTATTGGTTTTTATATCACTACGATGTGAGATCACCCTACTGTGGAAATTGCGAGATGTTTCCCCGATGTATACGTTGTTACAATTGGAACACGGTATGGAATAAACAACATTCGAAGACTCTTGTCTTGTGAAGGGATCCTTTGTTTTTGAGTATAACTTAGATACCGTTTTCACGTTCCTAGTTGAAATTTTTAAGCCATTAACATTTCTGAAAATGTTAATTAGCTTAGGTGTCAGAACTGGAATGTAGGGCAAGGAACCAAAAGTTATTTTAGGTGGTATTACTGATGTGTTGTCGCTGTCTGTCAATGTCAATTGTCGGACCTCATTATTATGAAAATTTTGTTTACCAGAAAATTGAGAAGGAAAAGGAGAACCGAAAATGAGTTTATTTAAAAGCCCTATGGGATATGAGTTCTCTAGTAGTATAGATCTCAACTTTTTTAGTCCCTTGTCCCTGAAATCAATGTGCGACAAGTTTGTAACCCTACTTTTTAAGGCCAAAACCAAGTTTGTTTTCATCCTAGATGGATGTTGAGAATGAAAATTTATGAAACGGTTACTAAAACAAGGCTTACGATACCACTCCGTCCTCAGAATGCCATCACTGCCACGATGAATAAGCATGTCCAAAAAAGGAATCATATTATCAGCCTCCCTCTCAACTGTAAACTTTAGGTGTTCACATTGGGCATTGAAGGTGTTTAAAACATCAGATACTTTGTTTTCAGGGACCGACAAAATCAAATCATCTACATATCGCTTAATAAAAGGTATGTGAAACGGTATCTTTTCTTTACAAGTTGTTATAAGTTCATCCAAAACAAAGTTACATAGGATGGGGGATATTTTGCTACCCATTGGAGTGCCAAAGATTTGTTTAAAAAAATTACCATTGAACAAAAAGATGTTGGAGTCAAATATGAACGTTAAGATTCTTATGAAATCCTAGAGGATTTCATAAGAATCTTAACGTTCATATTTGACTCCAACATCTTTTTGTTCAATGGTAATTTTTTTAAACAAATCTTTGGCACTCCAATGGGTAGCAAAATATCCCCCATCCTATGTAACTTTGTTTTGGATGAACTTATAACAACTTGTAAAGAAAAGATACCGTTTCACATACCTTTTATTAAGCGATATGTAGATGATTTGATTTTGTCGGTCCCTGAAAACAAAGTATCTGATGTTTTAAACACCTTCAATGCCCAATGTGAACACCTAAAGTTTACAGTTGAGAGGGAGGCTGATAATATGATTCCTTTTTTGGACATGCTTATTCATCGTGGCAGTGATGGCATTCTGAGGACGGAGTGGTATCGTAAGCCTTGTTTTAGTAACCGTTTCATAAATTTTCATTCTCAACATCCATCTAGGATGAAAACAAACTTGGTTTTGGCCTTAAAAAGTAGGGTTACAAACTTGTCGCACATTGATTTCAGGGACAAGGGACTAAAAAAGTTGAGATCTATACTACTAGAGAACTCATATCCCATAGGGCTTTTAAATAAACTCATTTTCGGTTCTCCTTTTCCTTCTCAATTTTCTGGTAAACAAAATTTTCATAATAATGAGGTCCGACAATTGACATTGACAGACAGCGACAACACATCAGTAATACCACCTAAAATAACTTTTGGTTCCTTGCCCTACATTCCAGTTCTGACACCTAAGCTAATTAACATTTTCAGAAATGTTAATGGCTTAAAAATTTCAACTAGGAACGTGAAAACGGTATCTAAGTTATACTCAAAAACAAAGGATCCCTTCACAAGACAAGAGTCTTCGAATGTTGTTTATTCCATACCGTGTTCCAATTGTAACAACGTATACATCGGGGAAACATCTCGCAATTTCCACAGTAGGGTGATCTCACATCGTAGTGATATAAAAACCAATAAAATAAATGCATGTGCACTTACAGAACATGCATTAACTTTGAAACATGAGTTTGATTTCGAAGATTCATGTATTTTGGCCAAAGAAACAAACCATTCAAAACGTGTTTTCTTGGAAATGTGTTTGATAAAATCCAGTAAGTCTTGCATAAATAAAAAGTCTGACATAGATAAACTGAGCAATATTTATTGTTACTTACTGGAAAAACATCAAAAATAAAATAAATATTTCTTATACATATGCACTACACAATACATCTGTGTGCATAACAGGTTGCATACCATTAAGACAGATTTAAAAATAAAAATTACCCAGTATGGGCCTATTGGTTTTTTGAAAATAAATACAATATTAAAAACACCTAATTACATTTTAATCTGACTGTTTTTTCTTTCTGTTCTCTATGTATCAGAGTTAAAACACACCATCAAAAGATGTCATAGAATAAATATAAAAATTTACCATCCTTACCAAATTTTAGAATGTATTTTGTCCATTATTTTCTGTATTCTATGTTTGTGTTAGTATTGTTGAGGGTCATAAAGCTTTTAAATAATCTCAACGACTAGTAAGTTGAACTGACGAATTGTGATATTTTATAAAAATTTACATATTTCTTTTTATCTATATTACAGAGTCTTGAAAAAGGAATAAAACCATTCCGAAAGCTAGACAAAAAGTCAAAAGAGTGTTTCTTTAACATCCTGGCCAACCTTCTGACTGCAACCCTAATAAACTAGTTGTTTGTATATATATATATATATATATATATATATATATATATATATATGATCGGTTTAGAACGTCTTGCGGCGTTGTCCGATTCCCAAATTCCATTCTTTCCTATTTTGCCGCAGGTCATCCCTGAGGTCTCGCGCGCTCATCGCTTTCCGGATGCCGGTGGTCCAATTAACTTTCGGTCTCCCTCGCTTCCGATATTCAGGAGGTTGCCATTCCAGACATTGTTTTGGAAGTCTCTCGTCATTCATTCTGTTTACGTGTCCATACCAGATCAGTTGTCTTCTCTCTATATCTTTCATTATTGTTCCTTCTATTCCCATTCGATTTTTAATGTCTTCATTTCTGATATGTTCTCTTCTGGATATACGTAATGACCTTCTGATTGCATCCATTTCCACTACTTCAATTTTGTTTTTGTTTTTTTCTGTAAGCCTCCAAGTTTCAGCATCATATAATAAACTACTCTTAATCATAGTCTCGTAGATATTAAATTTTCTCTTATTCGATATTTGAGTACTCCAAAGAATATTATTGAGACATCGGATTGCTCTTTTTGCTTGTATAATTCTGGAAGTAATTTCTTTGTCATCAGTTCCAGTTTTATCAAATGTTACTCCTAGATATTTATCATCCAAATTGATTATAAAATTTGCAGAACGTTTTCGATCTTATCAGATCATCATCAGTGAAACATTCTAATTTGTAAACAAAGTAAGTTATCGAAGTAGCACATAAAACGACAATAAATATCGTTCCCATACCACCAGATTGACAACAGGTGGAATACTTTCTTTGGTTACACCTCCTGAGATTTTCAAAATTTATAAATCAAACAGGATGCCGAGGAAATTAAAATGAGAGAATTTTAAATAATTCACAACTCATCTGCTCAGCGTGGTAAAAGTTCCAACAAGATTCAAGAAAGATTCCTTAATAAGTACTCCTACAAAAGAGTAAATGAATTAAAAATTTATAAACATTTTCAATTTCTTTGCAACACGAAAATTCAGCAACTGCATAATACTCTGGTTAAATCGGAGAGTGCAGGAAGAGTCTATACCGGTTTCAGAGGTCTTTTCCCCCTCATCAGTAGTCCCATATCCTCTTCTCTCTGATTTCTCCACGTATCGCACTTTGAGCCCTTCCGAATTGCAAAGAAAGAAATGCCACGGATGAACTAGAGCTATCTACCGAAAAACAAAATAAGTTATCAATCGAAAGCACAGAAAACGACAATAAATATCGTTCCCATACCATCAGATTGACAACAGGTGGAATACTTTCTTTGGTTACACCTCCTGAGATTTACAAAATTTATAAATCAAACAGGATGCCGAGGAAATTAAGATGAGAGAATTTTAAATAATTCACAACTCATCTGCTCAGCGTGGTAAAAGTTCCAACAAGAAAGATTCCTTAATACTAATACAAAAGAGTAAATGAATTAAAAATGTATAAACATTTTCAATTTCTTTGCAACACGAAAATGCAGCTGCTGCATAATACTCTGGTTAAATCGGAGAGTGCAGGAAGAGTCTATACCGGTTTCGGAGGTCTTTTCCCCCTCATCATTAGTCCCATATCCTCTTCTCTCCGATTTCTCCACGTATCACACTTTGGGCCCTTCCGAATTGCAAAGAAAGAAATGTCACACTACAAACAATTCTAATTTGTAGTTGAAACTAGCCCACTAGTACCTACCTATGTTACTTATATGTCTGTATATAAAGCCATTGTATAACTAGACCAATAATAATAAAGCCATTGTATAACTAGACTGTGTAGATAAACAATAATAAAGCTTTGATGTTACATAGTTTTTAAATAATTATTATTAAATGTTGAATGGGTTGCATATGTGAGTTCATTTTAAATGAAGTAAAAGAAAGAAAGAAAGAAAGACGTACTCACAATCATGATTGTGAGTACGTCTTTCTTTTATTTCAATTATTATTAAATTGATGAAACGACACTATTAGGTCGATGTTAATGGATTTAATTTATGGAGCAACATGGCTTCTCTGCTCGAAAATCAAAAGGGGTGCTTATCGTATAAAGGATACAGACCATCGTCAGACCGGACGGTCTGTATCCTTCATACGATAAGTAACGGGTAGGTACTAATTAATAGTACTAAGAGATAATTAGGCGTTTTGAGACTTTTGGTCCACTCTGTATAGGTAAATACCCAACTATGTAAATATTTTCTTCTTCTTCTTCTTCAGGCTGTTTGCATCCACTCCTAGACAAAGGCTTCTCCATTAGTTCTCCATTCTTTTCCATTTTGTGCTATTTGGTGCCAGTTTCTGCCCATTTTTGCTTTGATGTCGTCTACATCGTTTTTGTGGTCTTCCTCTACTACGACTGTGATGGCGTGGTCTCCAATGTACAATGTTTCTCGTCCACTTTTCTCTGTTTTGCCGTGCCACATGAACTACCCAGTTACATTTTATTTGCGCAATTCTTCCAATTACATATTCCACCATCGTCCTGCTTCGCACGTCTTCATTTCGTATATGTTCCCTCAGAGATATTCCTAAGATAGCTCGTTCGATCGCACTCTGTGTTGTTCTTAATCTATTGGCTGATACCTCTGTAAGTGTCATGGTCTCCATTTCATAGGTCATAACCCAGGCAACCAAATAACGTTTACAAAACGTTGAAAAGACGTTAATTATCACCAAACCACGTCAGTTTATCACATTTTTTCGACGTCGAAAGTCACGTGAATTTGTCCCACCAGCCACCATAATTGACGTCATTTTTATCACGTTTCAAATACGTGGTATCAAAAACGTAGTTTTTAGGTAGTTTTATTAGATTTATTTTTCATTTTATAGTTTTAAAAATACACAATAATTATTCGTATGAGTATTGTTGGTATAGCAATTTTTCCATTTATCGGTTTTAAATTTAGACCATAGGCTAAAAGTAAAACCAAATGGAAGACTCTCTAAACTCTCAATGCAATATTTCACTTTTTACATATACTTACTGTATCAAAACTGAAACAACGTACAAACTAATAAATAATTTATTAACAGATTATCCAGCATAATATCTTAATTAAACGCTGTACATTAAATCAAAAAGAATCATGAACAACTCATTGTTGGGAATACCTGTATACAGTAGTACATGAGCATAATTTTTCTTCACCATCTCATAGCTAAATCTTGTAAACTGCTAAAGCAATCTTAGAAGGCTAAAAATTAATTTAATTAAACTCGATAACAAATAATTATTGTAGTGCATTAACAGAAAATAAACACCAAAAACATAACCTCAAAAGTTTGCAAGAAGAATTACGGCATTAAAACTAACTCACCTGAGCAAAACGAATAAAAATCTCTTAATTACCATGTTTCTTCAACTAAATATCTAAATGAAAAATCTTATTTTACCAAACAAAGCACGTAAACAATAAATGAAAAATTTCTTATGGCCATTTAACGTTATAAACGAAACCGTTTGGATCCAAAGTCAACAAGCTCCGCCCAATTTTGTGACGTCAGACTTAGGCTGTCTGAAATGAAAACGTTTTTTAAACGTATTTTAACGTCATTAATCTTACGTATTTAAAATCACCTACAAAAGACGTCTATATGACGTAATGTTAAAACACGTGTACATATTCAACCAAAAACTGACGCTTCCTCGACGTTATTGACGTCACTTGGTTGCCTGGGAACTGGCAGAATACGACGAAATATACCTATATTAATATTTCTATTTAATTGCAGGAATATGAAGAGAAAGTTTTGTTGAGACTAATGCAAACTCTATACTTTGTATACTACAAAATTTCTGTCTTAAAACATAAAGTACCAATCCATAATATCGAACTGGCCAAAATGTTGGACTACAGTATCGCAACGTTAGCAAAGCACTTCGAGATCCTCATTAACTTTTTTGCCAAAGAAAATTTAAGGGACGGTTCTACGAAACTGCTTGCGCTGGTACTGACTAAACAAACTTGTATTGATGACTGGAATAGTTGTTATAGAAAGTTAATATTACTGTCAACTGATTATTCAGAATGGTCAAATTCAGATCCTGACTTATTTCTGAGAATATGCTATGTCCTTTGCTTGGAAAACAAGTAAGTATTTATTAATCTAATCAATGTCTTATGCCTGGTTGCACTAACAAATCTAAGCTCCAGCTTAGCTCAGCTCAGCTTATAGATCCATAATTTTCGATTTCTATCTAAGCACGTCTTAACTGAGACTAAGTTTAAGATGCAATCCACGTGACAATCCATTGTGGCAAGCTGAAAATTGATCTAATAGTAGATACGAGATCCGAATAGGAGGTCAAAATGTACCCATCTGCTTGCCGAATGAAACAATTTTTTTTATTAAATTTCATACATAGACAAATATTTCTAGTATAGATTGCCTATCAAAATCGTGTCATAGCTATCCTTAAGGGGGGCCGAAGGGGTTGAAATCAATATTCCAAACACATTTTTCTTTGAAAGTATGGTAGAATTATTTTATTTTTAAATTAAATAGGCATATTCAGTACAGTTCATAGATTACTCAAGAAAAAATTCAAGGAAAAATACTGAAAAATAAGCCAACAGTGGCAAATTTTTAAAAGACACCTCAAAATATAATGAATTTTGCGGTGGACATCAGAACTCATTATTGAATCATGGTAAACAAAAAATCCAAAACGATTTTATTAGCTTATGAGTTTTTCGAGGTAACGCTGTCAAGTTTTTTAGTTTTATCTAATTTTGACTTTTTGATACTACTCAGAAGTCAAAACAACGAATTTTTTTTGTAAAAAGGGTGAAAATTAACATATTTATTATTGTTAAACAAAAAATAAGCATACAACAAAAAATATCGCCACAGCTTTACCTCAAGGAATGTCTAAAGAAAATATATACAAAATTCCAGGTGGGTTGGTCAAGTAGTTTTTGAGCTACAATGTCTACAGCCTCTGAAAAAAGGAGTTTTGAGGAAAACGAGTTTAAAGTATTAACTTTTAAAACAAACTAAGTTATCAATCGAAGCAGCGCAGAAAACGACAATAAATATCGCCTCCGTACCACCAGATTGACAACAGGTGGAATACTTTCTTTAGTTACAATGTTGAGAATGTTTATACATTTTTATTAACTTTTATTTTCAATTTCTTTTTTGTCTTTCAAATCATAAAATGATGCACACCGGAATATCTTTTTGAATCGCGGAGTAATTCACAAAAGAAAATAAAAACAGCTGCTGACCGTTGTTCACTACGTTTAAGCGTGCTGGCGCGAACCTGCTGCAAATCGAATCGAAGCTAGGGCTATTTAACACTATCTCCCTACCTCCCTACCTTCGACTCGTTTTATAGCAAGTTCGTGTCAACGCGCTTGAGCGTAGTGAGAAATGGTCAATAAGCTGTTCTTATTTTCTTTTGTAAATTACTCCGCGATTTAAAAACATATTTCGGTGTCCATCACTTTACCATTTGACAGACAAAAAAGAAATTGAAAATAAAAGTTAACAATACTTTAAACCCGTTTTCCTCAAAACTCCTTTTTTCAAAGGCTGTAGACATTATAGCTCAAAAACTACTTGACCGACCCACCTGGAATTTTGTATATATTTTCTTTAGACATTCCTTGAGGTAAAGCTGTCGAGATATTTTTTGTTGTATGCTTATTTTTTGTTTAACAATAATAAATATGTTAATTTTCACCCTTTTTTACAAAAAAAATTCGTTGTTTTGACTTCTGAGTGGTATCAAAAAGTCAAAACTAGATAAAACTAAAAAAACTTGACAGTGTTACCTTGAGAAACTCATAAGCTAATAAAATCTTTTTACTCCATCTTTCAAGGCTGCTTGGCCGACACTGAGCAATGCAGCGAGGAAAAGTGGTGGGTTAGAGAGAGGGAGAGTTGATGTGTAAGGCAGTGTTGCCAGATTTCTTCCAGCACCTCGAATTCTTTTTCAGCGGCGCAGGGAATTTTATTTTACCAATGATCCTAGTAATAAAATAACACTCGTTTGTGGCTTATATTTTTTTAGAATCATGTGGATACCTGACAAAATTATGAAGGTTATAGCCTCGCTGATTTATTCACTCAAACGTTACAACTTGGAAACAGAAATGCTTAAAATTATGTGTTACATTTACCCCTATATCCTACCAGAATGTTTCAACCAAACTAATAGCATTTTGGGCGACGACCTGCTCATAATTATGGAGAGACGCATTTATGAATTTCAAGATTTATTATCTTTACATATTAGCCAGCTAAACTGGATCCTACGGAAAGGAACTCGACCCATTAAAATGGAAGTTATTTGTTTTTGGCTAAAGAATAATGAGAATGATGTGTTAAGAAAGTGTATTGTTCATTCTAAAGCTCAGAATGTTTTGTTCCATGTTGTAACAGACTATAGTGTTGAGGACAGAATTGCTTTAAGGTAAGTTGTAATTTTGATCTGCTTCTACTCTTCTGTTGATCATACAGCCTCAACAGTCAACTGCTGAACATAGGCCTCTTCCTTTCGTTTCCAACCCCTCTGTTGCGCAGTTCTCATCCAGTTTTTATTTAGACTTCTTAAATCGTAGGTTAGTCACCTTGCTTCTTTTCCTGACCGCTCCATTCCTACTCCCTTGCTCCTCTTCTGTTACACAGTTATTAATGTTGCCTCATCTTGCATCTCCGTCATATATGTGTACTTCTAACTCTGTCTCATAGTGTCTGACCATCGATTTTTCGGTTTTATCTCTGGGTTTTATCTCTGAGGAAAGGGTTTTAATCTCTGCTGTCTCTAGCATTCTTTTTGTCCTCTCTGTGTAAGGGTGTGTTTCTGTCGCGTATGTTATTATTGGTCTGATGACTGTTTTGTAAATTCTGCCTTTCATTTCTTTTCCGATTTTTTTATGTCTCCATATTGTTTCATTTAGGCAACCTGCGGCTCTGTTTGTGCTATTCACTTGATCTTTCAGTTCTATTTCGAGCTTTCCGTAGCTAGATAGTGTGATGTCTAGATATTTAAACTCCATCACTTGTTCTATTATCTGATGCTCCAGCTCTAATTTACATCTTAGTAGGTTTGCTGTTAAAAATGCATTTTGTCTTTAGTGGGGAAATTAACATGTTAATTTTTTAACGGTTATATCGTGTAGGAAAAAGAGGTTGAACCTCGCAAAATGGACACAAGTCCGGTTTTATTTTTTTCTCTGGTATATCAAGGGGTGCTTATTATAAGACTAACTTTTTCTTAAAAAATTTCGCTCCGGAACCCTCTTTTCATCCCTTTAAAGGGGGTAATTTGTGGTTTTTGCGAAACGTAGCCCTTCATGTACGTTTTACAAAAAATTTACTTAACAGTAAAATGAAGAGGACTATATTTCCTACTATTTATTTCCCGACAGTATGTGTCTATCACACACCGTTTAGCGGGGGTGGCGCCCCAAAGTTGACAAATTTTTAAAAAAGATGTTTTTAAAAAAATTATTTTTCCCTAACTGTAAGGAAAATCAAGAAAAAACCCTGCGACAATTAATCATAAATAATGATTTTTTGGTATAGGCTTCATTTAAGGGCAATTGCAATATTTTTAATTACAGGGCGTTACATTTTAAAAAACCCCTTTTTATACCATCTGAACCGCCTATGTTAGAGTAAAAAACTTTCAGCGATTATCCATGTACTGGTGTTATTTACAAATTTCTATAATGCACCCCCATATTTTTTCCGAAACCACCCCAAAAAAAGGAGAATTAATAAAGAAAGTGATTTTCTTGGAATTCTTCACACACCATGCCCTTTATTAAAATGCTTCATATATTATTTTGTGCACGTTCTTATTACCCATGCATGGACACCAAAAGAGATTTCTTGATGCAACAACCCCCGTAGCCAAAAAAAAAATAAATAAAGGGGGGTTGAAAAAAAAATTTTTTTTGCTTTTTGGCCCATATGGACAAAAGCTAAAGCAGAAGCGTATTCAAACCTATACGAACAACTTGATACCAGGGAAGGCGAAGCAAAGATATATAAAATAGCCAAACAGAGAGCAAAGAAAGCAAGAGATTTTAATCAGATTAGATGTATCCGAGATGAAAATAATAAAATACTAATTCACGAAAAGGATGTCAAAAAGAGATGGAGAAAGTATTTTGACAGTTTATTAAATGAAGAATTTGACAGACAGCCTGTGGAGTTAACGGAGACAGTAACAGCAATGATTACTAGAATAACAAACGAGGAAGTGGCTCAAGCGCTTCAAAAAATAAAGAAAGGAAAAGCAGTCGGACCAGATGATATTCCTGGGGAACTATGGAGAGCATTGGGAGAGACAGAAATAAGTTGGCTAGCAGGTCTATTTAATAGAATTATGGAAGTTGGACAAATGCCAGACGAATGGAGAAGCAGTATATTAGTACCTGTCTACAAAAATAAGGGAGACATATAACAATGCACAAACTTCAGGGCTATAAAACTACTTAGCCACACCATGAAAATATGGGAGAGAGTAATTGATAGACGGATACGTGAAGAAACCGAAATATCCGATATTCAATTTGGCTTTATGCAGGGCAGATCAACAACAGATGCAATTTTCATTGTAAGGCAACTGATGGAAAAATACAGGAATAAAGAGACCAACGCTCATATGGTATTCATTGATCTTGAGAAAGCATATGATAGAGTTCCTCGAGAGATTCTGTGGTGGGCACTCAATAAGAAAGGAGTCTATCATGTATGGGAGAGACTGATAAATTTCAGGTGAAAGTAGGATTGCACCAAGGCTCGGTGCTTAGTCCTTATTTATTCTCATTAGTTTTGGACCAGATAACAGCGAAACTACAGGGTAGTATGTGCCTAATGTATGCTGATGATGTAGTGTTAACAGGAAATAGTGAAAGAGACTTAGAACAAAAACTGGAACAGTGGAGACAAGCTCTGGAGGAAAAGGTTTAAAACTTAGTAGGACAAAAACAGAGTATTTGGAATGTTCATTTAAAGATGGAGTTACTACAAATAAAATGGCATCTTTGGATGGTGAAATGATTGTGAAAAGCAATAGTTTTAAGTACCTAGGATCGGTATTATACAGTAATGGAGAAATAGATGGAGATGCATGCAGTAGAATTAGGGCTGGATGGATGAAGTGGAAAGAAGCGAGTGGTGTGTTGTGTGACAGAAAAAATCCAATGAAGCTGAAGGGAAAATTCTATAAAACAGCCATAAGACCGGCTATGATGCACGGAACTGAATGTTAGGCAATGAAAACGAGAGAGGAACAACGAATGCATGTGGCGGAAATGAGAATGCTTAGATGGATGAGTGGAGTGACAAAGAAGGATAAAATTAGAAATGAGTATATTAGGGGAAGTCTAGGTGTGGCACCAATTGATACCAAAATGAGAGAGCATAGGTTAAGATGGTTTGGTCATGTTCAACGTCGAGACGTTAATCACCCAATACGAAGAATAGCTGAAGTGTAGATTCCTGGAAGGAGTAAGAGAGGAAGACCAAAGAAGACCTGGGGGGAGACGATAAGGCAGGACATGTTGGTAAAGGGAATTAACATTGATATGACCCAAGATAGAATTGTGTGGAGAAATGCAATTAGGGAAGCCGACCCCGCATAGGGATAAGGCAAAGATAATGATGATGATGATGACCCATATGGATATATGCTCAATCAATAGGGTTTTTCGTAAATATATATGATTATTGCAACATCCCTGCGGAAAGTACACCTATCCTTGAAAATAATCTGCAGAAACTACCCCTATCCCTTGGAGAGCATGTTTTTACGATTTTCTCATTACCTATGCATTTTTTAAAACAAAACTGAGGCGCCGTAAACCTCAGAAATGCTTTGGCGGGCTCCAGTTTTTGTTTTTTTTTTCGTCACCTATTCATTTTATTGATAACGTACTTATGGAAAATAAAAGAACACACTGTCTGCTACACATTATGACCTATGCATGTTTTATTTTCTTTGTACCCTAAAGCCACAGTGGTGGCCCAAAATCAATTTTTGATTATTTTCTTTATTAATTCTCCTTTTTTCGGGTTGGTCCCGGGGAAAATATGGGGGTGTATTATACAAATTTGTGAATAACACCAGTACATGGATAATCGCTGAAAGTTTTTTTACTCTAGCATAAGCGGTTCAGATGGTATAAAAAGGGGTTTTTTAAAATGTATCACCCTGTGATTAAAAAAATTACAATTGCTCTTAAATGAAACCTATACCAAAAAATCAGCCACTTATTTGTGATTAATTGCCGCAGGGTTTCTTCTTAATTTTCATTACAGTTAGGGAAAAATAATTTTTTTTTAAAACATCTTTTTAAACATTTGTCAAATTTGGGGCGTCACCCCCGCTAAACGGTGGGGGATAGGCATATCTGTCTGGAAATAAATAGTAGGAAAAATAGTTCTCTTCATTTTACTATTAAGTAAATTTTTTGTAAAACGTACAGGAAGGGCTACGTTTCGCAAAAACCACAAATTACCCCCTTTAAATGGATGAAAAGGGGGTTCCGGAGCATAATTTTTTAAGAAAATGTTAGTCTCATAATAATGACCCCTTTATATACCAGAAAAAAATAAAACCGCACTTGTTTCCATTTTGCGAGATTCAACCTCTGTTTCCTACACTAATATTAAATTGCAGCATACGTTGTAAACCATCATGATGACATCATGCATTCAGGAAGTATTTCCTGAATGCTTCCTTCCTCAATGTTTATTTCTTCGTTTGTCGTCACGTCAGGTGTTGGAGGTTCATTATCGTCACCTTTAGCAAATACATATCGGAAGTAGTCTGCCCATGTTTTCTTCTGCATGTGTTTTGTTTTTATTACTTTGTTCATCTCCTTTCTTTGTCCTCTAATCACTCTCCATATTCTTGAGGATACTTAAGGGGACTTGGTCGATAGACGTGAATGAAGACTGAGAACCGGAAGGCGCAGGACTCTATAAACCAGACATTATATATGTATCTTGTCCTATTTCTATTTTCTCTTCACTCTAATGCTTCTTCTTCTTCACGTGCATTATCAGAATTATCCGACGTTGGCGATTACCATTGCAAGGCTTCTCGATCTTCCGCAATATGGAATAATTGTCCTGCATTTGATATCTGAGGCCATTCACGAATGTTTTTTAACCAAGAAACCTGTTTTCGTCCTACACCTCTACGGTCCTCTATTTTGCCTTTTAGTCCTGTCGCCAGGGGGGGTACAACGGCCTCGTTAATTCAGATGGACTTACCCAAGTTTTTTTTATGTATTTTGACCCGTAGAACACGAATTTTTTGGGTAACAGTTGATCCGGATGTCGATAAGATTGTTATAGACCAAGAACTTGAGGAATCAAATAACAGCGATTTTTGGCAAAACAAAACAATATTTTGTATTTTTTGGGTCATTTTAAGCAAAAAATATTTCTACAAGTTTTTTAGTAGGATGCACAGTTTTCGAGATAAACGCGGTTGAACTTTCAAAAAATCGATAAACTGCAATTTTTAAACCCGAATAACTTTTGATTAAAAAATAAAATAGCAATTCTGCTTAGCGCCTTTGAAAGTTCAAGTCAAATTATGTCGGTTTTGATTATTTGCATTGCTAAAAATTTATTGTGTTATTGTTAAACAAAGCTACAAACAACTAGTGCGTGAGTGATGTTTCTATGATTTCTCATTTAAAATCGAACGAGTAGGTAGAATAGGTACTAGTGCAATCAAGACTATTTCTACGTTACATGCGTTAAAACGCATGTAAAAGCACGGGAAACCCTACGTGTTTATAGCTTTGTTAAACAATAAAAAAATAAATTTTTACCAATGCAAATAATCAAAACCGATATAATTTGACTTAAACTTTCAAATGCGGTAAGCAGACTTGCTATTTTATTTTTTAATCAAAAGTTATTCGGGTTCAAAAATTGCAATTTTTCGATTTTTTTAAAGTTCAACCGCGCTTATCTCGAAAACTGTGCATCCTACGAAAAAACTTGTAGAAATATTTTTTACTTAAAATGGCCCAAAAAATACAAAATATTGTTTTGTTTTGCCAAAAATCGCTGTTATTTGATTCCTCAAGTTCTTGGTCTATAACAATCTTATCGACATCCGGATCAACTGTTACCCAAAAAATTCGTGTTCTACGGGTCAAAATACATAAAAAAAACTTGAGTAAGTCCATCTGAATTAACGAGGCCGTTGTACCCCCCCTGGCGACAGGACTATTTAGGGATCAGTTGTAATATAGTCCTGTCGCCAGGGGGGGTACAACGGCCTCGTTAATTCAGATGGACTTACTCAAGTTTTTTTTATGTATTTTGACCCGTAGAACACGAATTTTTTGGGTAACAGTTGATCCGGATGTCGATAAGATTGTTATAGACCAAGAACTTGAGGAATCAAATAACAGCGATTTTTGGCAAAACAAAACAATATTTTGTATTTTTTGGGCCATTTTAAGTAAAAAATATTTCTACAAGTTTTTTCGTAGGATGCACAGTTTTCGAGATAAACGCGGTTGAACTTTAAAAAAATCGAAAAATTGCAATTTTTGAACCCGAATAACTTTTGATTAAAAAATAAAATAGCAAGTCTGCTTACCGCATTTGAAAGTTTAAGTCAAATTATATCGGTTTTGATTATTTGCATTGGTAAAAATTTATTTTTTTATTGTTTAACAAAGCTATAAACACGTAGGGTTTCCCGTGCTTTTACATGCGTTTTAACGCATGTAACGTAGAAATAGTCTTGATTGCACTGGTACCTATTCTACCTACTCGTTCGATTTTAAATGAGAAATCATAGAAACATCACTCACGCACTAGTGGTTTGTAGCTTTGTTTAACAATAACACAATAAATTTTTAGCAATGCAAATAATCAAAACCGACATAATTTGACTTGAACTTTTAAAGGCGCTAAGCAGAATTGCTATTTTATTTTTTAATCAAAAGTTATTCGGGTTTAAAAATTGCAGTTTTTCGATTTTTTGAAAGTTCAACCGCGTTTATCTCGAAAACTGTGCATCCTACTAAAAAACTTGTAGAAATATTTTTTGCTTAAAATGACCCAAAAAATACAAAATATTGTTTTGTTTTGCCAAAAATCGCTGTTATTTGATTCCTCAAGTTCTTGGTCTATAACAATCTTATCGACATCCGGATCAACTGTTACCCAAAAAATTCGTGTTCTACGGGTCAAAATACATAAAAAAAACTTGGGTAAGTCCATCTGAATTAACGAGGCCGTTGTACCCCCCCTGGCGACAGGACTAATATTACAATCTTTTTATATACTTGGCTTGGTTGGTGTCACGGACTCCGCAAATTTTGTAATTCATTTTAAAAATAGTTCTAGGCTACCTAGACACCTGAAATTTTCAGGATAGCTTAGAACTAGCTAACAATGCAATATTTAACTGCTATTATACAGGGTGATTAATTATATAGTGGGGTGAAGCTCCGTAGATCCGGTATAGTAATGTATAACGATAAAACTTAATAACAAAAATTGTAGCGAAATTTGAGCTTTATATTACAAAATTAGTTAGAATGTTACAGGGTGTTCGATAACATAGTGGCAGACCAAACTTATGTTTTTTTAAATAGAACACCCTGTATTTTATTTTATCTTCGAAATCTTTGTAACTTTTCGATTACAAAAATATAAAGGTTTGGTATATTATACGGGGTATTTACAAAGTTATAACCAATTTTCTATGAAAATCGTAACAAGTTTAACTACATGTATAAATAAAAGCAAGCACAATTTCAATGGTTTATTGACGTCATATTTTTTTATTTATTGTCAAAATTTTCGTAAATGTTTGTTTTGCTAATTTTATTTATATTGAATACAGGGTGAGTCAAAACGCAAATACATTATTTTCTCAGTAATTTTAAGTAGATTACCCTGTATTTTATATCATTATCGAAAAGTACCATTACTATACTATAATTTTTGTATAACATTCCCTATGTGTAAATTTATTAGTTTTCGAGATATTTTTATTTTTCAGAGCAAAATTATTAATAATTATGGGTCTAAATCTTTCCAAATTTTAAGTAAGCCATGACTGAATAATTGTCTAAAACTTACAATTTACGATTACTGATTATCAATCTGTAATCAAAGTTGGCTACAATTTTTGTTATTAACTTTTATTACTATCTATTACTTATAACGGATCTACAAAGCTTTACCCCACTGACCAATCACACTGTATGGATAAATCGATTTTTTTTTTAATTTCAAACTATTTTAAAAATGTGACGAATGCAATGATATTTTAAAGTACAATAAATCGATATCTACAAAGTGATGGTGCCTCAGTGGCATTAGACTGCACATCGAAAGGTCCCCAGTTGGAACCCGGCTGTTGCGTATCTTTTTTTAAATTGTTTTAATAAATAATTATAAAAGTTTATATACTTAAAATTATATATACCATTTTAAACAACCTGGTATGATAAAAAATACTATTTTATACTAGTGTAATTTTTAGAATCATAATTATAAATAACATACATCCAATAAAAATTCATATTTTGTCATGTTGTGTCCTACATATGTACATGTACAATAACAAAACCTTGATATAAAATATTTATTTATGAAACAGTTTGTGAAGTATGCTTTTTGCGAACGCACGCAATTTTTAGAGCACGAGCGACAACGGAGCGAGTGCTATAAATTGCGTAAGTTCGCAAAAAGCACTTCACGCACAGTTTCATACAATATTTTATCTACGATAAACAAATAAAAAAAGCTGTAACTCTTCGTCAATGGAATTCGTTTCTATACTACAATTTTTAGAACTTTGACATTTAAAAATTCTAACTACTGTCAAACCACAAAACTGTTAAAACTTTTGTTGTAATTCATTGCTCATATTGTCATCACCATGACAACTCGAAAGTTAAAAACAGTGCGAAAAAGTAAATCCCATTTAAAACACATTGTTACTTCAAGCACACTTTAAATCCTTCACTCACTGCTATCTATAATGACAGTTTTCACAAACTAAAAACTTGTACATAATACGACATAGAGAGTCACTTTATAAAGTACTTTATTTACTCTATGTCATATTATGTATAAGTTTTCAGTTTGTGAAAACTGTCATTATAGATAGCAGTGCGTGAAGAGTTTAAAGTGTGCGTAAAGTAACAATGTATTTTAAATGGGATTTACTTTTTCGCACACTTTCAATGGGTTTTTTGGCACACTTTCATATAATCAAATATCCTTAACTTTCGCGTTGTCATGGTGATGACAATATCAGCAATGACTTACAACAAAATTTTTGACAGTTTTGTGGTTTGAAAGTAGTTAGGATTTTTAAATGTCAAAGTTCTAAAAATTGTAGAATAGAAGTGAATTCCAGTGACGAAGAGTTACAGTTTTTATATTTGTTTATCATAGATAAAATATTGTATCAAACTGTGCGTAAAGTACTTTTTGCGAACTTACCCGATTTATAGCACTCGCTCCGTTGTCGCTCGTGCTCTAAATATCGAATACTTCACGAACTGTTTCATAAATAACTATTTTTATTAGAGTGTAATTTTTGGAATTTTAAGCATTTTATCGTTAAATTATTTTATATTCTTTCCTATAAATAATAAAAAGGTTTTATTATAAAAAGTTCTTTTTTATAAAAGTGTAATTTTTTTATATCGACTTCCCCTGACTATACAGGGTGTTTCATTAATAATTGTCCATATAGTAACTGGAGAAACCTTAGCACGAAATACGAAGATTTAACCTAAAACACTTAAATAAAATGTGGTTCCTTACTGAGTTACAGGGTGTTTTATCTAAAAATTTAAAAACTATTTTTGCTCAGCATTTTAAAACTATTCGACTTATGCTTTTCATGCTTGGCAGAAAGTTCGACTACTATACACCCTACTAAATTATGATAAACAAACGTTTCTAGCTACTACCAGAGGCGTACGACAGGGGATAGTGAATGGTTGACCCTTATCAAATTCTACGCCACTGGAGGAATTACTATTTTAGTGCCATTTTTAGATTATCCAATACTTTCTACGTAAATAATATACTCTTTGTTGGTAACGATAAAGTCATTAGTTTTCGAGATATTTGAAGTTAAATATGAAACGGCACAGTTATTTTGATTAATTTATGAAATGATTCATATGATTAAAATTTAAAAATTATTTGTACCCAGTACTTTAAAACTATTTGGCGTATGCTTATCATACTTGGCAGAAAGTGTAGGTACTGTACACCCTACTAAACTAAGATAAATAAACGTTTCTAGCTACTACCAGAGGCGTACGACAGGGGATAGTGGCTGGTTGACCCCTCCCAAATTCTACGCCACTGAAGAAATTGCTATTTTAGTGTAATTTTTTGATTTTGCAATACTTTTTATGTAAATAATATACTCTTCATTCGTAACGATAAAATGAATAGTTTTCGAGACATTTGAAATTAAAAATGAAGCAACACAATACATTAATCAAAATAACCGTGTCGTTTCATTTTTAACTTCAAAAATCTCGAAAACTAATGACTTTATCGTTACGAATAAAGAGTATATTATTTTCATAGAAAGTATTGGAGTATCCTAAAATTGAACTAAAATAGCAATTTCGAAAGTGGCGTAGTATTTGGAAAGGGTCAACCATTCACTTTCCCCCGTCGTACGCCTCTGGTAATAGCCAGAAACATTTGTTTAACATAATTTAGTAGTTTGTATAGTACGTATACTACCTGCCAAGTATGAAAAGGATACGTCGAATAGTTTTAAAATGCTGAGCAAAAATAGTTTTTAAATTTTTAGATAAAACACCCTGTAACTCAGCAAGGAACCACATTTTATTTAAGTGTTTTAGGTTAAATCTTCGTATTTTGTGCTAAGGTTTCTCCAGTTACTATATGGACAATTATTACTGAAACACCCTGTATGTCCCATATAAGACATTTTTCGATGTTTAACAAACAGTCTTTAGCAGTTCTCTATTTTTATTAACCCTCCTTAGTACTTCTTCATTAGTTTTTCTTGCTGTCCTGTCTTGTCCTGTCTTGCAATCAAATTCTACTAAACGTTTTATGATTTTAGTGCGGCAAGTATTTTCGCAACCATCCAAGACTTTTACTTACAAACCGAGATTGCCAAATTGTTACCTAGAGCAAGTACCAGTGGAATGTTCAAACGTTTGTTGATTTGTAATCCTGGTGTACCAGCAGACCAGGACTTGGCGACTGAGCTCTGCAAATTTATGTCTGGAATAATAGTTATCATGGATGATGTTGAAGTATTAGGAATGCTTTGTGAGTACAGCAAATCTTTGATACAGAGCCTTAAAGACGACAAAGATATAGTGCGTGTATTTTGTGATGATCCTAAAAGGATTCTAGTGCTTTTAAGAAGGAGCACACTGCTTGAAGACAATATAGCAACCAGCGTCATTAGGTTAATCAAGATGTTACTTCTAGTCCAGGTAAATTAATACATATTTTTTATAGCTATTCTATAACTGTAGTATATTTCACAAATTTGAAACTATTTTGTATTAAGGATGAAAGCCTTGACGTAACGGTCTGCTTTTCTGAGAAAATTATTAGCAAATTTTCCCAATATTAAATGATCATGTATTGTACATTCATTTAGAGAAATACTTAAAAGGCAACTCATGAGTTGCCTTTCAACTCCAATATGTGAGGTTTCAATCCTCCTTACATTGCAACCACGTGGGAAGAGTCCTGTATTGTCCTGGGTAATATTCAGGAATATTTGCAACATCACAAAATTTTATCAACAATACAGGGTGTTTCATTGGGAAAGTAACATACGTTAACTGTAGAAAGAGGACACTTAGACCTAGGCGGTCTCAAAATACCATACTCAATGGGTCTTACTTCATTAATAACAAAGATACTGGATGTTTATCTATTTTTCCATTTTTTTATTTGGTTCATAACTTTTTAACCACACTATATATTTATTTGATATTTGGCACGCAAATATTCTTTAAGGTATACAATCAATTAATTTATTTACAATTGTGAAAAATCCAGGTCCGGATTAAAAAATATTGGAAAAATTTTCCGACCCAAAAACAACACCCTGTACATTAAATTTTTTTAAAATATATTTTGTATTTGAAAAGAGGATCAAAAACTAAGTTAGGTATACTTTCAATTTTCGGCAAAACGATTTTTGTGGTAAAATTTTGAATTTGAATTCTGAAATTATGCGAATTGCGGGAGCTCGAAGTAGAAAAAATTGAAATACGACTTACAACAAAAACACTATATAGTTATTTTATATTTAACACCGAATATTCTTTAAAGCGTCCAATCAATTAATTTATTTACAATTATAAAAAATCTAGGGCCGGATTAAAACATATTGGAAAAATGTTCCGACCCAAAAAAACACCCTGTACATTAATTTTTTTTAAAATGGATTTTGCATTTGAAAGGAGGATAAAAAACTAAATTTAGTGGTATACTTTTAATTTTCGGCAAAATTATTTTTCTAAAAATTTTTCCGTAAAATTTTGAATTTGAATTCTGAAATTATGTGAATTGCGAGAGCTCAAATTAAAAAAATTTAAATTTGACTTAATTTTAATTAATACCATTATTTAATCTAAATTAGTAAAATGTTAACATTTCAGTGTTTTTTCATTATGGCGACAAATCATTAATAACAAATATTCACCCTTTAATTAACGAATAAATAATAAAGGGTCCACAAAAAATACACAACTTTATGTAATCAACGAACTATCTTAAAAATTAAAAAAAAAAACAGAAAAATTTTTCTGAAAAATAATTTATTAAAACTATAGTAATTGTTCAAAATGGCCACCACTTTGTTAAAGGCAAAGTCTTGCTCTTTTGTTATTTGTCTAACTGACTTCCTAATCTCGTCAGGGTTATTCTTCATTTCTTGGAAGGCGTCTGGAATGCGGTTAATAAGTTCTTCCCTACTATTTATTTCCTCGTTATAAACTTTGGATTTTAAATATCCAAAAGTTATTTTTTCTGTTTTTTTTTTAATTTTTAAGACAGTCAGTTGATTAAATTTATGTATTTTTTGTGGACTCTTTATTTATTATTCATTAATTAAAGGTGAATATTTGTTATGGATTATTTGTCGCCATAATAAAAAACACTGAAATGTTAACATTTTACCAATTTAGATTAAATAATGGTATCAATTAAAATTAAGCCACATTTTAATTTTTTTAGTTCGAGATCTCGCAGTTCACATAATTTCAGAATTTAAATTCAAAATTTTACCAGAAAAATCGTTTTGCCGAAAATTAAAAGTGTACCACTAAATTTAGTTTTTCATCCCCTTTTCAAATGCAAAATCCATTTAAAGAAAATTAATGTACTGGGTGTTTTTTTGGGTCGGATCATTTTTCCAGTATTTTTTAATCCGGAACTGGATTTTTTATAATTGTAAATAAATTAATTGATTGGACACTTTAAAGAATATTCGGTGTTAAATATAAAATAAATATATAGTGTGTTTAACAAGTTGTAAGTGGTATTTCAATTTTTTTTCTACCTCGAGCTCTGGCAATTCGTATAATTTCTGAATTGAAATTCAAAATTTGACCAGAGAAATCATTTTGCCGAAAATTCAAAGTACACCACTAAATTTAGTTATATATATTTTTTCAAATGCAAAATCTATTTTAAAAAAATTTAATGTACAGGGTGTTGTTTTTGTGTCGGAACATTTTTTCAATATTTTTTAATCCGGTCCTGGATTTTTTACAATTGTAAATAAATTAATTGATTGTACACCTTAAAGAATATTTTCGTGCCAAATATCAAATAAATATACAGTATGTTGTTCTGAAGCTATTTCCTTGTGGCATTTTTGCAATGAACTAGTTTTGATGGGAAATAAGCCACAATTTTACTAAAAAATGATTTTATTAACGTTTCGAAGCCCAAATCGGGTGTGGTTGTCAAAATACAAAAAATATTAATTATAAATTATTAAACGACACCCGATTTGGGCGTCGAAACGTTAATAAAATCATTTTTTTAGTAAAATTGTGGCTTATTTCCCATCAAAACTAGTTAATATATAGTATGTTTAAAAAGTTATGAACCAAATAAGAAAATGGCAAAATAGATAAAAAAACCCAGTATCTTTGTTATTATTGAAATAAGACCCATTATTTTTATTTTAGTATTTTTAAGACTGCCTACGTGTCCTCTTTCCACAGTTAACGTATGTTACTTTCCCAATGAAACACCCTGTATGTAGTAAATTCTAAATCTTTTTAACATTTAAAGGGTTTTTACCCAAAACATTTTGGTGGCTCAGGCATGCAGACTATTGGTTTTTTTTAACACTGATGATGGATCTTTTAATCCGAAAACGTTCTGTTATGTGATTTAACCCCTTATTTAGGGACTTTTAAATATACCTTTTACAACAGATTTAGTATTTTTGGTTATAAAAGGATTTTTTTTATTCATATTTTCATTACTAGAGCAATTTACTTTAGTACTTCTTATTCTGTACAGTAGAGTGAACCATTGGATGTCGAGTGTCTAGCGGTAATCCAAAACAGTCGCAAATTTGTGAAATATACAGGGTGTTTGGTAAAGAATGGGCCATAGCTTAACCTTAGATTCTTAAGGTTAAAATGGGTCGATTTAAGCTAACTTACCTTAGTACAAAAGTTGATAATAACCGAAATACAGGGTGTCAAAGTTAAACTTTTATTTTATTTATTTTTGAATATTTCCTGACAGGCATCGGACAACAACACAAAATTTGTTAAGTGGTGCTGGTACTGTACACCCTACTAAATTATGTTAAACAAACGTTTCTGGCTACTACCAGAGGCGTACGACGGGGGAACGTGAATGGTTGACCCTTCCCAAATTCTACGCCACTGTCGGAATTTCTATTTTAGTGCAATTTTTTGATTCTCCAATACTTTCTATGTAAATAACACACTCCTCATTCGTAACGATAAAGCCATTAGTTTTCGAGATATTTGAAGCTAAAAACGAAGGAGCATAATACATTAATCAAAATAAGTGTGTCTTTTCATTTTTAACTTCAAATATCTCGAAAACTAATGAACTATCGTTACGAATGAAGAGTATATTATTGGCATAGAAAGTATAGCAGAATCTAAAAATTATGCTATAATAGCAGTTTCATTAGTAGCGTAGAATTTGGGAAGGGTCAACCATTCACTTTTTCTCCTGTCGTACGCCTCTGGTATTAACCAGAAACGATTATTTAACATAATTTAGTAAGATGTACAGTACCTACACTTTCTGCCAAGTATCATAAGGATATGTCAAATAGTTTTATAGTACCGGGCACACATAGTTCTTAAAGTTTCAAATAAAGAATAAATTATTAAAAAAAAAAAGAATACTTTAAAATAATTTGACATCCGTGTCATACTTTGCAGAAAGTGTAGGCACTGTACACTCTACTAAATTATGTTAAATAATCGTTTCTGGCTACTACCAGAGGCGTACGACGGGGGAAAGTGAATGGTTGACCCTTCCCAAATTCTACGCCACTGATGAAACTGCTATTTTAGCATAATTTTTAGGTTCTCCAATACTTTCTATGCAAATAATATACTTCTCATTCGTAAAGATAAAGTCATTAGTTTTCGAGATATTTGAAGTTAAAAATTAAAACGCACACTTATTTTGATTAAAGGCGGGTTGACATTACTAGTGAATAACGAACGTGGCTCACGCTTACGTATTTTGCCCGTGCTGGTATTAGATCTTTTATTATCTATTTTCAAACTCGAGCAGTACATTTGTATTAATGCAATGCATAGATACAAATGTACTGCTCGAGTTTGAAAATAGATAATAAAATATCTAATACCAGCACGGGCAAAATACGTAAGCGTGAGCCACGTTCGTTATTCACTAGTAATGTCAACCCGCCTTAATGTATTATGCTCCTTCGTTATTAGTATCAAATATCTCGAAAACTAATGGCTTTATCGTTACGAATGAAGAGTATGTTATTTACATAGAAAGTATTGGAGAATCAAAAAATTGCACTAAAATAGTAATTCCGCCAGTGGCGTAGAATTTGGGAAGGGTAAACCATTCACGTTCCCCCGTCGTACGCCTCTGGTAGTAGCCAAAAATGTTTGTTTAAGATAATTTAGTAGGGTCTACAGTACCAGCACCACTTACCAAATTTCGTGTTGTCCCATGCCTGTCAGGAAATATTCAAAAATAAATAAAATAAAACTTTACCTTTGACACCCTGTATTTCGGTTATTATCAACTTTTGTACTAAGGTAAGTTAGCTTAAATCTACCTATTTTAACCTCAGGAATCTAAGGTTAAGCTATGGCCCATTCTTTACCAAACACCCTGTATGTAAGTACTTTATATCGTCCTGTCATTAGTGACGGATAAAAAAGTTATTGGATTTTTAAAATTATTATTTTTATTTCTAGCAACGCAATAAAACCCTCATACCAGGTTTCGTCCAAATAGATCTCGGATACCTCCTAATAGGATCCAATCAAAAATTGGCGAAGTGTCTCGATGTCTTACATATACTTACAAGTACTAGACAAAATAATTTATTTATGCGTTTATTGCCGAGTAGTATAAAGACAATCTTTCTAAAATTGTTTTCACTTAGTAGAAACCACGAAGTGGCCAGTATAAGTTTTTACTGTTTAAGTAATATGCTGAAAATGAATACATGGTAAGTTAACCCTATTCTTTTTCTTCTTTTTGCTTCCTTAATAGGCTAGCGCCTGTTCCATCTTTGGATGCCTCCTCATCAGATATCTAGGTTGTCACTCCATCTCTTCCTTGTCCTTCCTATACTCCTTCGGCCGTTTGGTGATCTGTCTCGTGCTCTCTTTACCAGTCTTCCCTCTCCAATTCTGATTATATGGCTATATCAATATTTTTTTTCTTTTCAGTGTCCAGTAATTTATGTTCTCTATATTACAGTTTTGCCTGAGGTCTGTGCTACGTTGCATGTCCCAGAAGGATTTTCCTGTGATATCTCGGACTATTTTCATTTCACACGTTTCCATCAGTTTTTTGTCCTTGTGGTGTCAGGTCTTGTTTTCGCAGTGTAAGTCATAATTGGCCTAACTACTGTCTTATAAATCTTGGCCTTTGTTTCTGTCCGTAGATGTGTGTTGCGCCAGATAGTGTGTTTAAGATATCCTGCTATTCTGTTGGCTTTGTTTATTTTGTTGGGCAACTTCCGCTCCTGTATCTCCATAATTGTGCATTTAGTACGTTCTTTAACGGTAAAATATTGCAAAACCTCTAAATTTTAAAGAACCGCTTGGATTGACATGAAATTTGGCATACACATAGCTAACAAGTCAAAGAAAAAAAGTGATATTGTGCCGATGTGTGCTTTTGCTCTGGGGGTGAAAAAATATACGACCAAAGTAAGTCCGGAAATGGATAAACTCACTAATTGTAAGTAACTTTTGTTCTATAGAGTTTTTTCATTAAGTCAATATTTTTCGAGTTATTTGCCAGTGAATATGTTCATTTTTTCAACAAAATAACCACGCTTTTAGACAGTTTTTCGCAATAACTCAAAAATTAAGTATTTTGTCGAAAAAAACATTCCTAGCAAAAATATAGCCTGTAAAAAATTTAAAAAAAAATGGTTTATATATCAAGTCGCTATACCCAGTAGAAGCAGAGTTATAGCTAATGAACAATAGGTTCATATTCGTCAAATTCCAAATGGAATACTCTAATGTGAAATAACCAAAAATGAAGCACATTTCGGGGAAAACTCATTACAACTTATTTAAAGTGTTTAAAAAAAGCTTCATTTTTGTTTTATAAAAAAAATTTAGCATCAAAAGTAAACAAGTTACGCTCAAAATAAAGTTATTCCCTTTTTTTTGGTAAAAAAATCGGGAAAATCACCTCTTAATTAGTATCTCAAATGAACTTAATCGTTACGACTTCACAAGTTTCTTGACTCGTGTATGTATTGTTTATTATGATCTGTAAGTTTCATCGGTTCAAAGTCATTAGTTTTGAAAGGGCTGTAGTTAAAAGGGGTTGAACGAGTCACTGATCACGAATGTATGCAAATTTAGAAACACCAAATCTTAATCAATTTTTGTCTTACAGAAAAACAAAAGAATACAGGATATTCAGAAAAGCAATGCTGGCTTTTTTTCTTTTTTGAGATTTTTGGTATCTCTAACAATTTTTAAGTTATTTTGAAAAAAACCATATTTTTCAAAATTAAAATTTTTGAAAATTTTACTTTGAAACCACATTTTTTCAAAAATAAGCACTTTGAATCGATGAAACTTACAGATCATATAAACACAACACAAGTAAAATAATTTGTGGAGCGGTAACGACTAATTTCATTTAAGTTGCTAATTAGGGGGTGGTCTTCCCGATTTTTTTTTGCCAAAACAAAAGGGACCAACTTTATTTTGAGCGTAACTTGCTTAAATTTGATGGTAGAAACTCTTTATAAAAACAGAAGTAAAGCTTTTTTAAACACTTTAACAAAGTTATAATGAGTTTTCCCCCAAAAGTGCTTAATTTTTTGGATATTTCACGTCGAAATATTCTATTTGAAACTTGGCGAATATGAACCTATTTTTCATTGGCTATAACTCTGGTTCTACGAGGTCCAGAGACCTCACGCGTACACCATTTTTTTTTACTTTTTTACAGTCTATATTTTTGCTAAGAACGTTTTTTTCGGCAAAATACTTACTTTTTGAGTTATTTGCGAAGAACAGTCTAAAATGTGGATATTTCATTGAAAGATGCACATATTCACTCGAAAATAACTCGAAAAGTGTTGACTTGGCGAAAAAGCTCTATAGAACAAAAGTTACTTAAAATTCGTCAGTTTATCCATTTCCGGACTTATTTTGGACATATATTTTTGCACCCACAAGAGGGGGTGAAAGTCACCCCCAGGACAAAAGCACACATCGGCACAATATCACTTTTTTTCTTTGACATGTAAGCTATGCGTATGCCAAATTTCATGTCAATTCAAGCGGTTATTTAAAATTTAGAGCAAAAACCGTGAATGAATGTACTAATTAGTACTCCCAGATAGCTAATATTTCTTCCTTGCTGGATTATTTTGCTGTCCACTTCCAGCTTGCACCTTATTAGATCTTTAGAGATTACCATACTTTTTGTTTTATTTGGTAATATTATCATCTTGAACTTTCTTGCTGTTATATTAAATTGATATATAAAAGTCTCTGAAGGTCATCTTTACTCTCTGCAATAAGTATAGTATGGCATCATCTGCATAACATACTATAGAGATACTTTTCACCAATTCTGTACTCTATCTCAGGTTTGATATTACATATACAGCATATTTAGTTTTAAATTAGATATACGGTCTATAAATGGCAACATTGCGCACCGTCGAGTACCAGACGGTGTCCGCTTCCCACTCTAATGCACCCGATTCTCGCCGATCCTAACTCCGTCGCACCGTCCTCCGTCGTCATTCGGCGATTAAACACCAATAGTGGACTAAGTAATGTTGCCGATTTTGGCGCTCCCTTCAGTCGCCTATACCTAATTGAAAACTAAACATATTGGTTTCTTGTTCTTGTTTAACATAAATTTCACTTTGTTTTTAATTTCAGGTTGGCTACTTTACCTGAAACGAATTTTTTCATAGAATTTACTTGCAGTCAGGCAGTAGATCAGAATTCTTCTACAGAATTTCTGTCGTTTTTAACTAATTGGTTTAAATACATGAAAATGACCTGGTTTCATGAATCTGGCACCCATTTAGCTCATTTAGGAGTCATAAAAAGTTACATATGCAGAGCAAACATTTCTAAACCCATGGTGAGTATCTCTTTAAAACATACTTTATGTAGTACCTACTAATTTATACACGTATCAATAGAGAAAAATTTTCTAGTAAGCCAACTAGTTACCAGAAAGTGGTTCCACAAGAATTTTCAGATTTATTGTTTACATCTGGGACTTCTCATTTCTTTAATAGATGTCGCTACAGCATCTGATACGCGAATTATTTTTATAATTCTGCTTGAATTTTTATAATATAGACAGTAGGGTGGGTCGAAAATATTGTTTTGCGAATTTCGATTTGTAATAGTGCGGAAAACATGACCTGGGTAGAGACTTAAAAACGTGCATATTTATTTTTTATTTATATTAACATTAATTACCCGCGCATGACGTTTGAAAATTCGGAAAAATTGTTAAAATTACATTTATTTTATCAGAGTTTATTGTATAAATTACATGACATAAAATGATATTACATTCTTATATTCAGAGATACACGTAATACAAATAATAATCAATCCAAAATATGAGAATAATCGTGCGCATACTGCGGAGGAAGGAGTGGGGAAAGAGGGCGTAAACTGTCGATCACGCGTCTTTGCCTCAGTGCACCTAATGAGTTCCGGACGAAAGGTCGCGCGCATTTATCTAATGTTTTCGCGATTTTAAGTAGTTTTTGTTAGCTTTGTGACTTTTTGCATCATGGAGATTTCAAATAATACCCGAAAATCCACAACTTGTCCCATATTTGGTGCTCCGGAAGAAATTAACGAAAATCAACTACCCACTTACAAACAAGTTATAAAATATTACAATTTAGTAAGACATCAGCTTAAACTTGAGAACAATTCAAAAAAAGAGCCATCCATTAATGAAGTATCTGAAATAGTGTCATCTAAAGTTGAATATTTATGGAGAAAAGCGTCTATTCCTACTGTGTCTCATAATCGTGTGATGCAATTGATAAAAAGTTACCATGCGAAGTGTAAAAATTTAATAAAATCTTTGAAGCGTTTATCAGAAGAAAAAATTCAAGATTTTCATAGAAATTCGGAAAAACTGTTTGATTTGAGTTCATGTAAGTGTAAAGATTTAGAGTTATGCAAATGTTCCAAAGACCAAAAGATTCCTAAGGAAGAACGAGCTTTTTTAATAGATCAGAGAACAGAGAGAAAAATGATTATGGGAACTGTTGATTTATTGACAAGTAAGAGGAAAAGAAAACTGAGTGATAGAAAAATTAAGCTTAAATCCTATTACGATTCTAGCGTTTGTGAACCAGGCCCTTCTCACGAAAATCCTAATACCTCAATAACGTCTGGAAGTAGCGATGAAGAACAAACTTTGCCCTCAAGTTCATCAAAACCAGCATCAAAAAAACGTGAAATAACATCTCTCAAGAATTTATCAACTATCTGTGACCGATACGGGATATCCGATAGAGCAGCTGCTGCTGTCGCTTCTGCTGTTTTGCAAGATGTGAAAATCAACAACGAAGTAATCGATAAGTCGAAATTGCGACGAGCGAGACAAAAATTACGAAAAGTAACCTTATCTCAAAGCCAACTAGATACTATTCCTGCCTTATTTTTTGATGGACGAAAAGATAAGACCCTGAAAATTGTTATGAAAGGGGGAAAAAATACCGCTCAACATATGTGGAAGAACATATTTCAATAATTAAAGAACCAGTATCAGTTTTTGTCGGATATGCCGTTCCAAGCCATGGAACTGCAAAAGGATTGGAGTCTGCTATCTTTCAAACAGTAACAGGTCAACTGAATATGTCTCTAGAGGATACTCTTGCCATAGGTTGTGATGGGACGGTAACTAATACGGGCAACTACGGCGGAGTCATACGGCTCTTAGAAAAGCGTTTACACCTACCACTTCAATGGATCATATGCCTTTTACACTTAAATGAACTGCCCGTAAGACATTTATTTGCAAAACTTGATGGCACGACAACAGGACCTAATATTTATTCAGGTGCTATCGGAAAGTTATTGCGAGAAGCGCTCTGTTGTCGTGTTTGAAAATATAGAAGGTATGTTACCAAACATTTCAAATATAAAAGACCTCAGTTCTGATCAACGTTACCTTTATCATATCACATCTGCCGTCATAAGTGGTAAGTGCCCTTCTGATTTGTCTAATCGCTCTCCGGGAAAAATGTCGCATGCCAGGTGGCTAACAAAGGCCAACAGGATTTTGCGCTTATATGTTTCCACTGAGATACCTACAAACGAACTCAAACAACTCGCTACTTTTGTAGTTAAAGTATATGCTCCTATTTGGTTCGAAATCAAATTAAATCCGACATGTAAAGATGGAGCAAGGCACTTTTGGAAGTTGGTATTTTATTCTCGATATCTTCCGCAAGAATTGAAGAGTGTCGTTGATCCTGTAATAAAGCGAAATGCTTACTTTGCGCACCCAGAGAACTTGCTCTTATCTATGTTATCTGACGAACAAAAACATGTGAGAGAACTTGCCGCTAGACGCATTATAAAGGCAAGGAAACCATCTGAATCCCTTCAGCTTCGAGTCTTTGAAGTGCCTAAGATAGATTTAAACGCTTCGTCTTACATCGATTTGATAGACTGGCAGCAATCTTACTCGCAACCACCTATATTGATCAGTGTTCTGGATGAGACTCTTCATTCCCTAGTTGAGTAAGGTGGTGATGATGAAGTCCTTTTTCTGAGGCTACCATGTCATACTCAAGCTGTGGAGCGGGCTGTAAAAACAGTAACAGAGGCATCTATGCAGCTTTGCCACAAAACAGCAAGAGAAGCTTTAATTAAGAATAAAATTATTTCACGAAAGCTTATGCCTAAGTTCGAAAGTAAGAAAGATTTTAACGTGATTTGAAGATATTTTATTTTTATTTTGTCATATTATTTGTTTATTCTTCTTTCTTTATAATAAAATTTAGTCCAAAAGCACTTTATTTTATTAGTTTACGTTGTTGTTATTCCTATGAGCCACGATAAATCGATTTTCTAACAATTCACAAAAAAACAAAAATTTCAATTTTTCAAACTCAATGCGCGGGTAGAAGGGGTTAAACTAGAAAAATTCTTTTTTCATTGTTTTTCATGAATGGATGTGGGTCACGTTTTTTTTACTATTACAAAACTTATTGGACAATTTTATTTTTTTCCATACAAAAGTGACCCACCCTAATAGACAGCTTGGCTTCGTTTCGATTTAGAAGTGTTCATGTAGGCAGGGCCGCTTTATTCATTAGGCAATATAGGCAGTTGCCTAGAGCGGCAAATTATGAGAGGGCGGGGAAATTATGAGAGGGCGTCAAGAATTTTTTTGTTTGATAAATTTACAATAATTTTTAAGCTTTAGTTTTGTTTTATAGCTGTACCTACTGTTTTTATAAACCTTTACACTAATAAATTTACTACAACCGTTGAGTGAAATATTATAGAGGAAATATGATATCCAATATATCAATCAACGCTCCAACATAACATCAATGGTAGGGGAGCAAAGTATGCTAAATGTGCAGTCACTCGAGCGCTTTGTGGACCTATTGGGATGTGAAGAGTAGATCTTAAAATCAAAAAAAGTTAAGTAAAGTTTTCCATTTTAGCGGGCGCTTGCCATTTTTTAATTTAATTTTCCATTTCCAACAATTGTTTTTTTCGATTATAACACCATCTATCCATAATTCGAAAAAATCTTTCGAATAAAAGTTACTTATTTTTACACAAGGAATTCAAATCTGCAATAAATAATGAGGGCTCCTATTTAAGATTTTACAGTAACCCCCCACCCCACCTCCGTAGGGGGTCGTGTTTGATGCCATTCGATAGATTTTTCAAAAATATTGAATAAGTGTATTTTACAGTTTTTCGATGTGATGTTCATTTCGCGAAATATCGCGGGATTCGTATTTAAAATATTAAATTTACCCCCACCCCTCTCCGTGGGAAGTCGTGTTTGGTAACATTCGATAGATTTTTAAAAAATATTGAGCACATATTTTTTAGTTTTTCGATCTGTCATTCATTTCGCGAAATATTCTCTTTTTTCTTGTGAAACTTTGGGACCCACCCATTTCCTTATAGGTCTGGATCCCGCGTATGAAAAAAAAGTTGATTAATAACAAGCTCAAAATTTGTTAATAGCTTAAGGGTGTCTAGTCGGATAAACTTTGATATATGGGAACACTGGAACAGGGGCAGTTTTAATTGTGGATCAGGTTAAAAATTTGGAACGGTCACACAACGAAAACGGCACATTTATTTTGTCCGACAGAACAGACTTAAACTCTCCGAACAGAGATTAAACTCTCATGCAAAAATCAGACTGCTATTTATCACCTGTCATAATTCCTGTCATTTCACATATTCTACATGTTCCACTCATTAAAACGCCCATTTGGTGACAAATAGCAGTCTGATTTTTGCATGAGAGTTTAATCTCTGTTCGGAGAGTTTAAGTCTGTTCTGTCGGACAAAATAAATGTGCCGTTTTCGTGGTGTGACCGTTCCAAATTTTTAACCTGATCCACAATTAAAACTTCCCCTGTTCCAGTGTTCCCATATATCAAAGTTTATCCGACTAGACACCCTTAAGCTATTAACAAATTTTCAACTTGCTATTAATCAACTTTTTTTCATACGCGGGATCCAGACCTATTATGCCCGGCTCAAGTCGTCAGATTTTTTAAATATACACTCTTTTGCATGTACTTAACTTACCTTATCTTAATCTGACAATTTCGAGTTTTTTTAAGGATAGATTTTTTTTCGGGCCCCCCTTAACGAACTCCCCTGTGTTAAGAGCAAATATATGGTAGAGGTACATCTGCAGGGTACCAGGTTTCTCCCCATATGATAATCTGACCTACCACAACAATGACAATCATAATATACTTTACTTGAATGACAACTTAAAATCACCTGTTGTGAAATCTCTTATACTGGGGCCACAGTAACGTCTAATGCCGTTAATTTATCGCATTATTTGCCATCTCTGTAATGCAAATGATGCGTTAATTAACGGCATTAGACGTTACTGTGGCCCCAGCATTAGTGAAATTCGGTTATACATTGGCTTCAGCGAAATAAAAACATGCGTTTTTTAATATTTCTAACGACGAATGTCAAACTGCAGGTGTGAAACATCAAGCACTTTCTATATTTGAAAAAATTTACACTGCTGAAATGGCTTTATTAGCTGTCATTTGGCAACATATTTTAGAAAGAGTGGACCTATTCAATAAGTATGTCTAGAGTCCTGCAATGGATCTGGGTTCTGTCGTTAAAAAGTATGAAGCTCTTTCAAATTACTTTACCTTAATCATTAATCAAAAATAATTTTGCCATTTATGAAGAGGCAGTCAAAAAATTGTACCCAAATAAAACATAAAGAAATAAGAAAGAGAACAAGAAAAATTCAATTTTACGAGGGGGCCGATGATGAACTAAACTTTTCAACTAGTGATGAGATGAAAATCCACACATTATATTATTATAATCGACACTCTGATAAGAGACCTGAATAGACGTCTGGAATCTTATCATCGACTTATTTATCAACGCTTTCGTAGTTTTATAACAGATTTGGCAAAATTAAACAAGTAAGAAATTATTAAAGAAGCTGAAAATCTCATACAAATTTATAAAGACGACCTAGATACATCATTCATATATGAATGCATTCACTTAAAGGGTCATTTGGATACCACAATAAAATCACCAATTGACACATCTAAATATTTAAAGAAGAGTGGATTGAAAGATACTTTCCCTAATTTTGATATTGTTTTGCGCATTTATTTATGCATCCCAGTTGCCAACGTGCCCGCTGAAAGGACATTTTCGAAAATGTCAAGAATTAAAAATAATTTTCGATTAAATAGGACGCAAGAACGTCGCAACAATTTGTCGATTGAAACCGACGTGCATAGTGAGTCCATAGAAAGTGGCGTAACAAAGACGATAACTTATGACGACATTATAGATGATTTTGCCAAAGAAAAATCAAAAAAGAAATCTCTGATGTGATCTAATTGGATTGACAATTTTTTCTGTTATATGTATATATGTTACAGTTCAAGTTGATTATCCAGTTGGAGTTGACTTTTCCTAGTTCGAGTCGACTCAAACGGCTGGTTTTAGTAAAAGTTGATTATAAATATAAAATGAAGATTTTTATTCAACACTTACTAGTAAAAGTAGACTCCAACTAGTTTAAGTATACTCTTCCAAATGCCATTTAGTAAAAGTTGATTCACACAAACAACCGATTCTAGAAACTAAATGTTACTGTATATTATGTTCAAATTTATAGTCCAGACTCTATCGTCATCCCCGTTAGGTAAATTATTCCTGTTCGATTTTTTTGCACAAACTTACTCAAAAAGAGGTCCTTATAACGAATCCACAGTTGTCAGGTGGTACCGTAATCGAAAAAATGTTTAAACAATTTTTTTTAAACAAATTCACAAAAAAAATTCACTTCGGACATTTTTTTACATCATTAATTTGGGTCATTCGGAGCAAAAGAGGTCTTTTGTGATTTTTCTGTAAAATTTATTGTTCTCGAGTTATACGCGATTTAAAATTTGAAAAATGCGAAAATGACTATTTTCAAGCTTAATAACTCGGTAAAAAATTATTATTATGAAAGTCACCAAATCAAATTTTAACGACCCCCCCCCCCCCTACAAGGTACTTAAGAAATATTTGTCATTATGGTATTACTAAGCTGTTATTTTTAATTATTAACAATGAGCGCTAGGAGCGTATTGAGGCGGCTGTCAATGTGAGTGCGACTGAGATGCATCATTGGACGGTCGGAATGGAGGATCTTACTCGCACTCACATTGACGACCGCCTCAATACGCTTTTAGCGCTCATTGTTGATAATTAAAAATAACAGCTTAGTAATAAAATAATGACAAAAATTTCTTCAGGATCTTGTAGGGGGGCTTTAAACTTTGATTAGGTGCCTTTCTGACTTTCATAATAATAGTTTTTACTCGAGTTATTAAGCCTTAAAAATGGTCATTTCGCATTTTTCAAATTTTAAATCGCGTATAACTCAAAAACTATCAATTTTAAAGAAAAATCACAAGAGACCTTTTTTGCTCCGAATGACCAAAATAATCTAAAAAAATTTGTCCGGAGTGAAATACTTAGTTATTTATAAAACAGTTCGTGAAGTATGCTTATTGCGCACGCACGCGATGTTTAGAGCACGAGCGGGCCGAGTGCTATACATCGCCTAAATGCGCAAAAAGTACTTCACGCACAGTTTCATACAATATTTTATCTACCAAAAAACAAATAAAAAAACTGCAACTCTTCGTCACTGGAATACATTCCTATTTTACAATTTTTTAGAACTTTGACATTTAAAAATTCAAACTTCTGTCAAACCACAAAACTGTTAAAACTTTTTTTTGTAATTTATTGCTCACATGTCATGACAAGGCGAAAGTTAAGGATATATCATTATATAGAAGTGTGCTAAAAACAGTGCGAAAAAGTAAATCCCATTTAAAATACATTATTACTTCAGGCACACTTTAAACCCTTTATGTACTGCTATCTATATTTACAATGTTCACACAATAAAACTTATACATAATATGAGGTAGAGTAGATAAGAATTAGTTTTGTGAATTTGGTTAACAAAAATTGGTTAAACAATTTTTCGACCGCGATACCGCCTGACACTGTGTATTTGTTATAAGGATGTATTTGTTTGAATAAGTTTGTGCAAAAAAATCGAATCAGAATAATTTACCTAACGGGGTCGACGTTACAGTATGGACTAATTATTAGTCCATTATTATAAGTAGTTGAAACGGTCAAAACAAAGAGACGCACACTCATCAAAAATGCACGTGAGATTATACTCGTATAAATTGTATAATCTACTTTTACTAACATAAGTTAGGAATAGTCAATTCAAACTAGTAAAAGTTGATTTAAATTTTTCAAATCAACTTTTTTTGCTCGTTTCAGTTGGAGTTGACTCGAACTAGGAAAAGTCAACTCTAACTGAGAATCAACTTGAACTTTTACATTTTTAGTGTATTCTTATTTAAATAAAAAATTCTGTCTGCAATTTTTTTCCACAAAAAGATACATGTTTGAAGGGCGGCTGCTAGAGAATTGCCTAGGGCGTCAATTGACCTAAATGCGGCCCTGCATGTAGGTACCCCACTGAAGAGGTCTCTGGGGGGGGACCGAAACGCACGTATGGGGATGGTGGATCATCTCTGAACCTAAATAAAACATAAGCTGTTAATAATTCATATTATCTGGTTTATTTGTTTACTTATTAGTAATCGCTTCTATTATTTTTTCAGAAAACTCATTTAATTCGACGTCTTAGTCTTCTAAACAGACCGAAAACTGTTTCAATTCTCAAGTTATTAAATAACTCAAGTATACAAGAGTAGTAGGTATAAAGAAGAATACATTTCTGATATATCATGTTTATTTTGATTTCAAGAATCAACTATTTGTATTTGTATATGTTCTTTATAGAGTTCTAAAAATATGTTAGCTGTTTAATATTTTCTTTTTAAGAATCAAATAATTGTGTTTATATGTTGTTCATAAAGTTCTAAAAATTTGTTACTTGTTTATAAAATAAACTGTTTCCTTCCTGTGATCATATTTTTAACACTCGGGCGGGCGCGCTTTTGAAAATCGCACAAGTGGGTGCGCGACGGCGTTTTATAGCGCAAGTAGAAAAACGTATGGATCAAATTCAAAAGATCCATACTATCATTAACATAAGATCAGCGCTACAAGATGCACGCAATGCCATATTTGAACACTGTATTAGTAACTTGTATATAGAAGCTCGTTCGATAAGGTAGGCAACAATACACTTAAAGAGATCTAAAGGACACAAATTAAGGCACATCGACCATGTCGAGTTCTTATGCCGTTAATTGTTCATCAGGTCTTACGTGCTAGGTAAAATCCAAAAGGTGTCTCTGTGATGCAAGGTATAACTGTATTTGGTTGAGCTTCCGACCATTCACGGATCCATTTGGTGATCATGTTGAACCCGGTGGCTACGGCTGATTCTGCGGTTTGTATTGGAGCTTTTCTGGAACGGAGTCGACCTTTGCTATTATGAACCGACAGAGCCGTGTTGCTAAGGATCTTGTTGTATTCTTTGGTCAGTAGATTGAGTCGGCGAAGGCGTGGTGGTGTAATTTCGTTAAGTACTGGTAGCAAATGGGTTGGTGTAGATTTGATTACTCCAACGATCATTCTCATGGTGTTATCTAGCTGGATATCAATCTTTTGAACGCGAGCACTGTTGATCCATATTGGTGCGCAATATTCAGCTACAAAATAAACAAGAACTAAGCCTGAAACCCTGAGTGTGGATGCCCATGCCCCCATGTTGTGCCGCAGTGCTTCTGGATAAAGTTATTTCTGGTTTTTAGCTTCTCGACAACTGTACTTAAATGTTCTCTAAAGCCCAAAAACGTTCTGCCCAAAACCGCACCTAGGTATTTTGAATGTTTATTGTGGTTGAGCCGTCTGTTATCAAAGTGAACGTTAAGTCTTCTTGACGTCAGATTGTTGTCTAGGTGGAAGCAAGTTACTTAATAGGTTTTAGAGGCATTGGGGCGAAGTCTCAATTTTTGAAAGTAACTTCCCATAACCGCTAGGTCTTCTGTCAGAATCTCTTAAGCTGGAATTTTTAAAGAACACCAACCAGATAATAATAACGATGGAAACTTAGTAACAGACTTCCTGGATAGTGCTTATCCATGAAGCCCCCAATAAAACCGTTCAGTCCATCAGAAGTGAAACAAGAAATAGGAAAATGCAATAAGCACAATGCACCTAGATTTGACCTAACAGGATTAATACTGAAAAATATTCGGAGAAGGGCATTGGTCATGTTAACTACAATACAGAATAGTGCACTCACGCTGATATAGTTCCCAATCACATGGAAATTTGCGCAAATAGTATAGTTTTTTGCGCAACTCTATAGAAAACGCGGTTTTTTAGTCTATACTCCTATAATAAAATCTCTCCATCAAAATTTACAAATGTGAATAAAAATTACTCCAAATAAAACTTTTTTATACTTAAATAATTATTGTGAACTTTTGTGAGCATTACAAAGAATTCCGTGCAATTCTTATGACAGTCCAGAACAAGTTGGTTGTGTGTATATTTAGAAGAAGGATATCATAAAAGCTCCAGACCTAAATATAAACTCTTCATAAGACAAAAAACCCCTAAGTCAACGGAGAGAACTGTAACTGTAACACATTTCTATTAATAGGCGTGTACTTTCTCGTGAATAGAACCATTTAAAAATAGAAAGTCTATTGTGGGATCCTACGAAAATACTATCGATGCTCTTAAAAATAGGTTTATACAAATCTTCGAGGACAAAACGGTTCTATCGGCGTGACAAAAATTTTTGGAAACATTGTTAAGGAAAAATAATCGTAATCATCCACATAATGAGGATCATAGAGAAATGATCGTTTGGAATGAGAGGAGATGATTGGAGACTCGACTTGGAGAACATAATGAAAATGAATAGAGATTAGTATAGTTTATTAAAGAAAAGAATTGGTTCTTCTTCTTTAAGTGGAGTCTCCCAATCGGAGGTTGGATATCATCATCACTATCTTTACTCAGGGCCATAACTACCATTGGGGCAACCGGGGCAGTGCCCCGGGGCTCCCGTTTGATTGGCCGTGCATAGATTGTAACGAGGTCAAATAAACTTTTTAAAGTACTTTAAGTTAAAGTTCTACTTCGAGTTGTCCGATTGTACAGTTGAGTCCGCGAGTCTTTACCCGTGCGTCATTAATACCTGGCGAGATAAAACACATACTTTTTATTTAGCATCATTCTCTTCCACGCATGAAATTAATGACAAACTAGCTGCCGCCTGTTATTAAGTAAAAACACATGTTATTTTTATGAACGATTTAAAATCAGTGCATTGAAAAGAGATAGGTACAAAGAAAGACGATTGGGATGTCTTCACATATTTTAAGTACAATTTCTGACGTTTTGGTTTGTTTACTTTGTGGCTGTCAGTTTGTTGAATTTCTTGCTGTTATTCTGTCGAATTTTTGCATTTTGAAGTTTTTTATAGTATACAAACAGTTGATTTCACAACAAATTTTATATTGGAGTTAGAAATTATTTGATAAGTTTATGTTATTTTACGATAAATTTTGACAACTTACAAAGCTAACCTCATTGTTGACACAGTTGAATGCTTGTGTTTAAGGTTCCGCCAAAGTAAATAAAATAACAAAAAGAAAATATGTTATTGAATTTTTTTATAAATTGTTTATTTATTTACTAATCAATGATAATATAGTTATTTTCCTAACAAGTGCAGAAAGTCATTCTTTTCCGCACGCGACTGCAGTTTGCCGAACGACGCGAAGCGGGAGTTCGGCAAGCAGTCGAGTGCGGAAAAGAGACTTTCTGCAAGAGTTAGGAACAATATTTTTTCTAGTCTTTAAAAAATTACCAAATCTTAATCAATTAATTTAATTAATATGAAAATACATAGGTACACAAATTAATTCTTTGACAAGGTTGTCAAAACCAAACTTTCAATATAATTAGTTAGCATGACGACGATCTTGGTTTCCATGACGATGATTCAAAACGACTGTTATTGTCTAACGATTTGACTTTCGAATATTATGTCAAAATAATTTTATTTCATCGAATTGTCGCGTTAATTTCATTAAAACAGGAACACAATAAGATATATTTGAAATAAATTAGTAAATAATATCTAAATATTAATGTTGTTCTGAAGCTATTTTCTTGTGGCATTTTTACAATTTTAACTATTTATAATGGGAAATACGCCACAATATTATTAAAAAATGGTTTTTATTAACGTTTCGTTAATTTCGAAATAAATTCAACATTTCAACAACATTCAAAACAACCAACACATTGAGATCTATTCTATCTAAAACTAAACCTAACAATGAACAAGAAATGACAAAGAATTGTATTTATAAAATACCTTGTGAATGCGAACAGTTTTATATAGGTGAAACATCAAGACCATTAAACGTTAGAATAAGTGAACATCAATCTTATATTAAAAATAGAGAATTAGATAGATCTCAAATATGTCAACACGCATGGGATAATGAACATAGAGTTCAGTGGAGAGATTCAAGTATAGTCCTGAAAGAAACAGATAGTAAAAAGAGAAAAATCAAAGAAGCGGCTCTAATTATGCTAAACGAAACCAATTGTGTCGCAAATTCCTCAGTGGAATGCAGTAGGATATGGATACCCATACTGAAAGAGGAAGTCAATAGAAAGAAAATACCACAATTAGTAAGTCAATAGTAGAGTTAGTACTTATTTTATATTTTAGTATTACTTATAAATATATCCATGTATTATTTGTAATAATGTTTAAAATCTTATGAATTGTTGTAGTACTTTATTCAATAATCATACTTTATAATTATAAGTCATTGCTCTATTATCGTTACTTGACCTAACCCCTGCCATGAGGCCTCATGTCCTTGTCCTGTGTCATCGCTCTGTCAACAATCACTTCAAGTGATCTATGATCACAGGACTTTACATTTGTGAGCTATTCAGTCTCATGACATCTTTCCCTTCCTATAAAGCAGAGAACTTACAACAATAAACTCAGAATAAAATATTATAAAATACTAATACTACCTACGACTAACAATAATATTAAGTGATTACAAAACTAGTACATCTCGAAATCATTATATCGAGTTGGGGGTTTAATTACTCTTTTACCTCTGGTAGGAAACTGATTCGGTACTTCACTCTCACAGGCCATTGATGTTGAAGGTTTGTTACTCTGATTATCATCAAGATCATCTTCTAATTTAATGTGATGTTTAGGCGTATTACTAGATGGTCTCAAGTGATATTTATTTCTTCTTACCAATGTTCCATTTTCTTTCTCAATAACATATGATCTTGGCTCTTGTAAACATTGCCTGACCACAGCAGGTTTCCATTGCCCATCTTCCCTTATAACAACGTTATCGCCTTCACTTAATTCTTCTCTTGCAGCTGTATTTCTATCATAGTAGTGCTTGTACAATTTTCTTTTGTCATCCAATTTATTCTTTTCACTTGTTAGGTCTACTTGTTCTGGTAAATATTTTTCATGTAAGACTGGAAGTTTGCTTCTAAGTCTACGACTATTCAAGAGTTGTGCTGGGGACTTGTCTGATCCTAACAGTGGTGTGTTCCTATATTCTAATAAAGCTAACTGAAGATCACCACACTTTCTGAGAATATTTTTAGCTATCTGAACAGCTCGTTCCGCCTGCCCATTTGATCTAGGATATCTAGGGCTAGATGTCACAAATTTAAAATTCCATTCTCTAGAGAATTCTCTACATTCCTTAGAGCCAAAAGGCATATTGTCAGATACAATTTCCAAAGGAATCCCATGAGTGGCAAACATGGTCTTAAATGATTTTATTATTGACTGGGATGTTTTGGACGGCAACAGAACAATTTCAATCCACTTTGTGAGATAATCCATTACAATTAAATAAGATGCTCCTCCGAACTCACAAATATCAGCCGCTAGCATTTGAAATGGAAGTTCTGGAATTTCTCTTAGTATTAATGGCTCTTTAACATTACTTCTGTGATATTTCTCACAATCAACACAATTTCTAACCAAATCCACTATGTCCTTATTCATATTTGGCCAGAACAACACTTGCCTTGCTCTTTGCTGTGTCTTTGTAACTCCAAAGTGTGTTTCATGAAGAAACTTTAACATCCTAGGCCTTAAAGAATCCGGAACTATAACTCTGTCCATATAAAATATCAAATCATTCAATATGTAGATGTCATGCCTAATACTAAAATAATCTTTTACTACATAAGGTACCCTCGAAGAGCATGACGGCCACCCTTTTTCACAAAAATCTTTGATCAATTGAAGTTTTTTATCCTGTTTAGTTTCAGCTATAAATTCCTCTCTCCTTTCATCTGTTATATTTATTGTATGCACTATTTCTGTTACAAAAGCATCATCCTCTACCTTTTCCTTCACAAAATTACGAGATAACAAATCAGCTATTAGCATTTCCTTGCCTGGCATATATTCCACAGTTAAGTCATATTTTAATAATTTTACCTTCATACGTTGTAGTCTAGGAGAATCTACTTCAGCTATGCCTTTCTTCATTATCGAAATCAATGGCTTATGATCTGTGAATACCTTAACTTCTCTACCATAAATATAATTATGAAATTTAGTACAAGAAAATAGGATTGCATTTAGTTCCTTTTCAATCTGGCTAAATCTAGTTTCACAATCAGTTAAAGACCTAGAAGCAAAAGATACCGGTTTATGATTCTGCAGTAATACACATCCCACGCCATTTTGACTTGAATCTGTTTGAATTATTATTGACTTATTTTCATCAAAATTTGCAAGAACTGGTGGTGAGCAAATTAACTTTTTTATTAAATTTAATGCGTCTGTGTGACTTTTAGTCCACACCCAAAGTGTATTCTTTTTTAACAATTCTCTTAATGGGGCTGATACATCCGATAAGTTTGGTATAAAACTGCGATGATAATTGATCATGCCCAATATTTTTTGTAACTCTTTTTTATTATTGGGTTCTTTTAAATTAATAATAGCTTTTATTTTATCTAAGTCAGGTCTCATACCATTTTTATCAAATGTATTTCCCAAATATTTTACTTCAGACATTCTATATTGTATCTTATTAGAATTAAATTTTACCCCAATATTTCTGGCACGTTCCAATACTTCATTAAGGATTCTATCATGTTCTTTAAGACTATCAGCAAATATCAAAAGATCATCAAAATATATAAGACAGCCCTCAATATCACCAAAATTCTCTAAGTTAATTCTTTGAAAAAATTCGGGGGCAATATTTAGTCCAAATGGAAGTCTATCAAATTTCCAAATTCCAAAGGGAGTTCCAAATGCACAAACTCTACTGGACTCCTCATCTAGCTGAACTTGATAGAATCCCTCTTTAAAGTCTAAAACAGAAAAATAGCATTTGTTTTTTAACTTATTGCATATCTCTTCAATAGTAGGTATTAAGCAATATTCCTTTTCAAGCGCTTGGTTTAAATCTTTAGGATCCAAACAGATTCTTAACGTTTTATCAGGCTTTTCAACGATAACTAAATTGCTCAACCACTCAGTAGGACCCTCACATTTAGATATGATGCCACGTTTTTCTAAATCTAAAAGTGTGTTTTCTAATCTTTTTTTAATGGCTAAAGGGACCCTTCGTGGTGGTTTAGCTACAGGAACACAATTATCTTTAAGTTTTAGTTTACATTTTTGAGGACATTTGCCTAATCCAATGAATACATCACTATTTTGTTTAATAAAGGCACTTTTTGTTATGTTTAAATCTATGTTATCTACTCTTCGTATCAAATCTAAATCTAAGCATGATTTTAACCCTAAAATTGGTGTAAGGCTATCTTTAACTACAACAAATTCTAATAAATAATCAATATTTTTATATTTACAGACAAGTTTTATTGTACCAATAGGAACGACCTTAAAACCACCATATGTTTCAAGTATGACTTTAGTTTCTTTTAAATCATTAATTTTGCAAACTTTTTGAACAAAACCATTAGGCAAAATGTTAACCTGTGCCCCTGTATCTATTTTAAAAGGTATATCAACATTACTAATTTTTAAATTTTCGATCCAGTCTTTATTATTTTTATTCTTGATTTCATTAACAGTGATTGATGATATCATAAAATCACCTACCTCGTTATTTTCACTTTCTTCCACTTGTACTTCTCTCACTAACCTGCTATGATAACACACTTTATCGAAATGGTTATTTTTACCGCACTTTCTGCACTTTTTCCCATATGCTGGACACCTCCTTGGCCCATGGACTCTCCCACAGTTTCTGCAGCTATATTCATCTCTAGAATTTGCACTCCTGAATGTTTGGACTGAATTTTGCCCCTGCTTGGCTTTACTCCCAATTGATTCAATTTTAACCTTCTCCAAGCTGTTCTGAACTTCTTTTATTTGAGCTTGGGATATTTCATGCATTTTACATATTTCAATAGCTTTAGCCAGATCTAAATTAATGGTCTTTAACATGTTTTGTTGTGCATCCTTACTATTAGTGCCTAATACTATTCTATCTCTTACCATTGAAGATGCTTCTGCTCCAAACTCACAATTTTTTACTTTGTTTTTTAAATCTGTTAAAAAGTGGTCAAACGGCTCTCTTTCTTCTTGAATGCGGTTGTAAAACACATATCTTTCATAGACCACGTTTTTTCTAGGCGTGACATAAGACTCAAATGCTTCCAATACATCTGCTAGCTTGCCTTTTTGGGCCTCCGTTAATTCCAAAGTGTTATAGATTTCAATGCCTTCTTCTCCAATTAGATTGAGTAAAATTGCTACCTTAACGTCATCACTTTTACCACTTTTTCCAGAGGCCATCAGATATATTTCAAAACTTTGTCTGAATCTTTTAAAATTTTCGGCCACATTTCCTTCAAATGACAATGTATTTGGTAACCTCACTTCCATGATTTTGGTTTATTTTCCACTAGACTGCGCCATGTAATAATGTTTAAAATCTTATGAATTGTTGTAGTACTTTATTCAATAATCATACTTTATAATTATAAGTCATTGCTCTATTATCGTTACTTGACCTAACCCCTGCCATGAGGCCTCATGTCCTTGTCCTGTGTCATCGCTCTGTCAACAATCACTTCAAGTGATCTATGATCACAGGACTTTACATTTGTGAGCTATTCAGTCTCATGACATTATTGATATTATTTATCATTTAAACAAAATGATAGTAAAGTCAGAATTTGGTATAAATTTTGAGAGTAAATTAAATGTAAGACCAAATACTTACGATGTCGGGATAGTATCACGAGGTTTTTCCTGGTTTTCCCTTGTGATTTACTATGAGATCTCTAACGCGAGAATTTTAATGTCACCGTTGCATGTGGTTGTCTTTTTAAAGACAGATCACATGCTATGATTTTTTTGTGACGGATATTCTTGAGTTGGGGTTGATTTCATGTAATCGAATGAACTATTTTTCAGTAAAGTCGTCCCAGGAACGCAACTCATAAATATTGGCAATATCATTTTAAAGTCTTCTACTTTAAAATGTATCATATGTATCTGAATTGCCGATATAAATGAATCAAATTAAATCAATTATTAGAAGAATTTTTTTACTAAGCAACAACATTTTTGTTTATGTTAGTAGTATTTTGTATTTTGACAACGGCACCCGATTTGGGCGTCGAAATGTTAATAAAAATCATCTTTTAATAATATTGTGGCTTATTTCCCATTATAAATAGTTAAAATCTAAATATTAGTTTATTGCATGTATTATAATTACTTTAAGGCCATATTAACGTATTTAAATTAACACGCGTGCGGAAAAGTAAAAAACGCGTGCGGAAAAGTAACACGCGTGCAGAAAAGTGAAACTTTCTAAACTAAAATGCGTGCGCTAAAGTAGACATTTTTGTACGCTCGTAGAAAAAAATCATTTATTAAGCTACTTCAAGTGTAGCTCTAATAATTATGCACCAAAATTTTAAAGCAAAACTTAAATTTGACATTCTATTTATTTGATAACGTCAAATTTTATACTATAACCCGTGATCGGAATAATATCCACTTGCCGTTGCGTTTAGTAAATTTCCGACTTATTTCGTATGCTTTAAGTGATGACGCACGGGTAAAGACTCGTGGACTCAACTGTAATAAGTACACGGCATATTAATAATTATAATAACTTCAATGATCGATTTTAACCTGTTTCACCTCCAAACTCTCTCCATGAAGTCACCTCATTTTCTTTGCTTTCAAACCGCAAAGCAGCTCCGTCTTTTAGATGGCTTCTTATAATTTCTTTGCAGTCTTCGAAGTTCTGTATATGTTGGAATTTGTTTTTTAAGATTTCAATGAAAGGTACCGGATGTCGTTTTCTAATATCCCGCCAAATTGGGTTCTGCTCTCATTAGAGCCGAATACAAATACTTCCCGACGGTCGCCTCCTTTTTGACATTTTCCTATCTCCTTCAATATTTCTTCCACTTTTTCTCGAATTTTGGTTCCAACCTTTCAATTTGCTGTATCTTCTCAGCAATCTGGTTTACCTCTTCCTGCATTTTCTCTAAATGAACATTCATATCTTCATATTTTTTTAACTCGCAACGAACAGTATCGTTCGTTGGGAGGCACTGAAGTCCTCATACCAATCTGAAAGATGTTTCTCGAAAATCATTCTAAAACCTCTCAATCCAACACGCTGGGCTGAAAAATTTGATGCAGTCAATCCATTGAAACACAGATTTTGCGATTTTTTGAAGTGCCTTTCAAGTCTAGTTCTGACAAATAATAAAAGAAATGAAAGAGACGAAGCAGCACAACTGAAAAAAAGAAACTAGAATCCTTCAAATTTGTTTTGTCACTAGTGCAAAATAAAATCCTTGAAATCCTCAACATAGTCTTGAAAACACTGCAATCAAAATCTTTGACCTTTTAACATCTTACAGTTTACTTGAAGAGGGCCACTTAAAACTAACTAAAATGAAAGGACAATTTGAAACCTTCTTTGAAATGGCTTCAAATATGTGTCAACGTTGGGGAATACCAGTAGGGTTCGCTCCACAAAGAATGCAGAAGACGAAAAAACATTACGTTGAACTGTGCGAAGATGAAAGACTTCAAGATCCCAAGTCATGCTTTAGTTAGAGTAACTGTGTATTACTCAATGATCGACACATTATGCCATCAGCTAGAATTGTTCAACCTGATTTTATTTTGAATGCCAACGAACAATACCTTCAAAACGAAGCAATCAACTTCGTAAAACGTTTTTCTGATGATTCCAGATGAGAGATGGGGGGTTAATCCGCCCTTCCTTTGGGGGATAAACCACCGAGACCCCCCGGTAGGGGGCCCCAGACCATGTTTGCCCCGGGGCCTCCAACATCGTACTTACGGCCCTGTCTTTATCTACAGCTGCTCTGAAGAGTTCTATAGAACTGCGTTTAAACCAGTACCTACTTTAAATTATTCAACCATGGCATTCTACTCCTTCCTATACTCCTTCCTCCTCTTATCTTTATCTGTATTATCAGTCTTAGCATTTCATATCACTGTCCCCTCGTTACGTGTGCCAAATATTGTAACTTTCTTATTTTTATTCTGTTTATTATTTCGTATTCCTTGCCCATTTCGCATTTCGCGCAATACTTCTGTGTTTGTTTTCTTCTGTGCCCATGTTATTCTAAGTATCCTCCTGTAACACGACATTTCAACTGACTTCTTCTTCTTTAAGTTCCATCTTCTATCGAAGGTTGGAAATTATCATGGCAATGCGGACCCTGTTGACTGCAGCTCTAAATAGCTCTGCACTACTTCATTCGAACCATTCCCTTAAGTTCTTAAGCCAGGATGTTCTTCGTCTTCCCACATTTCGCTTTCCTCGGATTTTGCCTTGCATAATAAGTTGTAATAATGGGTATTTTTGTCCTCTCATCACATGTCCCAAGTACTCAAGTTTTCGTCTTTTGATAGTTAATATTATTTCTTTTAAATGACTGTAGCTTATTTATGTGTTCTTGTTTCAATGACCAGCTTTCCATATCCAAAGTCCATATTGCAGTGTCGAAAACACGTATCATCTCAGGGCTCTTACTCTCATCTAATCTAAGGTCTTTGTTGCAGAGAATTGTTTTCATTTTTACAAACGCATTAGGTGATATTTCTAACCTGACCCTTATTTCCATTGTTTGAGCATTATTGTCTGAAATTTAAGTTTCTATTATAGGTACTTGTATTTATCAACCCTTTCTATCGGTCACGGGAGGGAGATCTACGGGGAGAGAAAATTAGTTAAGGACCCCCCTAACAAGGTCCAAAATTAAAGAAAAAAAAGTTATAACATAAAAATATATCAGCTAACATGAAATTCAAGCGATAGACAGATAAATTCAACCCAATAGACACGTAGTTGGGAAAATGAAGGGAATTTAATGCATAATATGATAACTTATATCATAAGCTATCATTTATGTCTTTTATGTATTTTTGGGTTTATCTTTTTTATGTTTCCCCTCCCAACATTTCCCAAATGTATGCTTTTTTGTATATTTGTTTTCTTAGCTATTATCATGTATTTGGTCATTTTTATATTCATTTTTAGTCCATATTTTTCACAGAAACTGTTTGTTTTGTTTAGTAGTAATTGAAGTCGTTCAACAGAGTCTGCCATAATCACGGTGCAACGGTGCCATCTGCGTCTTATGTTAATAGTTTATCCATCAACTATTATTTCTTCACTTTCAGATATTAATGATTCTGTATTATTTACAAATGGATTCACTATACAGTGATGAGCGCGCTAATAACCGGCAAAATAACGCAAAAGATGGAAAACATATTAAGTTGTGAGATAAAAAGACATGAAACAAGTGGAGGTGGGAGATTTAGCGATAAAAACCTATAAACTTACATTATATTTATTGTTTCCCACCTTTAGACGTATCAGATGAATAGGTCAACTAAAACTGTCACTGTCACATTGGCAGTTGCCAAACTCGTCCGATACGTTTAAAGGTGGGAAACAATAAGTAGAATGTAAATTTATATGTTTTTATCGCTAAATCTCCCACCTCCATTAGTTTCATTTCTTTTTATCTCACAACTTAATGTGTTTTCGATCTTTTGCGTTATTTTGCCGGTTATTAGCGCGCTCATCACTGTATACAGTGAATAGTAATGGAGACATAATACCTAACTGCTTTTCTGATCTCAATTTCTGAACTGGGTTCGTTATCTATTACAATTTATGCTCTTAGATTCCAGTAAAGGATTTTTTATTATTCTTAAGTCCATTTTGTCTATAGTTTTTGTAGAGTCAGCTCAGTATGCAACCACTTATACGTTTCCTTCAGAAACGTAGTCGGTACTTGATACAGAACCTCTTGGGGGAGAACGACAGGATGTGAAGATAGTGGTAGAAGTTAGGTGAATAATATGGATGGTCGCTTGGAAATATAATTGTAATAAAGTGCTAAATAAAGATTGTCTCAATAATTCTACATGGTGGCAGCGAACTTGCAAATACTCCGAGGAATATTTGGCAAGTAGAACCTTCTTCGAAGAGCAGAAATAGAGTTAAATAATTCCAGGGATGGCAGAGAATCAAGCAGGAAGCCATGTGCTTGCCAACATGGCAACAGTATCAGCTCCTTCTGAGTTTAATTTCTCCCTTCCAGGATCATGGAATCAGTGGAAAAAGAGGTTAGAAAGATATATGTCGGTTAGTGGTTTTATAAACAAACCAGAAGCTGAAAAAATTGATATGCTAGTGTATCTAATGGGGGCAGAAGCAGAGGAAATTATAACTCAATTTAATCTAACACCCGCACAGCAAGTATATAGTATTATTATCGAGAAGTTTGACGCTCATTTTATACCCCAAAAGAACGTAATATTTGAACGATTCAAGTTCAACACACGTAGTCAACAGCCAGGGGAGTCGGTGGATGCATATATCACTGCACTTCATAGCCTGGCAGAGCATTGTAGTTATGGGGCTCTAAAAGATGAGTTAATAAGAGACCGCATAGTAGTAGGAGTTTTAGATGTAAAAGTAAGTGAGAGGTTACAACTCCAAAAGAACCTAACATTAGGGGAAGCTGTATTAACAGTACGTCAAGCCGAGCTGCAGAATTCTCAAAACAGGATTCTTAGGCAAGAACGAGTACAAGAAGTAGCTACGGTCAATGCACACAGAGGTAACTACTGGCCACAATCACAAGCAGAACCAAATAAATATGGACAACAGAACACATGGGGGAAATCCAACAAAAACTACAAATGTACATACTGTAGTGTACCAAGCTGCAACAGCCGAGAAAGATGTCCAGCAAAAGATAGTCGTTGTCGATTATGTGGAAAGAAAGGACATTGGCAAGCTAGATGTAGATCCGGCAGGAATGTAAGAGTAGTTGAAGGTCAAAACTGTGCTGAAAGTGAGGTAGAATAGAAAATGAAATGGAAAACTTACAGGTAAATAACTTTGATTTTCATCTAGGACACATTTACACTAATGATAAAGATCAGTGGTTTGCAAAAGTTTTAGTTGACAATAAATATGTTATGCCTTTTCTTGTTGATACAGGTGCTGATGTAAGTTGTGTCTCTAGAAATATGTTATCTGATTTCTACAAAAATAAAATGTATGTTTGCCAGGAGTCCATAGGGGGCCCTGATAATAAAAAACTAGAAATTGAGGGTAAAATTGATGTTAATTTGACTTATAATGACAATATGTGTTCAGAATCTTTATATGTTGTAAAAAATCTAAAGGTGCCTATCCTTGGTCGGCCTGGAATTATAAAATTAAAAATGCTTAATATTAATAAAAATAGTTCACGTTATATTAATAACTTAGTATCTAAAAATATAAATGCATTTGGGGCAGAATCAGAGACCTACAGTGCTAGCAAGTACTCATTAGAAACGATAGCTGAGTCATTTCAAGGAATATTTGATGATATTGGGGAATTTAAAACAGAAATGAAACTTGAGCTAAAATCTAATGTTCAGCCATTTGCTCAGTCAGTACCACGAGTAGTTCCATTACCACTCATGCCCAAGTTAAAAGTTGAGTTAGACCGTCTACTTCAGTTGGGTATAATAAAACCAATTGAAGAACATACCAGGTGGGTAAGTCCTATTGTTTGTGTACCAAAGGGTGACTCTGTTAGGTTGTGCGGAGATTACACAAAACTTAACCAAAGTGTATTAAGAGCTTATTTCCCACTTCCAAAAATAGAGCATACTTTGGCTCAACTGAAAAATTCAATAATATTTTCTAAGCTCGACACAACTAGTGGTTACTTCCAAATTAAACTGAAACCAGAAAGCCAATTGCTAACTACATTCATCACACCATTTGGTCGATACTTTTTTACATGTCTTCCCTTTGGAATTTCATGTTCTCCAGAATATTTTGCACTTAGGTTTTCTAAGATTCTTTCAGGTATGAAAGGGGTAGTCTTTTATATGGATGATATTTTAATCCATGCTAGTTCAGTCAAAGAACATGACGAAATTTTAAACCAAGTTCTAATAAAATTACACAGTGAAGGTATAACCCTTAATAAAAACAAATGTGTCATTGCTGCTAAGTCAGTCAAGTACTTGGGGCATATCATCACTACTTCTGGGGTTAAAATAGATCCTGAACGGGTCAGAGCAATTAGAGAATTCCCAGAACCAGAAAATAAAACAGAACTTTTAAGATTATTAGGTATGATTAATTTTGCGGGTAAATATATTAAAAACAAATCTGAAATTTTAGAACCTTTAACATCTCTTCTAAAAAAGGACTCAGTATTCTTATGGGGACCTGCTCAAATTCAAGCTCTAAATACTCTAAAAAAATGTTTAGAAAGTTCCCCAAATTTATCATATTTTGATGCGAACAAAACTATTGTTGTAAATTCAGACTCTAGTTGTTTTGGCATAGGAACTTGTCTGATGCAAGAAAATCTAGATAAATCTCGCGAAATAGTGGCATTTTCATCTCGATTATTAAGTCAAGTAGAGGGTCGATACGCGCAGATAGAAAAAGAAGCCCTGGCAATTACGTGGGCAGCTGAAAAGTTTGCTGATTATATAACAGGGGTCAAAGATTTGATTTTTGAAACAGACTCAAAACCCCTTGTTCAAATTTTACAGACGAAAAATGTGGATGAATTATCTCCTAGGTTGCAGCGGTTTCGGATGAGATTAATGCGTTACAATTATAAAGTAGTTTACATCCCAGGAAAACAGTTGGTTGTGTCAGACGCACTAAGTCGAAGTCCCATAAAAAATTCTGTACCTAGTAATGATGAGTTGACAGGTATTGAAGTCGAGGGGTATGTTAAATCGGTAATCCGTAATTTACCCATAAAAGATCGGTTTATAAAGCAAATAATCGAGGAACAAAGCAATGACCCTGTTTTACAAATAATAAAACAATATACGTTGACTTCATGGCCAGAAAAGTCTAAAATTCCTGTGCATGTTTTGCCATATTTTCAATTCAGATATGATATATCATTTTGTGAAAATTTGTTATTAAAAAGTTCTCGAATTATTATACCAGCAGCTTTACAACTTAAATGTCTAGAATATATTCACACAGGTCATCTGGGGGTAGTCAAGTGCAGGGACAGGGCTAAATCTACAGTGTGGTGGATGGGCTGTCTTCTCAAATAGAAAAAATGATTAGAAATTGTCCCAATTGTGTGGAAAATCGTGAAAATATAAAAGAAACTTTTTACAAAGAAGAATCATGTACACGACCTTGGGAAAAGATAGCGCTAGATCTTTTTAAACTGGATAAATGGTTCTTGATTGTCGTGGACTACTACTCCAGATATTTTGAAATATTTGAGCTCAGTTCCATGACTGAAATTGTTATTATAAATCACTTGAAAGGTTTATTCTCTAGATATGGTATTCCCAATATTGTGCGTAGTGACAATGGACCACAATTTTCAACATTATTTAAGAAATTTGCTTCAAATTATAATTTTATTCATGTAACTAGTAGCCCATACTTTGCACAGAGCAATGGATTAGTTGAACGGGCAGTTAAGACTGCTAAAGAACTAATCAAAAAGAATAGTGAAGATATATTTTTAGCGCTCTTAGCCTATAGGGCTACACCTTTAAGGTGTGGACTTTCACCAGCAGAGCTGTTTTTCTCTAGAAAATTAAGAACTAATCTACCACAGTTGTCATTAAATTTGGAACAATCGGTTGTTAAGGGGGGAGTGTCATTAAGAGAAAGGGAAAATAAGGAAAAACAAGCAGATAATTATAATAGTAGACACCGAGCCAAGGATATGCAACCTTTATATGTGGGCGATTCTGTCTGGATTATTGATATTAGGCAATATGGAAAGGTAATTGAAATTTGTGAAGAACCACGCTCTTATGTTGTTCAAACTAATAGTGGTCAATTCAGACGTAACAGATGGCATTTGGTCCAGGCACCTTACTATACTCCTGATACCAGTAACCAGTTAGTTCCTAAGAAATTTGTTGACGGCAGCGACTTAGCAACTCCAGGCTTCTCCCACAAAGAAAAGGAGAATGAGAATATAAATAATTCCTCTGATACTTTAGAGACTATACATGGGAGTCAGAGTTGTGGAGTCGATGCTTCACCAAATAAAAGTGATGTCCAAAGTGAACACTTACCTGTACAGGAACCTGATCTGTTATTGAGGCCTAAAAGGAACATTAAAAAGCCAATTTACTTGTCCGACTATAGTTCTTAAGTGAGGTATATTATGTTATGTTATGTATTCATTCTATATTTGCTGGGGTCCTGGAATTCTCATAGAGAGCTCTGTGGCTTACCTCATTTAAAAAGAGGAGAATGTAGAGTCAGCTCAGTATGCAACCACTTATACGTTTCCTTCAGAAACGTAGTCGGTACTTGAGACAGAACCTCTTGGGGGAGAACGACAGGATGTGAAGATAGTGGTAGAAGTTAGGTGAATAATATGGATGGTCGCTTGGAAATATAATTGTAATAAAGTGCTAAATAAAGATTGTCTCAATAATTCTACAGTTTTGTCTTTAGAATTTGGACTAACATGCGTTACTTTGCCAAATGCTTTTTCAAAATCAACGTAACAACAATGCATATCCACATTTATATCTATGTATCTTTGAGCTATCTCATTAAAAGCGAATTACGTTTCTCTGGTTCCTAGTCCGTTTCTAAACCCAAACTGACTATTGTCTATTCCTTCTTATGTAACGGCACTATAGGTATTCAAGAATAATTTGAGAAAATGGCTTTGTCATATTTAAATATCTTTAAGAATGCAATCACAGCCAATAATGACAGTAAAATTCTTTCTTCTGTTAGTCATCCCATAGTAAACCATGAGGAAAATCGTCATGATATTATCCTGGTATGGTATTTGGTCTTACATTTAGTTTATTCTCAGTATTAACACCAACTCTGATGTTATATGTAGGTAGTCATTATATGTAGGTAGTCATTGTTTGAATTTCGAACGAGACAGTCGATATTACCAGTCTGCTTATCTGTAGTTAAATATAAATACAAAAATAAAAATCCAGTTTTTGTGGTGAAACAAATTAAACGATTGTTAATGGGACCCAAAAAACGAAAATGGATTCCGCTTCAACGGCGATAAATCAGAATATTCTGAAATCTAACGAACCGATGCAATGTGACGCAATGGGTTCTAACCAGCAGCCAGTGGCGTACGCTCCAAAATACCAAATGTGCACTGATCAACAATTACAATGTAATATGCAAATTTCTCAATCATTAAACACATCTTACTCTCAACCCTTACAGCAACCCCAACATACTAACCCACCTTTCACCTCATTAAATCAAACCGAATGGAAAACAGTCAAAAACTCCAACAAAAGGCATCGAACTAGTCCAGACAAAAGAATTGTAAAGCAAGCAAAAATAAACGATTACTGGCTGAACTCGGCGACTACCACTTCTAACAGATTCAAATAAACGACAATGAAAGCACAAGTGAAAAAGAGAAAATAACCAAACCGCCTCCAATATTTATTAAGGGGGTGAAACACATACCCCCACTTATCGAATTACTAAACAAAATTGCTGAAAATAATTACAAATTAAAAGTTCTTAGCTCCGATCAAGTTAAACTTCAGCCAAAATCTGCTGACTACTATGGTACAATAACAAAAGCCCTATCGGAAAAAAGACAGAGTTTCATACTTATCAAATAAAAAACGAGCGCAGTTTCAGGGTTGTTCTTAAGAACATGCATTACTTGATGGACAAAAATCTTATAAAAAAGGAAATAGAAGAGAAAGGCCACACTGTTAGAAACATTTGGAACATCAAACACCCTAAAACTAAAGATCAGATATCACTATTTTTCGTCGACCTGGAACCTTCTGATAATAATAGAAATATATATGACATCGAGTTCCTGTTAAACCATAAGATTAAAATTGAACCACCGTACCAAAAAAGAGAGATACCACAATGCTCTCGATGTCAACGATATGGACATACCAAGTCATACTGCCATCTTAGACCATGATGTGTAAAGTGTACTGGGATCATGCAACAGAGCAATGCACTAATAAAGAAAGAAGTGCCAACGTCAAGTGTGTACTCTGCGAGGGAGACCACCCAGCAAACTACAAAGGTTGCAGGGTATACAAGGAGCTACAAACGAAAAAATTCCCAACGACTAGACCCAGGCCTAGCATGCCAATTAATCATGCACAGCATGTCCAAGCAGGAGTTACCTATGCCCAAATCGTTAATAACTCACAACAAGTTACGAATAGTAATACAAATCAAACAGAAGTAACTACTACCAATACTCCCGCCTCAAATGGCATGGCTGAACTAAAGAATATGTTAAAAGTCCTGATGGAACAAATGGGTACACTGTTAAATCTTCTCACCACCGTCGTCACTAAATTAACAAAATGATCAGATTCTTAAAAATAGCTATTTGGAATGCCAACAGGCTAACAAATCATGCTCAAGAGGTTAAAGCCTTTATACTAATACACAACATCGACATAATGTTAATATCTGAAACACACTTTACAAATAGAAGCTATCTGAGAATTCCCAACTATGCAATATATAACACCAAACATCCAGATGGCACTGCACATGGAGGAACTGCACTCATAATTAAGTCATCTATAAAACACCACGAGTTAAATAAGTTTAAAAGAGACTATATACAAGCAACAAGTATTAGCATAGAAGACTGGAACGGTACCTTAACAGTAACTGCAATATATAGTCCACCACGACATACTATAGCCAAAAATCAATACCAAGAATTCTTCAACACACTTGGAAACAGGTTTCTAGCAGGCGGCAATTATAACGCAAAACACACTTACTGGGGATCCAGGCTAATAACCCCGAAAGGTAGGCAATTATACATGGCAATGGAAACCAACAACCTTAAATATATATCTACTGGCGAACCCACATATTGGCCCACAGACACAAACAAAATTCCAGATTTGGTTGATTTCTGTGTGACGAAAGGAATACCACTTGAATCCCAGACAGCACAATCTTGTTTCGATCTTTCATCCGACCACTCTCCTGTCTTGGTCATGATATCCACGAATATCCTCGAAACAGAAACTCTACCATATCTAAGTAGTAAATATACCAATTGGATTAAATTCCGGGCTATCCTTGATGAGAGACTGGATCTAAACATCCCACTAAAATCGGATGGCGAAATTGACGAAGCAGTAAATCAATTAAATAGGATAATTCAAGAAGCTGGCTGGCAGTCAACGCCTACACAACCAAGAACAATCATACACAAAGATTTACCCAACGAAATAAAAGAAAAAATCGCAGAAAAAAGAAGACTAAGGAAAGTATGGCAAAGAACTCGCGCACCCCAGGATAAAAATAGATTAAACCAAGCTACAGCGCGACTAAAAACTTTGTTAAACAACAATAAAAACAACGACATAAAACGATATCTACAAAATCTATCTGCCACGGAAACCTCCGAATCCTCGCTATGGAAGGCAACACGAAAGATTAACAGACCACAACTCTCTAATCCGCCTATCCGGGCCAGTAACGGACGATGGGCTAAAAATAACAACGAAAAAGCCACAGTCTTTGCCAAATACCTGGAGGAAGTGTTCCAACCACATGCCCAAAACAACAATTCTGATGCAGAAGATAATATTCAATTGTATTTAGAATATCCATACTAACTAGAAGCACCGTTGGAAAAATTCACAGCCAAACAAGTTTTGAACAAAATCCAAACAGATATAAATCCGAAAAAGTCCCCAGGGTTCGACTTAATCACTGCAAGAATTTTAAAAGAACTTCCCAAGAAAGGAGTGCAATATTTGACACAGATTTTTAACGCAATCTTAAGAACTGGTTACTATCCCCTTTTGTGGAAAGTGGCACAAATCATCTTAATACCCAAACCAGGCAAGCCTGTAGAAGAAGTTAAGTCCTATAGATCTATCAGTCTACTTTCAGTGATGTCAAAGGTTTTTGAAAAACTCTTACTAGACAGATTACAGCCAATCCTTGTGGAAAAGCAGCTAATACCCAACCACCAGTTTGGATTTAGACAACAACATGCTACCACCGAGCAAATTCATCGAGTCTGCAATTCCATAAACAAAGCCTTAGAAGAGAAGCAATACTGCTCTGCAGCCTTTTTGGATGTCTCGCAGGCTTTTGATAAAGTCTGGCACACTGGCCTGCTATACAAAATAAGAAAAGTCCTTCCTCTTAACTACTTTCTAATCCTCAAGTCCTATCTCTCCGACAGCCATTTTCTTGTAAAAGTTAAAGATCAGTGCACTAACTTATATCCAATCAAAGCTGGAGTACCTCAGGGTAGTGTCCTTGGACCAGTTCTCTACCTAGTCTACAGAGCAGATCTTCCTACAAGCCAAAACATCATCACAGCCACATATGCAGATGACACAGCAATCATTGCAGCTCACTCAAACCCGTACAGCGCCTCGCAACTGCTCCAGACAAATCTCGACAGAATAAATATCTGGTTACAAACATGGCGAATTAAAGTAAACGAAAGCAAGTCAGTACATATAACGTTCACTAATCGAAAAGATACGTGCCCAACCGTCTCTTCTAAAGTACCTACTACAACAAAAGGATGATGTAAAATACCTAGGTATGCATTTGGACCGCAGATTAACGCGGAAGAAACACATATTCACGAAAAGAAAACAGTTGGGTCTGAAACTCAACAAAATGTACTGGCTGATAGGAAAAAGGTTACAACTGAGTTTGTACAATAAAATTTTAGTATACAAGGCAGTGATTAAGCCAATATGGAGCTATGGTATCCAACTGTGGGGATCTGCGTCGAGATCCAATATCGACATCCTGGAGAGGTTCCAATCGAAAACCTTGCGCATTATCACAAGTGCACCGTGGTACATGCCCAATGAACACATCAATCGTGATCTCCAAATGAAGACTGTCAAAGAAGAAATTGCCAGTTACGCCCAAAAATACGACATCCGACTACAAAACCACCCCAACAGGCTAGCGAAGAACCTAATGAGACCCCAGGCAAACAGAAGACTAAAGCGCCACACTCCAAGCGATCTACGAACAAGATTTTAAATTTTAAATTTTCAAAAATATTTTATTTATTAGAGTTTTATTTATAGGGTTTTATTTATTAGTCACAAATAATTTTGTTAAGTACTAAAATTATGATTTCATAGGTTATTGTCACTGGACAGTCTCCTGCAAGTCTCTTTTAATTGTTAAACAATTTATTTATTGTAATCATTATTACAGATTGTAAATAAATGGGATGTTAAAAAAAATATGTAGGTATGAACATAAATGATGTATCCCCGATTTGTTATTTACGTACTAATATTGGTATTTTCTTTCCATTTCCAATTTCTGACGCATTTGGTTTCACTTACCATAATTAGAGCCGCTTCTTTGATTTTTTTACCATCTCGAGATCTTTTTTTAGAACTATAATACTTCAATCTTTAAACCTCTATGTTCATCTTCCCATGCGTGTTTAATATTTGAGATGTATATATCAAATTCTCTATTTTTGATATAAGGTTGATGTTCACTTATTATAACATTTAATGGCCAATGGCGTTTGGACGATATTTGGACCAAATTGTGCTATTATTAGTCTATACGGCTTTTCATCGACTGTCATTTGTTTCGAGCTCCTGTCATATGTTGTATAATCCGTGTATAACAATTAATATACATGGATTATACGACATATGACAGGAGCTCGAAACAAATGACTGTGAATGAAAAGCCCTATTTGTTAATAGCAGAGTTCAATATAGTTTTAATTGTAGGTAATAAGTAATTTTAAAAAATATTCTCTTCTACAAAATGTACAGCTAAAAATTAGCCATTCTTTATAAACCTCTCAATATACAAATAGGTATAGAATAAATCAGAAAATACTGACAATTAAAAAAAATAGAACAGAGATAAAAGAGAAATATAAACTTTATAGTTATGCGTGGTATAATTATTAGAAACATCCTGAAAAATGTTAAATAAATGACAGTAATTACCGAAAATAGAGAAATTGCTCAATCAAAAAATGCAAATCGTTTGGAATTTCACAAATACAACATTTATACGACATTTAGGAAATGGTTGAATGCTCGAATAAATGAATTTTAAAGTCAAAAGGCAGATATCGAGTACTGAATTTAATTAAATCTTGCCCAAGTATGCTTTCGCTCACAAGAGCATCCTCAGGGGCATTTCGTCAATAAAAAGAAGGTATCCTCGAATGCCATTTTATTAATAAATAATTTTGGTGGCAAACTTAAATTAACATCTAACTAAACACTGAACAAGGGACAAAACAGATAAATTAAATTGCCAGTAGGTTCTACATTTTACAATATGGAGGCAGAATGATATGTATGCCTACATATTGTAAAATGTAGAACCTACTGGCAATTTAATTTATCTGTTTTGTCCCTTATTCAGTGTTTAGTTAGATGTTAATTTAAGATTGCCACCAAAATTATTTATTAATAAAATGACATTCGAGGATACCTTCTTTTTATTGACGAAATGCCCCTGAGGATGCTCTTGTGAGCGAAAGTATACTTGGGCAAGATTTAATTAAATTCAGTGCTCGATATCTGCCTTTTGACTTTAAAATTCATTTATACGACATTCAAGTCACATTGGCAACCCTGTCAGCTCCTAATACACAGCAAGCTTATGGAATGTCAGGCTTGCCAACATTCCCAATACAAATAGTCCTAATCTCGATATAAATTTAATAGCGCGATTTATTGAACATAAATCACATAATAAACCAAAAATCTTAAAATAAAAGTAATTCTGAATGTTTGAAGTTAACATTATGTAATGTATTCTTTATTAATTTGTTCGATAATGTTGTTTGTGTTTTAATATTAATAAGATATTTATAACCGACAACGTCGCAAACCACTTTATTTCTGTTCCTAAATTTATTTCAGCAAGCGCACGATTAGTTTGGATTTTGGTTGGAAAAACAACCTACAACCCCATAAACGAGTAATATTGGAAGAACCATCAATCCAGGCATTAGCTACTCACAAGCAGTAACAAACCAACTACATCAAGCAAGCACATCTCAGAATACTTTACAAGCACCAAATTTAACACACCCTACTCCTGCTAACGACCTGTCTGAACTAAAATCGATGTTTAAAGGATTTGCGGAATAATTGTCCACACTGCTAAACCTCCTAACGATAGTCGTCAATAATTTAACAAAATTAATAAGTTATTAAAAATTGCACTTTGGAACGCCAACGTGCTTGCCAAACATTGTCTTGAGGTAAAAACTTTCATCATTAGTCACGAAATTGATATAATGTTAATATCAGAAACTCACTTCACAAGTAGAAGCTACTTTAAAATACCTAACTACACAACTTACAATACTAGACACCCAGATGGTACAGCCCATGGTGGAACTGCTATTATAATCAAAAACAATATTAAACACTACGAAACTAATGACTTTAAAAAAGACTACTTGCAGGCTACTAACATAGTTATTGAAGATTGGCATGGCTCACTAACAATCTCTACAGTCTATTGCCCACCAATACACAAGATAAAAAAGAACAATTTGAAGAATTTTTTAAAACATTGGGTAACAGATTCCTGGCTGGAGGAGATTACAACTCTAAACATACACATTGGGGTCAAGATTAATCACCCCAAAAGGACGACAGCTTCTAGCGGCTATGAATAGTAACAACTACTCATATATTTCCAGTGGTGAACCTACTTATTGGCCAACCGACATGAACAAAATACCAGATCTACTTGACTTCTGCGTAACAAAAGGAATTTCAAAAAGATTGCAAAGAATTGAATCTTGCTTTGACCTTTCCTCGGATCACTCGCCTGTATTGATCACGATAAGTACTGAACTTGTGGAGATACAGCTACCACCGAAACTGGACAACAAATATACGGATTGGGAAAGGTTTCGGCGGGTGATTGAGGACAGCCTAAACCTAAACATACCTTTAAAAACAAACTATGAAATAGATGAAGCCATACAAAACGTTAACCTAATTATACAGGAAGCAATATGGCAAACAACACCCCTAAAAAACACGACGCTCATGAAACAAGAGCTACCAACCATAATCAGACAAAAAATCATAGAAAAACGAAATTTAAGAAAAACAAGGCAAAGAACGCACGCGCCTCAGGACAAAACCAGACTCAACCAGGCTACACTTCAACTCAAAACTCTCCTAAATAACTACAAAAACGATGGGATGAAAGAATATCTTAGCAATCTATCAGCAACAGAAAGTACAGACTATGCTCTATGGAAGGCTACGAAAAAGTTTAAACGACCTCAATCAACCAACCCTCCTATTCGCGCACAAAAAGGCCAGTGGGCCAAAAGCAATAAAGAAAAATCAGAAGTATTTGCAAAATATCTCACAGACGTCTTTCAACCTTTCCCTGCTGAGAATAATCAAAACTTTGAAGCATCCATCCAACAATTTTTAGAATTTCCATACCAGTTAGAACTTCCACCGGAAAAGTTTAAGGTAAACGAAGTGATCAAAATAATACAAAATCTTAAATCAAAAAAGTCCCCAGGCTTCGATCTTATAACCAGTAAAATTATTAAACAGCTACCCAGGAAAGGAATTGTGTACCTCACTCAGTTATTCAATGCAGTATTAAGAACCGCATATTTCCCTCTCCTCTGGAAAGTCGCAAAAATTATGCTAATTCCCAAACCAGGTAAGCCTCTGGAAGATGTCAAATCATATCGACCCATAAGCTTACTGCCGATAGTGTCAAAGATCCTAGAAAAACTGATACTCTCAAGAATTCAACCACTCCTATCAGATCGAGAACTAATCCCTGCACACCAGTTTGGATTCAGATCCCAACACGCAACCATAGAACAGGTTCACCGGATATGCAGAACTGTTAATCGAGCATTGGAAGAGAAAATGTACTGCACTGCCGCCTTTCTAGACATCTCGCAAGCATTCGATAAAGTCTGGCACGCAGGCCTTCTATACAAATTAAAAAAAAATGCTTCCTCTCACTCTCTTCCTAATTTTAAAATCCTACCTCCATAACCGTTACTTTTTTGTACAACATAGAGATGAGCGCACGTCTCTATTTCCAGTTGGATCCGGAGTTCCACAGGGCAGTGTTCTGGGGCCAGTGTTATACGTATTGTATACACCGGACTTACCAACAAACTTTCAAACCACGAGAGCTACATATGCAGATGACACAGCAGTGATGGCAGTACATCAGGACCCACGGATAGCTTCTCAACTTCTGCAAATCAGCCTCAACAAAATGCAAACTTGGCTAAAACGGTGGCGTTTTCAAAAAAATGAAACAAAGTCGGTTCATATAACCTTCACAAACCGTAAAGGTTACTGTCCGCCTGTATATATCAACAACCACCAACTAAAACAGCAAGCAACAGTCAAATACCTTGGAATGCACCTAGACCAAAGATTAAACTGGAAAACACACATTTTTATGAAGCGTAAACAACTTGGTCTCAAATTACACAATCTTTACTGGCTGATTGGTCACAAATCATCACTTTCGATGAAAAATAAAGTACTGGTCTACAAAGCAATTTTGAAGCCAATATGGAGTTACGGGATCCAACTTTGGGGTACTGCATCAAACTCCAATATCGAAATCTTGGAGAGGTTCCAGTCGAAGGTTCTTCGAATAATCACAAATGCCCCATGGTATGTTGCAAATAATATTATTAGACGCGATCTAGAAATTGCAACAGTAAAAGAAGAAATTACTAACTGCTCACAGAAATACGAAGACAGACTGACACAACATCCAAATGTACTAGCCAGAAACCTGATGAGACAACCAGTCAGAAGAAGACTTAGACGAAATACACCTAGTGATTTACCATCGCGATTTTAGTTATATGTGCCGTAATTCCCAGAGACAAACAATTTTATGTCTATGTAAAATATTTGTAAAGAAAATGATTAGTGAATCATTTTCTCCCAGTCACCTACACTAGTGGTCACAACATTTACTCATTGTAACTTGTTGTACAGATTGTAAATAAATTGGGAGATTAAATAAAAAAAATATATATACAAAGAGGTATAGAATAAATGAGAAAATACTGAAAATTAAAAAAAATAAAACAGAGAGAATAATAAAAGAGAAATATAAACTTTATAGTTATGCGTGGTATAATTATTAGAAACATCCTAAAAAATGTTAAATAAATGACAGTAATTACCGAAAATAGAGAAATTGCTCAATCCAAAAATGCAAATCGTTTGGAATTTCACAAATACAACATTTATACGACATTCAAGTCACATTGGCAACCCTGTCAGCTCCTAACACACAGCAAACTTATGGAATGTCAGGCTCGCCAACATTCCTAATACAAATAGTCCTAACCTCGATATAAATTTAATAACGCGATTTATTAACACAAATCACATAATAAACCAAAAATCTTAAAATAAAAGTAATTCTGAATGTTTGAAGTTAACATTATGTAATGCATTCTTTATTAATTTGTTCGATAATGTTGTTTGTGTTTTAAAATTAATAAGATATTTATAACCGACAACGTCGCAAACCACTTTATTTCTGTTCCTAAATTTATTTCAGCAAGCGAACGATTAGTTTGGATTTTGGTTGGATTAGTTCAAGTTTGGTCGCGACCGGTATGACCTCGTAAGACTTTATTTTTGTTTCCAGTGTTTTTGTAGTGTGTGATTTGTGCAGAGTGCAATGTACTCGAAGTTCAAATAGGATATGGCTGAGCAGCACCGTGAACCTCCACCTGAGCTCGAGTTGGAACAGCAAATTCAACTCATCAAGAAACAGCAGCAAATACAACACCAGATCCTCCTGCAACAGTTCCAACGTGAGCAACAACACTTGGCTGAGCAGCATGAGCAACAACTGCGCCAGCATTTGGAGCAGTATTGGGAGAGACAGAACCAGCTGAAGGAGCTGAGGCAACGTGAGCAGCTGGAGATTCTGCGAAAGAAGGAAAAACATGAAGAAAGTGCGGTGGCCAGTACGGAAGTTAAACAGAAGCTGCAATCGTTTCTGCGACAGAGGGCTTCGGGGATCAAGGGGTCCAGACCTGAGAACTCTTGTTGGTAAGTTTTTGGCTTAATTTTTGGGTTCAAAGACCAAAGGATAACAGATAACAGCTGATTTGGCGGATTCTCATTATTACCAACCTTGTAAAATTAAGGCTATTTTGTTTGTAAACAGATGACAAGTGGATATATTATGATTGTTTTTCTTGAATCTCAGTGAATTCTTTCAGATAGCCTTGAATAATATGGTCTTCAATTTTCAATTTCAATGCCTGATACTATCTCAGGGAAGTGGGAAATGCAATCTCAAACATTAATTCAATGTCAAACAACAAACCAACAGGTCTTAAGATTTCTGAAATGTGAACAAGCATGTGTTTGTGTGTTGGAGGGAGATATAATTTTTTGTATTTCTTCAATATTTGGGAATTCATTATGCAGTGCTGATTTAAAGAAATTCACCCAGATTAAAATAAAGATTTGTCAGGAATAACCCACAACTTACTAACTTACAGTTTAGGGCAACCAAATATAGTCATCCAAGGAATTACTAAATTAAGAAAATTAATTAAAATTCTCTAGCTTAATACCAAGTAAACCAGCTGACAAAAAACATAAAAGGAACAAAACTTCCATCAGTCTACCATGTATTTCAATGTATTCTACCATCAATATAAAAATAATGGAATTCCCATAGAAATGACATTAAAGGACTCCAAGTTTAATACACCTTTTGATATTGCAAGTGCATTTGCTAAATATTTTGCATCGGTGTATGACACATCCAACTGCACACATTGTCACTGGCACAGTACTGAGTGGGGTTCATTTACCTTTAAACATATCACAGAAGTGGATGTTATAGTATCAAAAAACTTAAACCCAAAAAATCTACAGGCCCTGATGAAATACCACCCTATATCTATAAGGGATTGGCAGAACCCTTAGCTAAACCTCTGGCGTACTAGTTTAATATGTCGATTGAACAGGAATATTTTCCAGATATCTTAAAAAAGGCAACAATTTCTCCCATACATAGAAAAGATAAAAAAAATGACGTCCAAAACTATAGGCCTATGGTCAGCATGGTCAGCAAGTAACAAATCAACAGTAACAAATCTCTGTGTTTTTTCTGAACATATTACTAAGGCTATTGAGGCAGGGGAGCAGTTCGACATTCTCTATACTGATTGTGAAAAAGCATTTGATAAGGTCAATCACTGTATTCTTTTAAATAAACTGGTAGAGTTTGTATTCTCAAGAAAAGCTTTTAATTTATTAAAATCTTATTTGTCAGATAGGAAGAATACAGTAAAAGTAGCCAATAGCTCCCATCCTCGGGAGTGACACAGGGGAGCAAACTTGGACCATTGCTCTTCATTTTATTTATTAATGACTTGTCAGACTGTATTAAATCTTGCAACAGCTTAATGTATGCTGATGATTTTAAACTTTTTAAAACAATCTCTAATAAGAAAGATGTAGTTAAATTGCAGGACAATTTAAGGTCAGTTACTCAATGGTTCAACAATTCGAAAATGACTCTTAAAGTTAAAAAATGTGCAGTAGTTTCATATACTCGAAAACTTAATAGTATAATTGAAGATTCTGACATTAATGGTGATCTAGTGGAGAGAGTGAGTGTTATGAAGGATCTTGGAGTTTATTTCAAACAAACATGAAGTTCACTATACATTTTTGTGAAATAACTAACAGAACCTATTGTGCCTTGGGTTTTGTTATTAGAAATAGTAATGACTTCAGAATAAACACAATTATAAAACTCTGTAATGTCCTGGTGAGACCACATATGGAATATGCTTCAAACATCTGGTCTCCAATTGCGTTTTCAAACTCAGAAAGGATTGAAAAAGTTCAAAAACGATTTCTAAGATTTTTATACCTAAGGAAAAACAAGGAATATCCATAATATGGTCTCTTACAGGGTAATGTTGGATTCATTTCAGTTGCAGTCACTTGCCACTAGAAGAAACAGTCAGGCCATTATGTTTATATACTTAATTGTTAACAGTATTAAGTACACAGACTACAGACTGTGATTTAATTGAGTTTATTTACTTTAGAGTACCTAAGGTTAAGGATAACCAACCTAGATCTTTTTTATACAAATTCTTATAGAAACATGTCACCAGTAAATAATATGTTAAAAATCTGTAGGTAATGAAGTATTCAATGGACTGACTAATATCTTCTTCTTCTTCTTTAGGTGCCGTGTCTGTATTCAGACGTTGGCTGTCATCATGTTTACAATTTCCTGAAATCTCTCTCTATCGGCTGCTGTGCGAAATAATTCTTCTACTGTGAAGCCACACCATTGTCTAATATTACGCAGCCATGAAAGTTTCTTTCGACCAATCCATCTCTTTCCCTCCACTTTTCCTTGTATTATAAGGCGAAGCAGATGGTATTTAGGTCCTCTAATTATATGGCCGAAGTATTCTGTTTTTCTCCTCTTTATGATGCTTATGAGCAGACGTTCCGAATTCATCATTTGAAGAACATCTTCATTGGAAGTGTGCGAAACCCACGATATCTTTAGGATTCGTCGATAGCACCACAATTTGAATGCTTCTATTTTGTTTAGCATTGTGGTTTTTAACGTCCATGTCTCACAACCATACAATAGGATAGACCACACATAACATTTCAGCACCTTCTTTCGAATATTCATCGACAGGTTTCTATTACATAAAACTGGTTTCCAGGTCATAAAAGCCTTCCGTGATATTTCGATCCTAGTTATTATCTCTTCATCAGAGTCACAATTTACATTTAACCAGCTGCCAAGGTACTTGAAATGATTTACCCGTTCTAACTCCTCTCCATCAAGAGAAAGCTGACCTTGATCTGTATTAATCTTTCCAACTGCCATCCACTTTGTTTTTGAAATGTTGATTTTAAGGCCTCTCCAATAGCTTGCTTCACTGACTAGATTTAGTAGTGTCTGAAGATCTTGTAAATTTTCAGCAAGAATGGCTGTATCGTCAGCGTATCTAATATTGTTAATTACTTCTCCGCCTAGCCTTACTCCCTCTTGTCTGTCATCCAAAGCCTCCCTAAAGATTTCTTCAGAGTACAGATTAAAAAGGGTGGGTGATAAAACACAACCTTGTCGTACTCCACGTTTTATCGGCAGTTTTTCAGTACGACTGTCTCCAATTTGGATAGAGGCTACTTGATTGTAGTATAAGTATTTCAGCAGTCTTATATCGTAGTGGTCAAGTCCTGCTGCCTGCAGGCAATCGAAAAGTGTATCATGTCGATGAAACAAACAAACATTCTTTCGGAATTCACAACTTTTTTGTAATAGAACGCACATACAAAATAGTGCTTCTCTAGTTCCTAGACCTAGACCATTTCTAAATCCAAATTGCTTATTACCCATTCTAGTTTCGCACAGAAGGAATACTCGGTTTTGTATAATATGTAAAAGTATCTTAAGTGTGTGACTCATCAAACTGATTAGTCTAAAATCGCTGCATTTGGTGGGCCTGCTTTTCTTTGGTAATGTTATAAACAGTGACTCCAACCAATCATCTGGTATTTTTCCTTCGTTGTAAATTTTGTTAAAGAAAGTAGTCAAGTAGGTAATGTTTTCCTCATCCAAAAGTTTAAGTAGCTCAACAGGGATTTGATCTGGTCCAGGTGCTTTATTGTTTTTGGCTTGTTGTATTGCTTTTATGACTTCTGACTTCAGTATACTGGGACCTCTGTCTAATTGGTTGTCACAGGTAGTATCTGGAGCATTTTCTCGAGAAGCATCGTCAAAAAGGTCACTGATGTGTCTCTCCCATTCTTTGCACTGTTGTTCGTGATCACAAATTTTTCCGTCTGCGGTTTTAAGTACGTGAGCATTTTTCTGTTTTCTAATTCCGGAGATATATGACTGACTGATATAGACATATTTAATGTAAAAATCAGGGACCTTAGGACATTGCTTGCACAGCACTAGGTTTAAGGGATTTCATAAAACACAAATACTCCCTTCCTTTTTTTATTTACATACTTATTTTATTAGTTTTAGGTTTATATTCTTAGTTAGTAGGTACTTTACATCTAATTACTATTAGTTTATAGTGTTTGTAAAGTTTCAAATAAATAAATAAATATTTAGTCCTGACATCAATTGAACAGCTTGGTGCAATAACTGTCCATGTGCACATTGCATCGTTTTGAAGAAAATGTGCATCTGTCCATGTTGTTCTACATTGAATTTCTTACACACTAAATGTACAGTTTTTGCTCCAAATTGTGCGGAGGTATTTTTGAAGGCAAAAAATGTAATTCAAATACACATAATTCACTTCTTCTTTTTGTCTAGATATGACTGTCTGTTTTTTCAATGTGCCTCCAGTAAGTTGTTGTTCCATCGTTTTTGTGGCTTCCCACTAAACGTCTTCCTATTGGGGAGCCTTCTCTTGCCGTCTTTACTACTCTATTTGTTGTCATTTGGCCTATGTTGTCCTTCTATTCTACTATTCTGTTTCTTACCCAGTACTTAATGTTCTCCACCTTGCATCTCCGTTGTATATCTGTACTTCTAGCTCTATCTCATGGTGTCGTACCATTGACTTTTTGAAGGGTTTTCACCTGTGCTGTTTCTAGCATTATTTTTGTCCTCTCTGTGTCAGGTTGTGTTTTTGCTATGTATGTCATTGTTGGTCTGATGACTGTTTTGAAAATTCTTTCTTTCATTTCTTTATCGATATTTCTATTTCTCCGTATTGTGTCATTCAGGCAACCTGCTGCTCTATTTACTTAATCATCCCCAGCTTTCAGTAGCTAGATGTGTGATGTCTAGATATTTAAATTCCATCACTTTTTCTATTATCTGACTCTGTAGCTCTAATTTACATCTAAAGGTGGCAGCATATTATCATGCACATAGTGTTTCCAGCACTTAGCGTAGTCTCTGAAAAACCTGATTTTACTAAAAGGTGTCTGATACGATATGTTCTAATTCTAATATGCTGTCACCTTCAGTAGATTTGCCTCTATAACCATAACCATGCATTTTGTTTTTTTTTTTTTTGGGAAAATTAATGTGTTAAGTTTTCTGGAGGTTACATTAAATTGGTGCAGCATACATTGTAAATTATCATTACTTTGAAAGATTAGTAAGCATTGCATCGTCTGCGTAGCAGATTATTTTGAGTTGTTTTTCTCCCATTTGGTATCTTTTTTTAGTTCTTATTTTTTTAGTATTTCATCCATAATCAGGTTAAACAACAAGAGGACTCAGGGATACCCTCTGTCTTATCCCACTGCCAGCTTCATTGCGGTCAGTTAGTTCTTCTATTTTTACTTTTATTGTGTTGTTCTGGTAGATATTTTCGATTGATTTAATAATTCGTAGTAGTATTTCTCTTGCATAATATAATAAATGCATAACATCCTTTAATTTTACCCTGTCAAATGCCTTCTTAGGATCCAAAAAACATAAATATGTCAGTTTGTTGTATTCTAATGATTTCTCTTGAACTTGCCTCATTATAAATGTAGTGTCAGTGCAGGATCTTACTGACCTAAGACCTTATTAAAAAGATAAATTAGCAAAAAGTATAAATTTTAACAATAAAATGTGTTACTCTTTATCGCTCTTTTAAAAAGATTAACATTATTTTTAAGTTGAAATCAAAACTAAGATAGGTCATGTCCAATTGGCAAACAAGTTCACTAGTAGAGACTAAATTTGGTTTTTGTTGTTGTTTGTCATGGCGTATGAAAGAGAACAGCAACGTTTACTAGCTATTTTGGAGAGTGTAGAAGATGGCCTGCAACAAGATGAAATCTATCAATTGGACAAAATATTTTCAGAAGCTGCTTCAAGCGATGAAGTAGAAGAACAGAATGTAAAAAGCCCTGCCTCTACACAGTTAAATGTGGGTAATGTTATTCCAAATTTAAGAAGATCTGAAGAAGATGTTCCATATTATACTGTTAAAGATTGCTTTAAATGGGCTGTGAACAAAAATCGACAAAAAGTTGGAAAAACCAGACCTCAAAATATTGTTACACAGGTGCAAAAGGTGTTTCCAAGAAAGCCAAAAGAGTATTGGATTGTTGGAAACTTTTGTCTTCAATGAAATCATTTAGTATAGCTATTACAGATTGCACCAGTGTTATTAAATTATATTTTATTATTCCAGTCATTTTACATTTATAATAAATATACTTACTTAATAATTATTGAGAAGAACTATATAAAATACAGCTAAATACCAAAACTAAAATAATCAACATTATACTAAAATCAAAATAGAGATGCACTAGAAATAAACAAACCAAGACAAGTTGAATGTTACGAGGAGCACTCCCGAATCATGAGTTACAATGTATAAACTTTGTAAATCATGATTTGAGATTTACAATGTACATATAATATACACTATAAATCATGATTCGGGAGTGCTCCTTGTAATATTCAACATAAATATCTTGGTTTGTTTATTTCTAGTGCATCTTTATTGTGATTTTAGTTTTTTTTTATTTTTTATTTTATTATGGGATGTCCCCATTTTTACAAATAACAAAAATATAGTATCCTAACCTTAACACAAATACTAAACTAAGTAATAAATAATTAATAAACATTGTTAAACAAATGATTATAATTTAAGTAAATTAAATTTCCTGAAAATATTATTAAAATGAAAATCTCTGACAATTAAAATCAAATGAAATGAAGAATGAAGACTCCAAGGTAAAGGTCACTCATCTTCGATTCCTTACATACTCAGTCAAAAAGTGCTTAAATCTTACAGATCTTGTATCCACCAGATCATAAGATTGACTAAAGTCATTTTCCAGTGTCTGAATTCTGTTAATTGGAGCGAATTTGCCATAGTTGGTGTGATAGTGTTTTATAGAAAATACGGGCATGTCTCTAAGAATTCTAGTGCTACATCTAAAGTTGATAAGACTTAATAAATCAGAACAGTCGGTGGTATGGTCAAGTAGTTTATAGAGATAAATTAAATCACATTTAGTTCTGTAGTCTTCTAAGGAACTGATATTTAGCCTTGACCTTAATTCCACTGAAGACATGTTCTTTAAGTTTAATCTATAAGCACAAATCCGGAGAAACTTATTTTGAATTTTTTCAAGGGTGTAAATATGGTTAAAATAGTATGGTGACCATACTATAGAAGAATAAGACAGGATGCTACGGACGAAAGTAAGATATAAAATTCTATATGTGGGTACGGAAAGATCTCGAGAGTTTCTTGTGATAAAACCTAGATTACGGTATGCTTTATTTGACAAATTGTTAATGTGTGGGATAAATGACAATGAACTGTCAAATAACACCCCAAATCTTTTATTACAGTCACTCTTGATAGAACGCTTGTATTAATGTGATAGTCAAATGCAACATTATTTTTAGATTTGCTAAAGGATATAACAAAACACTTATAATTATTTAACTGGAGACAATTGGAAAGAGACCAATTGTATCGAGAAGTCAAGTCTTCCTTTATCCTTAGACAATCAGACAGATTTGAAACTTTGAAATATAGCTTAAGGCCATCAGCAAATAGCAAAAACTGACAAACTTTTATTACCTCAGAAATATCATTAATAAACAAGTTAAAGAGAAGAGGACCGACACGTGAGCCTTGTGGGACCCCTGAACTGACCAAGATAGGAATCGAAAGTGAACTTTTTATAAAACAAACTGAACTCTTTCATCAAGATAACTACTCAACCATAAAAGAAACCACTCAGGAAAACCAATACATCAACATACATCAACCATACAATAATTTAAAGATGAGTAAAGAATGGATTACTGTGTCAAAGGCCTTCGAGAAATCAGTATAAATGAAGTCCACTTGGTGCCCATTTTCGAAAGCCCTGACAATGTAATCATGATATAAACCAAGATTTGTAGATGTAGATTTACTGTGCCTAAATCCATGTTGCTCATTATTCAAGAGATTTTTACAGTGCCAAGTAAGATATTTGTTTAAAATTAATTCAAAAAGTTTGGGGATGGCAGATAACATAACAAGAGGTCTATAATTTTTTATATTGTCTCTGTCACTGTTTTTAAATACCAGAGTTATATAACTGTCACGCCACTTACTAGGGAAGGTATGCAGTCTCAAAGATAAATTAAATAATACATGTAAGGGTTTAGATAAACTGTAGACACATCTTTTTAAAAAATATGTTGGAATGTTATCAGGGCCATGACTGAGTTTACTTGAGACCATTAAATGGTCTCAAGGATAAACATTAACAAATCAATTATATTATATCTCAAACATTGAGGAATCTATTTACTCAGATTCAAAACAATTTTGGAATCATGTTCTCATTGAATAAAAGCGATGGAATTCCAAGTGTTATGCATTTTAATGACATGTCAGCAGAATCAAGTGAGGAAATAGCAAACTTGTTTGTGAGCCATTTCTCTATGTCATTAAAATGCATAACACTTGGAATTCCATGGCTTTTATTCAATGAGTTAACATGATTCCAAAATTGTTTTGAATCTGAGTACATAGATATAAGATCTATAGCATTGATTTGTTAATGTTTTGCATTGTGTTCTGAGATCTGAAAATAAGGTACCTATAATCAGCAGGCGACTGAGTATGTTTGATTCTAGTATGAGCAGTTTTTTTTGAAATAACAAGTTTTTTTAATTCTGGAGAAAACCAACGAGGAAATTTTGATAGGTTGAAGGTTTATATATTTTTCTGGTAACAAAAAGTGATATTGCCTCAGAGACTACTTCATAGAAATTATTTACTGAGATATTAATATTTGCATCATCAAAAACAATATTCCAGTCAACAGAAGAAAAATAATTATTTAGACCCACAAAATTTGCATTACGATAGTCAAATTTGAAAGCAAAGTGTCAACTGCTTCATAGACTGACAGTTTCTGATAATCTTCAATATTGTGGAAAATGAGATCCAAAAATACTCCACGTTGATTTGGTATGATATTTGATTGCTTCAGGTTTAGGTAAGAGAAGCATTCGCATATCAGCTTTGCTGGATAGTTTTGTAGGCAGTTAACGAGCAAGCCCTCTTCATTTGAGTGAGCCTAAGAAGCCAGTGGTAAATTGTAGTCATCAAATAAATATACAGGTATGTCTGGCCTACTGTTTCTAATAGTTTTAACTGCTGAGCAATGACCAAGGTAGATATCTTCTGATGAGTTCGGAAGAATGTATACTCCACTCAAGACAACTGATGCACATTCACAATCCACTTGAACAAACAGATGCTCAACATTATCGATGTCAGATTTGATTTGTTTAGCTTTAAAATGGTTTCATAACAAAATTAAAACTCCTCCTCCACGCTGCTTAGTACTAGTTCTTAAGTTACGATCCAATCTGAAAACGTGGTAGCCAGAGTTTAACAATTCATTATCCAAATAATCTTGATTTAGCCAAGTTTCTACTAAAATGATGACATCGTAGTTGCATTGAGAGATGGAGGTTCGAAGTTCATGTAGTCGAGTATGTATTCCTCCAAGATTCTGATAATATATAGACATAGTGTTTATTGCGTTTGGTTTTTTGAAGGTTTTTTAGCAACTGTCGGAAGTCCATTTATAAATTTAATACTTAGTAAAGTCAGATTCTCCCTTCTGTTTGCGAGCACGCAAATCTGCCAAAACAGTTTTAAACTGTTCCTGTTGAAGTTTCGTTCTATCATAGCCTATTTTTATGCCATCCTCAATGCGGTTGCGCTTATTAATTGCGTTTTTGACTATATGGCGTTTTTGGTTACAACTTTTATTGGCCTGTTTTTGCCATCAGATGTCTGCCCCACACGTAATATCTTCACCTTCCTAGTACATACCTAGTATAGATAAAATCTAACACTGTACCTATGGCGGGAAATTCAGAAGCGGTACCGATTGCGGGTTAAGTATTAAGCAAGCCACTCACGGTACTGCGGTGGCGTTTGACAAGATCGTTGATGATGTCAATTTCTGCAGCACACAGCAGACCGATCAGTCTCTCTGTGGCCAAATTGTACGATTTTGTTGGATACACCATACGCGATCAAAATTTTTGCCAATTAGTCGAATTCGAAGAAATTGAACGACGCCGCAGTACCGTGAGCGGCTGGCTTTACTTATATCCGTAGGCAAACGTGTTGAAGTCACAATTACATTTGTGAACAGCCTCCATCCGTAGGCAAACGTGTTAAGTCGCAATTATGTTTGTGAACAGCCTCCTAATATTTTTATGCAAGCCGATATTTTTTTTCGTAAATAAAACTCCATTCTACAAAAATTTTATGCAAAATAAATCCTTTATTCATGTGTTAATAGCTTTGTAGACAATCTGCAATCAAATATTACACAGGACAGAAAAAGTTTAATGAATTTTTCTAAACCGAAATTACAATCTCTCAAATTGATAATTCCATCCATACATCAAGTCAGTAACTGGAAAAAGTCTCACATGTAGTTGGGTACCGATAAACTCATGTATTATCCTCACGATAACAGTTTATAAACATCTTAAAAATAGCAGGTTTATTTATAACTCTCTCGCCTACAGCTACGTCAATAAGTACTCAGATTTACAGAGTACATAGCAGCTGGATTCAACGACCAGCAATATACAGGAGCAGCCTTAATGGATGTCAGCAAAGCCTTCGACGGAGTATGGCATGAAGGATTGACATACAAAATAGGATATAGGCTATCCGTAGGCTACTCCTCGTACCTAACGACCGTAGATTCAGGGTTCAGATAGGACCAGTTATACAGCAGATGTTCCAAGAACAACCAGAACACTGCCTTTATTACCAGAGAAGGCAGTTCTCGCCAGTGGCGCACATCAACACCCCCCCTACACGCGACACTATATATACACGAAATTTTCGTTTCTCAATTTGACTGATTTGAAAGATGGGCCAAGTCCCATCTTAAAGTTCAGGAAAAGACTCACCCATTCATATGTCAACCATCCATTTTGGTACAAGGGTGTGGATTTTACGTCCCTTTCTATTTAGGGTCTGTTTTTCGTTCTCGTCCCCAAAACTCCCAAAAACTTCAAAAATTTAAGTCCAACCTTTGCGGCTTCTAATAGTACTGATCATTACCTTTCCAACGCATGTCTAATTTTGAAAATCGGTTATACACCAGTCAAAAGTTACCGAGCTCAGATTTTTATATAAAAAAGGGAAAATGTTTGTGGATATGTATGTGTGTTTAAAAGTTAAGCCGATTTTTCTGTGTTTGAAGAGGGGGTCAGGGCCGATTCAGAACCGGTGTAGTTTGTGACTTTTGACCACCCATAAGCCAGCTAGAGGACTTGGTAGGTACAAAACGGCATATTTTTTGGGGGTATATATCTTCGGATCAAGAAGAGACAGGAGAACCGCAAATACACCAAATCAATAGTGTTGAGTTAAGCTTTCAAATGGTGTCTAAGCCGTCAGGATCAGACATACACACGGCTCAGTATACCCGAAAAACTGAAAAACTATACTTTGAAAATTTTGGTTTTTCGACAATTACTCAAAATTTCAACATACGAATTGCGCCAATAATTGAGCGTTTGTAGAAGGACTCTAGACGAATATAACGGTGTATACGTCATATCCGGGAAAATTCGAATTTTTAAGTTATAAGCTTCATAAGTATGATCAAATCTATTGCCTACGGGAAAAACGGTTTCTCAAGCTCAATAATTCCTGTAATAGCTTCAGTTATCATACTTGACCTTAGATCCATCAAATACTACTGGTAAATACGTTTCAAACTCATGTTTACTGATCAAAATCGGTTAAGCCTTTCAGAAGTTATTAAGGTACAAAAGTATAATCCAATTAACGATTATTCCCGAAATGGTTTATGTAGTTGTAGTGATTACGACGCTAAATTTGATCTGGCAATGGGCAATCCGACTTCATTTACCGGGCATCTCAATATTTTTTTTCAATCTATTTCGAATAGAAAACAATCTAATGTATCTACATTCGATGGACACTAGATCATTTGGGAGATAATGCAACAAAGGTGACCATTTATAAAGCTTAACGAGTAATAGAGGAACATTGCATTCAACTTCATACATTTAATTTATAAATAACTTTGAAAAACTCCTGATACAAGAATAAAAACCGCTAAACGCCTTAAAAATGAGTGGCGCATACAATATTCCAGCTACAAAAGATCTGATATGAATATTACGTGGCGCGAAAATGTATTTTCATTTTGATGTAAAACAAAATTCTAGTTTTATTTTAAAAGATTTTTCCATAATATTTGCTAAATTTGAAGTAAACGCGCCACAAAAGAGTTTCAAAATTCAAACTGTATCAAAGTTACTCTTTTGTGGCGCGTTTACTTCAAATTTAGCAAATATTATGGAAAAATCTTTTAAAATAAAACTAGAATTTTGTTTTGCATCAAAATGAAAATACATTTTCGCGCCACATAATATTCATATCAGATCTTTTGTAGCTGGAATATTATATGCGCCACTCATTTTTAAGGCGTTTTGCGGTTTTTTATTCTTGTGTAGACTACACTGCAGTCACAGCAAAACACAGGAATCTGGATATATCTATAAGAAATCTACAGACGACACTGGATACAATATAAGAATGGAGTATCCAATGGAAAATAGCAATAAATCCAGAAAATACCCATGCAGGTATCTTCAAAAAGAGAAGGGGTAACCCAGAAGAACAGCTAACAGACAGACGACAGACATCAAACGGCAAAACAAAGCTAAATACTTAGGAATCATAATGGACCAAGGTCTAACATTCACATCACATGTTAACGTGACAGTCCAGAAAACAGCAACGACCAGAGCCACAATAAGAAGACTCATAGTAAAAAGAAGCAAATTAGCTGTGAAAACAAACAAAAGACACACAGAAAACCCAAACAGCAAATATTAGCAAACATATTGTGTGTGGGTGGGTGTATCGACGTATCCTCAAAATATCCTGGACGACTCACGCCACCAACATACAGGTATTGCGCCGAATGGGAAAACAAAAAGAAATCTTAAAGATTAAAAAGGGTTCAAGGCAGGTTTTGCTTATATTCGATTAAGAGTTGGACTACCATCTCCATATAGCAACTATTTCAGCATCCTTATGCATCATCAGTGAAGATTATGCAGTCACAACTCTGAAGGGAATACAAACATTCTGCCTCTTTTAAGGCAAAACATCGCGATGCAATGAACCCACCTTTTGAGACGCAAATCAGCGACATCTCTCGTATTACGAGGAAAACAACGAAAAGCCCCAGATACAAAGTTTACTACTTTTTAAACAATTAGAATAATTGAAATAAAAATATAATAAACAATATTTTAAATCTAAGACTTTTCGTTAATAAACTGCTTTCTGGCTGCATCCCATATCTCCGGATTTTACAATATATAATCACGTAGAGACGACGAAAATAGGAGAAAGCAAATAGAGGACACTTAGGCCACGCATTTACCTTCTCTTCGTCTAGGAAAAGGACCGAAAGACAGTTTCTAAATACTCAAAAACTGAGTAAAATGAAAAAGATTAAAAAGGGTTCAAGGCAGGTTTTGTTTATATTCGATTCAGAGTTGGACTACCATCTCCATATCTATTTCAAATATATTTCACATATTTCAACACATTTCCACATATTTCAAAAGAAATCTATTTCACAATTAAGAAACGGAAACTTGAATACCTCGGTCATATTATGAGACATGATAAATATCATATACTCCAACTGATAATACAGGGTAAAATAGAAAGCAAACGCGGACCCGGAAGAAGAAGACACTCATGGCTTCAAAACTTACGTCAATGGTTTGGACTAACATCGATCGAGTTATTCAGAAACGCCGCAAACAAAATTAAAATTGCTATGATGATAGCCAATGTCCGACACAGACAAGGCACATGAAGATGAATGTAATAAAATCTAGATAATTGTTGCTTTATCAAAAGAAGACAATGCGCGCTCATCTTTGGCATCGCAATGTATTTATTAATGTTGATCAATTACCAACAATACAGAGATACAAGAAATTACATCAATTCTAAGATAAGAAATATAAAAAGGGAATATTGGACACGCTCTACCAAAGAAATGGAACACGATTTGTATGGGACGCAAAGAAAAGTTTGGAAAATACTAAAAAATAGGAAAAAACCCATTAACGAATATAGAAGTTTAAATAAAATAGAAGCAGAACAATGGACCGCCTATATAGAAGAACTATATAAGGAAGATACTATAATACCTGAAGAAGAGGAAGAAACAGGAAATGAAGGCGAATCCAACATAGACACAGAACTAGAAATCACAAAAGAAGAAATAAGGAATAACATACGTAAATTAAAAAACAGAAAAGCACCAGGACCCGATGGGATACCAAATGAACTCCTGAAATACGAAGGAGAAACCTTAATCGAAAACATAGAGATCCTCTTTCAAGAAATAATATGTAGCCAGCGTGTACCAGACCAGTGGAGGACGAGTATAACAATACTTATACACAAGAGAGGAAACAGCAAAGACCCTAGCAACTACCGTACCATCACCTTGCTGAGCACAACTCTTAAACTCTTTAACAAAAATACTTGCCAATAAAATAAATGAAGAATACACAATTACTGAGGAACAACAAGGTTTTCGGAAAAATAGGTCCACAATAGACGCCATATTCATAGCCAGACAAATTGCTGAGAAAGCACTGGAATATAATAAACCTGCATTTATGTGCTTTATAGATCTGACTAAGGCCTTCGATTGTGTAAGATTGGAAGATGTGCTAAGATTGCTAAAGGAGAAAAATTAGCCCAACAAGATGATAAGGATAATTAAAGACATTAATATGAAGAACAAAATCAGAATAAAAGTCGAGAATGAACTAACATCAGAAGTAGAAATCAACTCGGGAATCAGACAAGGGGATAGCTTGAGCCCATTGCTTTTCAATTTAATAATGGACAAAATCATAGAAAACATTAAAGGTACTGGAAAATGATATAAGATGGCGGTAAAACAAATAAAAATCCTCTGTTATGCTGACCACGCAATCTTAATCTCCGATAACGAGGATAACCTGCAGCGAATGGCACAAACTTTCAATACAGTGGCGAAGAACTACAACATGAAAATATCAACAGGCAAGACAAAATCCCTGGTAGTATCAAGGGAACCCATTAGATGCAAATTAGTAATTAACAACGAACTAATTGAACAAGTCTAGAGATTCCAATATCTGGGAGTCGAAATATGTAGTTATGGAGATGTTAAAGAGAGCATCCGAAAGCAAGCAAATAAAGCCAATAACGTGTCAGGATGTCTGAGGGATGTCATGTGGAGAAACAAAGATATGAGGCTGGAAGGGAAAGTACGCATATACAAATCATATGTGTAAGACCGATCATGACGTACGCGATAGAAACAAGATGTGACACAGCAGAAACCAAGAGGATACTGAGAACATCAGAAATGAGAACGTTGAGGTCAATAACTGGGAAAACACTGAGAGACAGAATACCGAACGACCGAATAAGAGATCTCAGTTAAAAATCGAAAACTTGAATATTTTGGCCATGTTACTACACCCAGAGAGATATAATATACTCTATTTAATAATACAAAGCAAGGTAGACGGAAGAAGAGGGCCAGGTCGAAGAAGAACGTCATGGCTTAAAAACCTGAGAGAATGGTATAACAGATCCTCTGCATCCCTTTTCCGAGCTGCCGTTAACACAATTGCTATAGCCAATTTGATAGCCAACGTTCGATAATCGAGCACGGCACATGGAGAAGAAGTAACATACAAGATATAGTACGGTGGGGAAGACAGAGACGACGAGAGTGGAATCAGCATGTGACGAGAATGGACAGCGAGAGAATAGCCCATATAACCAGGGATTCGAAGACAACAGGCAAGAGACCAATAGGAAGGCCCTTTAAAAGGTGGCGAGATAACTGGCAGTCAACATCACAGCTACGAATACAAGCTCAAAATCGGTAAGGAACAGGCCAAGAGGCCTATTATAAGAAGAAGAAGAAGATTCTAAGTCTTCCAAACAGTCCCGGCGCTAGACTGTAAGGTGTCCGCCTGCTAAACTAGCATAGGCGCCCTTCGTTTTTTTAAGTAAAAATATTACATCAACTATTTTGCCACAACAAGATCCCATTGCCTATCTCCCTAATTTAAGAAAGTTCTCGAATTCATTCTTTATAAAACCAGTCGATAAATCTGAACTGATCCAAACAATCAATAGTATCAAAAGCAAATCCTCCTGTAGTACTGATGGTCTATCGATAAAAATGTTTTCTAATCTCCCAGAAAATGTGTTAGAAGTCCTCATCTCACTAATTAATGATTCCTTTGAGAAAGGTAAATTTCCAGAGTGCCTGAAGTCGGCCATCATTATTCCTCTTCATAAGGGCGGTGAAATATCTAATACCTGCAATTATAGACCTATTGCACTACTACCGGTACTCTCCAAAATTATTGAGAGACTCATAAAAGCCCGACTTAAGTCCTTTCTAGTTGAAAACAACATTTTATCACAAAATCAGTTCGGCTTTTTCAATAATAAATGCACCACTGATGCCATCTTTTCTGTACTACATGAGGTTTATCAAGCACTGAACAATAATCTTCACACTGCCACCGTTTTTTGTGACTACGCCAAAGCTTTTGATTGTGTAAATCATAACATTTTGATAAGAAAACTAAATTTCTACGAAATTCGAGGTATTTCTTTAGATTGGTTCCAATCTTACTTGGATGATAGAAAACAACTGGTTAGAGCAAATGATACAGACTCTAGTCTCAAAAACATTGTATGTGGGGTACCTCAAGGTTCAGTATTGGGTCCTCTACTTTTCCTTATCTTTATTAATGACATCACTAGTTTAAAAATCGATGGAAAAATCTTTCTTTTTGCTGATGATACCAGTATCACTTGGAGCAACTCAAATATTGCAACTCTTCATGCTACTATAACTTCTGATCTACTTACAATAAAAACCTGGTCTGACTCTAATTTACTCTCGTTTAACGTAGATAAAACAGTAGCATTGTCTTATAAAGGAGTCCTTCAACCCTTACCTCTTAATAACAGCCAGATCAGTACCGTTGATTCTGTAAAATTTCTTGGTATTTTTTTAGACAGCAACCTTAAATGGTCCCACCATATCGATTTGTTAAGGAAGAAACTATCCTCAGCTTGCTATGCTATAAGATCTGTTTCGAATGAACTCAATTTAGCATCTTCCAAAATAACATATTTTTCTTTGTTCGAGTCACATCTTCGTTATGGTCTTCCTTTTTGGGGTTCTGGTACAGCTGCCCAATTTGATGTTATTTTCAAATTACAAAAAAGAGCAATTAGATATCTGTTTGGCCTCAGAAGAACAACACATTGCAGAAGTTACTTCAAAGATCACAGAATTTTAACCCTTCCATCTTTGTATATTTTAGAAACTGTTTGCTTAATTCGTAAACATCTACATGTCTTTCCACCAAGACCTAATCATGACTACTTCACGAGAAATTCTACGTTTGACGTCTATATGCCGATCCCGTCCTCTGAGTTAGTAAAGAAATCTATATTATATTCCGCAAAAAAACTTTACAACCATCTCCCTCTACAACTTAAATCTGCAGCATCTTTCCCCAAATTCCGTAAACTGACAAAAGCCTACCTATCTGAAAGACCATATTATTCAGTAGAAGATTTTTTTAATCAATAACTAAGAAATTACAGTACCCTTTGCACAAGTAGTATTTTTATTATCATTTTTTTTTTGTCTATATTTGGGTGTCATATGCAGCAGCTTAACTTTTAAACTTATTAATTACTAGGTAGACTATGCATTTGTAATTTACTTAAATTTTGCAATTGATTACTTCTGTTTAACTTCATTATTATTGTTATTATTGTAAATATATTGACGATTTATGTAATTTTAGTAAATTGGATTGTTATTGTTTTGTTTTCTTGACTTTTTATAAGCTTTGTCGATAAAATTGTACAATTTTTCATGACAATAAAGCATATTTCTATGCTATATTCAATATTCTATTCTTAATTAGTTTTTTGTATAACACCAGCAGAAAAAAAGCTCATTTGACGCCCTGCAAAGAGAGACGCCCGCCTGTAGTGCATCCTTTGCAGGCCCCAGACCCGTTGCCGTTATCGCCTGTCCAAAACAGCATTGAAAATAAAAATATGTATACTCGCATGTCTGATTAATTACACCAATTATGCAAGTTAATATTTTGATGTTGACAAAAACTCTACAAATATTTTATAAAATTTTATGCAAAATAATTCTTTATTCATGTTGTAGACAATCTGCAATCAAATATTACGCAGTACACAAGAATGGATTTATCTAAACCAAAATTACAATCTCTCAAACTGATAATTCCATCCATACATTAAGTCAGTAACTGAAAAAAGTCTCACATGTAGCTGGGTACCGATAAACTCATGTATCCTCACGATAACAGTTTATAAATATCTTAAAAATAGCAGGTTTATTTATAACTCGCTCGCCTACGTCAGAAATGTTTTTGTAATCAATCTTCAATTATGAAGTTCGACTTTACCTTGATGATTTTTAAATAGGCATGTGGTTGGAGAAACAAAGATGAGCAAAATAATCAATCGGTAATTAGGTATGTGAGGTATGTACATGACATGAGGAAAAATATGAGATAAATGCCGAAAAACTAAGACCTCGATATTTCAAAAACAGGAAGTTAAAAATTTAAGTTTTTCACGTGATTAATACAGGAAATTATTTAGATGTGTATTTGTTATTTTCTATTTATAGTAACCTATTAGTTTTTTTATATACTTAGGTAGTGGCGATACAGAATAATCCATACTGCATTAACGCCGGTGTTGGCAATGATATACTACCAGACGATGTTATAGGACATAGGACATAGGATGTAACGGATATAAGAATCGAGATCTTTTGACTAACGTACGTATCACAAGTCACAAGTGGAATACATATTAATGTGTAATAAGAGACTTGAAGTCACCCAAATGTATTCATTCGCGAATTCTAAACATTTTTCCGAATCGCACCCCCTTAACCAGTTTAAACTCACCTGCAGTTTCTAGGCCAGTAAAAAACGCTGAAAAAATCTCATAATGGTTTTAGAATGTTCTACAATGTACCTATATGAGGAATAGCTGATGATAAATCCTTGAAGACGTAGAATACAAATAGCTGATTTACGAGCTATTTATGAGCTTTCATATCCCGCAAATTAAAAATTTCGAGCTCGTTACACTGGGTAGGAATTTAATATTTTAGTATGGGGGCTGACCTAGCCCCTAGCCTTTTTAATCTATTAAAAATAGATATATTGAATCGATCTTTGCGGCAGAATTACGAGCTATTTTTGAGCTCATCCCTTTAATCCCCAAACAGCCCATTAATTGATTCAACTCTAGAAAAAAATGTTGAGAAAAGTTAAAATATACCTATCGTATTGCGGATATAATTTTTATAGCGTATAAATTCTAAGAATACACTCTTAAAATACACGCATTTCGATTATTGAGCTACAAGAAAACCTCCCCATCTTCCCGGCTTAATAGGTCTGGATCTCGCGTATAAAAAAGTTGATTAATAGCAAGCTGAAAATTTGTTAATAGCTTAAGGGTGTCTAGTCGGATAAACTTTGTTATATGGGAACACTGAAACAGGGGCAGTTTTAATTGTGGAACAGGTTAAAAATTTGGAACGGACAGACCACGAAAACGGCACATTTATTTTGTCCGACAGAACAGACTTAACTCTCCGAACAGAGATTAAACTCTCATGCAAAAATCAGACTGCTATTTATCACCTGTCATAATTCCTGTCATTTGACATATTCTACATGTTCCACTCATTAAAACGCCCATTTGGTGATAAATAGCAGTCTGATTTTTGCATGAGAGTTTAATCTCTGTTCGGAGAGTTTAAGTCTGTTCTGTCGGACAAAATACATGTGCCGTTTTCGTGGTCTGACCGTTCGAAATTTTTAACCTGCTCCACAATTAAAACTTCCCCTGTTCCAGTGTTCCCATATATCAAAGTTTGTCCGACTAGACACCCTTAAGCTATTAACAAATTTTCAGCTTGCTATTAATCAACTTTTTTTTTTCATACGCGGGATCCAGACCTATAAGAGCGAATTATACGTAAGATGAATACCATTAATTATTTTACGACTACATATCGTTTACTAATTTATGAGCTCGCAAAATATGCGCATTTCGATTATTGAATTGCAATTTTGTTTTGTATAGTGCAGTCACTGCAGGTAAAAATCAACTAAATACCTACATATTATTACCTTCGATTTCGGTGAACCTCCATCGATTTTCACGAAAATTGGTGAGTGGTTAGAGGATACCTCAAGAAACCAAAGTGACATGATGCCAATTCGCGCTTTTACCCTGGGGGTGGATGCCACCCCTTCTCGGGGGTTAAAATTACCTTATCAAAAATAACCCCAGAAATCGATAGAGGGACAAATTAAACAAATTTTTTGCACAAAAGTTATTAAAATAAATCAATAGGTACCTTTTGAGTTATTAATGATCAAAGATTTTGAAAAAATGCATGTTTTAAAGCGGTTTTTCATATATAACTTAAAAACTGTAAATTTTTACAAAAAAGTTATCATTACGAAAATTGAAGCTAATAAAACATTGAATAAACTCCTTACTCCATCTGGAGTGGAGTAAAGATGACTTCTTTCCTCTGTGGAAAAAGAGCCCTTACCAGTTCTTTCCTCCGACTCTGCTCGATCTTAAAGAAGCCTCCTTTAAAATACTTGACAAGTATTCGGTAGGAATACTTGACAAGTATTCGGTAGGCGTCTTCCTAGATATTTTTTTCAAGATTTTCGCAAAGTTCTTTCCATCTCCTTTTTTCGCCATTAATTTCTCGCACCAGCTCTTTCTTAACAGCTTTTAATATTTCTGCCTTCTCTTCCTTCACTCGATGCCTCCCTCTGTTTCTTGTGACTTTTTTTGTTAGCTAGATGTAGCCTCCTCTTATTTCTTCAATCCTCTCCGTCCACCAATAGGGACAATATTTGCTTTCCTACCCTGTGGACTGGACTTTGTCTATCAAACCTTTCTGTCACGCAGATCCTGGCTATAGTGGTGGGAGAACGTGGCAACCATGGCTTTAAAGGCTACCAAAAGTGATGCGAACTTCTAACACTTGTTTATATAAAGAGCACTACTAACAAATTTGTATTGATTGCTTTTATATAAAATTGAACAGTATTTTAATTGTGTAGCTTGTGGAGTAAATGTAAAGTGTACAAACAAAACCTTGACGGATCTGTGAGAATAACTAACGGTGTTGCTTGTTGAATGGCTGGATTTGCTTTTTTAAGTGCATTAAAATTCGGGACGGATTTTTTGAGGCACAACAGAGGTGTTTCGTGGACAACGACTTTATTTGCTTTCTTAATGCAACACAAGCAACAAAAGCGGCAAGAGTAAGTGGTTGCCTTCGAGAAACCATATGGAGAAACAAATATCTGACCACGGAAAGCAAAATAAAAGTATACAAGACAACAGTAAGACCTATCCTAACATATGCATCGGAGACAAGGACCGATACAAGAAAGACTAAACAACAAATCAACAATATCGAAATGAAAGTATTAAGATCAATAGCGGGCATATCATTAAGAGACAGACAAAGCAACAGAAGTATACGAGAACGGTGCAAAATTCAAAATATTAACAGGTGGATAAAAACAAGAAAGAAAAACGGGAACGAACGTGTAAACCGAATGGAGCCAGATAGATTAGCGAACATATGTAAAAACAACAAGCCGTATAGCAGAAGACCCGTTGGAAGGCCGCCGAAAAGGTGGAAAGACAATGTACAGTCAACAACAACTGAAACAGAATAAGAGGCAGACAAACAGGAGTAATCCTAGTCGCACGAAGAAGAAGAAGAAGAAGAATGACGTAGAATCCTTGACAAATCTGTTGAAACGCAACAGAGATGTTGCCTCGACTCTGTCTTACTTCACACTGAGGGTAGCTGGTGCTCGAGTTTTTGGTAAAACCATTGGTTTTACCAAAGGTCCGCATTGGTAAATTTTTCGTGCGTATTGAACTAATGGTTCGTCGCAAGAATTTGCGTCGAAAATTTTTACCAGTGGGACGCGGTGTTCAAATCATTTTTTGATCTTCGCTCGAAAACCGTCAACCGATGGAGCGTGTGCGTTGTGTGCGTCGAAAATTCTTGCGTTCGATTTATGCGACGAATACGTCCACACTAGCACAATTTACTTCGAGCACGCAAATATTTGCGACGAACAGCTGGTTCGACGCAAATTTTTACCGATGAGGACGCGGCATAACACTAAACACTCTTGTCCTTTGTACATATTGACATTGTTGGCAGTGTTGTCAGAGATGGAGTTATACAGAGTTGGGATAAAGTATGGAACCAGGCAAATATCTTTGAAACGAAAAGAACAATATTTTTTAAACTTTGCATGCAAGTACAGTGACACAAAAGGCATCTGATGCCATACTTTTTGTTACTACTCCACTTCCGGTTTCACCGGAAATACCCTTAACTCGTTTACTTTAAATGGGACACTCTGTATATTTTTGCAGATTTTAAAAGAACTTGTTATTTTTAATTCATACATACCAAGTTTGGAAGAAAAAACTATTAAAACAAGAAATAAATCTCTTTACAGTTAAAAATAAGATTAATTTATTTACGTTAGACCAATGATATTAAAAATAAAAAAAATAATTTCAAATGTTGAAAATGTTTGCTGTTCACCTCCTGACAACGTGCAAGCCTGTAAATAAATTCGTGAGTCACTTTTGGCAAGATTTTTCCAAGTATTCACATTCATCAATTATTCTTTGTCTCAAATCCTGCAAGCATGTTGGTCACCTAACGTAAACACGTGATTTTAGATAACCCCAAAGAAAAAAATCTAACGGGTTGAGGTCCGGAGAACGAGCGGGTCACTCTATGAATCCTCTACGTCCAATCCATCGATTTGGAAAATTCACCATAACCGATTATCATTAATATTTCAATACGATCTTTTTCACTTAAATGAACCATTTTTAATACAACTTATTTCTGTCAATTAGTTCAGTAACAGTTTTACCTACTATACTAAATTCAAATAAGTCATGCAGTGCATGCAAACAACAATTTTAGTCTACAGTATTTATTTCCTACTACGTTGAATTAATACAAAAAATTATCTACAGACACTTTTTAACAAATTTTTGCTACCAAATTTGGTATGTATGAATTAAAAATAACAAGTTCTTTTAAAATCCCTAAAAATATACAGGGTGTCCCATTTAAATTAAATATGTTAAGGGTATTTCCGGTGAAACCGAAAGTGGAGTAGTAACAAAAAATATGACAACATACGCCTTTTGCCTAACTGTACTTGCATTCAAAGTTTCTTATATATTGTTCTTTCCATTTCAAAGATATTTGCTTGGTTCCATACTTTATCCCAACCCAGTATATTAGTAAATTAAAAATATTTTTAATAGTTTTAAATGTTCGATTAATTCGAACAATAGTTTCAATAGTAATACAGCATTTTATATAAATATTAAAATGCTATATCATGTAACATAGATTTTTAATGGGAATTTCCTAAAAAAAGTTGTATTTATATTTTTTTCCGCAGCTGTCGAAATAAACTTGAATTTGTGTTTATTTTTAAACATCGAATGTCGTCAAATTAATATTACACGTTTTATATTCTGTTCAAAGTGTGTAAAACGAATTTCCAAGCATTTTATTTTTACCGATTGCGTTTGAAAATAAATGTTCGAGCATTCAAGAATATACATATACACATGTGTAGTAATCGGCCAGTTATCTGTTCCTGAACAGCGACGTATCCAGAAACATTCTCCTCGCACAATTCAGTGGTTGATTTTGTCACATACACTGTTACTAATAAACCAAGTATAAAAGTTATACTGAGAATAAATCAGGTATAGGCAAAAAAATCACTACCAATAAACATGGAGGGAATAACTTAGATATAGGTTATACTTGGTATTCTCCTTTTCATGACCATTTTTCAGTGCGTCACAAATTATAGAAAAAAAGGTAAGTCCGTGATAATACACATTTACGACATTTATTCTAACATGACATTTTAGTTAAATCTGACAGTTGTCAAATTTTATTTTCAATTTGGAATAAAGACAAATCAATTGTGTCTATTGCATTTATAAAATGGTATTTTCTTTGATTTGTATAGTCTTATAAATTGTACAGATTATATTGATAATATTATTATTTTATTTAATAAATAATTCTTTTTTGATTAAGGCGCCATCTATCGACAACTAGAATAATCACTGAACTAGAATAATTACCAAAGTATGTAATCACCGACGTGCCTTTTTTCTGTCACATACAATTTAATGCGTTAGAGAGAAATCGAAAAACTGTTACGCACTGAAAAATGGTCATGAAAAGGACTATATAGTCAGTATACTGCGAAAACCAGGTAAATGCCGAAATACCGAAACCGAGAAAAAACGTTTTTAAAGTTTAGTGTTTTATTTTGAATTAAGAGGACAACTTGTGTTTGATATTCGGTATTCTAGTGAAAGATGCATATATAAGAAATGATATTCTCTCATTAGTTTGAAAAAGTTAAAACACCTAGCTGATTAAACCTAAATTTAAGATGGAGATGCGGTCACTTACCTGGTTTTACTTGTGAATCTAAATTAATCAGTTATCCTTAAAATAACACATTTATAACAAACATAATAAACAAAATATACTATTTTGTAGTTGTGTGATCGGAATATGAGGCTTTAACTAGTTATTAGCAATGTTTTTAAGGGATTAGTCGTTAATTATAACATATAACTGGTTTTCCCTGAACATTTTGTTCAGAGATGTTTGTAGTTATATGGATATTATTTACATAAATGATAGGCAGTTTTATAGAAAAAAACAAATTTATTTTGAACGTGTCATAGATACAAGAAAATAATATTACTCTGCGTATTTCTCGTCAGATTAGTCACTGAAAGCAGAATCTGACAAGATGTCATTGGCATCGTAAAATACGATACCACCTGTTATATTCCTCCGGTATCACTCCCTTATCAAATAGCTGTAACAAATCTCTGTTTTTTGCTATGCTACTTGGCGAAGTTCTGTCATAAAGTTTTTATCGACTAACATAAGCATGCTTATGTTAGTTGATACTCAGCTTGCTTTTTTCTTGTTGACTGCTGTGCAGTATCAATAAGGAAATGAAGCTTGGTGACGCGTCATAATTGAAATGGATTCTGTTTGTCTCTTCTTTCGCGAATCTCATCTTTTTATCTTTAACCACATTATTTTTTCGCCGTTTTAGTCGTTTGTTCGGTTTTATTCACAGTGTGTCACAATTTTTTTAAATCATAAAAGTCGTAGTACCTATTTAAAATCTTTACACTTGTATGGTTTTATACATACTTTTTTATCACTGACCTTGACATTTTTAGTTTCCCTTGTATTTTGAAAAAACAGACAAGTAATCTGGCATAATGAGAAGACAAGTAATCTAATGTAATGATAACTTGCAACTTCAACTTCGAAAGCGCATGATTAAATGTTACATTTGGTCAGTCCTCTTGTATGGTGTCGAAGCATGGACATTAAAAATATCCACCATTAATCGTTTGGAGGCCTTTGAAATGTGGCTGCACAGCCTTACACTGAAAATACCATGGACGGCTATGCTGACAAATGTGGCAGTCCTTAAGAGAGCCAATGCTGCCTGCGAGCTGCTTGATAACATCAAATATAGAAAGATGGCCTATTTTGAGCACGTAGTAAGGGGAGACCGGTATAATATTCTTCAACTTATTATGATGGGTAAAATCGAAGGACGCAGAGGAATTGGTAGAAAGCATGTCTCTTGGTTGAAGAATATCAGGGAATGGACAGACATAAAGAAAGCAGAGCGAGCAACTATTTAGAATAGCTCGAGACAGAGACAGTTTCGCCATGTTAATCGCCAACGTCAAGGGGACTTGCTAGGGCACGTTAAGAAGAAGAATCTGGCATACCATAGATAGACCTGATTTCTAGCGGTTTAAATGCTGCTATGTATAGAGTCAACTTCCATACAAGAATGTCCCGACTCTAAAAATTTATGTTACGATACTGTCCTCCGCAGGACTTGCTTAATTCTGAGACACATTTTGATAAGTAGTTGAGTATAATGCTTTCCATGTATTTCAGAACTTCCTCGTATACCATTAATTTCTGACCAGGCAAAACGGTAAGCTACATTTGGTAATGCGGCTTCATTTACACAAATTGTAGATCCATAATTTTCGGGAAGAATATATGAATTGTCCAGTTAATCTGAAATCTGTAGTATAGCCTGTAGATCGAAAGTGATTGAAACAAAATTCCGGTGTTGATTAGAGCTTTTCTTATCATTTCGTTTTTCGAGATTCCATACTTCTTTTTTTCTGATGTCTGTAACCGTTTTCTAAATCCGGTTTCTTAGTTGGATTAGCCATATCATAATATGATAGGGCTAATAAATATTATTTATTACAAACTAAACATTGATCTTATTTAGGACAAAAAAGGTTAAATTATAGTCGTTAGAAAATATTCTTCGGTATGTAATTTCGCTAATACCTCCCGGTTTCTTCAGCTGACGATCATTTATATAAAGTTGATACATTTTCCTTATACTCAAAGTTTTGTCCAAATATCTACGCTTCGAACTTTGACAAATATAATGTGGGACCATGGCTGGAAAAGACTCAATATGAGCCTTCACAATTGTTCGGTTTTCATTGCTTGTTTTATTTGGCAGTATATGCTTGCCTCTTTTGCCCGTATCTGCATACCAATATAGAATACCAATTTTTCCTACAACATCTTGCATTAACGACGCTAATATACAAAGTGTCTTACAAAAAAACTTCTCACATGCCTGTACCTCTTGACCATTCAAAGAAACATAGTCGATACTATCGATTTTATCAGTCGATATGAATGAGAAATTTTAATAAAATATACATGTAAAATGTATTAAAGGCATTTATCACCTTTTTACTGAATATGGTATACAGCAGTAGAAATATATTGTTGTCCGGCAAAATAATATATGTGCTCTTACTTGGTTTTACATGCAACAGAACTTTAATTTTGTGAAAGTAAGTAGCGATATATTGTTTTACTTGAAAATGAAAAGTTGGTTATGTGTAACTCATTTGTTTATCACACAAATTATCAGCTGAATGGCAAATCGTATCATTTACTGGGTTTTACCTATATGTAAAGCGTAAAAAGCTGAGAATTTTGGTATACTTAACTCAATATTTTAAAATTTGTCATTTACCTGGTTTTCGCAGTATACCGACGATATAAGAATTTAGTCGAAGTTTATACCGACCCACACCCTTGTTTAAGTCTGCTATAACCTATATTATGACTGTCAATGTCATTAGAGGCAAAAATATATTATCTTTTGATTTGTTTTGTGAGTAATTATATAATAAAAAAATGTATTTAAGAGGTAGCGATAACAGGTAGCAACAATCGCGGTCCAAGATTGCGGCTGTAATTTTGAATGTTTTGTCGAGATATTTGCCGCACATATTCGTAATATAGTAAAGAATGGCGGTACAGAGCCCAGTTTGAGCAATAAATTAGTATGTTGAAATTACTCTATAACTAAAGAAAATATTGCAAAAAGGAGCCTGTACCGCCATTAAGAAGAATAAAAAAATGAAACTTTCTTCAAATAAACTTTTTTATCTACTCTGTCATATTATGTGTAAGTTTTTAGTTTGTGAAAACTGTCATTATAAATAGCAGTGCGTGAAGTGTTTAAAGTGTGCGTGAAGTAACAATGTATTTTAAATGGGACTTACTTGTTCGCACTGTTTTTAACACACTTTCATATAATCAAATATCCTTAACTTTCGCGTTGTTATGGTGATGACATAATGAGCAATAAATTACGACAAAAGTTTTGACAGTTTTGTGGTTTGAAAGAAGTTAGAATTTTTAAATGTCAAAGTTCTAAAAATTGTAGAATAGAAATGAATTCCAGTGACGAAGAGTTCCAGTTTTTTTATTTGTTTATGGTAGAGTAGATAAAATATTGTATGAAACTGTGCGTGAAGTACTTTTTGCGAACTTACGCGATGTATAGCACTCGCCCCGCTGTCGCTCGTGCTCTAAATATCGCGTGCGTTCGCAAAAAGCATACTTCACGAACTGTTTCATAAATAACTATTATCCCATGCGTAGATTTTGTGTCATATTGGACCTAGTAAAATTTTTTATCTCTAACAAGAAATCGAACATATTATAACTAAATAACTGATTAATCAACATAGAGAAAGTATCACTGTCATTTTGACAAACCTGCGTCAGATTTCTGTTCGGTTATCTGCATAGGGATTACGAACACGATACGGATCGTATCCGCCATGTTTCACCGTAGCGCCGTAGAGTGTTCGTAATCCCTATTAGTCCAGGACCTTGATTTTTGACCCTTCGCTTGGTTATCGATCATTCGCTATCTGTACACTAAACAGATACGAAGCGAATACGTTCGATAACGAAGGGAAGGGTCAAAAATCGAGGTCTTGTCGGGATAGCATTTGACCTTGCATTACGAGCTGCCCCAAATTTTATTTTTCTAATCTTTAGGGGGAGTCAACAGTAGTGTAAACTTAAAATCTCGACTGAATTTCACCGTTTTGCGTTAGCCGCCATCTTGATTTTAAACGAGAACCGTTTTTGCTCGATATCTCCGCCATTTTGAACTTTTCGACAAAAAGTGTACAAACTGAAATTGTTGAAAAGGCGATTTTCTATAATTTAATTTATTATCATTTTTTTCGTGCGGTCGATATTTTCCGAGTTATGGGGGGAAAAAGTGACAGTTACAGCGTAATTATTGAATTATTGAATTATCTCGTTTATTATTAGTTTTACAACAAATATGTACCTATACAAAAATGAAGAGAATTGAATTTTGTATCATTTTGATCTCTTTCATTTTTTTGACAAAATCAACATTTAAGGTACAGTAGAGCGTCGATAATCCGAACCCTGGTAATCCGAACCATCGCTAATCCGAACGCAAAAAAAATATTAAAATTAAAAAATATGATCGCGGACCGAATTTTAGGATTTAATATGACAATATGGGCAAAAAATGACCGCGGATTTTTGTTTTGTTTATGCAGAAATACATACAATATATTTGTTTATTATGCAGGTGTTTTATTCCTTGTAACTAAAATGTATGTACATATGTAATGTACTATGTTTATGAGCTTTGTATGTATTTTGAACATATGTTCGATAATCCGAACAATTTGATAATCCGAACTACCCCTGTACCAATTAGTTCGGATTATCGACGCTCTACTGTAGTAGGTACGTATGAGGTGCGCGCGTAAGACCCGATTGATTTTGTTCAATATTCCCGCCATTTTCAACTTTTCGACAAAAAGTGTAAGGACTGAAATTGTTGCAATTACGATTTACTACAATTTCGAGAGAACCAGTGGCGGGTCTACGAGGGGGGAATGGGGAAATTCCCCCAACAGGGTCCAAAATTAAAAAAAAAATTGTTGACATATAAAAATATATTAGCTGACATGAATCTTAAACTATCGACAGACAAATTCAACCAATAAAATCCGCAATAGTTAATAAAAAATTAAGTGAATTTATTGTATGTAATAAGTTATTATTTATGTCTTTTATTTACTTAGTTTGGTTGGTGTTTCATTGGAAGTGTCAAAAATTGTATAAAATATAATCCTCTTTATTTTTGTTTATGTACAATTATGTCGTAAAGTTAAATAATAAATGAGACAATTCAATAATTATGCTTCCCCTCCGCTTCCACCATTTTCCCCCTTAACTCGGAAAATATAGATCGCATAAAAAAATTGTTCAAAAAAATTGTAGGGAATTGCATTTCCAACAATTTTAGTTACTACCGTTTTTATCGAAAAGTTGAAAATGGCGCAGATATTAAGCAACAACGGTTCTCCTTTAAAATCAATATGGCGGCTAATGTAACCGCGGAATTCAGTCGAGATTTTAAATTTATACTACTATTGATATCCCCTAAAAGATAGAATTATAAAATTGGGGGCAGTTCGGAAACAAAATTCAATTCAATAATTATGCCACTTTTACTATTTTCCCACTTAACTCGGAAAATATCAACCGCATGAAAAAAATTGTTAAAAAGAAATTGTAGGAAATCATACTTGGAATAATTTTAGTTGAAAATGGCGTAGATATTGAACAAAAACAATTGCTATAAAATCAATCAGGTCTTACGCTGGCGCCATTACCGCATACGTACTACCTTAAATATTAATTTAAGCAAAAAAATGAAAGAGATCAAAATTGTATAGAATTAAATTTTCTCTATTTTTGTATAGGTACATTTTTGTCGTAAAACTAACAATAAACGAGATAATTCATTAATTATGCTCTAACTGTCACTATTTTCCACCATAACTCGGAAAATATCGACCGCATGAAAAAATTGTAATAATGGAAATTATAGAAAATCACATTTTAAACAATTTTGGTTGTTATCTCTTTACAAAATTAAATTATTAGAGAGAAAAATGACATTTTTGTTCAAAATTGCCAAACACTAGGTATATTCTGAATTTAATGGCGGTCCGCACAAAACTAGCCCACGGTCCGGATGCGGGCCGCGGTCCGCCAATTGGTGACCCCTGTTCTAGTGTATTCTCCAATCTGACGATATTTTGTAAGTGCATCATGGACTCATGGATAGTACTTTTCTTCTTCTTCTTGTGCCACTCCTATCGGAGATTGGAAATCATCAAGGCTACCCTGATTTTGTTTACAGCTGACCTAAAAAGTTCATTAGTGGTGCAGCCAAACCACTCTCTCAAATTCCGCATCCACGACATTCTTCTACGGCCTGGATTCCGTTTTCCTTCTATTTTTCCTTGCATTATATTTTGAAGTAATGCGTATTTATGACCTCTCATCAGGTGACCCAAATACTCGAGTTTTCTTCGTTTTATCGTTAATAAAATTTCTGGGTCTCTTCCTATCCTTCGTATTACTTCAAGATTTGTGATTCTTTCAACCCAACTTATCTTCAGCATTCGACGGTAGCACCACATCTCGAAACTTTCAATATTTTTTATGTTGTTCTGTTTGAGAGTCCAGGCCTCTACACCGTATAATAGCGTGTTAAATACGTAGCCACTTAGCATTCTTAATCGTAGAGGGATGCTTATATCTCTGTTGCAGAAGAATTTTCTCATCTTTATGAAGGTGGCCCTGGCAATTTCGATACGTCTTTTTATTTCATTGTTTTGGTCTCCAGTTTCGTTTATTAAAGTTCCCAAGTATTTATAACTTGATACTTTTTCAATTTGAATGCCGTTTATACTAATATGTGCTGGTTGTGTCATGATTTTACTGAAGACCATATACTTGGTTTTTTTGATATTAATGTTTATGCCATAATTGTTGCAAGCAATATTTATGTTTGTAAGTAATCGTTGTAATTCTTCTACTGTTCTTGCAACTAGTACAGTGTCGTCTGCGTATCGAATATTATTTACAACCTCTCCATTGATTACGATTCCTTCATTTGCTTGCAAAAGGGCTTCCTGACAGATGCTTTCACTATATACATTAAACAGCAGTGGTGACAAAATGCATCCCTGTCTTACTCCTCTACGTATTTCTATTGCTTTTGATATCTCGTTTTCTATTTTGATGTTAGCTTTCTGATTCCAATATAAGTTGAGAATTATTCGCAGATCTTTATTATCTATGTCTTTTCTTTCAAGAATGTCTCTTAGCCTATCGTGGCGTACTCTGTCAAACGCTTTTTCAAAATCGATAAAACATGCATGTACTTCTTGATTAACGTCTAGGCATCTTTGTGTAAGAACATTCAAACCGAAGAGAGCTTCTCGAGTACCTAGTCCTTTTCTGAACCCCATCTGTGTATTACTAATATCTGACTCCAACTTTTGATAAACTCGGTTGTGGATGATTTTTAGAAATATCTTTAGTAGATGGCTCATTAAAGATATTGTTCGATGTTCTGAACATTCTTTTGCATTGGATTTCTTTGGCAGTGTAACGAATGTAGACAGCAGCCACTCTTGAGGTATAATACCAGTATTGTATACTGTGTTAAATAAGTGCAATATTATACCTATTGATTCATCATTCAAGAGCTTTAGTAATTCAGTAGGAACCTCATCGGGTCCATTTGCCTTTCCAGTTTTGGAATTTTTAAGTGTCATTTCTACTTCACATTTTAGGATTTCAGGTCCCGTTTCACCATTTACCTTGTCAATGTTATTTCTGTTGTCCTCAGTATATATAGTACTTTTGGCAATATTCAAATGATTTGCAATATACCGTATATTGCGACCAACTTTATGTAATCTCACAACTTTTGCATTATTTTCGGGAGTCATACTAATACGATTTGAAAACATTAATGAACAGTAATGTAAATTTAGATTACACGATCTGTTGCTAGTAAACAAAATAAAGTATCGGTTTTTGCCAAATATCAAAATTTTGTTTTTATGTTGACGCGATCATAACATTGAAGAACCGCTTTTATTTTTATGAATGAATGTTTTTATTATTATTGTTTACTTCCTCCCCATTAAAACCACTATATACTGACTAAATTAAATAACATACGTAGCAAGTGTCTGGATTTTTTTATGGACGAGACCAGAACGATACAATTTTACGCAATAAAAGAACATTACATCCTGGAATTGATTCCTCAATTAAAAAAAAATTTCGACGAAAAAACCAACCACATTACAAATAGTCCAGGGCGCATCTCTTTTGAGATGGACGTTGAGAGGTGACTCAATTTTTTTTGCAGAAATCGCTTGAAAATAACTCAAATAATAATATTTGAGTTATCCTCCCACTCAAAATGGTCCGGAACATTGTTTAAATAATCAAAATGTCAAAATATGAAGGAAAAATTCGATTTTTTTATTGGTTTTTTAATTATAACTTTAAAACTATTCATTTCTAAGAAAAGTTATACTAACATAAAAGTTGCGTAATTAAATTTCCTACAATCTAGAATTGGTTAAGAATTTAAAAAATAGTCACCCTTGTTGCAAAATAGCAATAATTTCGAAAAAAAACCATACAAAAACAAGTCTTGGCATTTTACGTTTTTCAACCATTTATGCTACACATAGGACCTTCATATTTTACCCAGAAAAATTTTATGATATAGTAAAACAACTGTGTAAATTTCATTACAATCGGTTTAATAGATTTTGCAAAATAAATTTTGCAATCCAGCTTTCGCAAAAAAAATTCGTTTTTTGTAAATGTTGCAGGACTGAAAATAAAGCAGATAGCCAGTTGAATTTTTTTTTCTTATAGAAGTGTACTGTAACTTTCATTTGCAGTTTGCAAAATTAAAATCGATTAATTACCACGGCGTCAGGAAATTTTTTAAATAAACATTAATTTTTGTTGCTACGCGCAGGACAGCGGTGTTCGATTCACATAAGTTGATTTCCACCAAAATACCTTCCAATCTTTATCTAATATATTATTTTCTTACTCTATATTTTGTTGTATTTTAATATTTTAATTCCACAAAAATCAAACTAATTTTATTATTGTTTGTGAAATATTGTTTAAACAATTGCATATATTTAAAAATAATAAACTTTTATTATTTAAGTTAAAATATATGAACAAATAAAGTTCTTGCTAAAAAAAGTGTTATTTCAAAGGATAGATATGTGTTTTTATTTTGCAATTAACAAATTTATTTATTTATATCGAAATGTAATAAAAATTAAAATGTAGCAATCATTATCAAAGGTTATTGGAATGCCCAATTAGAGCAAACTATTCGCTGTCCTGCGCGTAGCACCAATAATTATTGTTTATTTAAAAAAAATCCTGATGCCGTGGTCGTTAATAGATTTTAATTTTGCAAATTGCAAATGAAAGGTACAACTTCTATAAGCAAAAAAAAATCAACTGGCTATCTACTTTATTTTCAGTCCTGTAATATTTTGAAAAAATGAATTTTTTTTTTGCGAAAGCTGAATTGCAAAATTTATTTTGCAAAATCTATTAAACCGATTTTAATGAAATTTACAGTGTTGTTTAACTGTATCATTAACTTTTTCTGGGTGAAATATGAAGGTCCTAAGTGTAGCATAAATGGTTGAAAAACGTAAAATGCGAATACTTGTTTTTGTATGTTTTTTTTTCGCAATTATTGCTATTTTGCAACAAGGGTGACTATTTTTTAAATTTTTAAGCAATTCTATATTGTAGTAAATTTAATTACGCAACTTTGATGTCAATACAACTTTTCTCGGAAATGAATACTTTTAAAGTTATAATCAAAAAACGAAGAAAAAAATCGAATTTTTCCTTAATTTTTTGACATTTTGATTATTTAAACAATGTTCCGGACCTTTTTGAGAGGGAGGATAACTCAAATATTATTATTTGAGCTATTTTCAAGCAATTTCTGCAAAAAAATTTGAGTCACCTCTCAACGTCCAAATGTACTAATATTTTTACAGATGCGCCCTGGTCTAAAAGTTGAACCTGTTCAAAGAAAAACTCCAACAATTTGCGTCATCGATGTTACAAAATATTATCTTATCTTTTCTATTTCCTTTGGTTACAAGTCACAAGACGCCACTGGTGCTTACACTATCATGTTCTCGGAAAAACCACCTAGCATTTGGCTAAAATTCAAAATATGATTTCATTAATCGGACACATACGAATACTGGTTACTAGAGATCTCTATCTACTAACGAGATGTGTCTTCATCAAACAACGTGAACGAATTATAGGCCTGGATTCCGCGTACCAAAAAAAGTTTATTAATAGCAAGCTGAAAATTTGTTAATAGCTTAACGGTGTCTAGTCAGACAAACTTTGATGTACGGGAACACTGGAACAGGGGAAGTTTTAATTGTGGAACTGGTTAAAAATTTGAAACGTTAGACTACGAAAACGTCCCATGTATTTTGTCGGACAGAAGTTCCAATTGATTTGTTACCCTTTCATTAAACTCTCATACATAAATCAAACTCCTATTTACCACCAATTAGTCATGAGCAAAACAAGAACAAGACCAAGACCAGGCTAGTCTTGGTCTTGGTCTTGTTCTTGCAAGCTTGGTCTTGGTCTTGCACTAGCCGGTCTTGTTCTTGGTCTTGGTCTTGCTGCAAGAGTCTTGCTGGTCTTGCTTTTTTGGTAGTAATAATTTGAACCAAACAATTTCGAATAAAATGTACATTGAAATAAATAAAGATGTGAAGAATGAAACTATATTTTTTGCTTTAAAATTTTAACAGAATGTAGAATGTAGTTTCAAACGGATACCAATTTTAACATTATACATTCACCTAATGACCTAATTATTTCTCTCTATATAAAGAGATTAGAGTATATTTTTATAATGGTAATGTTTATCAGTAGGAAAGACCTGCATTTACAACCCTTGTTGCAATTGCCGGCCTTCGGTTGTGTCACGTTGTATTTTGCATGCTGTCGATACCTGCCGCCTGCCTTCAGACCACGTCTTGAGTCTGGATTATTGTTTATTGCCCTTGTATTTTAATAAAATGTTAAAGAAAAAGATCTTCTTAAAGGTGCCACAAATGGTCGGGGACCTTCAATTCACGGATTTTACGAAAAGGGATAAACGGTTTATGGTTGTTAACAGATAATGATCTGCTCCTTTCACTCGAACACTGTAGTATTTATCCTACGAGGGTCAAATTTAAGAACATAAATTAAATTTTTTTAAGAGAACACAAAAATCAAATATTTTTTACTCTATTTAATCATTATTTAATATAATTAACTTTTTTTATAAACTAACTAAAACATACTTATTACAGATAATGATCTGCTCCTTTCACTCGAACACTGTAGTATTTATCCTACGAGGGTCAAATTTAAGAACATAAATTAAATTTTTTTAAGAGAACACAAAAATCAAATATTTTTTACTCTATTTAATCATTATTTAATATAATTAACTTATACCATACCTATTTATAGACCTAATACTATAACATAATAACTAAACCTATAGTCCATTCTTTCACGGTTTTTGCTCTAAATTTTAAAGAACCGCTTGGATTGACATAAAATTTGGCATACGCATAGCTTACATGTCAAAGAAAAAAGTGATATTGTGCCGATGTGTGCTTTTGCCCTGGGGGTGACTTTCACCCCCTGTTGGGGGTGAAAAAATATATGTCCAAAATAAGTCAGGAAATGGGTAAACTGACTAATTTTAAGTAACTTTTGTTCTATAGAGCTTTTTCGCCAAGTCAACACTTTTTGAGTTATTTGCGAGTGAATATGTTCATTTTTCAACAAAATAACCACAGACGGTTTTTCGCAAGTAACTCAAAAAGTAAGTATTTTGTCGAAAAAAACGTTCGTAGCAAAAATTTAGCCTATAAAAAATAAAATAAATGGTGTACGTGATAGGTCTCTGGATCTCGTAGAACCAGAGTTATAGCCAATGAGAAATAGATTCAAATTCACCAAATTTCAAATAGAATATTTCGACGTGAAATATCCAAAAAATTAAACACTTTTTGGGGAAAACCCATTATAACTTTTTTAAAGTGTTTAAAAAAGCTTTATTTTTGTTTTTACAAAAAGTTTCTAGCATTAAATTTAAGCAAGTTACGCTCAAAATAAAGTTGGTCCCTTTTGTTTTTGCAAAAAAAAATCGGGACGACCACCCCTAATTAGCAACTTAAATGAAATTAATCGTTGCCGCTCCACAAATTATTTTACTTATGTTGTGTTTATATGATCTGTAAGTTTCATCAATTCAAAGTGCGAATTTTTGAAATAATTTGGTTTCAAAGTAAAATTTTTAAAAATTTAAATTTTGAAAAATATGCTTTTTTTCAAAATAACTTACAAATTGTTAGAGATACCAAAAATCTCGAAAAACAAAAAAGTCAGATTTGCTTTTCTGAATATCATGTATTTTTTTGTTTTTCTGTTAGACAAAAATTGATCAAGATTTGGTGTTTCTAAATTTGCATACATTCGTGATCAGTGACTCGTTCAACCCCTTTTAACTACAGCCCTTTCAATAATAAGGATTTTGAACCGATGCAACTTACAGACCATCTAAACAATATATACACGAGTCAAGAAACTTGTGAAGTCGTAACGATTAAGTTCATTTAAGATATTAAATCGGCCAAGCCGTTTCGGAGTAGTATGGTAACTAACACTGTTACAGGAGAATTTGATGTAAAGTATAGAAGTAACTGCGAATTAAATAATAAAAGTGGCCAACTTTGAACCTAATTAACCTAGGCAAAAAGTTTTTTTTTCTGAAAATTCGTATAAAAATAACAGCTTTTGAAATCCTATAGTAGATTTACTCTATGGTCAATATTAACAAAGTTATTCAAATTGTTTAGAAGCCAAAAATGACTCTATTTTAACTAAACTTTTTTCGGAGTGATAAAAACGACTTTTTAATGATTTGTTTCAATACTTTAAAAATATAACTATTATTCTTGCATGTGGTTTCCACAGAATTGCTATATCATTATTATTTTCTGAACAATAACATTGCGAAAAAAAAGCTCTTTGCGATAAACAAATTGAATAAAATTTAAACTAATTGACGAATCGTCTTAAAAATTTTTGTGCATTATAGGTAGTGTGACCAACTCCTATTCAGTCGAACTCGGGACAAAGCTGAAAAAAATACCTAAAATCCGGGACTTTTCAATGAAAATCGGGCCATTTTTTTAAATATAGAACTTTAATATCATCATTTTATCGATTATTTAACATTTTTATGTTGACAATGATATTTTTGTTGGGATTAAGCGACAATTGGTTGTAATGATAACTACATTTTTCTTAGTTTTTAACGTTTCGACTCCCAATCCGGAAATCGTTCTCAAAAGAGGAAATTTTTGATGTGGTACTAGTATTACAACGAGAACTGGACACTAGAATGCTGGGAAGAAGATAGGTTGGAAAACCAAGAAACGCTGGGAAGACACAGTAAACAGCGACGCGCAAGCAATTTTAGGAATCCTTGTATGAAGAAGAACAGCCAGACAAACAATGGTGGAGGCAAAAATAAACGAGGCCAAGGTTCAATTTTAGCTGCAGTGCCGTAGAAGACAAAAAATTAGAAATTACATTCTAGAAATTGTCGACTTTTTTGCGTCCCACCAATTCAATTTGATGTGAATTCTTAAAAGAATAACGTATTCAAAATTTCAAAATAAAATTTTACCAAAATTGAAAATTCGGATGGCCCGGAAGCCTTGTCCGGGACGCCGGGACACGACTTCGTAATTCGGGCCATGTCCCGGATTTTTCGGGCTAGTTGGTCACACTAATTATAGGGAATGTTTGACTCAACTTTTCGTGCAATATGAAAGTTTTAAGGCCATCTTCGCAAAAGTTATAGCACATTTTTTATTTTTGAAATTTTAGTTTTTTTTTCAATTTTCGAAGCAACAAATGATCGGACCAAAATTAAAAAACTGCCGTTTTAAACATTGGCTCATCTACAAAAAGAAGAATATTATAAATAAGATATTTAATTACCCTATTTTTACTTGTAGCGATTTAAAAGAAAAAACTGTCATTTTTGGCCCTTATTTGTTAATAACTAAGTTTCTCCTCCGAACTGTGACGGGTGCTCAAGTGTCCCGACAAAAACCTTATTTCTCTGGACTATTTGTAGAGTCAATACACTCCTATACAGTTCTATCAGTTCTGTATCTACAGTTCTGTACAGTTCTATCCAACGTGTTTATCGATCTAGAATCCCTTTTTGGCGTAAACACGCCGTAAGAAACCACTGAGTAATAAATTGAAAAAAAATGCCGTTAAAAATACAGAATCATTCTCTTAATAGTGATCATGACATTCGCCGCTATTTTTAACCACGTTCGATTGACTTTCATAAAAACAAAATCTACGTGGTTTCGACACAAGGTAAGCGTAAGCGTTATACGGTCTACTAAAAATAACAACTGAATAAAATTTAAATATTGTTTGAATAGCAATTGTTTTGAATAATATACAGGGTGGACGATCGTTGCAGCTCGGGTAAGATAGGATGGCTCTTGTTTGATTTGAAGTGTTTATTTGTCTAATGTAAATATCCCTTTAAACTTTAAACAGAATTTTTATTTAATGATGAGGTTTTAGGTGATTTCATTGGTATATGTTACCGGCCGAACCCGATTTCAGGACAAACTAGTTTGGCCTAGGCCAAACTAGTTTGTCCTAAACGCGTTAGGATAAACTAGTTTGTCCTAGGCCAAACTAGTTTATCCTGATATAAATACACATACTTCAGGCCAAACTAGTTTGGCCTAGGCCAAACTAGTTTATTCTGATATAAAGACGCACACTTTAGGCCAAACTAGTTTATCCTGAAGTGTATGTTTTTATATCAGGATACACTAGTTTAGCCTAGTCTAAACCAATTTAATCTAGTCGAAAGTAATTGATTGCAGATTGGTTGCTGATTTAAACGTAAGTTTAGAAGACACTATTAAAGAGTTATAAGATTTTTAAGTATTTAGGGTAAATGATAAACCGAGATGGCACTTGTATGAAAGATATTGAAATGAAAATAGTACGGGGAAAACAAGCCACGAAAGTACTCCATGGAGTGATATGGAAGAACACTCTAACTAAAGAAAACAAAAAAGGATTTTTCAGGGCGTAGTGCTGAATATTACCGTACAAGATCGGAAGAACGGCCAGTGACAACAATAATACGAAATAAAATATGAACAGTTGAATTGGAGTTTATGAGAAGGTGTCTACAAATTACCAGGTAGGATAGAATAAGAACAGAGGAAATATGAAACAGAATAGAAGTAGAATGCTCAATTACAAAAAAGTTGTGGTAGTAAAAGTAGATCCCTGAAATGATACCAGCATGTACAAAGAATGCCTGAGCACAGATGGCCGAAAAGATTCCTGGACTGGGACCCGCGGGGAGGAAGACCTGCTGTGAGATGAAAAACTCACATAGGAAATGCTATGATAGATAGAGATCTCAGAGATGGCGACTGGGAGAATAGAGTGCTATGGAAGACGAAAACGGCAATGGGAAAAAGCTAAGAAGAAGAAAGTATTTCAGCGAACTAGTACGGCTTAATATAAATAATAAATTGAATAAAATACTTTGTTCTTGAAAAAATAATTATTTTTATTAAAATTCTAATTATTCGTAACAAGCAAACAACAATATTGAATATTGAGTTATATTCGCGGTCGGACGGACAGACAGCCTAGGTCAAATTTCTCACCTTTAGTATCGTCCTTGGATTATAAGCTTTCTTCTTCTTTAGTTTATTGGCCTCCACCTACTTGGGTATTTGGCCAGCTCATCGTCGAGGAATAAGGGAAAAATCCTTATTCACTTACAATTTGGAGTTAGCACATTGTACACTTTGCTTCTTCTTTTTCTTCTTCTTTAGTTAACTGGCAATTTTGGTTGGTGTGGGACAAACATGACAAGATAAAAAAAATTTCACGCTAGGGGCAACTGTCTATCAATACACAATCTTCTTTGTCTTCTTTGATTTAGTAGAAATTTTGAGTTGGCATGGGACAAATACAACAACTAAACTTTTTTTTCAACGACATTAAACTTTTTTCTCTCAGGGGCAACTGCCGGCTACTACACAATCTTGTTCTTATATTTCTCATTTGACACCTCATTTGTCATTCTACCTGGTATAATGACGGAGGATTTGAGTTCACGGATAGACAGACAGACAGACGGACGGACGAACGGACGGACGTGGATAATTCAACGTTTTCACATTTTTTCAAAATTGGTGAAAACAATATTAATTTAGGTAGTTTAAGTTGTATCTTTTCTTTTAATTTTTGGAGAAAACCTCATCCTCTTATTTATTATTTTTTATTTTATTTAATTATACAAGAATATATTGATTTATAGCATGTATCAATATCTTCATTCGATGCATCATATGATACAATTTATCGATGTATAATTTTTTTTGCCGTCCCTGTTGGGACGTGATTAGGGAATTCCCCGCATGTAAAAGTTCTTACATGTATGTACGCTAAATTACTTTCGACTCGGCTAAATTGGTTTAGACTAGGCCGTACTAGTTTATCCTGAAGTGTGAGTCTTTATTATATCAGGATAAACTAGTTTGGCCTAGGCCAAACTAGTTTGTCCTGAAATCGGGTTTGGCCGGTAAGATATAGATTATGAATTCTGTCAACAATTTCGATTTATTTAAAAAAGATATTTGTATGGCGATATCACAGATTTTCTTCTATATTTTTTTAAAAGCTTTTAAAAACATTAAACAACATTGTAATTCTCTATTGAATATTGTTAAATGATTCTATTCATTTTTTTTTTTCAGTTTGTTTGAACCGATAGATAATATCACAATCTTTACCTAGGTGAATTTTCCTTATTGTATCTGTTTCTTCATGCCCCCTTAATGTAAGTTCTTCCAAAAACAGTACTGTAGTAAAATAGTTGTCAAAACATATAGCATAGGGCAATTTGAGAGCCTTGTCTTCTAGAGCCTCAAATTGTAAGACAGCACAAGCTTTCAAACCAAGAAGTTTAATATTTATCTTAAACAGTGTTAAAGGATCCCTGATATGGCTCAAACTACTCGGTATAACTTAGGGCTTATCCATATGAAGAGTACAGGGGAAAAACAAGGAATGTCACTTTTTCATGAATTTTGGCTTTTCTCGCCATGTGGTAGCAAAAACTGAGTACTATCGACTAAACTATCGAGTCAGAACAATAACCAGAAAGATCAGTCTATATAATTTTTTAAAAAATTTGTACCCAGGCGATGGACTAGGACTGTCCGCACGCCACTGGACGAAAATAAGGAATGTTAGCAGTTTTTTGGTGCATTATTAAATTAATAAGTTAATATAGATTAATAATATATTAAGATTATAGACTAATAATTGCTAGAATTCTGCTAAGAATCTCCTGTTTATCTCAATATTTATAAAATGTGACATTCCTTGTTTTTCCCTGTACTCTTCATATGTGGGCGGTTTGCCAACGTCGACTGCGCGGTTTACCTGTTTTACTTGATCTCACCCTAATGCCGCCTTTGAAGTTTCACCCTAATACCAAGAAAAACAGGGGGAAAACAGGTCAACCGCGGTTGACATTGGCAAACCGCCCGCATATGGACAAGTCCTTAGCCTAGTAGTCCCCGTCCAAAACTTGTATCCCCATCGGTCCATCCTCTGTATTCGATTTCTAACGAAGATATCCCTGGTCTTTATAGGAGTCTTCTTGTGGATTGGTGGAAGAAGTATCTTGTCGTAATCTCAACCACCTCCCCCAGTGGTGTGCACTGGAGCTTTTCACTGATAATATGATGGTTGCATTTGTTACTCTGTCTTTCTATGTCGACCCGTCGATCAATCTGTAGCATGCTGTTTCTGTTCTGTTTAATTTCTTCCACTTGTTTTTCAGCGGTTTCTTCCTATATGGAACTCAATATAGCATCACCGACCTAACGTGGGCCTAGTTAGTACAACTGGATTTTCTTGGTCTTCTTCCTTGGTTAGGGGACTGGTCCTGACAATATAAGGTTGAATGAGTCTTTTTGCTACATTCACGTTTACCTTATATTGTTGCTTCTTGAAATTGAGGTCTTCTGTCGAGGTGGACTCCTGGGTACTTGACGCTTCTGATTGTATTATGTTTCCTCTCAGCGTGAGTTCAACAACTGGTGGATTTTGCTGCAACGAAAGATGATAAATTTTGTCTTTTCTAAATGATAAAGTGATTTTCTAGGGTTTCGACAATTCTCTCATCTTCTTTTTCTTCTATGTAAATTGCCGTACACTCCGCGTACAAGTTTGTACTTGTTCTACCGCATCTGTTGGTAAATCTGAAACAAAAATGTTGTATAAAATGGACGATCGATTGCTGCTCTGAGGCATTTTTTTGGTAAGCTGAAACTTGAAATGTTCTATTAGATAAATATGCGTAACATACACTAAGCATCAAAATTAACGCACCACCTTAAAAATGGGACATTTTTGACGTTTCGTATTTCCTAAACCTGTTGTCCGATTTGAGTGATTTTTTTAGTATATATTATAGCTTTATTCTTCAACAATATCGATGTAATAATATTATTGCTAAAGAGATAAGTGTATACCGGGTGTAACAATGATAATGTGTTTTTTCCTCAAAGTTTGGAACAGCCTGTGGAATATTGTAGCGTATATAAAATATTGAAATTAAAACGATACTGTAGCCTTATAGTCCTGTCGCCAGGGGGGGTACAACGGCCTCCTTTATTCAGATGGACTTACCCAATTTTTTTTTTATGTATTTTGACCCGTAGAACACGAATTTTTTGGGTAACAGTTGATCCGGATGTCGATAAGATTGTTATAAACAAAGAACTTGAGGAATTACATAACAGCGATTTCTCGCAAAACAAAACATTTTTTCGTATTTTTTGGGTCATTCTAAGCAAAAAATGTTTCTACAAGTTTTTTCGTAGGATTCATAGTTTTCGAGATAACCGCTGTTACAATTTAAAAAAATCGAAAAATTGCAATTTTTGAACCCGAATAACTTTTGATTTAAATATAAAATAGCAATTCTGCTTACCGTATTTAAAAGTTCAAGTTAAATTATATCGGTTTTGATTATTTTCATTGCTAAAAATTTATTTTTTATTGTCAAACAAAGCTATAAACACATAGTGTTTCCCGTACCTAATACATGCGTTTTAATACATCCTACGTAGATATTGCCTCGCTTGCACTAGTACCTACTCCACCTACTTGTTCGATTTTAAATGAGAAATCATTGAAAACATCACTCACGCACTAGGTGTTTATTACTGTTTATAGCTTTGTTTAAGAATAAAAAAATTAATTTTTAGCAATGCAAATAATCAAAACCGATAGAATTTGACTTGAACTTTCAAATACAGTAAGCAGAATTGCTATTTTATTTTTTAATCAAAAGTTATTCTGGTTCAAAAATTGCAATTTTTCGATTTTTTGGAAGTTCAACCGCGCTTATCTCGAAAAATATGCATCCTACGAAAAAACTTGCCAGAACATTTTTTGCTTAGAATGACCCAAAAAATACAAAAAAATATTTTGTTTTGCGAGAAATCGCTGTTATGTAATTCCTCAAGTTCTTTGTCTATAACAATCTTAGGCTACTACAGGCTAAACAGGACTATTAGGCTTTCTTAACATTTTGCTTTTTGATTCATTCGATTATGTTGAATAATAAAAAAGTAAGGTACTTTTTTATTACATCAATACAGGGTATTTTTAAATAAGTGCGACAAACTTTAAGGGGTAATTCTGCATGAAAAAATTATGACCGTTTGCTTTATAAGCATATGTCCGCAAATGCTTTGTTTTCGAGATACGGGATGTTGAATTTCTTCTTACAAACTCATGATTTATTTATTGCTCTAAAACTGGTTGCGATATGCAAATGAAATTTGGTAGGTTTTAAGGGGTAGTTATTGCACATTTTTTGACATACAATCAAGAGTTTTATATTCACCATTGGCGTGCATACGGGTATAAACATTTTAGATAAACCCCGTATGCACGCCAGTGGTGAATATAAAACTCTTGATTGTATGTCAAAAAATGCAATAACTATCCCTTAAAACCTACCAAATTTCATTTGCATATCGCAACCAGTTTTAGAGCAATAAATAAATCGTCAGTTTGTAAGAAAAAATTCAACATCCCGTATCTCGGAAACAAAGCATTTGCGGACATATGATTATAAAGCAAATGGTCATTATTTTTTCATGCAGAATTACCCCCTAAAGTTTGTCGCACTTATTTAGAAACACCCTGTATTGCTGAATAACATGGCTAGTTGTTAAAGTAGCTAACTTTTTTATTATCCCACATAAGCGAATGAATCAAAAAGCAAAATGTTAAGAAAGCCTAAGGCTACAGTTGAGTTTTAATTTCATTATTTTATATACGCTAGAATATTCCACAGGGTGTTCCAAACTTTGAGGAAAAAACACACTATCATTGTTACACCCGGTATACAGTGACACTTATCTCTTTAGCAATAATATTATTACATCGATATTGTTGAAGAATAAAGCTATAATGTACTAAAAAATCACTTAAATCGGATAACAGGTTTAGGAAATACGGGCCATCAAAAATGTCCCATTTTTAAGTACAGTACCGTAGGCTTATCGATTATCGATGTCGAGGATGGTCATTCCTGAGGTCTGGTTTCTATTGAATCGGATCGTCGTCCTGCTGACTACTCTTGCTAGCTGGAGTTCGGAGTTTCTTCCTATTCTGAATCCGAATTGGTTTACTTATTCTTCTTTGTTTAGCGTGCTTCATAAGTCTTCTGTAGATGATTTGCTCTAATATTTTTCAAATAGATTCCAGGAGGGATTTTGGACTGTACAATCCTGTTCTTCTTCCGTCCTTCCTTGGTTTTGTAGAGGGATGATTTTAGGATGTTTCCAGTTGGTCGGAAAATACGCTTTTTCAAGGCAAAACCTGAAGATGTAGTGTAGCTGCACTATCATTTTCCTCGGAAGTTCCGTGAGTGCAATGTTGTGGATGTCTTCCATTCCTGGAGCTCTACTTCCTTTTAATCTTCTGATGATTTTAACAACTTCCGTTGGATCTAGATAATCTTTTTCCTCTACTAAAAATTCGTTTCGTGTTTTTATCCTCTCGTACTCAAAAATAGGCTTTACAATTTTTAACATTTTCATCTAAATTAAAAATCTCGTATATATTCCAGATGATCGTTGATGGACCATCCCGTATAGAGTAGATACGTTGGCACCATTGTCAATGTCACAATAATTACTGTAGATCGCTTTTTGTGAAACTTTTGATAATTTCTAATCCAATAATTAAGTTGTTTTGTGTTTTGATTGACGTTAATAAAAATGCCCCTACTGACAGCACACTTTGCCTGTTGAATAAATTATTGGAGGCAACATTTAGGATAATGTGTAATTTGTCAAAATGTACTATATTCATACGGTTTAACAATCAACCTTGGCTTCCTTTTTCCGGGTTAACTATTCGATTCAATGAATTTTTCAAAAAGGGCAAGCTAAATTTAGTAGGTTTCATGAATATTTTGTTTCTTACTGTTATTGTCTTGATATTTTTTTTTAAATCATCGATTGTGTTTGGTAAGCTGGGTAAACAGGTAGCGTCTTAATTTGTGCTCTCTGCCTTGTTTCTTGTTCTTCTTGACTGGCTTTCCAACTTGGATGAGTCTGCACCACATCCACTGTAACCCCCCATCTTCTACGATATTGTGCTTCTATTTCCCATTGTTGTACCCCAATCCTAGATAAATCGACTTCAACACCCTTCTTCCATCTTTATCTGGGACGGCCTATTGATCTTCTACCGTCTGGTCTCTCAAAACACTGTATTTAACACTCTTGACCTCTGATCTTACCACATGACCTGCACATCTTACCCGGTTATATATCTGACTATGTTTTCAGTATCACACAGAGTTACCAATTCAGCATTGCGACGCCTTCCCCACTCTCCTGTCAACCCTTCGAGTCCCATTGTTAGAACCCTCCTTTCAAATACCTGCAGCTTATTTATTTGCCGCTGATGTAGAGTCCATGTTTCACTTGCATATCTAACAACTGAGCAAATAATTGACATGTACAGTCTTAATTTAACTTGAGTAGAGCATATCCTTGAGTATGCCTGTACACAGGCATACTCAAGGATAAATTGGAATCACAGGTAACGAATAGAGAAGAACAGCAAGGATTCAGAAAAGACAGGTCGACGACGGACGCAATATTTGTCATGAAACAAGTGAAAGAGAAGTCGATAGAATATAACAAACCTGCATATATTTGCTTCGTAGACCTAACGAAAGCATTTGACAGAGTCAGATTTAGCAATATAATAAAGAAAATTAAGCAAAAAAGGATACCGGCAAACATTGTTGAAATCATAAAACAAATGAACAATATCAACACGACAAAAATTAAAACAAACGACACCACTACGGCCAATATACCAACACCAGGAGGAATCAGGCAGGGAGACAGCCTCAGTCCATTTCTATTCAATATGCTAATGGATGAAATAATAGAAGATGTGGAATCGCTTCAACTAGGATACAGATTCGGCCACAGTAGAATCAGTATAGTGTGCTATGCAGATGATGCAGCCCTGATGGCAGAGGACGACGATGACCTACAAGGACAACTTTTATCGATTTTATCAAGCATGTCGATGACTCAACATGAACAGATCCACGCAGAAAACAAAATGCATTACCATTGCGAAAGACCCAATTAGATGCAAGCTCGTGGAAGAGGGGAAACCCATAGAACAGCTAAACCAGTTCAAATATCTAGGTGTAGAGTTATCAAGTTATCATGACCCAGCCAGAGACCTAAGAGGACAAATTAACAAGGCATCTTGTCCAGATGTTTGAGAGATGGGGTCTGGAATAACCCATATTTGAGAATGGATAGCAAAGTTACAATTTATAAAATTTGCATTAGACCTGTCATGACCTATGGCATTGAATCAAGAGAAGACACCAATAAAACGAAAATCATGCTACGAACAGCCGAAATAAAGACACTAAGAGCAATAGCAGTGAAAACAAGAAGAGATATAATACGAAACAACATCATCAGGGAACAATGTGGCGTGCAAGATATAGTCAGATGTGGCAAGCAAAGACGAAGAGAATGGTTCACTCATGTAAAAAGAATGGAAGAACACAGACTACCAAGAATTACGCTAGAAGGAAAACCAGCAGGCAAGTGTCCACCGGGGAGACCACCAAAAAGATGGAGAGATAGCTGGCAGTCTACCTCTCAAGAAATACTTCAACGTCGGAATTAACAGATCGATAGATCTACAAGGATAAGAAGAAGAAGAAGAAGTCTTAATTTAGATTGTCTTTTTAGCAGCTTAGATCTTAATAATTATGATATGATGATAGGGAGTATAATGCTCTATTCCCCGCAGCTATCCTAGCTGATCTCTTTTTCGATGTGGCAGTCATCTAGATATTTAAAATCTTTTACTACTTCAAAGTTGTGGACATTAATGGTTATGTTTTGCCTAACTTTTGGTCTTGGATTTTAGATTATTAGAATGAATTTCGTCTTCTCTTCATTTATTCGAAGACCCACAGTACTTACCTGTTTCCTCCTCGAGTTGTGAGCACACCTCTCTCAGGTCTCTTGCAGAATGAGCGACTGCATCTAGATCATCAGCAAAGGCCAACAATATTTTTGATCCTCTTGGTGTGAGTTTTTATTGCATCTCTTTTGGCAAAAAGGGTTTAATTATTACCTTTTGCCTAATTGGACATAGGTGAATAATTTAGGACCACACGCATGTCCCCCAAATCAGAGAATGTCCTTCGATATTAACAAACTAGTGAACTTTTAGGGCGAACGGTTCTGAGAATTTATTTGGTCTGGTTTAGCCGTGTGAAGTTGGCACCAACCTCTAAATACGATTTTTTCAAAAAAATTTTTTTAATTGTCCATCAAATGTCCACTCCTGTCCAGCAAAAATTTTTTTTTGTCCACCTTTTGTTTACGAGGTACTAAAAAAACGTGAAATCAGGCCCAACACCCCGAAGTCAAAAAACGTCGTAAAACTGATACGAACGATTGTCCAACTGTTGTCCACACTTGTCCAGGCATTTTTTTTAATTGTCCACCTTTTGTTTATTTAAATTAGCAATAATTATCGTTTGTTAGTAAAAATGCCAAAAAAATGAGAATTTTTGGAAATTTTTTTTTCACGTTTGATTGTCCGTCGAATGTCTACCCTTGTCCAGCAAAATTTTTTTTTGTCCACCTTTTGTTTACGAGATACTAAAAAAACATGAAACAAGGCCCAACACCCCGAAGTCAAAAAAACGTCGTAAAAACTGATACGTTTGATTGTCCAACTGTTGTCCACACTTGTCCAGGCATTTTTTTAATTGTCCACCTTTTGTTTATTTAAATTAGCAATAATTATTGTTTGTTAGTAAAAATGCCAAAAAAATGAGAATTTTTGTAAATTTTTTTTCACGTTTGATTGTCCGTCGAATGTCCACCCTTGTCCAACAAAAAGTTTTTTTTGTCCACCTTTTTTGAAAAAAATAGGTGAAAAAAATTTTTTGGACAGGGAAGAAGTACAAGATTCCGAATTCGAGAAAAAGTTGTCAGGACTAACAGCTTTGGATTGTCCAATAGTTGTCCATTCGTGTTCAGACATTTTCATTACTTGTGAAACATTGGTTTTTTCTCAGCAATATTTTTTAGTTTGGTAGCAACAATGGATCATGAATGCGAATTCCAAAAAATGATATTTTTATTCAACGCCGTGTAGGAAAGGTTACTTTTCCACACGCTCCTGCGATGCAATATTCGCATTTTCACACATTGTTGAATAAAATATCGTTCTTAACTAGTGTGGAACAGTTTTTTTAACTCATCTGATTACAATGCTCGCCTTCGGCTCGCATTGCAACCCTCAGATTCGTTTAAAACACCTTTTCCACACTAGTGAAGAAATATATTATTGTTTGTTTGATGTTATTAACTTTTACTATTGCTTAGCAAGAAAATTTTCGTTGTCCATTTTTAGCCTAAGAGATAATTAGAAAATGATACATATATTTGACCCATAATAAGGCCAAGCACCTGGACTTTGAAAAAAGGTCGTAAAAACTAATAGATTCGACTGTCCAACTGATGTCTAGACATATTTTGGCATTTTATTTTATTTGTACACTTTATATTTTTCTCTTTTTTTTTGTTGATCGCAATTATTTATAATTTGGTCCGAAAAATTATTTTAAACTGTATTTTTCAAAAAAGGTGGACAAAAAAACTTTTTGCTGGACAAGGATGGACATTCGACGGACAATCAAACGTGAAAAAAAATTTCCAAAAATTCTCATTTTTTGGCATTTTTACTAACGAAACAATAATTATTGCTAATTTAAATAAACAAAAGGTGGACAATTAAAAAAAATGTCTGGACAAGTGTGGACAACAGTTGGACAATCAAACGTATCAGTTTTTACGACATTTTTTTGACTTCGGGGTGTTGGGCCTTATTTCACGTTTTTTTAGTATCTCGTAAACAAAAGGTAGACAAAAAAAATTTTTACTGGACAAGAGTGGACATTTGATGGACAATTAAAAAAATTTTTGAAAAAATCGTATTTAGAGGTGCCAACTTCACAGGGCTGTCTGGTTTTATAGTTACTAATAAACACGATATAAAGGATTGTGCAAACTACAAATAAAGGTGTTAAGCGAACAAAACATTTATTAACAACAACGAGTTTAACAAATATGCGGAATTAACGATAAATTATTGTCTTAATAGCGAAAGAGAGAGAGAGAGAGAGTAAAAGTCTTTAATCTAATTATTGCGGAGAACGTATTTTCATGGCGAAATTCACTAACACCTCGCCTTTAGAGAGGCTGGCGAGAGACTACTGTTTTTATTCTAAAACTGCATAATATTTTGCTAAGGGTAATAAGAATGTCACAAGAGTGTATCCGTCCACACATGTTTCTACCCTTGCGACCACCGAAGAAGCTAAACAGCAAAACCATATGTCCGCTTTATCTTTTCTGCTTAACAAAATTCTTAAATCTTACTAGCAAATGGTACAGATTGTCCCAAAAAATTTAAGAGCGATATTTTTATAAAAATGCGAATTAATTTAACTGTTGTTTTCACAACACCTCTATTAGCTTAAATGATATTTTACTTACTGCATATTCTAATCTGCTAATTCGAAATAGTTGCCAAGTATCTACCATAAAATTGGACAGTATATATCAATGATTTACGTATATCCAGTCCCACAAAAGGAAGTCCTCAAACATATCTGCGGACAAAATCAGCCAAACTGATTTGCGATACCCAAAAAGGTCGTAAGAAGCTGGTTTTGTTGAATATATCATCCTAGCCTAGCACGACGATACTTTAGTGATGAGCACATATAAAATTTTAGTAGTATATAAAGCGCTATAAGAAGTAGTCACTTCTTATAGCGCTCTTTAAGCGCTATACAGGGTGTCCAGAAACTCTACCGACAAACGAAGACAGGAGATTTATCAGATAATTTTAAGACAATTTAACCCAATTCACCTAGTTCGAAAATGCTTCTTAAGGGAGCTAGAGCTCTTTGAAGATGGCGTCATGAAATTAGTTTTTCTTAAATACCTCCAGAACGCTTCTATTTAGAAAAATGAAAATTGGTATGCATATTAACTTTTCAGAAATGAATCGATTCCATCCATTGCAAATTTCTAGTACCGGTCATAGGCGTCCGTTTTGGGTAGAGCAACGGGTATTTTATCTCATAACTTTTTTGTCCTTAACTTTTCTGCATTTTTAACACCGGATTATTAAATTGTGAGGTATTCTAGTACTAAAAGGTACTCTTGCTTTAAGTCGGTAGGACACACCGTTTTCTAGGAAAATCGATTTGAAAGTTTTTCGTCTTTGGAATTTGAAAAAAAATTGAAAGAACTTTTCAACAAAAAAAGAAGTATTTTACCAACATTAAGTAAGAGTAACTTTTAGTACTCGAATACCTCATAATTTAATAATCTAACGTCAAAAATGCTCAAAAATTCAAGACAAAAAAGTTATGCTATAAAATAACTGTTGACCTACCCAAAACGGACGCCTATGACCAGTACTCGAAATTCGCAATTAATGAAATCGATTTATCTCTAGAATATAAATAAATGTACCAGTTTTCGTCTTTCTAAACAGTTTTTTTTAAATTTTTTTTTTAATTCAAAAAGCGAAAAATTTTCAAATCGATTTTTCTAGAAAACGGTGTGTCCTACCGATTTAAAACAAGAGTACCTTTTAGTACTAGAATACTTTACAATTTAATAATCCGGTGTTAAAAATGCAGAAAAGTTAAGGACAAAAAAGTTATGAGATAAAATACCCGTTGCTGTACCCAAAACGGACGCCTATGACCGGTACTAGAAATTTGCAAGGATGGAATCGATTCATTTCTGAAAAGTTAATATGCATACCAATTTTCGTTTTTCTAAATAGAAGCGTTCTGGAGGTATTTAAGAAAAACTAATTTCATGACGCCATCTTCAAAGAGCTCTAGCTCCCTTAAGAAGCATTTTCGGACTAGGTGAATTGGGTTAAATTGTCTTAAAATTATCTGATAAATCTCCTGTCTTCGTTAAAAAAGTTAAAAAGTTAAAGCTAAAAAAGTTATGCGATAAAATAACTGTTGCCCTACCCAAAACGGACGCCTATGACTGGTACTAGAAATTGACACTGGATGGAATCGATTTATCTCTGGAAGGTAAATACGTGTACCAATTTTCGTTTTTCTAACTAGAAGCGTTCTGGAGGTATTTAAGAAAAACTAATTACAAGACGCCATCTTCAAAGAGCTCTAGCTCCCTCAGGAAGCATTTTCGGACTAGGCGAATTGGGTTAAATTATCTTAAAATTAGCTTAGGAATCTCTTGTTTTCGTTTGTCGGTAGAGTTTCTGGACACCCTGTATACACTCTGTATACTCAATAGCACAAATATTCACACGGATTTTATCGGCGGTGACTACTTAAAAGAAGAAAATGCAATACAGATATCAAGCTCCAGTTAGTTATTACTTATTACATCATATTTTTTCGATTGAAAATTAAACATTGATTCTAATGCAATAAAATTAATTTACATACTTAGTTTTTATCAGTTATAGAAATGAAGCAATATCATCGTTATTTGAGATTTAAATAAATTTAATTCACACGTTAATTCCGTCGTTATTATTAGCGAATTACACAAACTTTTGCAAATATATAAGGTAAATCGAACTAATAGATCAGCTAGCTAACAAGTGTTAGAAATTTTTTTAGGTCGTTTACACATATTAGAACATTGTTGCTAGGTTTCTTATTGCGACAATGATAATTGGAAAAACATAATGGACGATACAATGATATTTCTTAAGCTGGGATCAAACGGAACGTTCCACGCCAATAGGAATAGAAAAGGATAAAAACTAAAGACGGGAATCAACGTAACGTGAAAAAAACGTTATGTCCTTCAAAATTTGTGATTTACTCTCCTTGGGCTAGGACCGAACCCTCTATTTATGGCCGGCGCGGAGTGGCGTGAGCTCTCCCGTCGTTTGTCGGTAAATGAATACGGTTCACAGGAAGTCAAAAGCTGATCCAGGCCCTTCCGACTCGGCTAGGGACTGGTACGGTCAGTGTCGTGGCAATTTTACTATGGAGTGGCCTCAAGACGTTGTGTTGGAATTTTTATTATTGTATGAATAAAACAACTTACTAAAATTTCTACCGCCAACACTGGTGGTGTACCCTCGATACTCGAGAGGACAAGCTCCATCGCAATGGTCCGACAGAAAGTATCAGAAAGTAAATATTATTAATTTCACAGTAACGTGGGGCGACAACCGTGCTTTTCTTTTCTTTTACTATTATATATTTTTTACTTCCGTCTTTATTTCTGTCTTTTCCCTTTTTTAACGCCGTCTTTACCGAAATTTGTTCATTCTTTTCACCCATGCTACATTAATATCTCGAATTTCAAACTTACAACTTTCAGAAAGGTATTTAGTCTTAAGGTGTGGTCTACGTTTATCCAGGGTGTTTGGTAAAGAATGGGCCCTAGCTTAACCTTAGACTCCTGAGGTTAAAATAGGTCGATTTAAGCTAACGTACTGTAGTACGAAAGTTGATAATAACCGAAATACAGAGTGTCAAAGTTAAACTTCTTGAATATTTCCTGACAGGCATGGGCTAACAACACGAAATTTGGTAAGCGGAGGTTTTTTGGGACGAGAAATCTAAATTTATCACCAAAAATGATGTTTTACCCAAAGGGCGCCACATACGTCTTTCAGCGCTCATTTAATAGGTCCAATTTTTTTTTATTGCCCACTCTACATACTTTTTGTATCAAAACTTTTATTCTCTTAATATTTTTACTTAAAAAAAGTATACTTCATTCATCTCGCTAAACTCAACCGTTTTCGAGATAAACTCATTTTAAATCTGCGAGGCAACATAATTTTTTGTATAATATCATTGTAGTTACACCCGAAAAATAACTTAAAACCATAAAAATTTACAAAAACGTATCGCAAATTTCTTCAAATGAAATTTGCGATGCAATGACGTAAATATGAGAACTGGCACAATTATTATGGTTTCAAGATTATTTTTCGGGTTTGACTACAATGATATTATGCAAAAAATTATGTTGTATCGCAGATTTAAAATGCGTTTACGAAAACAGTTGAGTTTAGCGAGATGAATGTAGCATACCTTTTTTAAGTAGAAATATTAAGAGAATAAAAATTTTTATTCAAAAAGTGTGTAGAATGGGGAATGAAAAAAATTCAACGTATTAAATTAGCGCTGAAAGACGTATGTGGCGCCCTGTGGGTAATACATCATTTTTGGTGGCGAATTTAGATTTCTCATCCCAAAAAACCAAAAGCTTACCAAATTTCGTGTTGTTATCCCATGCCTGTCAGGAAATATTCAAGAATAAATAAAACAAGAATAAAAAACCGCTAAACGCCGTAAAAATGAGTGGCGCATACAATATTCCAGCTACAAAAGATCTGATATGAATATTACGTGGCGCGAAAATGGATTTTCATTTGATGCAAAACTAAATTCTAGTTTTATTTTAAAATATTTTTCAATAATATTTGCTAAATTTGAAGTAAACGCGCCACAAAAGAGTAATTTTGATACAGTTTGAATTTTGAAACCCTTTTGTGGCGCGTTTACTTCACATTTAGCAAATATTATGGAAAAATCTTTTAAAATAAAACTAGAATTTAGTTTTGCATCAAATGAAAATCCATTTTCGCGCCACGTAATATTCATATCAGATCTTTTGTAGCTGGAATATTTTATGCGCCACTCATTTTTACGGCGTTTAGCGGTTTTTTATTCTTGTATCAGGAGTTTTTCAAAGTTATTTATAAATTAAATGTATGAAGTTGAATGCAATGTTCCTCTATTACACGTCAAGCTTTATAAATGGTTGCATTATCTTCCAAATGATCTAGTGTCCATCGAATGTACACTAGATTTTTTTCTATTCGAAATAGATTGAAAAACAAAAAATATTGAGATGGCCGGTAAATGAAGTCGGATTGCCCGTTGCCAGATCAAACTTAGCATCGTAACCACTACAACTACATAAACCATTTCGGGAATAATCGTTAATTGGATTATACTTTTGTAGCTTAATAACTCCAAACGGCTTAACAGATTTTGATCAGTAAACATGAGTTTGAAACGTATTGACCAGTAGTATCTGATGGATCTAAGGTCAAGTATGATAACTGAAGCTACTACAGGAATTACTGAGCTTGAGAAACCGTTTTTCCCACAGGAAATATATTTTATCATACTTATGAAGCCTATAACCTAAAAATTCGAATTTTATCGGATATGAGGTATACACCGTTAGATTCGTCTTGAGTCCTTCTACAAACGCTAAGTTATTGGCGCAATTCGTAGGTTGAAATGTTGAGTAATTGTCGAAAAACCAAAATTTTCAAAGTTTAGTTTTTCAGTTTTTCGGCTATACTGAGTCGTGTGTATGTCTGATCCTGACAGATTAAACACCATTTGAAAGCTTAATTCAACACTATTGATTTGATGTATTTGCGGTTCTCCTGCCTCTTCTTGATCCGAATATATATACCCCCAAAAATATGCCGTTTTGTACCTACCAAGTCCTATAGCTGGCTTATGGGTGGTCAAAAGTCACAAACTACACCGGTTCTAAATCGGCCCTGACCTCCTCTTCAAACACAGAGAAAAAATATCAAATCGGTTTAACTTTCAAACACACATACATACATATCCACAAACATTTTCCCTTTTTTAAATAAAAATTGAGTCACATTTCTAAGCTCTCTAACTTTTGAATGGTATAACCGATTTTTAAAATTAGACATGCGTTGGAAAGATAATGATCAGTTCTATTAGAAGCCGCAAAGGTTGGACTTAAATTTTTAAAGTTTTTGGGAGTTTTGGGGACGAGAACGAAAAACAGACCCTAAATAGGAAAGGCCGTAAAATCTACACCCTTGGACCAAAATCGATGGTTGACATATAAATGGGTAACTCTTTTTTTCTGAACTTTAAGATAGGAGTTGGCCCAATTTTCAATTCAGTCAGATTTAGAAAATCAAAAATTTCGTGTATATATAGTGTCGCGTATAGGGGGGTGTGGGTGTGCGGGACTGGCGAGAACTGCCGTTCTCTGGTAATGTTCAAAATTAGACATGCGTTGAAAAGGTAATGATCAGTACTGTTAGAAGCCGCAAAGGTCGGACTTAAATTTTCGAAGTTTTTGGGAGTTTTGGGGACCAGAACAAAAAAGAGATCATAAATAGGAAGGGCCGTGAAATCGACACCCTTGAACCAAAATGGATGGTTGACATATGAATGGTGAGTTTTTTCTGAACTTGAAGATGGGTGTTGGTACAATTTTCAATTCAGTAAGATTTAGAAAATTGAAAATTTCGTGTATATAATAGTGTCGCGCGTAGGGGGGTGTATTTCTGCGCCACTGGCGAGAACTGCCGTTCTCTGGTAATTTCTTCGATATAAAATTAACAGCTTCGATAACCAATAAATCGAAAACTATTAATTTTATCAAAAAAATGTATATTGAACATTTTTTGCTCATAATTAATGTTTTTACCAGCATTTGCGGTCAAAATATAATAAAAAATTTCCACCCTCGAGATGAGGTGGCAACCATCCCATAGTAAAAGCGTCTTTCAGCATCACATAGATTTTGATCCTTGGACTATCCACTACTTATTGTCAAATTTTCAAGCAAATCTATCCATTCTGTAAAAATTGCGAAGTGAAAAATTTCAGTTCCTGGACTAATTATACTTTTGGAGCTCTTTAACTTCTGAACGGCTTACCTGATGTTGATCACTAAACATGAATTTGAAACGTATTAACAAGTAGTATCTGATGCATCCAAGATCGAGTATAATAACTGAACGTATTACAGGAATTATTGAGCTTGAAAAACCGTTTTTCCCATAAGAAATAGATTTGATCATACTTATGAAGCCTATAACTTAAAAATTCGAATTTTCCCAGATATAAGGTATACACCGTTGGACGCATCCTGAGTCCTTCTACAAACGCTCAGTTATTGGCGCAATTCGTAGGTTGAAGTTTTGAGTAATTGTCGAAAAACCAAAATTTTCAAAGTTTAATTTTTCAGTTTTTGGCTATGGTGAGCAGTGTGTATGTCTCAGCTTGATCGCTTAGGCCCCATTTGAAAGCTTAACTCAACCCTATTGATTTGGTGTATTTGCGGTTTTCCTGTCTTTCCTGGAACCTAAGATATATACGCCCAAAAAATATGCTATTTTGTATCTACCTAGCCCTTTAGCTGGCTTACGGGTAATCAGAAGTCTAAAATTAGACCGGTTCTGAATCGGCCCTCACACCCTCTTGAAACACAGAAAAAAAAATTCAGATCGGTGTAACTTTTCCACACACATACATACATACATACATACATATCCACAAACATTTTCCATTTTTTAAATAAAAATTGAGTCATATTTCTGAGCTCGATAACTTTTGAATGGTATAACCGATTTTCAAAATTAAACATGCGTTGGAAAGGTAATGATCTGTGCTATCAGAAGCCGCAAAGGTCGGGCTTAAATTTTTGAAATTTTTGGGAGTTTTGGGGACGAGAACGAAAAACAGGCTTTAAATGGGAAGGGCCGTAAAGTCCACACCCTTGGACCAAAATGGAGAGGTAACATATGGATGGACGAGTCTTTTCCTAAACTTTAAGATGGGATTTGGCCCAATTTTAAATTCAGTCAGGTTTAGAAAATCGAAAATTTCGTGTATATATAGTGTCGCATGTAGAGGTGTTGTGCGCCACTGGTGAGAACTGCCGTTCTCTGTGGATAAAAGTTTAACTTTGACACCCTGTATTTCGGTTATTATCAACTTTCGTACTAAGGTAAGGTATTTTTAATAATTATTTTTATTAGATATATTATATTTTTGCAATTAAATGAACTCGTTGTAACAAAAGCAATTAAAGTGTAACCTTTACTGGTATAATACAACTACCTATTTTATTATTCATGAGTGCTTCCTATATTACTTTCTCTACAAAATTGTTACGGAGTATATATTCAAGGGTAAAACAATTTTTCAAGTCAAAGTACTAGTTTGGTATGGAATAAATCAATAGAGTGCGGTATTGTTGATTTTACACAGCAATGCAGGATTTTTTAAATAAACACATTGACATAACGATACTATGTTCATTCAAGTGTATAGCTATTTTTATGATTTTTTTATAATAAACAAACACCTTATACTTATACGGTGTTTAATGAAGTATTATCAACATTCATCAATGGGCAATTTTTTTGCGCACTGCAGAATTACTGCTTTCACACAATTTCACTACTTGAACCGCAAACAACTTCACCGTTGGCAACTTACAACTTACTCGAATCCATCAATTAACTTACAACTTATTGAGCACCGCATTAAAATTTACAACAAAGATAATAATAAATAAATTCTTTGACCAGTGTGTGTTACCTGTACTCACGTATGGAGCGGAAACATTAACACTCACAAAAGGGTAGTGAACAAGATTCGCGTAACTCAGAGGGAGCGCCAGATGTTGGGTGTCAAAAACAACCGACGCTGTGTAAAGAATCGCGTCTCTAAAGTGGAATTGGACAGGACACGTCGCCAGAGACAAATGGAAAGAGTTGAGGGAGACCTGTGTCCAGCAGTGGACCCGTTCAGGCTGATGAATAACAAATAAAATCCTGTGGAAGTCTTATTTCGTTAGAAGATTATGAACGAGGATTCAGATCAGACAGCACCTATACAGATGATGTCTTTTTCCTACAGGCGTTCTTCCCTTCCTGGAAAGAGGACGGTAAACGGTTTTTCGAAATTATATTTATGTTACATTGCTTCTGGTACCATTTCCAGCTCTGGGTGATTTTTAATTATCTACAAGATTTGATCCCGGTATACGTTCGCCCTGCTTCCAGAAGTCTTCTGAATGATCATACTTCGCTTCCTTTTTCATCCATATATGTAATGGAGGTAGATCAAGCATGACTTCAATGGAGGCGGTTGGGGTAGTCGACAACGATACTGTTATGATTAAGCATGCTTGTCATTGAAGTTAATTCATCTTCCCTTTGGTGGTGTTTTGATGGCATTTAGACCGCCATATTAGTGCGCCATACGTAATCATAGGTCTGACTAGGACTAGAGTCATATATAGCCAGTACATTTGTTTGGGTTTCGTACCTTGGGAAGAATATGTCTTCTTTCTCCTGGTATCCTTTGGTTTGATGATGTGACCAAATCAGAAGGGCTTGAAGTTTACTTTCTACAAGGCTTCGTCTAGGCAAGATCGTCGATTGAGAATGCCCAGGTATTTGCTAGACCAGATTTCTACAGTGAAGTACTTTCCAATCTTGCGTTCTCAGGTCCCGATTCATTTTCCTTAGTCTTTTGAGAATTTTTTCAGCAGACATTGAAGACTTTTTCTTCATTAGGTATATATACAGTACATATCTGAGTTTTGGGCAGATCAGTTCCTTCGATTGCCTTAAGTTTTGTTCCTTCCCATGAATTGTCGTTTATTCGCCTCAATTAGCCATTTGGAGCTTGTGTTGTCCATACATGTTTCTGAAGCCTGTAACGGTTTGAGACGTTACGGAATCATTTTTGAACTCTTTAATTATTTTTATAATTATTTTCTGTTGATCTCATAATTAATTACTCTAATTTTCGCGTAATTAACTAGTTCTAATGATTATCTTTTATATTTAAAATTTCTTGCAACGATGCCACACATAATTATGGGTGGTATCACTGGTTGATTTGTAATATACGCCATACCTCAACACACTTAAAACTACCTGTTAGTTTCGTGGGTTGGTATCGGTGAATATTCTTTCGTGTTCTGAGAGTTGGACGTCGTACTTGTGGAAGAAAGGAGAAGACACTTGGCTCGTGGCTGTCGAATTGGTTAGACCAATGACGGGTTGATAATTAAAAACTAAATTACTTTTATTAAATGTCTTTAGTGCAATTTTAAAGTGAAAAGTTCAACCAATTGTTTTCTGAAGTACCTAAGGACTGAAGTACCATCAATGGAATCGGAATAAAAATCGCCCGCCATTTGGGAGAAATATTAAAACCCTCCAGTAGATCCTTCAAGCACCTGGAAGGAGCCGATTCCAGCCACAGCCACAGTCAAGTCACTCTACAGTTTGGCACCACCCTGGTGCTCATTTTCGGGGATGCAGCAGCAACATTTTACTAATCGTTTGGGTTTGTTTGAGAACAATTAAGTTTTGTGATTTTAGTAACTATTGTGTCTTTATATCTCAGACGTTTTGGTTTAATGCACTATGTTTATTAATTTTTTTTTTCAGATTTAGCTTACCTTTGTTTTAGTGTATTTAGTTCACAAACTGTTGTATCTACGGTAAGTTCTTATGCACAAGAAATGAGCCCAGAAAATTAGGTTTTTATATTTTATGGTTTATTTAGGTCGATTTCATGTCATTATATATAAATTTAGGTTGTATTAGTTGCTTGTTTCCCAGATATTTCGTTGTTCATTTGCTTTTCTTCATTTGTTCGGTTAATTCAGGTCGTTCTTCATTTCTTTAACTTTCATTCATTAATTTTGTTAAATTAATTATTGTATTTCCCTTAGTCAGGCTTGTTCCTGCTTATTTATAGTTTTTCATATTCATAGCCTTGCTTCAGGGAACTGTTCGAGGCCACGGTGTTTTCCTCTGGTTTTCTCCATAAACTTTTTATTTAGTGTCTAGTTATTTACTAGGACTATGAAGAAGGTAAGGAGGTCTATGGGGCGAAGGGAATTTAAACGTGGTAGTTGGGAGTGACTGCTAAGAAAAAGGGTATTTGGAAACGCTTGTGGTCCCAAGTGCATCCTGGTAAGCAATCCCTAGCTTGTCCCATCGCGCTCGCGCTTTTACCTACGCTTGCGAGACAAGAGCGGGATTGCTTCTTCGTTTTTAGTCGTTTTCTGCAACAAGCAGGAGAAACTGTGGGCATATTCTTCTTGAGTGGCCCGTGTCCGATACGGAGATGTATTACTAGTATAGCGATACGCTTTAATTACTATTTTTGCTAATTTTATTTTCTTAATTTTTAATAACTTTTCTCAAAACGAAACAACATTAGTCATTTAAAATTCACATGTAATACACAAACCATATGCCAACAAGGGCTGTTCATTTCGAGAAACGAAAATGTATCCCTAAACAGGTTGTATAAAATTAATGTTTTTTAAGGAAACACTGATTGATTACATTAGTCATTTAAAATTCACATGTAATACACAAACCATATGCCAACAAGGGCCGTTGATTTCGAGAAACGAAAATGTATCCCTAAACAGATTGTATAAAATTAATGTTTTTTTCAAGGAAACACTAATTGATTACTATGCCAGATTGCCACAATCTTCATGTCAACTTCTTAAAATACAAAAAGGTTCTCATCTTTTAAAAGGCAGATGCAGTAATTTATGGCCCTTCTGGCCATTATCGCAAAACCGCAAACCAGTTGACATAATAGTTGGTGGTCCAGCAAGTCAGTCTCTACACAGCATGCGAACGATTCAGACACACCCTCGCTCTCGCTAACAATACCCTTTCGAGATATAAGCAAAACACCACGCTTGTGTACCCAAAATAAATAAATATATTACTGTTCGTTGTTATTACTGTTCGTTGTATTTTTAATTAATTCCGTCAACACACAAAAACCGGAATACTAGTAATCTTTATATTCTTGTTATTCTCATTGATATATTATTCTTGCTATATGTAATAAAATATGTATTTAATGTGTTTCACTTATCTTTTATTTTTATTTCAGGTAAGTCGACCATGATCTGTTTTACAACTGGAATCAGTGAGTTATACAAACTATTTTAAATAAAAACTGGATAAAGTACTAAACCGGCAAATAGTTGAATAGGTGTGTAATGTAATAAATAAAAAAATAGCATTTACATAAGTCAAATATTTATTTAACGGTGCTGCTTTTATATTTTATGGCGAAATAAATAATGTGTTAATTTATCAATTATTTGAATAGTGTGTGTGTGTCTGTGTGTACGTAAAATTATGATTTTAGGCTACTGTTGATGATGTTAACTTCTTTTCTCTCTCTAGCGTGCTGGACTGTAGAATCTCGGTCGGAATGCGTCGAATTATAATAGAGTAATAGAGTGGATGGTTATAATATAGAACTGTGTGCTAAACTAAATATAAAAAGAATTAATAAAATATTTAGGCTACGGCTAGACAAGCGACAATTTACGGCGCTGTAAGGGCAGTAAAATGATGCGCAAAAAATGAGTCCTATCGTAGGTTACTATGTTGCTGCGCGATATTTTACAGCTCAGTCTTAGGGCAGTCAATAAGGTTATTTGGCTCCGAATTCCATCCTACTACATCGATTTACTTAATACTTTCACAGTAAGTAGGGGATAGCTCAAGAAACAAAGTCTACCCTATATTCTATGGTGCTTTTTATCTTGGGGGCGGTTCCCACTCCTCAGGGGTGAAAATTTTTTGGCCAAAATAACTATGTATCTAACTAAAAAAACTATAGAAAACATTTTTTTAGCTTATAAAAAAATAAAGAGATTCGTCCCTTCATAAAATATTCTAGTTATAACGTAAAAAGAGATATGGTAGGTGAAAGGAGTTTGTTTTTTGGTGCATGTTCAAATCGGCGTATACAACTTAAAATAACAGAGAAACGGTCGATTTTATGTGTAAGGGAGATATGGTGCAAGAAAAATTGATGACTAATGTATTTTAAGAAAAAATGAGAAGTGTATTTAATCTCTCATCCACCAGAATCTAAATGCATCGTTTTGTTTTCTGCAAACCTTTTATTATAGTGTTATTTCTGTGTTAAAAAAGTTAAACGGGTTTAAAATGAATGGTTTTAGAAAAAAATAAGATCAAATTATAGAGCGCATTTTTAAATTTTCTTAAAAATCTTCCTGTTCCTCCATGTAACTTGAAAATGATAAGAGATACGAAAAAAAGATGCCGTACAAAAATGTAGGATTCTTTTAAGTAAAAATTTTGTTTTTATTTTTCACTACTGTATCTCTGATCATTTTTAAGTTACAGGGAGAAAAATGAAAATTTTTAAGAAATTTTAAAAATGCGCTCTATAATTTGATATTCTCTTTGAAGGAAAGAATCTCTTTGTTTTTTTATAAGCCACAAAAATGTTTAATATAGTTTTGTTAGTTACATGCGTAGTTTTTAAGGTATTCTCAAAAAAACCATTCGAATGGTCTTATCTTTCAATGAAAATGGCCAATTTTCAACCACGAATAACTCAAAAAATATTGAGTTTTCAAAAAAAATATTGACCCGTTTTTGCTTAGAATTAAGTTCCTTAGCCAATACCGTGATTATTTTAACCAAAAAATTTACCACCCCCGAGAAGGAGTGGGAACCGCCCCCAAGATAAAAGCGCACATCGGCATAGGCTAGACTTTGAATTAGGAGATAAATAGAGGCTATTCCCAAAATTTCATTAAAATCCATGCAGTAGGATAGAATTCGGAGGTAATAACCTGGTGTTGCTCTCATTGACTGGCGTATCTTCATTTTACTGCTCTTACAGCGCCGTAAATTGTCGCTTGTCTGGCCGTAGCCTTAAAGGAAACATGTGTGGATGGATGGAACAAGGTGATGCCCTTAAATTTCTGTACGTATATGAATTTGCGTTTTCAGTACACTAGGTTTATACTCGATTTGGAAATTCATGATGGCAGTGTTTTTAGTAGACGGCTAAAACTTTTTTTCAACGGTCTGTTCAGTAAAAGAAATATGAACTTTTATACGTAGACCACATCACCGCTATAAAAATTCGGTAGAGAGAGAAAACGAATTTCCGTTCTTACGCCTGAAATATTCTTCTTCTTCTTTTTGTGTATGTTTTTTTAATGTGGCTCCAGTAAGTTATCATTCTATCGTTTTCGTGGTATTCCCATTTGTCGTCTTCCTATTGGGGAACCGTCTTTCGCTGTCCTTACGACTCTATTGTTGCCATTCGGCTTATGTGGTCGTTCCATTCTATTCTTCTGTTTCTTACCCAGTTATTAATGTTATCCACCTTGCATCTCCATCGTATATCTGTACTTCTAGCTCTGTCCCTTAGAGTCTTACTGTTACAAAACTGACTTTACGCGGTTGACTTTACTATTTTATTATTTATGTTTTTAGGCACTAAGTTTAATTTTAGTTGACTTTATTTATTTTTAATAACTTACTTCTAAACAAATGAAAGTCACTGAATGTATATCTTTTATTTTAAAAACTACGATATCTAATTTATTTATTACACCAAAACTAATAATTTATTTACATAATTACAAATTTATCCGCGCCCGATACATATCAAAATACACCGACGTATTCAAATTCACAACTAACTGCTAATTTCCAAATCCCTCTTATTTATACAACGCTTAATCATCTCGAATGTAAAAGAATGATCCAGAATAAACAAGTATTTACATAATAACTTAAAGCACGTAAAATCGATTTTTCTAGTACAATAACAAAATAACAATTAGGTATTAGAAAAAGGTTTGTAAACAAACTCGATCGAGATATTTCTTTAAATTAGGGTCCCTCATAAATTAATCAACCACAGGTGCATTGTATAAAAAAAAGGTTCTTGATAAACACATTCGGCGCCTGTTAGTCCAGGAGCTGAAAACAGTAAGGTGACATAATTGTGTCACATTACCATCGATTTTTCGAAGGGTTTTCATCTCCGCTGTTTCGAGCAATATTTTTGTCCTCTCTGTGTCGGGTCATGATTCTGCAGCGTATGTCATTATTGGTCTGATGACTGTTTTGTAGATTCTGCCTTTCATTTCTTTTCCCATATTTTTGTTTCTTCATATTGTGGTATTCAGGCACCCTGCGGCGCTGTTTGCTTTATTCACTTGAACTTCCACTTCTGTTTCGAGCTTTCCGTAAGAAAGTACATAGATAGTGTGATGCCTAGATATTTAAACTCCATGACTTGTTCTCTCTGAAATAAATGTTATAAATAAACTACAAGAATATTTAAATTCTATATTACAAAAACATTATTATTATTAATTTATTGTGATACTTTTTTATATGACATAAATATATTGTCTGATGAAACTTATAGTGTAGCCGATATGTGAAACAATTGTGCATTTAATGATAGAAGTATATAATTTGGACCACATATACTACACATAAAAAGGTTCTAATTTAGATATGAGGCCATCTCAGATTTCGCCTTTTACAAAAATGGCGGGCTATACATATGTGAGTAATAGCCATCTCAGATTTTGCCTTTTACAAAAATGGCGGACTATACATATGTGAGTAATATCACGATAACTTTTGAACGAGAAGTCAGATTTCAACCAATGTTGGTATATAGGTTCTCTTTTTGATGAATAAGATCGATATCTTGAACCGGAATAATCGGTTTACCAGATGTTGTGTTTTAACTGTTTTTTTTTTATTTAAAAATATACTGTTTCTTTTTCAATTCTTTCACCCTGTATATCTAAATTTTTCAAAAAGTTAATACTCCCATTGAAAAGAGTGTAAAAATATTTTTTGAGAAATATTTTGAACTTTTTAGTTATGTTAATTTCCATTTAATAAATGCATAACGTATGTTCACATGTACCTATGGGCGGCAGATTCATTTTGAATGTCTGCCATTTTTGTAAAAGACAAAATCTGAGATGGCCTCATATCTAAATTTGAATCTTTGTATGTGTAGTATGTGTGGTCCAAATTATATGCTTCTAACATTAAATGCACAATAATTGTTATATTATTATTTGCACGAATCTGCCGCACATAGGTACCTACATGTGAAGATACGTTATGCATTTATTGAATGGTAATTAATATAATTAAGAGTTCAAAATATTTTTACACACTTTTCAATGGCGGTATCAACTTTTTGAAAAAATTATATACAGTGCTAGTCAAAAGTCCGTACCCCCCCTCGTATCTTTTGAACGGTTATACCTATAATAATGAAATTTGGAGCGAAGAAATAAATGGATGTAAGCTTCTTAACTAGCCATGACAGTGACGTAATAGTGACAGATGAATTTACAGCGCCACTGTGACAGATAATTTTAAATGGGACCTTATGGCAAGTGATACCTCGTTTGAAAGGTATTGAAAATACCTATTCAGTCATACTAATTTTGATTGAGTTTAAGCTAATTTTGATGAGTAAATGAAATAAATATAAAATTGTAGTTTCGCATTTAATTAATAAAAATTCAAAATTCCGCCTATGATTACTTGTCAAAAAGGTTGACATTTACGTAAAAACTACTAGAGAATTGAAAAACTTCAACTTTTTTGACAAAAAAGCCATAGGCGGACATTTGAATTTTTATTAATTAAATGCGAAACTACAATTTTATATTAATTTAATGTATTCACCAAAATCAAAATCAACTTATACCCAAAAAAATTAGTATGACTGAATAGGTATTTTAAATACCTTTCAAACGAGGTATCACTTGCCATAAGGTCCCATTTAAAATTATCGGTCACAGTGGCTCTGTAATGTCATCTGTCACTATTACGCCACCTGTTATGACTAGTTAAGAAGCTTACGTCCGTTTATTGCCTCCCTTCAAATTTCACTATTATAGGTATAACCGTTCAAAAGATACGAGGGGGGTATGGACTTTTGACTAGCACTGTATAATAATATACAGGGTGAAAGAATTGAAAAAGAAACAACATATTTTTACCTAAAAAAACAGTAAAAACACAACTTCTGGTAAACCGATTCTTCCGGTTCAAGACCTTGATCTTATACATCAAAAAAATAACATATTTACCAAATTTGGTTGAAAGCTGACGTCTCGTTCAAAAGTTATCGTGCTATTAGTCACATATGTATAGTCGCAATTTTGAATGCCCGCCTTTTTTGTGAAAGGCAAAATCTAAGATGGCCTCATATCTAAATTTGAACCTTTGTATGTGTAGTATATGTAGTTTAAATTATATGCTTCTACCATTAAATGCACAATAATTCTTATAATATTTGCACGAATCTGCCGCACATTGGTACATGTGAAGATAATTTATGCATTTATTACATGGTAATTAACATAACTAAAAAGTTTAAAATATTTTTCCGCTCTTTTCAATGCCGGTATTACCTTTTTGAAAAATTAATATATACAGGGTGAAAGTATTGAAAAAAAAACAACATATTTTTACATAAAAAATCAGGAAAAACACAACTTCTGTTAAACCGATTTTTCCGGTTCGGGAGCTCGATCTTGTACATCAAAAAAAGAACCCATATGCCAAATTTGGTTTAAGTCGGACTTTTCGTTCAAAAGTTATCGTGCTATTAGTCATATATGTATCGTCGACATTTTGAATGCTCGCCATTCTTGTAAAATGCAAAATCTGAGATGGCCTCATATCTAAATTTGAACCTTTATATGTGTAGTATATGTGGTCCAAATTATATGCTTGTATCATTAAATGCACAATTCTTATATTATTTGCACGAATCTGTCGCACTATTAGTTTTTTATACTAGTTATTCATAATAATAATTCATAATAATTTATCTATAAAATACCAGACATTAAAAAACCATTTGGTGGTTTATGGTCAAAACCGCAGGTATGAGAGGACACAACTTCAACAAGAATTATTTTTGGTCACTTGTCTAAAAGTCAACGATTGGGAAAAAATGCGTCATTGGAATTTCATGACAGGTCATATTTTTGTTATCCTTTTATTACGCCTTCAAACTTTGGCTGTCAAGGTGTGTTTTGCTATTCGCGATTGAAAACAAAGTATCTGACCCCTGGCGGAATAAATTTAACTACTGAAAGTGGTATTTGGAATTTGGTCACTATTAAAAATTTTAGTAAATTTCAGCATTATGAGTACATTAATAGTTATTTATGATATAAGTGTTAAAAGTACACGTTTAAGGCACGCATATGAAAGTTGCAGAATGAGCGATAGCAAGTTCTGCAATTCACAGAAGTGCCTTAAAAATGTACTTTTTAACACGCATATCATACAGTATTTTTTCTACAAACGTAATTACAGGACAATATTATCTACAAAAACTTTTACTTGAACTTGACTGACATTCCATTTTTATATTTTTTTTTTTTTGACATTACATCAAAATTGTCTATACGGTCAATACGAACTGCAGTGCCTTAAAAATATTTTAAAGCACTAGTGCCTTAAGTAGCATTTTTAACGCTCGTATGGAGTGCTGAAAATTGCATTTTTAACACGGTTGTAGAAAAAATATTTAAAATAAAATCGGTATTGTTCTGTTCCTCAATTGAATGTTTATACATACCATTTATGTCGGCCATGACACTGCGATCGACTTGCCCCCTATATTTATTTTCAATCACGAATAGTTTGGTGCATTTATCGTACGAGGGAGAGATACAATACTACGATCATAATAGATTTTTAGTCCAAGTAATGAAGCTTAAAATAGGACAAAACCTCGCAATTTTTACAGAATGGATGGATTTGCTTGAAAATTTGAGAGTAAGTAATGAATAGTCCAAGGATCAAAATCTATATCATGCCAAAAGGCGCTTTTACCATGGGGGTGGTTGCCACCCCATCTCGGGGGTGGAAATTTTTATTATATTTTGACCGCAAAAGTTAGTAAAAACATTCATTATAAGCAAAAAACGTTCTATACATTTTTTTGATAAAATTAATAGTTTTCGATTTATTCGCTATCGAAAGTGTTACCTAGTTTTATATCGAAAAAATCAATGTTTTTAATCAGTTTTCTACTAATAACTCAAAAAGTTTTCGTTTTATCAAAACAGCTTTACCTAATAAAAATGTATACTTTTGAAAAAATAAGCAAAACATTTGTTTTTATTTTCTTTAAGACCAACAGTAATCGAGCTATACTTTATTAAATGTTATCTCTTCTTCGTCAAATGCTAAATATTGTAGTTTCAAAGTCAAAGGACGGGAAAACTATGCATTTTTCGAGGATAACTTGTTGTAACTAATTTAAAGTATTTAAAAATATGTATCTCCAGAAATAAAAAAAAATCTCTAGCTAAAAATATTAAGTGACTTGTAATGAAAATAATGTCAGTCCCTATTTTTTTCAGCAGAAAAGTGATCGTAAACAATCCCCTAATCACCACCCTAATTAAAATTTGTCATTGACCTGATTTGGTTTTCTTGATTTATGTATTGTTAATAGGTTCTAAAAGTTTGGTCGGTTTAACATATTAGTTTAAAAAAAATGGACTTAAAAGCGAATAACGAGTTTTTGTAGTTTGGTAAAAAATGCCTTTTTCTTCAGAATAGAAAGATTAGCATCAGACATACGAAAAAATATTTAAATAAAATATGAAATTGTAACTTATTTAATTTCCAAGAACCTAGTTTGCAAAAAAAAATTTTACGGCAAAAATTGAGTGAGCTATTTACAATTAAAACTTGTAATATCATGCAAAAACCACCTTTACCAACCCTTTCAATGCCACCTCTTTTTGTGACTAAGAATTTTAAAAAGATTTAATATTAATAGCCTTATAGATCTTGTAAAAACCTACAAAATTCTTTTTTAACAATCTTTCTAAAATAAAATATAAAAAAGTTACGGTTAAAAAATCAATATATTTTTTGAAAAAAAAGGAGAAATACAATTGGATGCATAATAATGTAAGTTAGCGGTGTTTTTAGTCATTGGCCTTATTCATTATTCTTTATTTATGTATTATTAATAGATTCTAGAAGTTTGACTTGCTTCGAATGATTAGTTTTAAAAAACCTGAAGTTTAAAGCGAATAACGAATGTTTGGTAAAAAATGCCGTTTTCTTCAGAATAGAAAGATACGAAAAAATGTTTAAATATGAAATTGTAGGTAATTTAATTCCCAAGAAGTTGGTTTGATAAAATTTGTTCTATGGCAAAAATTGAGTGAATCGTAAATGAATATAATATGTACCATCGAAAAACATTGATTTTTTAGATATAAAGCTAACACTTTCGATAGTGAATAAATCAAAAACTATTAATTTTATCAAAAAAATGTATGGAATATTTTTTGCTTAGAATGAATGTTTTTATTAACTTTTGTGGTCAAAGTATAATAAAAAATTTCCACCCCCGAGATGGGGTGGCAACCACCCCCACGGTAAAAGCGCCTGTCGGCATCATATAGATTTTAATCCTTGGACTTACTTATTCTCAACCTAACTAATCCTACTTATTCTCAAATTTTCAAGCAAATTGATCCATTCTGTAAAAATTTCGAGGTGAATAGCTTTGGACTTCTCCTGGAGTATTTAGTCTTCTATGATTTCTAGTTGTTTTTCCAGTAATTTTCTCTTCTTTTGCCTGCATAATCGTTTAGTTTCTCTTTTTTTGGTGTTATAATGCTCTTTACTTTCTTCTCTTTATTGCTTCTAATATTTTCTATTTTTGCGTTGTTCCTCTGCACTAGGACTCATTTGTCCAACCCAGTGTTCTGGGTGCTCCTCTGTAGCCTCTACAATAATAATTGGTCATGGGTCTATTGTGTTTTATTAAACGAGAACATGGTCTATTTGGTTTCTCGTTTTCCAATCAGGAGAGATTATTTTGCATTCCATTCTTCCATCCAGAAGATTAGGTTCCATTGAAAATTCTTTTAGTTTGTTTCCATTGTCATTACTTTCTTTATGCAGGCTTTACCACCTGTTATACTCATATAAATATATTCTCTTCCTGCTTTCGGATTCATATCTCCCAAAATTTTTTTTTGTCTTATTTGATACTTTTTCAATTAGTGTTGTTCTGAATCTATTTTCTTGTGGCATTTTTACAATTTTAACTATTTAGAATGGGAAATAAGCCACAATATTATTAAAAAATGATTTTTATTAACGTTTCGACGCCCAAATCGGGTGCCGTTGTCAAAATACAAAATACTATTAATATAAACAAAAATGTTGTTGCTTAGTAAAAAAATTCTTCTAATAATTTATTTAATTTGACTCATTTATATCGGCAATTCAGATACATATGATACATTTTAAAGTAGAAGACTTTAAAATGATATTGCCAATATTTATGAGTTGCTGTCCTGGGACGACTTTACTGAAAGATAGTTCATTCGATTACATGAAATCAACCCCAACTCAAGAATATCCGTCACAAAAAAATCATAGCATGTGATCTGTCTTTAAAAAGACAACCACATGCAACGGTGACATTAAAATTCTCGCGTTAGAGATCTCATAGTAAATCACGAGGGAAAACCAGGAAAAACCTCGTGATACTATCCCGACATCTTAAGTATTTGGTCTTACATTTAATTTACTCTCAAAATTAATACCAAATTCTGACTTTATAATATTATTATAAAGTCAGAATTAATTAATTTATAATATTATTATATACTTTATAATATTACTTTATGATATTATTTATAATTTAAACAAAATTATAGTAAAGTCAGAATTTGGTATTAATTTTGAGAGTAAATTAAATGTAAGACCAAATACTTACGATGTCGGGATAGTATCACGAGGTTTTTCCTGGTTTTCCCTCGTGATTTACTATGAGATCTCTAACGCGAGAATTTTAATGTCACCGTTGCATGTGGTTGTCTTTTTAAAGACAGATCACATGCTATGATTTTTTTGTGACGGATATTCTTGAGTTGGGGTTGATTTCATGTAATCGAATGAACTATCTTTCAGTAAAGTCGTCCCAGGAACGCAACTCATAAATATTGGCAATATCATTTTAAAGTCTTCTACTTTAAAATGTATCATATGTATCTGAATTGCCGATATAAATGAGTCAAATTAAATAAATTATTAGAAGAATTTTTTTACTAAGCAACAACATTTTTGTTTATATTAATAGTATTTTGTATTTTGACAACGGCACCCGATTTGGGCGTCGAAACGTTAATAAAAATCATTTTTTAATAATATTGTGGCTTATTTCCCATTCTAAATAGTTAAAATTTTTCAATTAGCTCACCGAGTTGTTCATAGAACTCATTTTTTATTTCCATCTTTTTCTCTTCTGTGGGAGCCTGTGCGTTAATTATGCTGATTTTTCTATATTTTCCGCGCAATCTTAAACAACACAGTCTTTCTGATATTGCTTGAAAGTCAGTTGCTACTCGGCTTATTCTCTCTGACACCATATAACAAAACAAGATAATGTGTTTAATTCGTATTTTGAGAACCCTTTTCGAAGAGGAAAACAAAATGTCAAAATAAACATATTTTGAATTAAAATTAAGGTTAATTCCGATTAAAAATGTTAAATATTCGTTTAGTTTTTAAACAGATCATTGTTTTACAGTATTTCTCGAAACTCTTACGTTAGTTACTAAAGAAGTAAATATCTTCCCACTTAACAGTCTGTTGTTTCCTACTGTCTTCAACATAACCATGTAGTTTGAAGCCAAGATGAAGACTCCATGTTGGTTTAAATATACCTTATTCCTTTAACATCGACTTATTGTCACTCTCGATGTAGCCGAGATGGCTAATATTTTATATTGGCAAGGTCATTCGACCTACCTCAGTAGCTAGTTTCAACTGCTTTGGATCTGGAGCTTTAACTCGATGATGGACTGATTAGTCCGAAAACGGTTGTTTGTAATGTACTAGTGATGTACCTACTTTGAGTCAAATTTGGATCTGTTTTAGAAAAAAATTTTAAATAAATTATATACCATCTACAAGGGAATATTTTTACTTCTTTAGTAATTTTTATTATGGTATACAGCAAATGAGAGGGATTCATTCCTTTTTATATCTTACGTTAGTATCGAGGGCATTATGTGGGTGGAGTTTCTCCTTGTCTTGTTAGATTTTAAGACATGGTTGGCCCTATGATATATATTTTATTTGGTATTGCCGTTCTATTGCATAACAGTTATCAGTGAACAACGCAGGTATCCCAAAATAGCACTGAATTAGTATACTAGTTTCGTATATCTAAATGAGACAATTAGTATTAGAATTACCGAAATATCGGTTCAGTCTATTTTTGTATTAATGGATACGATAAAAATTAATGAGGTTGAGATAATCATATATCAACATTCAAAAATATTTGAATGTATAAGTAACGATTTCAATGCTGTAAACAAGCTTGTTATCTCTGTCTTCTCTGCGATGATTCCTTACAAAATTTTGTTCGTAGTTAAAAAAAAATTGTATTATTAAAATGCTTAAGAATAGACCTTGCATGTCTAACGAGAAACGTTTTATTTAGTTGTCTTTTTTTTACTTCCCTCAGATCAATTTCCACCTTTCATATCCATCTTGTTTTGAGTCTTTTTGGATTATGCCAATTTTAATTTTATCATTTTTTGTCACTCCGCTCATCCATCTAAACATTCTTATTTCCGCCACATGTTTCGTGTTTCCCTTTTTTTAACTGTCCAACATTTAGTTCGTTATATCAAGCTGGTCATGGCTGTTTTATAGAATTTTCCCTTCAGCTTCATTGGAATTTTTTTTGTGACAGATCAGACCATTCGGTTCCTTCCGAATGTTCTGGTGGAACAACCGAGGAATGAATTCCTCGGTTGAAATCCTAGGTACTTTTCTTACTTAACCCTTAGCCACTGGCATGCGGTATTTCATGCCTTGCCGAAAATACATGTTGTTGCAAAACGTGTTTTACATAAAATATAACAGATTTCTAGAACACCGACTGTGTAAGTTCAAGTGGTGTTTAATTGCACCTGCTCTTATGTGCTGCAGTTTTAGTATGGTTTAGTCTTTGAGCTACGTTGACGTAAAGCAGGGTGGGCAAATACTTTTAAGCGCGGGCCAAAATGAAATTTTCAAAATGTCTCCTCCGAGCAGGAAGACTATACCCAGTATGTACGCTAATGTTTTTGATGGAGGTTTTTCTCTGCCCAAGAAATTTTTTTGACAAAGATACTAAAGTATCATTTTAAAGCATTTTAAGAAAAACATTTGACTGTTAATAATAATAAATTGTCTTTCTGGTGTGTACAAGTGAACAATTTGTTCCCAGTAAAATTATGAAATTTTTAATATGGTCCATTATACAGTGCGCTGGAATAAGTGTTACCCCTCCCTATTAACTTATTTATTTTTAGCACATAAGCAAAACGCTCGGACAGGTCGATTTTTAAAACAATCGTAGTATATTCTGGCATCAATGTTTCGAACTTTACGTGAACCCTCTTCAGGTGACAGGCATAGCTTTGATTTTTTTTAAATGGGAAAGTACATCATGTGACACCTCATTTAAAAGCTTTTGAGATACTGATTATAAAAATGTATAATACTTAAATCTTTCTTAAGAGCGTAAGCGTAAAATTTCGGTCGAATTATTTTTAAATGCATTCATTTTTTGCGGATCCTGAGAAAACTAATAAGTATTTTTGAAAGATTTAAACGCATAATGAAAGATTACATTATTACCGAGGGCTGAAAGTCCCTTAAAATAAATAAAAAGTTTTCACTTAAAATAAACAAAAAGTTTCTTTTGAATTATATATTTTAAGTTAAAAATCACTCTTAATTGTCTATTTTTTCACCCCTGTAACTTATTAAAATCATCATTAAAGAAGTTCCCAGGGACTTAAATATTGCGTTTAAATTTTTCAAAAATACTTATTAGTTTTCTCAGGATCCGCAAAAAATGAATGTATTTAAAAATATTTCGACCTGAAATTTTGCGCCTACGCTCTCAAAAAGGATTAAGTATTATACATTTTTGTAATTAGTATCTCAAAAGCTTTTAAATGAGGTGTCACATAATGTACTTTCCAATTTAAAAAAATCAAAGTTATGACTGTCATCTGAAGAGGGATCACGTAAAGTTCGAAACATTGATGTCAGAATATACTATGACTGTTTTAAAAATCGACCTATCCGAGCGTTTTGCTTATGTGTTAAAAATAAATAAGTTAATAGGGAGGGGTAACACTTATTCCAGCGCACTGTATTAAGCCATAACAAGGATCCAGATAAAAAATGAACTTCAGAAATTCGATCAAGAATAGAGTAATCAAGAGCAGCCTTTTTGAAGATGAGGAAATTTCTGAGTAACCAAAGATTCAATCTGCAAATCTAATATCGGATGGTAAAATGTTATGTCAAGTCAACCATCATAGACGAAATTCAAAGGAGACAACTGATCTGGTCTGGTATGGTCATGTACGACGTCAATGGACGACGACAGGCTGCCAAAACAAATTTTAAAATGGACGTCAACGGAAAAAAGGAAGAGAGGAACGCCGAAACAATCTTGGCTAGGCAACATTCAGAAGGCAATGTCGGAAAGGAACCTTCACCCTGACGAATGCAACGACGGACGAAGCTGGAAACTGGCAACCGGAAGACGGAGAACGCTATAAAAAACCGGGATAATAATAAAAATGTTATGTCCACTCTTTTCTTCTTTATTGGATTGTTAATGCTGACTTAATGAAAAAGCTGCAAGCTTTGGAGATGTGGCTTTTTAGGGGAATTATGAAAATACCATGGACCGATCATATTACGAACGAAATGGTGTTGCACCGAATGGAAAAGAAACAGAGAACTTTCGACCATCATTAAAAGGAGAAAGACATAATTTGAAATTAAAAATCACACTAAAGGACATCACACACATCTTATGGAAAATATAATGTCACTCAAATTCAATAAAATTTATACGAATAGATTCGTTTTAAATTAACTGTCAATTCTTATCATTGCGCCAACTCTTAATTATGATTAATTACGGCGCAAATTGCAATTAAAGTTTATCGAAATCACATTTTTGGAGTCTATAAACATGTCAGTTATAATCACTATTGCTCTGGGTGCTATTCAAAACAGCTTAAACCCCGCTGGGCCTAAGCGGATTAGTGAAACTATTATAATAAGATGCTTAAGAGCTCGAGAAGATTTATGTACTAACTATAATTTGGGTATTTTAAAATATTTTTTCTCTCTCTAACTTATGTACCTACCCATTTGATTTCAGATTGATTTATATCAATTTCTGCTCTTATTATTGAAAATTAAGAGTTGGCGCAATGATAAGAATTGATCGTTAAATTGAAACGAATATATTCATATAAATTTTATTGAATTTGAATGACATTATATTTTCCATAAGATGTGTGCGATGTCCCTTAGTTTTTCACCCCTGTAACTTATTAAAATAAACATTATAGAAGTTCTCAGGTACTTATGGCCCTCGCTAATAACGTAATCTTTCATTCTGCGTTTAAATTTTTCAAAAATACTTATTAGTTTTCTCAGGATTCGAAAAAAAAATGAATACATTACGGATAAAGTAAGTAAAAGGGCCGGATCCGGCCCGCGGGCCGGCTTTTGCCCACCCCTGTTATTTTCTTTTGGTATCACATACTGCATGTCAGTGTTTCCATTTCTATAGTTAAAAGCAGTCCAGAGTATTCTTTCGTATTAGTATGGCAGCAAATTCCTCTAGTTTTTCTACCTTCAAGTGGAAAGCACTATTTTTGAGTTACCAATACTCAAGTTTTTTTTTTGTAATTCAGGTTATAAATGATTGTTCTAAGAACCTCCACCATTTTTTTAATAGGATGTATGCCTTCATAATTTTCTTGAAAAAATAAAGATGAGTTTATTTGGAACAGTATTTTATTCTACAGCAGTGTGAAAAATATAGTAATATAAGACAAATTCATATTGAAAACAAAGGATAATAGGCAACGGTATGACATACCGCATGTCAACGTCATGAACCATCCATGTCATTAGTTAAAGGGTAATACTATTAGGTGCTGTTCCCAATCATTTCGCTATCCAAAGATATCGTTTTATTTGAAGCAACTCCATCTTTATTATAAATGAACATGAACATTCCAAATACATACTCTGTTTTTGCCCTACTAATAGGTCTGGATCCCGCGTATGAAAAAAAAGTTGATTAATAGCAAGCTGAAAATTTGTTAATAGCTTAAGGGTGTCTAGTCGGATAAACTTTGATGTATGGGAACACTGTAACCGGGGCAGTTTTAATTGTGGAACAGATTAAAAATTTGGAACGGTCAGACCACGAAAACGGCACATTTATTTTGTCCGACAGAACAGACTTAAACTCTCCGAACAGAGATTAAACTCTCATGCAAAAATCAGACTGCTATTTATCACCTGTCATAATTCCTGTCATTTGACATATTCTACATGTTCCACTCATTAAAACGCCCATTTGGTGAGAAATAGCAGTCTGATTTTTGCATGAGAGTTTAATCTCTGTTCGGAGAGTTTAAGTCTGTTCTGTCGGACAAAATAAATGTGCCGTTTTCGTGTGCTAGAGCTCTTTGAAGATGGCTTCTTGTATATTTAGTTTTTATTAAATGCCTCCAGAATGGTTCTAGTTAGAAAAAGGAAAATTGTTTTTTTTTTAAATTTTTTAAATTCACAAAACGAAAAATTTTCAAATCGATTTTTCTAGAAAACTTTGTATCCTATCGACTTAACGCAAGAGTACCTTTTAGTACTAGAATACCCTACAATTTAATAATCCAGAGTAAAAATACTTAAAAATTATATACAAAAAAATTATGCGATAAAATAACCGTTACCCTACCCAAAGCGGACGCCTATGACCAGTACTAGAAATTCAAAAAGGATGGCATCGATTTATCTCTGGAAGATAAATATGCGTACCAATTTTCGTTTTTCTAAATAGAAGCGTTCTGGAGGTATTTAAGAAAAACTAATTACAAGACGCCATCTTCAAATAGCTCTAGCTCCCTTAGGAAGCATTTTCTGACTAAGTGAACTGGGTTAAATTGTCTTAAAATTATCTAAGGAATCTTCTGTCTTAGTTTGTGGATAGAGTTTCTGGACACCCTGTATATTTATAACGACTAAATACCGAGCCTTGGTGCAAACCTACTTTCACATGAAATTTACCAGTCTCTCCTACACTTGTTCTAACACTAGTTGTTACTCTCTCATACATACCTCTCACAATCTTAAAATATTCGCCGGGGATTCCCTTTTTATTCAGTGCCCACCACAGAATCTCTGTAGGAATTCTATCACATTCTTTCTCAAGATCAATGAATACCATATGAGCGATTGTTTCTTTATTCCTGTATTTTTCTATCAACTGTGTTATAATAAACATTGCATCTTTTGTTGATCTGCCTTGTCTATTAACAGTACTATCATAGAAATATTACGGAGTAAGTATATAAAATTATTAACCAAATGGAATATTTTTATCAATTATTTAGTTTAGATTTGGAATCAACCACAATTGCAAAACATATTCTGTATTTGACGAAATAAAATAGAATTTGATGTCGATATTGATATTGAAAACTAACTATTAAACCAAATACTTACCATTAGGAGTAGTATAATGAGTTTTTTCCTGTTTCCTCATGATTTTCATTGGAATTATTAATAAGAGAGTTTTACTGTCAGGATTGGGTATGTTGAAATGTGTTGTATCAATAAAGGCTCTTCACGTGCTATAATTATTTTTCCGATAGAAACTCGTTAAATTGAGTTGATTTCATGCATCAAATTAAGGCCATGGGTGCATAATTCGCAAATATTTTACGGCTATCCCTACCTTTTCTGTCTTTATATGACAAATTACGTGTAGTAAAATTCACACTGGTATGGATATGTAAATATTACTAGAATGTCATTCTACTTGACAATGTCATAACTAACTTAAAGATATGGCTTTTGAATGTTCTTGGATAACTGTTATTTTTTGTATAATTGCAAATTATTAATTCAGTTAATAAATGTGATAATTTTTTCACTAACTATGTATTCAGTGATTGTAATAATTTATATGTACCTACAACAAAAACTAATGCTCGATCGAGAAAAGATGAAAAGTGTTAAAGTGATCTTTTAATAATATATTGTTACTATGGAACGCTTACAATTTTGAACATCTTTAACAACAAAATACTTGGATCACAGAAATCTTGATGTATTCTCTGCTTCTATCTTCCATAAATAATACACAATTAATAACTTTTTATAAAGTTCACGTCTTAAATCAATTATTCATCAAATACACTATATATCAATATTATTTAATCAACAATTCAAAATATTCCCGATTCATGTCAAATATTTAAAATTGTCACTGATTGTCAGTGTCTGACTGACAATATGCTGACAATGTTCTATTCGACTGAGTGCGTTGTATAACAAAGATAAATTTGGAAAATATTACCACGGACATTGTGTTCATTTTTTTCGAATCCTGAAAAAACCAATAAATATTTTTGAAAAATCTAAACGCAGAATGAAAGACTAAATTATTACCGAGGGCCGAAAGTCCCTTAGATTAAATAAAAAGTTTATTTTGAATGAGATATTTGAAATTAAAAATAACACTAAATTTTCTCTTAGTTTTTTCCCCTGTAACATATTAAAATAAACATTATACAAATTCTCAGGGACTTTCGGCCCTCGCTAATAACGTAATCTTTCATTCTGCGTTTAAATTTTTCAAAAATAATTATTAGTTTTCTCAGGATTCGAAAAAAATGAATCCCCATTTGAATAGCATTGCAGCCGAAAATACGTACCCATCCTCTTAACTATTTTCCTGTAAATAAAATCGAACTAGGAATGCACCTAAAGAATTGTATACCATGATTAGATTGTCATTAAAAAATGCACGGGAAAAATAATTTCCTGTAGTCGGTTGTATACCATTAATCACAAAAAAATTAAAATCGTTTATAAAAGGTATATGTATTTAATTTAAAAAAAATCCCTTTCGGGCTACATCACAGGACGTTTTTAAATAAAGATGTGATCATCAGTACTACTAACAGGTTTATATGTTTAAGCCACCAAAATATATGGGTCAAAACCCTTTAAATGCTATAAAGTTGTAGAAAATTTACATGTTTATAATTATTGATGTATAAAATATTCCTTAATCTTGTTCTGAAGCTATTTTCTTGTGGCATTTTTATAATCAAGTATATTCAAATGGGAAATAAGCCACAATTTTACCTAAAAATGATTTTATTAACGTTTCGACGCCCAAGTCGGGTGTCGTTGTCAAAATATCAAGTCAGAATTTGGTATTAGTTTTGAGAGTAAACTAAATGTAAACCCAAATACTTACGATGTCGGGATAGTATCACGAGGTTTTTCCTGGTTTTCCCTCGTGATTTACTATGGAATCTCTAACGCGAGAATTTCAGTACCACCGTTGCATTTGGTTGTCTTTTTAAAGACAGATCACATGCTATGATTTTTTGTGGCGGCTATTCTTGAGTTGGGATTGATTTCATGTAATCGAATGAACTATCTTTTAGTAAAGTCGTCCCAGGAACGCAACTCATCAATATTGGCAATATCATTTTTAAAGTCGTCTACTTTAAAATGTATAATACGTGTCTGAATTGCCGATATAAATGAGTCAGATTAAATAAATTATTAGAAGAATTTTTTACTAAGCAACAACATTTTTGTTTATTTAATATTATTTTGTATTTTGACAACGACACCCGACTTGGGCGTCGAAACGTTAATAAAATCATTTTTAGGTAAAATTGTGGCTTATTTCCCATTTGAATATACTTGATTATAAAATATTCCTTGATTTTACATCAGGCAACGTAGTCTAGGCGCCAGAGGGGTCACCGTGTCCTTTTCAATTCTGATGGACAAACTCAACGGTTTCTTATGGATTTTTGGCTGCTGATTACGAATTTCTAGGGTTGATTTCGATCCGAGTGGTCAAAAAATTGTTATGAACAATTTAATTGTTTATAAGGCTCTGGCTCATAAACTGAAAGATAAAAAAAAATGTTTCAAATAAAATTTGTTCCTTAATAAAAAACGAAGAAAAAAACATTTACTAAACTTAAATCCAACAATTAGAACTCAAGATATTGTAAAATTAGTGCACAATGCAAATTGCAAATTGTAAAATAAGTATTTTTCGAAGCTTTATCGATCGTAACTCGGCTTCTACGAATGCAAATGAGCCTTAAAAGGTCTCATTTTAAAGCTTAATTAATAGGCTTGTCAACAAAGTTTGTGAAATTACTTTATTTTCATTTGTTTCAAAGTTATACCTGTTTGAAGTTATAATTTTCTTTAAAAAATTGTACATTAATTTGTTTATAAGGATTTCCAGCAAATTTGAGCTATAAATATTTATACTTTAATTAACAATAATGATAGAAGAACTCAAAAGGAACAATTTGAGCTTATGAAAATGTTAAGTTTGTTTGAGTACTTTTTGCGGAAGCATTTTGTGATACTGATACGTTTTTATTAGTTAATTTCATTTTTACAAAATTCATTTATAGATTGCTCGGAGTTATCTATTAAAAAAACCTTAAACTAGCAGAAGAATTTTTGGTAAAGGTTCTGAATAGCTCAGAAAATGTGAAAACTTTTGATGAATTACGCTTTTGTTTATATGACCATGGAGGCGTTTCTCTTGTTGAAGATATGCCACCAACATCGAACTCAATCCAATTGCATATAAAACGAGCATTTTATGTGGTGTACACACAATTAACGTGCCTCGAAGATACTACAAAAGAACTTGACTCACTTGTATATGGATATCATATATGTACAGGGTGATTGATTAGTGTGAGGAAGCTCAGTAGATCTGTTATAGTAAAAATTCCAAAAAAAGTTACCAACAAAAATTGTAGGCAGCTTTAAACTCCACATTTTAAAATTAGTTACAATCTTACAGGGTGTGCCATAAGATGGTGGCAGACCAAACTTATGTTTTTTTTAAATGGAACACCCTGAATTTTATTTTAAATTTGAAATCTGCTTCACTTCCACATCACAACATTGTAAAGTTTTATTATGTTATACCGGGTACTTAAAAAGTTATAGCCAATATTACCTGAAAATCGTATCAAGTTTAACTCCCTGTATAATTAAAAAGGAGTATAGGAACATTGATCTATTGCAACCATAGTTTTTTAATAATTGTTAAAAATTATAAAAAATATTCGTTTTCATAATATTCGTTAAATAAAATACAGGGTAAGTCAAAATGCAAGTACATTATTTTCTTGGTAATTTTTAATATAACACCCTGTATTTTATATCACTATCGAAAAGTACTAATATCGTACTTCAAATTTTATGAAGTACTCCCTTACCTAAAGTTATCAGTTTTCTAGATATTTTTATTGTTCCATCAAAGTATTAATTTGGTAGATATTTTAACGTTTACCAATAATTATTGTGAGTTGGCCATGATTGATTTGTCAGAAACTGACAGTTTGACATTATTGTTTATAATTCAGTAACGAAATAACGACACAGAAAAGAAAACAATTTATTTTAAATAAAATTTATAAAAAATAACCGACGCAAAATTTAAAAAAAAATAACAACACAAAAAAATAAAAAACAACCGTAATTTTAACTTATCTTACTTAAGTAAGGTGTTCAAAATGACCTCCCAAAACATCTATGCATACTTGAAAGCGGTCATTGAAAGAGTTGCTTACATTACTAAGCATTTGTAATACAATCATAAGAAATATTTTGAAATACAATTCGGATTCTATTTTTCATATCATCTCTTGTTGTTGCAGGTATTTTATATACTTCGTTTTTAACGTAACCCCAAAAAAATGAGTCCATTTTATTGAACTCTGGTGACCTTGGGGGCCACCTTACTGGTCCATCCTTTCCGATCCATCTTTCACCAAACTGATAATTAAGTTAACCACGTACTAATTCGTTGTGGTGCGCAGGAGCACCGTCATGTAGAAACCACATTTGTTTACGTATATTAAGTGGAACCTCTTCTAATAATATCGGTAACTGATTTACAAAAAAATCTAAATAAATCTCACCATTTAAATTATCTTCAAAAAAATATGGTCTTACTACATGGTTACCGACGATACCTCCCCACACATTTAGAGACCATCTTGTTTGACTATGTGTTACTATGTGGTATGGATTACTTGTTGAATAGTAGTGAAAGTTATGCCTATTAACAGAACCGTTTCGATGGAATGTAGCTTCATCACCAAATAGGACATAATCAAAAAAATCTCTCTGCTCATTAATTTTTTCTAAAACCCATTCACAAAATACTATTCAAACTGTCAGTTTCTGACAAATCAATCATGACCAACTCACAATAATTATGGGTTAACGTTAAAATATCTACCAAATTAATACTTTGATGGAAAAATAAAAATATCTAGAATACTGATAACTTTAGGTATAGGGAGTACTTCATAAAATTTGAAGTACGATATTAGTACTTTTCGATAGTGATATAAAATACAGGGTGTTATATTTAAAATTACCAAGAAAATAATGTACTTGCATTTTGACTTACCCTGTATGTGATTTAACGAATATTATGAAAACGAATATGTTTTATAATTTTTAACAATTATTAAAAAACTATGGTTGCAATAGATCAATGTTCCTATGCTCTTTTTTAATTATACAGGGAGTTAAACTTGATACGATTTTCAGGTAATATTGGTTATAACTTTTTAAATACCCGGTATAACATAATAAAACTTTACATTGTTGTGATGTGGAAGTGAAGCAGATTTCAAATTTAAAATAAAATACAGGGTGTTCCATTTAAAAAAACATAAGTTTGGTCTGCCACCATCTTATGGAACACCCTGTAAGATTGTAGCTAATTTTAAAATGTGGAGTTTAAAGCTGCCTACAATTTTTGTCAATAACTTTTTTTTGTAATTTTTACTGTAACAGATATACTGAGCTTCCTCACACTAATCAATCACCCTGTAGATAACGAAACTCTGAATCCCCAAAAAGTTTTAATTTTAATGTCTTCAAGATCAGATTTACCACCATGTATCTGTAAAAATTGCTCTAAGAACTTATGCGGATGTAAAAAAGCTGAAATTCCCTGTATATCTCGATGCAGATGCATGAAAGAAAATGTTTGTAAAAATAATAGATATTAATAAATAATATCAAATTTCTTTTTAGTTATATTATATAAACAGTAAATAGTTATAAGCATTAAAAATATATACAGTAAAATGTTTACTTTTTCATAGTATATTTTTATTGCATACATAACGTTTTGTTTGCATATTAAAAAAGTCGATTTACTTTGGCGTATAACAAATAAAACTTCACGTAATTATTCTTCCCACTTTATTCACGAATTTAGTCGTTAAAAAGCGTAATTTTAAAAATTGTTTTTATAAACCGCATGAATCACATTGTTAAATTGAATTAATCAGAGAATCTACCCACAATTCTGGGTGCAGTGAAATTGTTAGCTAAAAATAAACTTTCTGCCAAAACAACTGGATGTGTTTTGCATTGTTTGCTTTGAAATTTTTTGGTGATATATTAAGATTAACGATGAATGAAATTATTCAGTTTATTTGCTATTCAAATAGTGTGCTAATGTTCTGATAATGATGACGAATTTAACATTAATAAAATCTGTTTCGAAGAGTACTTTAGGCCACATACTTATATTCTGCGCATTTATAATATTCTAAAGCTAGAAGTTTTAGACTATGGCATTTAGCACGAAATTAATCGGTTTTTAAATAGAGAACCTGGAATCTTGCAACTTTTTGCATTATGTTATTATGTTATGTTAATGTGCATAAAATGCATCCAAATGTGCATAAACATGTCAAAATAAGTGTATTAAGGGCCTGGTTTTTTACTCAGGGTTTTTTGGGATGAATACGCAATCAGAAACTACCACCGAAGCACCTGGTGCCTAGGTTCACTGCTATGGCATCACTGCTATGCACCTGGTGCCCACAACTCCCACAAACTCCAGAAGATAACATGCCTTAGCAATGACCTTGTCACCTGGTGGCCCGGATTCAGTTCTGATGGAGTGTTCGTATTCAGCGACTCTAAAAATCGCCTAGTAATCTGTTTGCATGCATTCAGTGCCGAAAACCTTTAAACTCCAGGACCTGATGGTCCGTAGTAGTGACCTTGGGCACCAGGTGCTCCGGAGGTCGGTTCTGATAGTGAATTCTTCTTCAGTAACCCAAAAAAAACCCTCCCTGTAATCTGTTTGCATAAATTTAGTGCGGAAATCTCTCGAAACTCCAGAAGATGACGTAATCCTAGACACCAGGTGCTCCGGGTTTTGATGGCATATTCGTTTTTAGCAACTCCAAAAACCCCGCGAGTAATCTGCATCAGTTGAATGCCGAAAACCCTCGAAACTCCAGAAGGTAACGTTTTTATCCGTAACTTTTTTATTTTTTATCTTAAAAAATTTGGTAAACAAGAATTTTGTAGGTTTTTACAAAATCTATAAGGCTATTAATATTAAATCCTTTTAAAACCCTCAGTCACAAAAAGAGGTGACATTGAAAGGGTTGGTAAAGGTGGTTTTTGCATGTTATTATAAGTTTTAATTGTCAATAGCTCACTCAATTTTTGCAAACCAAGTTCGTGGGAATTAAATAAGCTACAATTTCATATTTAAATATTTTGTCGTATCTCTGATGCTAATCTTTCTATTCTGAAGAAAAGGGCATTTTTTATAGATCGGGCCGTATCGTCGCCCCCGCTAGCAAAATTATTCCGATTCGATTTTTTTGCACAAACTTACTCATAAAGAGGTCCTTATAACATATCAACAGGGTGCCGGGCGGTGCCGTGGTCGAAAAATTGTTTAAACAATTTTTTTTAACAAATTCACAAAAATAACTTTTTCATTTCGACCAATTTTTTTTTGATAATCTGGGTCATTCTGTGCAAAATAGGTCTCTTATCATTTTTCTCTAAAATTGACTGTTGTCGAGTTATATGCGATTAAAAATTTGAAAAATGCGAAACTGACCATTTTCAAGGCTTAATAACTCGATTAAAAATTATTATTATGGAATTCAAAAAGTGACCAAATCAATTTTCAAACCCCTTTCTCAAGGTTCTGAAGAGATTTGTATCATTATTTTATTACAAAGCTGTTATTTTTAATTATTAACAATTAACGATATAGTCCAGGATGTATCGTCGCCCCCGTTAGTGAAATTATTCCGATTCGATTTTTTTGCACAAACTTACTCAAAAAGAGGTACTTATAACATATCCACAGGGTGCCAGGCGGTGCCGTGGTCAAAAAATTGTTTAAACATTTTTTTTAAACAAATTCACAAAAATAATTTTTTCACTTCCAGAAATTTTCTGAGCAAAAAAGATATCTTGTGATTTTTCTCTAAAATTGATTGTTGTCGAGTTATACGCGATCTAAAATTTGAAAAATGCGAAAATGGCCATATAACTCCACAACAACAATCAATTTTAGAGAAAAATCACAAGAGACTTTTTTCGCTCAGAATAACCCAAATTATCTAAAAAAAATCGTTCGCAATCACAAAATTATTTTTGTGAATTTGTTTAAAAAAATTGTTTAAACAATTTTTGGATAACGGCACCGCCCGGCACCCTGTGGATGTGTTAAAAGGACCTCTTTTTGAGTAAATTTGTAACTAACGGGGGCTACGATACAGTTGGACTATTCGCGGTGTGCAAGTACTTGGAAGGGGAAACGAGAAACGACCCTGCGCGAGTCGCGGAGAAATATTGCAACTATCTTAAATAATTCATATTGTCAATTGAAATTGTCAAATTGACGTATATTTCATACCTTCTGTCAATGAAGCAGAAAAATTATATATTGCTCCACAATATTGATATGATATGCAATTATTATATAAAGGTAAATTTAATTAATTTTATTTTGCTTGCAGTACTGCATTTTAATAACTAATTTTATTTACTACATACAATTGTTCACGTTTTCATAACATAACCTGAATCTTATTTTTTCTTCTTATTATTTTTTTGGACTATGGCCTTGACAATTATCCAGTAACCAGGACTAATATAATTGGCCAATATAATTAAAAGTGCGAATTTTAGTATAGAGCGTAGAAATAGGGGTCGCTTTGCCGAACTTGCACGGTCCCAATAGCGCTAATTGTTAATAATTAAAAATAGCAGCTTAGTAATAAAATAATGACAAAAATCTCGTCAAGACCTTGAAGAAGGGGTTTGAGACTTGATTTAGTCATATTTTGAATTTCAAAATAATAATTTTGAATCGAGTTATTAAGCCTTTAAAATAGCCATTTTCGCATTTTTCAAATGTTTAATCGCATAGAACTCGACAACAGTCAATTTTAGAGAAAAATGGCAGGAGACCTTTTTTGCTCAGAATGACACAAATTATCTAAAAAAAATTGTTCGAAATGAAAAAATTATTTTTGTGAATTTGTTTAAAAAAATGTTTAAACAATTTTTCGACCACGGCACCGCCCGGCACCCTGTGGATATGTTATAAGGACCTCTTTTTGAGTAAGTTTGTGCAAAAAAATCGAATCGGAATAATTTTGCTAGCTTGGGCGACGCGCGACGATACTATCCGGTCTATTACCAAACTACAAAAACTCGTTATTCACTTTTAACTAATTTTTTTTAAACTAATCATTCTAAGCTGATCAAACTTCTAGGACCTATTAATATAATAATACATAAATAAAGAAGACCAAATCAGGTCAATGACTAATTTTAATTAGGGTGGTGATTAGGGGGTTGTTTCCGATCAATGTTTGCTGAAAGAAAATAGGGACTAACATTATTTTCATTATAAGTCACTTAATTTTTGAACTAGAGACTTTTTTTTTATTAGTGGAGATACATGTTTTTAAATACTTTAAATTAGTTTAAACAAGTTATCCTCGAAAAATGCATAGTTTTCCCGTCTTTTGACTTTGAAACTACAATATTTAGCATTTGACGAAGAAGAGATAACATATAATAAAGTATAGCTCGGTTATTATTGATCTAAGAAACTTAAAAAAAAACGGTTTTGTTGATTTTTTTAAAAGGTACATTTTTGTTAAGTAAAGTTGTTTTGAATTAACGAAAACTTTTTGAGTTATTAGCGAAAACTGATTAAAAACATTTTACATTTTTTTCGATATAAAACTAACGCTTTCGACAGCGAATAAATCGAAAGCTATTAATTTTATCAAAAAAAATGTATAGAACGTTTTTTACTTATAATGAATGTTTTTACCAACTTTTGTGGTCAAAATATAATAAAAAATTTCTACCCTCGAGATGGGGTAGCAACTACCACCATGGTAAAAGCGCCTTTTGGTATCATAAAGATTTTGATCCTTGGACTATCCACTACTTATTCTCAAATTTTCAAGCACATCGATCCATTTTGTAAAAATTGCGAGGTTTTGTCCTATTTTAAGCTTCATTACTTGGACTATAACAGTACAACGTTTAGGCTTGAAGCTGTTCGTTAACTACTAAATGATAACATAAAAAATTTTATCTGATATTTTTCAAATGTACCAAGGATTTTATTATTAATTTATATTTTATTATTAATATAAAATAATATAAAAATATTTCGATTTGTTGTACATATTAGTTCAGAAAGTTTTCCTTAATCTGACTTTTATGAAAATTGCCACCGTATGAGTATCGGTTTGGAATCCCTGCTTTTTCATTGCAGGTTAATTCTTGTTGATATTATTTTGCGACTGTCTATGCTGCATTCAATAAATATATTCCTCGATATTTTTGTTACAATTTTTCTTACATACATCCTTGCTTAAACATTCTTACTCTTAAATAATAGATATTTACCTACTCCGATGTTTTTGTATACTTTTCGTCAAGATATAAGAAATTTGACCTGACGCTGGTGGGATGTCCCTACCGATTTAGTATCATAATAAATAGTTGACGTTACTAATCCCTCAATTGTCTTTGCGACGGGTGGCAATAGTTTTGGAACAGCTACTAGGGCCGTACTTTATGTTATTTACAGAACTGACTCGTTACCTATCAATGCAAATAAATTATTAAAATTAAAATTTCTAGACAATGTATTAAAAATTTTGTTTACTGTAGACGAATTAGTTTAGTCATCTGAAATTAACTTGCTTGGAATCAATTACAAATGATCACAAACAATTTTTATGTCCAATGCGCTCATTACGTGAATTTTATGGAGTTAGATTATAATGTGTTTTATATCGTTTTCACTTTAAACAAAATGGACTTCCGATAATGCAGCTTTCTATCTTTAAATAAAAAAATTAAAGAATCATTAGAAAGAGCATTAGTTAAAGATAAGATATACCTCTAATTATTATTCTATAGCTTTACACATAATTCTCGTGCTTATAGGTATTTAGGTAAAATTAAGTATCATTTATTTATCCAGAAAACATACATTGTGGAACATTATGAAAGGGGGGCAAACATATTTAAGTTTGACATTTGCACATTCAGGCAGTTATTTTCTTGCATTTAGATAGAAGGTTAGATCGCGAGTATTCAAGTAAAATGTCTGAAGTCGGTGAAACTAGTGCTAAGTCTAAAACACGTGTACATTTATCTGATGATGCCAAAGAAATTATTAGGAATGTTTATCAAACTGTGAAAGAAGATAATCCAAATCCAGAAGACGGTAAATTCCTCATCAAGACAACATCTCGACTGACAAGGATGCCATATACAACAGTGTGGAAAATTGTTACGAATAGAATTCAACCTCGTAAAAAGCGGAGTGACTTTTCTACACATAAAGCAGTAAATGAAAAAGATGCTGAGGTAATTAGAAGAGCAATTTACAATTTATATTCAAAGAACCTAGTTCCAACGCTTAGTATGATCTACGATCAACTTGTTAAAGACTATTCCATTACGTATTCGCCTTCAACTTTATCAAGATGTTTGAATTATCAAGGTTTTCGATACAAGAAAATTAATAAGCGATCATCAATAATGGATTCTCCTCGTCTAATTAAATAAAGAAATGAATACTTGGATGCTATATCTAAATTTAGAGATGAAGGAAGACCGATATTTTATCTAGATGAAACATGGTTCGATACCCACGATACTGCTCAAAAAGGTTGGACAGACGATTCTATTAAATGTGCACCCAATTATCCAATTAATAGAGGTCAGCGAATAATTATTCTACATTGGATCCAAAAATGGCTGGCTTGGAGGGGAAAGTTTTTTACTATCGGCAAAAAACATTAAAGATTCAAAGCTGGACTACCATGAAAATATGACGAGTAGCTCGTTTAACCCTAGGATGCATACGCAAATTTTTCTACGTTATGGCATAACATGAGTCTCGCAGACTCGCTTTGTAAATAAAGTACTATAATAGATATTTTCTTTAATTGTTGTCAAATATTTATTTAATGTTTGTTTATTTATAATAATATAAGCATAAACAAATAATAAATACCTGGAAAGGAACTACTCAATACAATTCTTGCATATTAAAACACTGTGTTCTTTGCAAATTGGACATTTACACTTCTGACAAATTTGTGTCCTCATTCTTGCAATGTGTGAAGGGCACTCGGAACATCTCCTTTTCTTTCTATGAGCCAAATCTATCCCTAAATTTTCTTGAGGAAACTCGATAAAATTACCCATATGTCTTCGGATTGTGTTTGTAAGTTTAGGGTTTCTAGCCCTTCTTTTCATAAATGGTAAAACTAACTCATTTACTAAATCTTTGAGAAAGTATCGTCTTTTATTTGTTTTTCCTGCAGCAAAATTTTTATTTTGATTTGTATAAAGGAAAAACGCGTTAAGAGCTGCTACATCCATAATATTGTACCAAACGACAAGAGGCCAACGTCTAGTTTGACGCTTTACCGTGTAGTTACCGATCATCTGGTCCATTTTATCAACCCCACCTTTTGTTTGGTTGTAAAATTTAATAATTTCGGGCTTCTTTGCTTGACTCTCAATATCTACAGATTGATTATGGTGCGTTGAACTAAGAAGAATGACAGCTTTATTTTTCTTTGGCACGTAACTTACCAAAGTCAAATTATCATTGAATCCAAAAATAGAGGAAAAAACGCATCTTTCTTTTGAAGCTTAAAATTCGTAGGGGATCTCTTTCTTATTTTTTCGTAATGTCCGAACACAAGTTATTCCTATAGACAGTAAATGCTGTGCTAAATGGATGCTAGTAAAAAAGTTGTCAATTGTCAAGTTGCGACCAGAATTTTTTATGGAAGCGGTCAAGGACCTTACAACATTTTCCCCTACATTTTGTTGAATATTTTCACCAGGTTGACGACCTAAGTATATCTGCCCATCAACTGCATATCCTGTTTCACTTTCACAAAGCCAAAAAAGTTTAATGCCGTATTTTGCAGGTTTCGATGGCATGTATTGAATAAAATTACAACGACCTCTAAATGCAAGTAACTGTTCGTCAATGATTACATCCAATTCTGGTACCATAACTGTTCGGCACTGTTTCACAAACAACTCCCATACATACCGGACATAAGTAAATTTGTCAGTTTCCAACCTAGTTGAACGTGTTCGTCGGTCGTCAAATCGTATGAATCGTCTTATATTTTCAAAACGATTTACTGCCATTGTAGCTTTATACAGTGGATTTGATGATTTATCTAAGAACAACTCTCTGACAGGCGTATCCCAGTTCTTTTCGACACCAGCCAGTAGCAGCAGGCCAAAAAATGCGTTCATTTCGTCTTTTTCAATTTTTGGCCATACCTTTCCCTTGGCCTCCAATATTCGGTTGGCTTCTCTATTGGTACATATTATTATTTCTTCAACCATTTCAGCAGTCACAAATTTATCCCAAGCATTTTTCGGAGACATTTCGTTTCTTACTTTCGGTCCAGCCGTGAAACGATATAGATTGTGAATTTTTGTTCTTTCTTGCAAAGGAGGCGTGGATCTCCATTCAAAATTGTTTCTGCTAATAAATGATGTACTTGCTGTTTCAATTGTTAAATTATTTTGATTCAAGTTCATATCATCACTACTCGAAGAATTTTCGGAATACTCGTCTGAACTATGTTTGTATACTGCAGGCTGCTCGTATTCTTGATTAGCTTCCGATACTTCACTTTCACTAGTTATGGAATCGTTGTCATCCTCCTCATACCACGTACGTAAGATTTCCTCATAACTATTATCGTTGGGGTGAACGGATCTTTTTCTACTCGAGGATGCCATAATGCTGGCCTGAAAATATAGAGTATTTTACTTGAAAGCCAAGTTTTTGCATTTGAAAATACAATTTTTGTATACTACTTCTGTTTTGATAATCTGTAAAAACAAAAACACAGAAGTATGTCGCGAAAGAGCACTCGTTATATAACATGATTCTCCTTTTTTGATGAAATGTGTGAATGAATTTTTGTATACTACTTCTGTTTTGATATCTGTAAAAACAAAAACACAGGAGTCTATCGCAAAAGAGCACTCATTATATAAAATGATTTTTCTAAGAAGTGAGCCCAAAAAATATTTATCAATATTTATTATCAATTTTCTACTACCTCACTTATAAAAATAAATTTTACTTTTTTATAAAAATAAAATTTTGGATGAAACTATTGACCAAGTAATAAAATAATTCAAATTAGTGCATTTACTTGAATAATGATGCGAATAACACAAATATAAACTATGAAAGCAGACAACGTACTCGTACTAACGCTAATACCTTGACACTTCAAAACGTGACTAAATTCCTTTTTCTTAGCTTTACAGTTTAGGCAATAGATAAATATGCGTAATGGAATACTACCGAAGGATCGCGGTGATTCACGACAAACCTTTGACCACTAATTCAATAAGAGTCTCCCGGACTCATGGTATGCATTATGGGGGTATGAATGGAAATTATTTTTTTTTCAGTTTTTTTGTGCATACTATTTAAATTTTTATACACTAACAAACAGTCATACATGTCAAAAACGAATTCCTAAATCGGCAATGATTGGTATGGATTTAATCACATTTTACGAAGATGTAAATGTACGCTCGAGTCTCTTAGACTCATGTTATGCATCCTAGGGTTAAGGAATGGTTTGAAAAGAAGGTGTTGCCAAATTTGCCTCCAAAAGTGTAATTGTAATGGATAACGCAACGTATCACAGCGAACAAATTAGAAAAATCCCCGGTGTAGTTTCGACAAAAAAACAGATGTCTGATTTTTTGTATGACATTGATTTGTACTTTGAAGAAACATATACAAAAAAAGAAATGTTGGAAGTTCTTCACACAAAAGTGTTTGAGAAACAATTTGTTATAGACGAATTAGCCAAACGTGATGGTCATAATGTATTGCGATTACCTCCTTACTACTGTGTCTTCAACCCCATTGAATTAATCTGGAGCCAACTTAAGGAAAGTTTACGGCGAAACAACTGCTGTCCCAAATTTAGTAGCGAATCGGTGTCACATGTTGTAGAAGAAATAAAAAAGATTTCCCCAACACTGTGGCAAAATTGTGTTTCACATGTTATAAAAACGGAAGATCATTACAGAACATTAACCTCACATATTAAACCAATAATTATAACATTAGATAACGATTCTAGTGAAGATGACAGCGATAGTGACATAGAGTTGTAATTTGTATTTATTTTTTTCCGTCTAAACTTCAAATTTTATTTTTCTATGTTATTTTCTATGTTATTTTTTATTATGTTATCTTTTTAATTCTGATTTTTGCTACCACTCTTTTAATCTTTTATTGTTATTATCATTAATTTCCTTAATTTCTTTAATTTGTTCATTTCTCTTATTTCATTGTACATAAAATTGTAAAAATTGTAAAAATTATTGTAAAAATGGATAAAACAACTTCAAAAAGTCATGATAATTCACATAGAAAACGAAGTCCACCAAAAGAATCTCATCAGTAATTTTTCGGAATCCTTTCTTCAATTTTATGAGTTTCGTAGATTCCATACACAAAATTTATCAGTAAATGAATTAGTGAGAAGAGCAGCCCAAATTTGAAGACAGATGAGCGAAAATATTTGATTCCTTTTTGTAAACTTGAAGATAAATTAATGTAGTTTAATATAATCAAAATTTAACCCTCACGCACAAGTTGTAGTCCATGTGACAAACAACTTCAGTGAGGAACTGGGTTTATTTATAATGTTATTATTTGCTACAAATAAACTCTATCCCAGATTTAGCCATACGGCTCACACTTCCTGTAAGGGGAAAATTGACTCATCCCAGATACCTACGGTATCAAAAGGATTGAGCTCTGGTGGGACTCTTTCCATGTTATCGAGCCCTAGGTGACTTGGTATGCTGGAGTATCTCCCAGAAATTTTCGTACACATCTGGCCGTCGCGAGTAGTACAGCTTTCTGCATGGTCTTATAAAGGTGTTCATTTAGACCCAGCTTTTTTATGTTTTCGAGGAGGTTCTTCGGAATGACTCCAGTAGTAGACATAATAATAGGTATCGTCTGGGTACTTTGCATTCTCCATTGTCTTCGTATTTGAATTTCCAGATCTCTGTACTTGGCGATCTTTTCAGTAAATTTACTACGTAGATTATTGTTGTTAGGTATCGCCACATCAATCAATGTTGTTTGTCTTGTTAATTTATTAACTAGTACGAGATCTGGTCTATTATGTGCCACTGTTTGGTCTGTGAGCACAGTACGGTCCCAGTATAGCTTGTAGTTGCCATCCTCAAGCATACTCTCAGGGACGTATTGATAATATGGGAGATGGTCCGTTTGGAGAAGTCCCAGCTTGATAGCTATCTCTTGATGAAGGATTTTTCCCACTGCGTCATGCCGTTCCTTGTATTCAGTTGCAGCAAATGCCTGGCAGCCCCCTGTAAGATGTTGGATGGTTTCTTGGGTTCGGCATCCATATCGGCATTTGTCGTTCTGGATCTGAGGGTCTTTGACGATGTGTTTCAGGTAATTTTTAGTTGGTATTACCTGATCCTGAATGGCTAGTATTGAACCTTCTGTTTCAGGGAACATCTTACCCGATGTCAACCAATAGTTCGACGCTGTATTGTCGACATAGTCTTGGCTGACCTCATTGGGATGTCGCCCGTGCAGAGGTTTGCCCATCCAGGTGCGCAGTTTTTCGTCCTTAGTAAGGTGGTTTATGCGCATTTCTGGTTCCCTCAGCTTGATCGGTGTTGTGTCATCTACTGCGCAAATGGCGCGGTGTAGATTAGATGTCTCAGCCTGCATCTGAAAATAAGTTCTTAAATTAGCAATCTGTTTATCTAATTGCTCACCTATATCCATAAGTCCTCTTCCTCCTAGATACCGGGGTAATGTCGTTCGTTCTACTGCACTTTTAGGGTGGTGTTTTTGTGCCTTTTTCAGGTGTGTTCTTACTTTTCGCTGAAGGTGTTCTATATCCGTTTTTGTCCACTTAACAATACCAAATGAATAGCTAAGCGCGGAACAAGCGTAGGTGTTTAGTGGCTTAAACAAATTTTTACTGTTAAGTTGTGAACGAAGCAGCTGTTTTACCCTTCGTATAAACTCAGTAGTTATCTCAGTTTTCATTTGCTTATGGTCAATTTTCCGCGCCTGCTTTACACCAAGATATTTGTACATATCGTTTTCGCCCATGGCCTCGATGTTCTGGCCATTTTGCATATCGAATCCACCGGGCTGTACCTTTCCTCTGACTATATTCAAAACACGGCACTTGTCTAGTCCGAAGTGCATGCTTATATCATTAGAGAATGTTTCTACAGTTTTTAGCATCTGTTCTAGGTGTTCTCGAGTGGAAGCCATTAATTTCAAATCATCCATATACAACAGATGATTGAGCTTCGCTACCACAGTATTATTGTTTCTAATGCTAAAACCTGAGTCAGTGGAGTTTAATAGCTGGGAAAGGGGGTTCAAAGCTAAGCAGAACCACAATGGACTCAACGAGTCTCCTTGAAACAGGCCACGGTTGATTGCGATATTTTCGGTTTCGATATTGTTTTCACCGGGTATTTGGAGGTGAATTTTAGTCTTCCAATCTCTCATTATATGCCTTAAAAAGGTCACTATGTTATCATCGACTTTGTATATTCTTAATATATCTATAAGCCATTCATGCGGTACTGAATCAAAGGCCTTCTTATAGTCAATAAAAGCAGTAAAAAGGTTCCTTTTTTTTGTGAATGCCTGGTTAGAAATGACTGAGTCGATGATAAGTTGTTCTTTGCAACCCATGGAACCCTTAGCGCATCCTTTCTGTTGAGGCTCTATGATATTGTTTAGAGCACAGTGTTGGTAGATACGCCGGGTTACACAGGATGTGACCAATTTATACAAAGTTGGAAGACAAGTAATTGGGCGGTACTTGGATGGATCTTGGGTGTTATTTTGATCCTTTGGTATTAAATAAGTAGTTCCCTGAGTTAGAAATGATGGTATTTCCTGCGGATTAGAGATAACATGATTAATTAATGTTGATAAACAATCATGAATACACCAAAACTTTTTAAGCCAGAAGTTCTGAACTCCGTCTGGTCCAGGGGATTTCCAGTTATGAAGCTCTTTGATGACATTTGAGACCTCTTCAGTCGTGAATGGTTCGTAGTTAGCAGTAACGTAGTGGTGACAGTTGTACGTCGTATCTTCTATCCATCCAGCATTGTTGTTAAAAGCAGCTGGTGTGGAAAGTTGATTTCCCCAAAACTCATGAATTTCTTCTTGGCTTGGGTAAGTCTTGTCGGCACTTTCTACGGTGGAATTGAGTTTTCGGTAGAACGTCTTCTCGGAATTTTCAAAAAGTGCATTGTCGCTTTTTCGGTTGTTACTAACTTTGTACCTCCTTAGTCGCCCTGAATAGACGGAGAGTTTTTGTTTTAATGTATCGAGACACTGTTGGGCTGTGTTATTGTCTGGATCGTATCTCGAGTGTCTTGCAGTATTCCGCATTATTTCTTCAGTTCTCCTAATGACTTTTCTACTTGGTACTCCTCGTAAATATTCTGTGACTTGGCCAATATCCCTACGCAGTAATTCAATCTTCCCTTGCAGTCTTTTTTCCCAGGGTGCAATTCTGTTACCAGTTCTTCCGTTATTAGTACCCCGTCGTGTTCTGATCTTAATGCCCATTACATTAGCAATTGCTGTTGCTGCACAGTAGATGAGCATATGCAAATATTCTAATGTGTGAGCTTCTACGACGTAATTGGGTAGGACTTCAGTGTTCACAATTTGTAACAGCGCACCTAGTTTCTTACAAGAGTTAATTCTTGGTAGCGGTGGTCTGCTAAGTGGGTTTGTTCCATTAAACTCTTGTACGGCGCGAGCCATTTCGTTTACTAGGCTATCACGTAACTCGTTGTTTTCCTGCGGTGTATTATCAGGTTGAGTTTCTGGTATGGGAAGCTCAGGAATCTGCTCATCAGGGATTTCATTAGGGACTTGATCTAAAATTAGCCCTTGATTGTTAATCTCCCGTTCGACTTCGCTTTTGATGGTATCGCGTCTAGCCTCTGGGATAAGATTATTTCTGATGATTACCCGGTATTGATCTGATACTCTTTGCTCCGATACTTGAATATCTGGGTACTCTCTGCAAAATTCGGCATACAGCTGTTGTCTGTAGCCGATCGTTTCTTGACCGAGGTTTGTCACCTTGTAGTAGAAGCGCAAAATGTTTTCATTAATGGACGCAGTCCATTTCATGCGCTGCCTCGGTCGTCCCGCTTGAGTGAGCGCCGGCTGAGGTTCCAGCGCAGCACCTTCGGCGGGTGGAGCTCTTGCTGTTGTTTGGCTCACTTGTTGTTGTTGTTGTTGGGCTGTAGCTGTTTGTATGACAGGGGCCCGCCTCCTCAACACCCTGCCACCGACGTCCCGCATGCTGTCACGTCCAGCGCCGGCTCCAGACGTGCCCTGGCGATCCCCAGGCAGCGATCCTAAACATAAATCATAATTCTCCATATTAATGGGTTTGCATTTTATACCTACTGCCAGGTGTCAGTTTTTGTTCCACGGCAAGTATCCCTGCTACTCTCTGGGTACTGGCGCTACGAATACCCAGAAAGCATCCCCCATTCGCAGGGGGCCGCGCCTGATAGAAGAACTGACCAAAAACTCCCACAGGATTAACTATTATTAAATAAACTCTATTATTATTATTATTATTATCCAGATTTAGCCATACGGCTCACACTCCCTCTAAGGGGAAAATTGACTCATCCCAGATACCTACGGTATCAAAAGGATTGAGCTCTGGTGGGACTCTTTCCGTGTTATCGAGCCCTAGGTGACTTGGTATGCAGGTGTATCTCCCAAAAACTTTCGTACACATCTGGCCGTTGCGAGTAGTACAGCTTTCTGCATGGTCTTGTAAAGATGTTCATTTAGACCCAGCCTTTTTATGCTTTCGAGGAGGTTCTTCGGAATGACTCCAGTAGTAGACATAACAATAGGTATCGTTTGGGTACTTTGCATTCTCCATTGCCTTCGTATTTGAATTTCTAGATCTCTGTACTTGGCGATCTTTTCAGTGAATTTACTACGTAGATTATTGTTGTTAGGTATCGCCACATCAATTAGTGTTGTTTGTCTTGTTAATTTATTAACTAGTACGAGATCTGGTCTATTATGTGCCACTGTTTGGTCTGTGAGCACAGTGCGGTCCCAGTATAGCTTGTAGTTGCCATCCTCAAGCATACTCTCAGGGACGTATTGATAATACGGGAGATGGTCCGTTTGGAGAAGTCCCAGCTTGATAGCTATCTCTTGATGAAGGATTTTTCCCACTGCGTCATGCCGTTCCTTGTATTCAGTTGCAGCAAATGCCTGGCAGCCCCCTGTAAGATGTTGGATGGTTTCTTGGGCTTGACATCCATATCGGCATCTGTCGTTTTGAACCTGAGGGTCTCTGATGATATATTTCAGGTAATTTCTGGTTGGTATAACCTGATCCTGAATGGCCAGTAATGAACCCTCCGTTTCAGGGAACATCTTTCCTGATGTCAACCAGTAGTTCGACGCTATATTGTCGACATAATCTTGACTGACCTCATTGGGATGTCGCCCGTGCAAAGGTTTACCCATCCAGGCGCGCACTTTTTCGTCCTTAGTAAGGTGGTTTATGCGCAGTTCTGCTTCCCTCAGTTTGATCGGTGTTGTGTCATCTACTGCGCAGATAGCGCGATGTAGAGTAGATGTCTCAGCCTGCATCTGAAAATAAGTTCTTAAATTAGCAATTTGTTTATCTAATTGCTCACCTATATCCATAAGTCCTCTTCCTCCTAAATACCGGGGTAATGTCGTTCGTTCTACTGCACTTTTAGGGTGGTGTTTTTGTGCCTTTGTGAGGTGTGTTCGTACTTTTCGCTGAAGATTTTCTATATCCGTTTTTGTCCACTTAACAATACCAAATGAATAGCTAAGCGCGGAACAAGCGTAGGTGTTTAGTGCCTTAAACAAATTTTTACTGTTAAGGTGTGAACGAAGCAGCTGTTTTACCCTTCTTATAAACTCAGTAGTTATCTCAGTTTTCATTTGCTTATGGTCAATTTTCCGCGCCTGCTTTACTCCAAGATATTTGTACATATCGTTGTCGCCCATGGCCTCGATGTTCTGGCCATTTTGCATATCGAATCCACCGGGCTGTACCTTTCCTCTGACTATATTCAAAACACGGCACTTGTCTAGACCGAACTGCATACTAATATCATTAGAAAATGTTTCTACAGTTTTTAGCATCTCTTCTAGGTGTTCTCGAGTGGAAGCCATTAATTTCAAATCATCCATATACAACAGATGATTGAGCTTCGCTACCACAGTATTATTGCTTTTAATGCTAAAACCTGAGTCAGTGGAGTTTAATAGCTGGGAAAGGGGGTTCAAAGCTAAACAGAACCACAATGGACTCAACGAGTCTCCTTGAAATAATCCCCGGTTGATTGCGATATTTTCGGTTTCGATATTGTTTTCACCAGGTATTTGGAGGTGAATTTTAGTCTTCCAATCTCTCATTATATGCCTTAAAAAGGTCACTATGTTATCATCTACTTTGTATATTTTCAATATATCTATTAGCCATTCATGCGGTACTGAATCAAAGGCCTTTTTATAGTCAATAAAAGCAGTAAAAAGGTTCCTTTTTTTAGTGTATGCCTGGTTAGAAATGACTGAGTCGATGATAAGTTGTTCTTTGCAACCCATGGAACCCTTAGCGCATCCTTTCTGTTGAGGCTCTATGATATTGTTTAGAGCACAATGTTGGTAGATACGCCGGGTTACACAGGATGTGACCAATTTATACAAAGTTGGAAGACAAGTAATTGGGCGGTACTTGGATGGATCTTGGGTGCTATTTTGATCCTTGGGTATTAAATAAGTAGTTCCCTGAGTTAGAAATGATGGTAATTCCTGCGGATTAGAAATAACATGATTAATTAATGTTGCTAAGCACTCATGAATACTCCAAAACTTTTTAAGCCAGAAGTTCTGAACTCCGTCTGGTCCAGGAGATTTCCAGTTATGAAGCTCTTTGATGACATTTGAGACTTCTTCAGTCGTGAATGGTTCGTAGTTAGCAGTGACGTAGTGGTGACAGTTGTGCGTCGTATCTTCTATCCAGCCAGCATTGTTGTTAAAAGCAGCTGGTGTGGAAAGTTGATTTCCCCAAAACTCATGAATTTCTTCTTGGCTTGGGTAAGACTTGTCGACACTTTCTACGGTGGAATTGAGTTTTCGGTAGAACGCCTTATTATTATTATTATTATTATTATTATTATTATATAATAATATACCTATAACTACATAGATATAAATACGTAATAAATTTAAATTTATATTTATTATTCCAACCCCATTAAAATATTATATCTACTTGAAGACTTGAATTTTTTTTTGTTAAGGGGATGGGTACGAACTTTCGGCTTTAAGCCGTTACGTTATTACCGAGGGCCGAAAGTCCCTGAAAACTTCTATAATGTTTATTTTAATTAGTTACAGGGGTGAAAAACTAAGAGAAAATTTAGTGTGATTTTTAATTTCAAATATCTCATTAAAAAGAAACTTTTAATTCATTCCAAGGGACTTTCGGCCCTCGGTAATAAAGTAATTTTTCATTCTGCGTTTAAATTTTTCAAAAATACTTACATATTAGTTTCCTCAGGATTCGAAAAAAATTATTACATTTAAAACACATTGAAAATTTTGACAGGCGTCAAAATTTTGCATTTGTTCCTTTCCTCTTAATTTTAGCGAATCCGCTCCTGGAGGGTTTGTTGTTTGTTATTATGATACTAAATCGGTAGGGACATCCCACCAGCGCCAGGCCAAATTTCTTATATCTTGACGCAAAGAATATAAGAATTTGAAGTTATACAAGGGAACTAGCTGGCTTCATTTATTAAAAGTTTATTTATTTGATGCTCTGTGTCTGATGATGTGCTTTGTAATTCTTTTATTTTTTATCAATTGCTTGTTTTAGGTTTTTTTCAATTACTTATTTCAGTTGCTTCATCAATTTCTATATTTCGAATTTCCTTTCAATTAAATTGTTTTTATTTGACATTTAAAACAACGACTTTTCCGGTTGTATCAGTTTTTGATAATAAAATATCTATTTTTAAACCTCACCGTATAGCTATTTTTAATTTTTATTATAACCGAGCAAGGAAAAGATAAAGACAGGTGATTTATACGTCCTCTTACCTAACCCAACAAATTGATTAGCATCTTCAAAACCAAAATTTGAGATGTTTTCCTCTCGGTTTAGGATATTTATTTTTCGCCTAAAACATGTCATTCGTTAGCTAATAATAGAATTATAAACCATAAATATCCTCCATTTAGTGATATAAGTCGGTTGGCCGATAAAACTCGTGTGAATGGGTCGGTATTTTTAGTATTCGCTATTTTTATCGACTCCATAAAGTATAATAGATTGGAAGTTCCGTTGTTCCCGTTTTATTGGCCCACGGTTTATTTATAGCACGGGTTCATTTTAATTTTCCTCTCCCTTCTATTTGTTTATGCAACCAATAATTTGAGTCCGCCCACGATTTCTAATCATACCTGTGCATATCAACTATGCGGAAACGGAAGGGGGAGAATTTTTAGAAAAGCGGTAGTGACGTTTGTTTTTGCATAATGTTGTATATGACGTAGGAGGAAATACTCCGTTTTTAATCTTTTTGGCCAACTCGTAATATGTTTATCCATTAGTTTTGATTTATATCCATTGTTTATGGGTGTTTATCCACTACATACATGGGTGGGTTTATAATCAATGATACAACGCAGAACTTTAAAACTATTAAGCATTTATCACTAGTTTTAAAGTATCTAATACGATTATCAAATAAGGCTAATTTTAATTATTTTAATAGATAATTTATAATTAATAGATAATTTGTCTTACTGTAGTTTTAAATTGGCTTTTCGGACTGTTTGGTTTCATTAGACAAAACTTAAGACGACCTAAAACTAACAGGAAACGGGTGAAGTCGAGTTCGCTCCGCTTCGTTCAGGTATATTTTAGAAGGGTACGAATTGGCTCCCGCATGAATGCGGGTAGGCTCTCATATAATCGCGGAAACATTAGACATTGTTGCCAAATCGTGTAATATTTATATTGCTTAGGAAATTTACATAGTGATATAGACTTTTTATAGGAAAATTATACTTTTAGACAAATACTTTTGGAGTTTGTTTTAGTTCAACATTGGCATATGTGGCAATTTTAACACAAATTATCGGTGTCGGCCGGTATGCGCTCGACCGTTTTGCGCTCTTACCTGAAATCGGCCGATTTGCGCTCTACACTCTAATATCCGAAAGTTAAGTTAGGACCGAAGGGTTAGGTCTTCCTCCTTTCCCATAGATATTTCTAGGAAGGTACCTGTTTCTAACAAAAAGAGAAAATTTGAAAGAAGTGACAACGCTGGGTGATATTTTCGACATGTTTAGGTAAAATAAATTTTGTCTATGGGAGCCAATTCGGACTCTACCTTTTTTAGTTCAGGTAAAATTCTTACCACTGGGAGCGAACTCGACCCCGTCCCAGGAAACAACTCTTGCAGGTTCCTAATGACAACGATGACGGTCCTGGGCCATCAACAAGTAGTCCAGAGAAATAAGGATTTTCTCAGGACACTCAAAGATCCAGGTAACTGACTACTTTTTAGTTATTGTAGACTTATATGAAGAAAACCTACCTGTTGCGTGCCTAGAGTTCGCGTCCGTTTTTTAATTATTAACAATTTAGTGCAAAAATCGCGATTTTTTCGATTTTTTGCACCCCATTCAAAAGCTAAACAGTTGACAAAACTACAAAATTTAATTTTTTAGAACATTGAAAAACCTTCAAAATGCCGATTTTTGAAAGGTAAAACGTTAATTTGTTGCTTCGAAAATTGCAAAATAAATGAAACTCGATATTTGTTAATAACTTACTAAATTTAACTTAGAATTTTAGGGTTTCACCCAAAGTTGGGTATTTTGGTACTTAACAAACCCTCAAAATTTGAGATTGATCCAATAATTAGTTTATAAGTTATTCTATTTGTTTATCCCAGAGACCTTTATTTTACAATAACATAAGACAGAAAATAATGAACATTGAGCAATTCTGAGTATGCCAAATGAAAGTAGAAGAGTGATAGTATCAAAATGTATTAAAAAAGATAAAAAAATTAATTAAAATAATCAAAAATCCTAATGCCAAATTTTTGAAATTTTGTATTTTATAAACATTTAGAATAACTTTAAAAATATTGTCCGTAGGAACAATCTTTTTATATATGTAGGTTTTCTTTAAAGACAATCGTAATAAAAGTCCGTTTGATGTTTAACAGTTTGATGAAATTAATAAAAAGATAGCTAAATCATTGATACTATTAAATTGACGAAATGTAAAAGTGTTAAAGTGTGTAATTGTGACCAAAATCTTACGTGTTCTTATTCTTACAAAAACGAAATGTATTTATAGATAATTTGCGTCTAATCAATATAATACCCGTCTTAATTCGTCTTTTCTAAGTATTAGCCCTAAGAATGCGTCTGTCGTCGCTGTGATGTTGAAACACGCTGAAAGTCCTCCGTTTAAATATTTGAAATTTCGACCCAGTTTACAGTTGTACACTTTCGCTACGCCCTGTATATCGATCTTCCGCATAGGCAGAGTATGGCGTTATTCAATTCTCACGGGATTTGGATGTTTATTTCGGTTCTTGCGATTCTTTGAAATTTGGTGTACAAAGGTGCCCCAAATTGTTTATATCCTACACAATTGTAAACGGAATATTTTTCAAAGAGGTTCCACGTTAAGTAAAGACTCAGAGTATAAAGGTTTTTATGGCATTTGTAGACTAGAGTCTTAGGTTTATGCCTTTCTCAGACACAAATTTATTGAGGATTGTATTAGAGCAGGAAGGATTAGTCGATTGCTTTTAGTAAAGCTCTTAAATATTGGTTCTAAAAACTAACTGTAATTGTATGAGTCATCGCATTTCGTGTAAACTCAAGGGATTTTGTTATTGCGAAGTTTAAGTATTTGTAATTGGTTGAAAGTAAAACTATCATGGCGTTCGAGGGATGTCTTGAGAGTTTTTCTGACCATTTGATTGGTAGAGAAATATCTGGTATGATTCCTATTGGTCTAAGTAGGAAGTCACTTTTTTTTGGGAGAAGGAACCCAAGTTTTAGAAGGATCGAGTTAGCGGTCCTAGAAATGAGTTCAGTAGAAGCCATCATCATGTTCGGTAGAGTTCCGTAGAAGCCATCATCATGTTCAGTTGAGTTCGAGAGAAGCCATCATCATGTTCAGTTGAGTTCAGTAGAAGCCATCATCATGTTTGGTTGAGTTCGGTAGAAGTCACCATCAAGTGAAGTTGAGTTTTGGTTCCTTTAGGGCCATCGTCATAGGAGTTAAGTTCCATTGAGTGTTTCGGAATGTAGTTTTCCAGTTTCCCAGCCCGGCGAATGTGATGGTGTATCGTGAACTCCGGCGATTTTCCCGCTGTTTCTAAGCAAATCGTCGTTATCATTTTATACCAATTTTGGTATCCACTAATTTCTTTTAAGCAGTCAGAACCAGAAGTAGGAGAGAGGAGTTTCAATTTTCTCATTGCTATGTTTAACAGTGCAGTTAAAACATGTAGTATGCACACATACTTTATTTTGGTCAAAGTTAATGAACTTTCAATAATCACGTTCGAGTCTAACTAAATAATTTTATTCGAGTAAAAGTAAAATTTGATCCAGTTTAACGAACTTTTTAACTATTTATCTTCAAGTGAAAGCTGAATTTTTCTATAATAATGTTTGTTTATAAACAATGTACTGTTTGCTGTTTGCTGTAACTAACGACAGTGAAGTGTTTCGCGAGTGCAATAGCGCCTTGGACTTTCGAATCAAGCTACGAGGAAGAAGCCAGGACACTAATTGTTAAGGTATAATTTTTATATTTGTAAAACTGTTCGTTTCATCTTTGATTAATTGGTAATCTGGTCTCTAATTATAACAGAGAGATCAGAGATTAATTTTTTTGTTTTTAATAAATAATGTTTGATTTTCAACATATAATTTATTTTCTTCCCTTCTCTCTTGAATCGTAAGAACATTAAAAAATTGACTGAGTATAGAATTCTGAATAAATAAGGTAAGTTACGTTATAATATTCTGTATATTATGTATATTTTTTTATTTGACTATTTTCTGTTTTATTTTGATTTAATACCATTTTTCTTTTAATATTTGTTTTTTTTTGTATAAATTCTGGTTCCTTAGGTAACCAGTGGCGCCCAATATTTTTTTTTCTTTATTTTTTATTTCACATCCATATTCCGATTTTTCTATCTTTCTAATTTTTCTAAGCTAATAAGAGTATATCATAACATCTATTAAAGAATCCACTCGCTTAAATCTCTTGATGACTTGAGCAACCGAGGTACTTAATAAATTTTGTAGCACGAATTTGGTCAGATCTATATATCTTCATGTTTATCCAATTAGTCGCGTTACATTAAAATGGCTTCCATTCGTGGGGCTGTTTCATAAAATTAATCGTGCTACAATGTTATAATCGACTGAATGTATTCGTTCTCTTTCCCTACGCTAAAACAACCCCTCTTAGGCTAATCTCCTTTTTTCCTGTAAAACAACCCAATTAAAATTGGTTCAAAGCATATACCGACATCTTCTAATAACCCAAAACTACAAAAAATTAGTCACTTCGCTACTTGTTGATCTTTAACGATCGAAAATAAACACGATTAGATACGCCCACACAGCTGCCCTAAGGGACGGCCGTTCGTTTCGTATTTCTACTAATAATCAAGGAAAAATGATATACAGGGAAATTTAAAATATAAGTTAAACTATTTACAATCCTACAATGTATTCGAAAAGCTAGTATTTTAACACGTATTTTGAAATAAAAAAATTTAGCCTGGGTTCATTTGGGACAAAGTTAGCCATGTGTTTTTTTTAATTCACAGCTAATTTATTTATAATAATTAAGGAATTTCATTGATGCCATTTTAAAGAATGGGATTTTGTATTTTTTGTTAAAAAATTTGCACAAACATTGTATCTTCACAGCACCCTAACGATTTTTCAAAAATGTAGTTCAAACGGTTACTAGGAGAAACCTACGAATCCACTGAGTTAAAATACCGAAAAAGCAATTTCAAACTAATACAATTTTCTGTATCTCCGGATCTACTTAATGGATTTTGATCGTTTTTTTTAATTGGTATGTAATTTCTACGTACATTACAAATATGCAATTTGTTTATAAATTTATTAATTAGTAATCAGTAGTAATTGCATAAGAGCTCTAAAATTATCGAATTTTTCCCGAGTGACACTTTGACAGTTTTAATTTCACGACCCGAAGGGGAGTGAAATTATGTCAAAGTGTCACGAGGTCAACAATTCGAAAATAATTTTAGAGATCGAGTGCAATTTGCTGCGATTATTTCATGAATAAAACTGTTCAAAACCAACATTTTATTGTAATTTATGTATGTAAGTACAAATTAGTACAACTAAACACACAAATATTTGACGGTTGAAAGTCATCACTTTTATAACTTTTAAAACATTAATTGTTATTAATGTCACTGAATGTATTTTTTCGTAGAAACGAAGGGCATCTGACGTAATATACTTGACGACGGGATATTATCCAAAATTATCAGTTTAATTTTGATTTCTGTAGCTTTCTATTGGTCAGAATCTTTCATGAACAGTGTGACCAACTCCAATTCAGTCGAATCCGGGACAAGGCTGAAAAAAATACCTGAAATCCGGGACTTTTCAATGAAAATCGGGCCATTTTCTTTTTTCAGAAGACGATAATTAAAATACAGAAACGAAAAAAAGTCCACCGTCCACCGATATAAAATGCATGCCTTTTGGATGTGCTATTAGAATTAAACTCTAGAAATTGTCGACTTTTTTTCGTCCCACCAATTCAATTTGATGTGAATTAGAAGAATAACGTATTCAAAATAGAATTTTACCAAAACGTTGAAAATTCGGATGGCCTGGAAGCCTTGTCCGGGACGCCGGGACACGACTTCGTAATTCGGGCCACGTCCCGGATTTTTCGGGCTAGTTGGTCACGCTATTCATGAATGAAATAATCAGTCTAATTTGTTTAAATAATTCTCCAAAAAATATTTTTTTAGTTAAAGTACACGTTAAAAAATAAATTATTTTTATTACATAATTATTTATTAAAGATAATTTATTTATTAAAGTGTACCCTAACTTTTTCTATGATTAATAATGATAGTATGATTAAAAACATGGATTTTTTGAAACAATTATTTTTTCGAAAATTGTTTAAACAAATTAGAATGTTTATTAATTCCTTAATGTCAAATTGCAAATAGACAAATTGCATACATATTTGTAATGTACAGAAAAAATACATACAAATTAAAAAATGAAAGATCAAAATATATTCAGTAGATCCCGAGATATATAGAAAATGATAGTAGTTTTAAGTTGCCTTTTTTAGTTTTTGAACTCGTGCATTTGTCGGCTCCCAGCTCCCTCTTCACTTACCACGACTAGTCACCAATTGAACTATATTTTTAAAAATTCGTGTAAAATACCAGCTTTTCTAATATGTAAAATGATTTTTTCTACGGAGAATATTTTTAAAGTTATTCTAAATGTTTATAAACTACAAAATTTCACAAATTTGGCATTAGGTTTTTTGACTATATTAGATAATTTTTTTATCTTTTTTTAGTACATTTTGATAGCATCAGTTTTCTACTTTAGAAATATATAGAATATTCTTCATTATTTTCTGTCTTATGTTATTGCAAAATAAAGGTGTCTGGGATAAACAATTAGAATAACTCTTAAACTAATTAATGGACCGGTCTCAAATTTTGAGGGTTTGTTAAGTACCCCAATACCCAACTTTGGGTGAAACACTAAAGTTCTAAGGTAGTTTTAATAAAAGTTATTAACAAATAACGATTTTCACTTATTTTGCAGTTTGCGTAGCAACAAATTAACTTTAACTTTCAAAAATCGGCATTTCGAAGGTTTTTTAATGTTCTAAAAAATTAAATTTTGTAATTTTATGTCAACTGTTTGAATGGGGTGCAAAAAATCGAAAAAATCGCGATTTTTGCACTAAATTGTTAATAAATCAAAATACGGACGCGAACTCTAAGCAGGAAACAGGTAGGTTTTCTTCCTATAGGGATACAATAACTAAAAAAGTAGTAAACTACCTGGATATTTGAGTGTCCCGAACATGGTCTATTTCTAGCTTATTACCCTGGAGTATAGGGCTTCAAATAGAGTCGAGCATAGTGAATGACTTCCAAAACTCTTTTAAGTCATATCCTTCTTCAATTTTTGAGCGAAGTAACTTTGTTCTCTAGTTTCTCTTCATAGACGCAATGACGCTTTGGTACATAGGCTAAACTAACGCTGTCGTGTTATTCGGGGGCAAAAATTTGTCAAATATTTTTCCATCTTCGGACGGTCAATCAACAACACACCTTTTAGTAGCAAATTGTTTGCTTTTAAACGCTTTTTGACTTCTGATACAAATTTGAATTCCATCCACCATTTCCTTTGGTTAAAGTAATCAACAGATAGTTTTTCTGCTCTAGTGCCCTTAAAAGATCTAGGCTTTTTTGCCTTGCAAATCACTGTCAACTTTAGTTTGTGACTTCCTGTAGCGTTGCTGCAGAACATAATCGTGATCCGTTCTTTGCTGGATTTATGGCCCCCTGTTTTACCTTCACTTACAAAAGCTAGGCGTCCGAGTTAGAAAGCATTTCCACAGGAGGCCTGATTTGTCTGTGTTATAAATTTGTTCGTAGCTCAGATCATTTCAAGAGTAAAGGGGAAAAATAAGGAATGCCACATTTTATACATATTGAGATAAACACCAATAGAGGTTTAATTCTTATGATATCTAAAAACTACTTAGGAGATTCTTAGCAGAATTCTAGCAATTCTTATTCTACACTCACCGGCAGAGAAAACGGGCACCTCAAAAAATGGGTCATTTTTAATGTCTTGTATTTCCTAAACCTGATGTCCGATTTAAGTAATTTTTTTAATATGTTATAGCCTTATTCTTTATCAATATCGCTGTAATAATATTGTTGCTAGACAGGTACATTTCCATTGTACACAGGGTGTACGAATCAAACTGTGTTTTTTTCTCAAACTTTGGAACACCCTGTGGAATGTTCTAGCTTTTATAAAATACTGAAATTATAACCAAACTATAGCCTCAGGTTTTCTTAACATTCTGTTTTTTGATTCATTCGCTTATGTTGGATAATAAAAAAGTTAAGCACTTTAACAACTACCCCTGTTTTTCGTTAATACAGGGTGTTTTTAAATAAGTACGGCAAACTTTAAGGGGTAATTCTGCATGATAAAATAATGACAGTTTGCATTATAAACGTATGCCCGCAAATGCTTCGTTTCCGAGATAGGGGGTGTTGAAATTGTTCTTACAAACTGACGATTTATTTATTTCTCTAAAACGGTTTGTGATATGCAAATGAAATTTGGTAGATTTTAAGTGGTAGTTATTGCGTATTTTTTGGCATACAATTAAGAATTTTATATTCACCATTGGCGTGCATACGGGTATAAATATTTTAGATATATCCCGTATGCACGCCAATGGTGAATATCAAATTCTCAATTGTATGCCAAAAAATGCGCAATAACTAGCTCTTAAAATCTACCAAATTTCATTTGCATATCACAAACCGTTTTAGAGCAATAAATAAATCTTCAGTTTGTAAGAACAATTTCAACACCCCCTATCTCAGAAACGAAGTATTTGCGGACATAAGTTTGTAAAGCAAACTGTCATTATTTTATCATGCAGAATTACCCCTTAAAGCTTGCCGTACTTATTGAAAAACACCCTGTATTGACGAAAAACAGGGGTAGTTGTTAAAGTGCCTAACTTTTTTATTATCCAACATAAGCGAATGAATAAAAAAACAGAATTTTAAGAAAATTTGTGGCTATAGTTGGGTTTTAATTTTAGTATTTTATAAAAGCTAGAACATTCCACAGGGTGTTCCAAAGTTTGAGAAAAAAAACACAGTTTGATTCGTACACCCTGTATACAATGACAATGTACCTGTCTAGCAACAATATTATTACAGCGATATTGATAAAGAATAAGGCTATAACATATTAAAAAAATTACTTAAATCGGACATCAGGTTTAGGAAATACAAGACATTAAAAATTACCCATTTTTTGTGGTGCCCGTTTTCTCTGCCGGTGAGTGTATAATCTTAATATAATATTAATCTATATTAACTTAATATTTTTGTTCAGTGGCGTGCGGACAATCCTGGTCCTTCGCCTGGATACAAATTCTTTGAAAATTTATATACACTGATCTTTCTGGTTATTGTTCTGAATCGATAGTCTAGTCTAGTCGATAGTACTCAGTTTTTGCTACCACATGGCGAGAAAAGCCAAAATTCATGAAAAAGTGACATTCCTTGTTTTCCCCTGTACTCTTCATTTGAGAAATCTCACTTCCAACTCTCTTATTTTTCCTAGGTCAAATTCCCCACCTTTAATACCATCCTTGGGGTATAAGCGTTCATTGGATACCTCATATATGTCATTCTATCTGGTCGAATGATGGAGGAGTTGTCTATAAATAATATTTCTATTTCATGTTGATGTTCGTGTGCTTTTTCCATGATTTGTTTAAGAGGATCGCCACGTATTTTCGGCTGCAATGCTATACAAATGGGGATTCATTTTTTTTTAATCCTGAGAAAACTAATAAGTATTTTTGAAAAATTTAAACGCAGAATGAAAGATTACGTTATTAGCGAGGGCCGAAAGTCCCTGAGAACTTCTATAATGTTTATTTTAATAAGTTACAGGGGTGAAAAACTAAGAGAAAATTTAGTGTTATTTTTAATTTCAAATATCTCATTCAAAATAAACTTTTTATTTATTCTAAGGGACTTTCGGCCCTCGGTAATAATTTAGTCTTTCATTCTGCGTTTACATTTTTCAAAAATATTTATTGGTTTTTTCAGGATTCAAAAAAAAAGAACACAATGTCCGTGGTAATATTTTCCAAATCTATCTTTGTCATACAACGCACTCAGTCGAATAGAATATTGTCAGGATAATGTCAGTCAGACACTGACAATCAGTGACAATTTTAAATATTTAACAGGAATCGGGAATATTTTGAGTTGTTGATTAAATAATATTAATATATAGTGTATTTGATAAATAATGGATTTAAGACGTGAACTTTATAAAAAGTAATTATTGTGTATTATTTATGGAAGATAGAAGCAGAGAATACATCAAGATGTATTCTGTGATCCAAGTAGTTTGTTGTTAAATATGTTCAAAATTGTAAGCGTTCCATAGTAACAATATATTATTAAAAAATCACTTTAACACTTTTCCTCTTTTCTCGATTGAGTATTAGTTTTTGTTGTAGGTACATATAAACTTTTACAATCACTGAATACATAGTTAGTGAAAAAATTATCATATTTATTAACTGAATTAATAATTTGCAATTATACAAAAAATAAGAGTTATCCAAGAACATTCAAAAGCCATCTCTTTAAGTTAGTTGTGACATTGTCAAGTAGTATGACATTCTAGTAAAATTTACATATCCATACCAGTGTGAATTTTACTAGACGTAATTTGCCATGTAAAGACAAAAAAGGTAGGGATAGCCATAAAATATTTGCGAATTATGTACCCATAGCCTTAATGGTATGTATTGCATCTGTTGTCGATCGATCGAGTGAAAGAAAATTTACGACGAAAATGATAATATTAGAGTATCCACCCTATAGTTCAGATTTATCACCTTGTGATTTATTTAATTTTTACTACATTTTCTTAATGATTATCAACAAGTTTCTGTTATAATCTCTGGAATCCCGATTATTTAACACCATATACAACCTGCATCTGTGGACCATCAAAGTCGTGTGTATAATACATCCATCTGTTAAATGCACTGCTCTCTAGGAAAAGGAACGAAATGGAACGGTACTCCTGTTTATTTTTACATGAGTCTCCCATCGGCATAATATCAGCAAACAATTTTTCCCAAAATAAATCTGTTGAAAATAAATGTTCCTAAAATACATTTGATTATTTTTAGAAAACGTTGATGTATATATTTTAGGTATACGATACAAGGGAGGAGTGAAAAGTCGTGCCAAAAGCAGTTTTTATTATGCCAATAGTTGCACACATGTTATCAAAGGTATCGAAAATATTCTATAATGAAAATATCATGTCGGCGTTCCAATAGTTACGAGAATGTCGGCATTTTTTCTTGTTTTGTTAACTTTAATGTTTTTCAAAATGTTTTCAACACTTTCAATGGTAATTCAGGTATATGTTGAGTTTGAGTTTTCAGGTATATAATAATACTGGTTTTTACCAAGGATGATGACAATAGGGAGTTTTTGTAACTACGTAACGTATCTCCCTATACGTAAAGCACTAACGTACCGTAATCATGAACGTTAATAGGTAGTTTTTGTAACTGCCTAACGTAACGTAAAGTCATTTTTAAATTCCGTTGACATTAAAAAAATAAAACAATGTTTACACAATATAGATACAATTAATATACAGGGTGTCCCGAAAAGAATGGTCATAAATTATACCGCACATTCTGGGGTCAAAAATAGTTCGATTGAACCTAACTTACCTTAGTACAAATGTGCTCACAAAAAAAGTTACAGCCTTTTGAAGTTACAAAATGAAAATCGATTTTTTTCAATATATCGAAAACTATTAGAGATTTTTTATTGAAAATGGACATGTATAATTTTTATGTCAGGAACATCTTAAAACAAAATTATAGTGAAATTTGTCCACCCCATAAAAAATTTATGGGGATTTTGTTCCCTTAAACCCCCCCAAACTTTTGTGTACGTTCCAATTAATTCATTATTGTGGTACCATTAGTTAAACACAACGTTTTTAAAACTTTTTGCCTCTTAGTATTTTTTCGATAAGCCAGTTTTTATTGAGATGCGGCTTCTTTTTCAATATATTTACGTAAAAATTTTATGGGGGTTTTATTCCTTTAAACCCCCCTAATGTTTGTGTACGTTCCAATTAAACTATTATTGTGGTACCATTAGTTAAACACAGTGTTTTTAAAACTTTTGTCTCTTAGTATTTTGTTCATAAGTCACCTTTTATCGAGATGTAGCTTCTTTTTCAAAATATACCTAAAAATGTAAATTATAAATAAATTTTCAGATTATTAACAGGTCTCTATAACCGTACTTAACCATATACAAATATGTGGTGGATTCGACAAATATTCAAAATATCTCGATAAACACTGGCTTATCGAAAAAGTACTACGAGGCAAAAAAGTTTTAAAAATAATGTGTTTAACTAATAGTGCCACAATAATAATTTAATTGGAACGTACACAAAAGTTTGGGGGGTTTAAGGGAAGAAAACCCCCATAAAATTTGTACGGGGTGCACAAATTTTACTTAATTTTTTTTTTAAGATATTGCTGTCGTAAAAATGCCACATGTCAATTTTCAATAAAAAATTTCTGAGAGTTTTCGATATATGAAAAAAAATCGATTTTCATTTTGTAACTTCAAAGGGCTGTAACTTTTTTTGTGTGCACTATTGTATATAGGTAAGTGAGGTTCAATCAACCTATTTTTGACCCCAGAATCTGTGGTATAATTTATGACCAATCTTTTCGGGACACCCTGTATAAATATAAAAAAAGGTAAAGGTGTATGATGAAATTGTATGGTTTTAATTGCTTCTATTTACATATTATTATTTTTCCTTAGTTTTAAATTTTTTATTTTTGTTTATGCCTACTTTTTAGTTGTAAATTATTGTACCTACATCAGAATTCCAGTATATTATTTATTTGAAATTTTTACTGAAATTAGGGCATTTGTTTATCTAGTTATTGTTGTGATCACTGTATTTCTTAAATACAAGATTTGTTTGTTTTGCTTTATTAATAGACAACTTAAAAAAACAATCAAATTTTAAATTATGAAGTGCCAATTTCCAATAACAAACATAGAATAATTTTACTCAAATAGACGAGAGTAACGGCTCCACGGGCGAGAAATTGACGCTAGCAGTAGCCGTAAAACGAACTTAAGGTTCCGCGGAACGGAATAGGAATAGCCGAACTGAACCGACTACGCACAAGTCCTGTAGTCGGTACAGTTCGGCTATTCCTATTCCGTTCCCCGTAACCTTAAGTTCGTTTTACGGCTACTGCTAGCGTCAATTTCTCGCCCGTGGAGCCGTAGCCTAAATGAATATAACCTTAAATGTTTATACACGAGCAATCCTCTGATACTCTGATGAAATGTTGATTTGGTAGGTAATCGCCGTAATCGGGTATAAGATCCGCTTGTGCATTCGGTAACTTTCGTCTCGATAGGGATGCGTATGAACCTAACGTACCAGCCCGTAACTTTAGGTAATACGTATCGCGATACGGGAGTTCAACCATTAATGCGCAAGCGTATATGTCAAAAAGATACGTTACGTTTACGTATTTGTGTGCACAAAAACTCCCTAATATCAGCTCTTCACTGTACACATAATGTATTCATTGATTTTAAACAAGCTTATGACTCAATAAAGAAAAGCCAGTTAATATGGCTTAGTTATCTTGGAAAACTTTAACATCTCTTTTTTCCATCCGTATTTGTTAAAGGCATAGAAGTGAAAGGATATTAAATACCCTTGATCAATCCTTGATCAATATCATATCCTTGATCAATCCCTGCAACGTTATTAAAATTGACAACTTAATTTAAATATGTACTGTCCAGCCTGTCGTGCATACATCTTGGCTGTTTGGTCATTGAATCGGCTGATCTTGATCATTTTTATTAAAAATTTCATAGTTCTTAATAATTTTTATTAAGGCCATCGGTACATAATTCGCAAATATTTTACGGCTATCCCTACTTTTTCTGGCTTTACACGGCAATTTACGTGTAGTAAAATTCTCACTGGTATGGATATGTAATTTTTACTTGACAATGTCGTCATTAACTTTAAAGATGACGTTTGAATGTTATTGGATAAGTGTATACTTAATTATTAATTGTATATATTAACTTGTATAATTAATTGACTTAATTATTAATTCAGTTAATTAATATGATAATTTTTTCACTAACTATGTATTCAGTGATTGTAATAATTTATCTACTGTACAACAAAAACTAATAATCAATCGAGAAAAGAGCAAAAATGATAAAGGGATTTTTTAATAATACATATATTGTTACTATGAAACGCTTACAATTTTGAACATCTTTAACAACAAAATACTTGGATCACTGAATATATCCTGGTGTATTCTCTGCTTTGGATCTTCCATAAATAATAAACAATAAATAACTTTTTAAGTTCACATCTTAAATCAATTATTTATCAAATACACTATCAATATTATTTAATCAACAACTCAAAATATTCCCGATGCCATGTCAACTATTTAAAATTGTCACTGATTGTCACTGTCTGACTGACAATATGCTGACAATATTCTATTCGACTGAGTGCGTTGTATGACAAAGATAGATTTGGAAAATATTACCACAGACATTGTGTTTTTTTTTTCGAATCCTGAAAAAACCAATAAATATATTTGAAAAATTTAATCGAAGAATGAAAGATTAAATTATTACCGAGGGCCGAAAGTCCTTTAGAATAAATAAAAAGTTTATTTTGAATGAGATATTTGTGGAGTCCCTGGTGCATAGGTAAAGATTGTGAGGGATATGTATGAGGGAGTAACGACTAGTGTTAGGACAGGTGTGGGAGAGACTGATTTTCAGGTGAAAGTAGGATTGCACCAAGGCTCGGTGCTTAGTTCTTATTTATTCTCATTAGTTTTGGACCAGATAACAGCGAAACTACAGGGTAACATTCCCTGGGTATGCTGATGATGTTGTGTTAGTAGGAAATAGTGAAAGAGACTTAGAACAAAAACTGGAACAGTGGACACGAGCTCTGGAGGAAAAAGGTTTAAAACTTAGTAGGACAAAGACAGAGTATTTGGAATGTTCATTTAAAGATTGAGTTACTACAAATAAAATGGTATCTTTGGATGGTGAACAAATTGTAAAAAGCAATAGTTTTAAGTACCTGGGATCGGTATTACAGAGTAATGGAGAAATAGATGGAGATGTATGCAGTAGAATTAGGGCTGGATGGATGAAGTGGAAGGAAGCGAGTGGTGTGTTGTGTGACAGAAAAGTTCCAATGAAACTGAAAGGAAAATTCTATAAAACAGCCATAAGACCGGCTATGATGTACGGAACTGAATGTTGGGCAGTGAAAAAGAAAGAGGAACAACGAATGCATGTGGCGGAGATGAGAATGCTTAGATGGATGAGTGGAGTGACAAGAATGGATAAAATTAAAAATGAGTATATTAGGGGAAGTCTAGGTGTGGCACCAATTGATGCCAAAATGAGAGAGCATATGTTAAGATGGTTTGGTCATGTTCAACGTCGAGACGTTAATCATCCAATACGAAGAGTAGCTGAAGTGCAGATTCCTGGAAGGAATAGGAGAGGAAGACCAAAGAAGACGTGGGGGAGACGATTAGGCAGGACATGTTGGTAAAGGGGACTCAGGATAGAATTGTGTGCAGAAATGCAATTAGGGAAGCTGACTCCGCATAGGAATAAGGCAAAGAGAATGATGATGATTTTGAATGAGATATTTAAAATTAAAAATGATACTAAATTTTCTCTTAAAAATTAAAATAAACATTATAGAAGTTCTCAGGGACTTTCGGTCAGGGACCCTCGCTAATAACGTAATCTTTCATTCTGCGTTTAAATTTTTCAAAAATACGTATTAGTTTTCTCAGGATTCGAAAAAAATGAATCCCATTTGAATAGCGTTGGAGCAGAAACTACGTACCCATCCCCTTAAAATAATCTCGTGAATATTCACCTTCCTTCCGTAACGAGTAGTAAAGTTAATATAGATACTTAACAATTTATCTTTATTTTAATAAAAGCGATATAATATGTGTATTTATAGCACACTTACTTCAATATTTTATCTGATATCATATCCTTAAATAGATATAATAATTAAAAAAGTTCCTGCCAAAAAGTGCAATTTCTTATCTCTCTTAGTTTCACATTTTAATCTGATAATTATTGTGACTGTACATACTTCACTTTATGCATGTTATATGTTAGATACCGGTTATTTAATATTATGTACGTCAGTCAAAAAGTGTTATAATTTAAGATTTAGGCCCTCCCTCTTGTCGTTTTCCCATTACTGAGGATCACGAATTTTTCCAATACATACACCTAAAAATGTTCTAAGGGTTTAGCAGAAGGAGTGTCCCACCGAATTCTGAATTTGGCTGAACCGTCTGGTTGGAGACCGTCCTCTTGGTCTTCTTCCCAGAACGTTTCCAGAAACAAATCTCTAATAAATTATCGTCACCTCTGTGAACTACGTTACAAAAGAACTGTAGAATTTGCCGCAGACATGTTGTGGACAGCCTTCTCTAACACCACATCTCAAAGGCATATGAGTCACTGTTACTCCATCGACCCATCCTTCTAAAGCCATTCTTAAGACATGTTCATAATAAATATTGAATAAGTCTGGTGATAAAACGCATTCTTGTCTAGCTCCTCTCTCTATTCTGAATTAGCTTGAGAATTTCTGATTTCTCTCGTACTGTTGCCATACTGGGCTGGTACAGATTTTTATTCTTTAAGCGCCATCAGGTGTATCGGTACATACAACTCTATTAAAATGGATCAATGTTGTATCTATATTGATCTATATACGTACAAAAATTTAAAAAGTATTCCTCTAATATTTCTGGTTGTTTTATTAGGTTGGAAAGACGATGGTATTTCGCTTATATTTTTTTATGGTACGTACCCACATACATTAATTTTTTTCCCAAAATCGCTTAGCTGTATCGAAGAGTATGAGTTGTCAGAAGTAATATTACGATTAGTTGTAAAAATTGGTTCAACGATACCTAAAACAGCTTGCTGGGCTCTAGAACTTTTTCGCATTATTCAGTGGATAGTACATTTTCCTATGCTCAATGGCAATAAGGCATTTCGGTACATTTTCGATGGGTTACATTGTGTGAAATGGTACATAGATTCCCAATTATTCATTGCTGCATTAAGCTTATTCAACTACATTGACTTTTATTATTAGGATCAGACACTGTTAAAATATTGGAGGAGGAACCAATACATTTTGAGTCTTGAGCTTGACAGTTTACACTTTTTATTTATTTATTTAATCAGTTAAGCCCATTCGTACCTTTCGGTGTTGGGCTGTTTACAACTAGTTCAATATATACACTTCTATACATTTTAATAATTATACAATACTTTTATTTTAACAATACAATTTTAATGAATATAAATTACTTATTTGACCCATCTTTCTGTCCATATATTTTAATCTTGTGGTGCTTCTTTGATAATTCTTTTCCATGCTGTTCTATTTTGAGCTAATTGTTTTGCCATACTCCATTGCAGTCCTCTCTTCCCATCTCATTCTTGGGCGACCTACTTTATTTTTCCCTTGTACTTTGACTTCATATACTTTTTTCGTTATTCTTGTGTCGTTTAGTCTTGGATGTGGCTCAACCATCCTAACTGTCGTTCCCCTATAATTGTCTCTATGGGTTTTATCTTTAGAGCTTGAGTTATTGTGTCGTTTCTTATTTTGTCTCTTCGTGTGACTCCTTCTATTTTTCTCAAGAATCTCATCTCTGTAGCTTTGATTTTTCTTTTGTTGTTCTTTGTTAGCGTCCACGACTCACTCCCATAGACGATTGATGGTCGAACCACTTTTTGGTACACTTGTGTTTTGACTTCTTTGGGTACCTCTTTCTTTCCAAAGAACGTATTTCTTAATGTATTATAAATGGTCCCTGCTTTTCCTATTTTATTGTTTATTTCTTTGTCTATTTTACCATCTTCTTCAATAATTGTACCTAAGTAGTTGTAGCTGTTTACTTGTTCCAACACTTGTCCTTCTACCTTAATTTTTATCACTTTTTTTGTAGTTGCCATAACCATTGCTTTACTTTTATCTGTGTTTATTTCCATGTTCATTTTTCTTAGTTCTTTTATATAAGTGTTTATTATTTGTTGCAGTTTCTCTTCCGTGTCAGCTAACAATACCATATCATCTGCAAATAGTAATTCTTGTATTTGTACATTGTTCATTTTCCATTTTCCCAATATCATGTCTTTAGATTTCTCCTTGCATTGCTTTATTGCGTCATCTAGTACCATTGAGAAAAGTAATGGACTATTAGTACGCAGCCTTGGTTTGGTCCTATCTTTGCCTGGAATTCATCAGATTCTTGATTGTGAGTCCTTATTTTTATTTTATTATTTTTATATAAGGCTTTAATTATTTCTATCATATCCTTTTCTATTCCATTTTTCTTTAAACATTTCCATATATCTTCCCTTCTTATTCTATCAAAAGCTTTTTTCAGATCAATAAAGCATATGTGTATCTCTTTGCCTTTCATCAATAGTTTTTCTCCTATTTGTCTCAATATGAATATCAGATCTTGGGTACTCCTTCCTTTTCTGAAGCCGTGCTGGGATTCTTCTAATTTTATTTCTAGTTTTTCCCTTAGCCTTTTTTTCAATTATTCTATTGAATATTTTGGCAGGAACGCTTGTCAATGTAATACCCCTATAGTTTTCGCAATTTCTTGCGTCTCCTTTCTTAAACAGTGGTACTATTATATCTGTTTTCCAATCAGATGGTATTTCCTTTGCTGTGATTATTTCATTTAGTATTTCTCGGAATTTTTCTTTTGAATTTTCACCCATGTACTTTAACATTTCAGCTGTGATTTCATCTTGGCCTGGAGATTTTCCCAATTTTAATTTGTCAATGGCTTCTGCAATTTCCTCTTTTGTTATTTGCTGCATTTCCTCTGTATTTTCGATCATGTCTTCCTCTCTTTCATGTTGATATTGTTTCCATTCTGTTAGTTCTTCAAAGTACTGCTTCCATCTTTGCATTATTTCTCTTTCTGTACTTAATATATTTCCTTCTTTATCTCTTATGTTTCTTAATATATGTGTTTTCTTTTGTCTTAACTGTTTCAATGTACCATAGAACAATTTCTGGTTATTAAAATAGTTTTCATTCGTTTTGTGTCCAAAATCGTCCCAAGACTTCTTTTTTGCCGTTTTAATTTCTTGTTTAATGTCGTTTCTGGCCATTTTATATTTTTCGAAATCATCCTCCGATTTGTTTTTTAGATACTTTTTCCATACTTTTTTCTTTTCTTTCACTTTACGTTGTATTTCTGCTGTCCACCATTTACTTTTCTTCGAATATATGTTTGTGATTTTAGTTCTTCCGCATACTTCTTTTGCTGTTTTCAATATGATTTCCTTAAATTGCTTCCATTTATTTTCTATTCCTGTCTTAATTGCCTTTATAGTTTACACTTAATGAGAAAAATATGATGAAACAAAAAACGATAAACTACCCGAGATAATCGAAATACCATTCGAAAATAATACTTCAATCATCCAAGATAGTTATTGTTCACCCTAGCTTAGCTGAGTCTCCCAAGGTGTGTGTCCGCCTTGTCCTAATCTTAAATATGAACTATGAAAATTCAGAATGGAAGCAAACAAAACAATATTTTAACTAATCATGTTTATTGTTCAACAAAGATATAATAAAAATATGACTTAGTAAATGAATTAACAGATATATTCAAATTCTTGCCAAAAACTAACAATTTTTAGATTATACTTATGCATGGCTTGTGGTTTTGGTTCGATGGTAACTTCTTGATGTCGAATGGTACAGCTGTTGACTTCTCTTGACCTGAGCTCGATGGTAGGCCTCAGGTCAGTGCAGCTCTAGTTTACTGGTGGTGTTGGTCGCTGCAGTCTAGTTGCGATGCATCCTGTCGTCTTTGCCTTATGAATAGTATCACCGGTGATGAAGGCAGGTGGCTCCCGAAGGGAGAAAAGTGATTTATATCCAAAAACTAGAAGATATAATGCGTATAAGTGACAATCAAGAAGTTAAAAACCAAAATGTACCTTTGCCAAATAGTATTCAAAAACTAGCAGATGGCAAGGGTAAATTAAATGGAATTATGATTGATACTATTAGTTAAATAATTTGATTACCAAATGCATATTAGTATATTAGAAAGAAATAGGTATTTAAAACTGACCATGTGCTCGTAGACATGGAAGGTTCGGCATAGGAAAAAAATGATTATAAAAAATTAATACAGGCCTAGGAAAATTTGTACAGTGATGTTTAAAACTTACCCCAAGAGATGATTTGATGAAATAAATACCTATTATCAGCCTGTAATTGGCTTTTATAAGTTTATTAATTTTACCCTCTCTACATTATGGTCACTGAAATGACAGCGTGAACTGTAGCGAGGTGGGATAAGCCTGTTCCGTAATGAAAGACAGATATCTAGAGAGTAAGGATATATAAAGTACGTTCAATATGATGATTTAGATGTTAGATTGAAAAGAGATATAGTAAATAGAGGATAACAAAAGAGGGCGCCAAACAGGTTTTTAAGGGAAAAACAAGTTAAAACGAATACAGAAGATAATTATTAATGAAATATTAAAGAAAATAGAATAAAATAATTATTTAAAAATAAAATAGCAAAGATGTGACGTTTGTAATGTACAACATGCATAAGTATATGTTGTCCTAAACGAAGGATTCCGTTCCTTCATCATTGCTTGACATAATACGTCCTAGTTTGTATCATCAATTTAAACGCCATGAAAACAGAGCTGAAATGTTTGTCTCATGGCCAAGCTTAGCAGAACCTTGGCCATGGCTTGTGATTCAACAAGCATCTTGGACAGATCGACTCCTATAATAGAAATCTTATTGGAAAAAATATTGCAAAGGTAAAGTCAGAATATACGTTTAAAATTAACGGAATTTGTCTTATAAAGTGTATAAGAGTTATACACTAGATAAGAGTTATAAGAGGTATAAGTGTTATGAATAAAGTCTTGTATATTAATAGACGAAGGAGTAATACTACGAAGAAGGCGTCATCAATTGTATATTTTTCTATCCGTTTCGGTCCATTGCACATCTTCTCCTGGACACTAAGCTGAAGTACCTGTACCAGGAATATATTTTTTTTGGTTTTAGGACCTACTCTTCACAACCCAATAGGTCCCCAAAGCGCTCGAGTGACTGCACATTTAGCATACTTCGCTCCCCTACTACTACTCCCTGCAATTTGTACTAGAATTGAGCATAGGAGATAAAAGGTGCTAGTTTTGTGATTTGATGTTGTAATGCCTTTATAATTTCTGCAATTAGACCGAAATGAAAGGAAAGCGAAATTCATGACACTTTTACGTAGTTCTTTTACGTGGAACCGACTGTATACTGTTACTTTTAATTTCTCCCTCGTAACAACATTTTTATTTTTAACTAATAAAAAAAATGTTACGCAGAATAGCGTTCCAAACTTGCACCATTACGAAACTTTTTTTTTTCATTTCATCTATTGACTTACTTTTTGCTTACATTACATTACTCCCACGCGTTTTTGTTATATTTGTGGGTGTCGGTCTATTTTTAAGCCAGGATGCCCGCATAACTGAAATACTATTCTTCAAGAACTGAAGAGGGAAACTAAGTTCTTTTGTAGTAGATTTAATAAGCTCTTGTAGTGTTATCGATTATTATTATTATGACGACAATGTTCTTTTGTAGTACATGTTTCTATGTAGGAGTCAAATGTAGGTACATGTATGTATTAATGATTTTGAATCTTTACAAAATTTAAAAACTTAACTTACATTTTGGTAGGATTTTATTTCGGTTACCTACATCAATTAATTGTTGTTAAGTTGTTACAGCTCGTACAAAAATAACCTTCCAAAACATCAAAACTTATTTTTTCATGCCAGTCTTTCGTAGAGTTAGATCTTTCCCTCACTTATCAGATGTAAAAGTTCATATTTTTTCTTCATCAGGCTGTCTCATAATATGACCGAAGTATTCAAGATTGCGTCTCATTATTATATTGACCAGTTGTTGTGTTGTTTGGTTCAGCCGACTAATTCTTTAATTCAGCTCATTCCTCATTTTCAACTCTATCGACCCTTCTTATTCTTAGTTGTCATCTGTATACCCACATCTCAAAGGCTTCCAAGTGTTTTAGCATAGTAGCCCGATCAAAGAACAATCTGACCCCAAAAAAAATAAAGGAAGGATGAAAATTTGGGAATAGGTAGTTGAAATTGTCTATTATTATATAAGAAAAAGTTTACAATTCTACATCCCCTCCATTTTACAAAAATGGAGGGGAATGCCTCCCTCTTGAAGGTAAAAAAAATACATTACAAATACAAGACCGGAATTGGATAAAATGACTAAATTCAAAACAACTTTTGTTCTATAGAGTTTTTTTACTAAGTCAATAGTTATTCAACTAGAAAAAGTATACTCTTCCCAATGCCATTTAGTAAGAGTTGATTCTTTCACAACATAAACACAAACAACCGATTCTATAAATAAAATGTTACTGGGTATGTTCAAATCGTGATAAGTAGTTAAAACAGTCAAAACAAAGAGATGCGCACTCATCAACAAAGCACGTGAGATTCTACATTTACTGAATCGTTCCAGAAATAGTCAACTCAAAGTAGTAAGAGTTGATTTTTTTCCGCGATCCACTTTCACTAACAAGAGTTAGGAAGAGTCTACTTCAACTAGTAAAAGTTAAATTTTTCAAATCAACTCTTACTGCATGTTTTAGTTTGAGTTGACGGGAACTAGGAATAGTCAACTCTAACTGAGAATCAACTTGAACTGTAACATATACTATTATGTATCACTTTATCAATCAAAGATAGAACAAAAATTTATTTTTTTAATTTAACGCGGGCACATATATTTGATACACCCTGTATATTTATTTGTAACTAGTTATTAGAGGGTAGCTTTTACGCAGTGGGTTTCTCCTTAATGAGTTTTTCCCTGAAGAATTAAAGACATTTGTAAATAAGTGAAGTGGAAGACAATTTATTTCGGATTATAATCTTAAAAAGATTGTTTGTTACGGGAAAGGTAAAATCCACAGGTAATTTTAATTATTAGTTTTTAGAAAAATAAAGGTAGAGAGATTTGGAATTTTAAGTCTGTTTGTTTAAACACAAGAATTTTTGTATAATTTCCGAAAAGTTATTAGTTTGAGTAGAAGTATTGTTTGAAAGAATGCCTGGGTTTTTCGAATGGAAAAGAGAAATGTTTCTGACTGGCTTGGCAATTTGGAAGGGGGAAAGAGAGGTTTTGAATGTTCAGACAGTTTGGAAAAGAAAGATTCTTGTGTGGTTGGCATCCGAGAAAGGCAGTCGAAAGTTTTCGCGTATAGTTCAGAAGCAAGTACTAGTGATTGTTTGATAGTGGAGAGTAGCTGAAAAGTGGAACGAGAGACAAATCAAATTGAGAAGAAAAACCTCTTTGATTCTGTAAAGTCCAAGAGACGGCCTGGCTTGTGTTTTGGAGAAATAGTTGCTGGTATGCTGCTGGATTGATGCTGAGAACGGAGAGGGCTTTGATTGGTAGCCTAACATAATCAACAAGGAGGAGCTGTTTGGGTCAAGAGGAGACATCATTGTGTGTGAATAAAAAAGGCCAGTCAATAACTTATGTGATAGATGTTTTTTATAATCAGAAGTTAAATTATTTGCGTAAAAGCATATGAATTAAGATTCCAACATTTCAATAATTTAATAGGAAGTATAAGTAGTTTTGCAAATACCTAAATTTGTTTTGTTTAGTTTATTTTATAAATGGTATCAGGAACAAAGCGATAAATATTTGTTTAAATTAGATTAATTATATGGTAAAAGTTTCATTTGGACACTTATGCCCACAGGATTTAATTGATAGATTTTCAGAGCATTGCTTTTGATAATAAAGGTATTTGTATGTGCTTATTTACGATTTTTCTATTTATTTCCTTTTTCCTATTTTATCCCGATAAGGATCAACTAAGAGATACTGAAGCCACGAGAAAGGATAAGTATAACCTAAGATAATTTTAGTTAATTTTTATGACAAAAAGGCACCCTGAGAATTTTTATTAATTGTTTATGTATGATTTGCGTCAATTAAATAATTAAGTAAATAAATACCCAATTAAAATAAAAGTAATAGAAAGTAGATCATAACAATACACATAAAATTAGAATTTGATGTTAATATTAAGAGCAAACTAATTGCAAGATCTTCTTCTTAAAGTGCCTATCCGTTCTGGATGTTGGCGTTCATCAATTGCAAGATAATATCACAAATACTTTTAAAAGGAATATGTGAACTGTAATACCATCATGGCATATTCCTGTAGCGGTACGCTTTAATTACTATTTTTGCTAATTTTATTTTCTTAATTTTTGATAACTTTTCTCAAAACGAAACGGCATTGGTCATTTAAAATCCACATGTGATATACAAACCATATGCCGTTGATTTCGAGAAACGAAATATTATCCCTTAAACAGATTGTGTAAGATTAATGTTTCTTTCAAGGAAACACTAATAGATTGCGATGCCCCCAGAGTGCCACACTCGTTATGTCAACTTCTTGAAATACAAAAAGGTTGTTAAAAGGCAGATGCAGAATTTATGGCCCTTTCTGGTCATTTTCTCAAAACCGCAAAACCAGTTGACATAAAAGTGGTGGTCCGGAGGCCAGTCTCTACACAGCATGCAAACGATGCAGACAAACCCTCGGCTCGCTGACAAGCAACCCTCTTTCGAGATATAAGCAAACACACCGCTTGTTCACCCAAAATAAATAAATATATTACGTTACATTGCGTTACTAAACTGTACTATGATTATAATATGTAACAATGTAACAAATTACTTAGATTTCTTAATTGTTTCAGGTCGGAGGGTATGGATACTGGCTCCGAAACCTCAACAACAAACAACGATTTTCCACTACGGAAAACAGCCTCCGAACCCAACCTGCTGAAGGTACGCTTAAAACAGCGTGTGATGAAACGGATGCCGCCCTCGCTCAAAAAAAGACTGCTCAGTTCGCGCTTGCCGCCTAGCGAGTCGCCGCCTCAGGAACCGCCCAAGGAGCTCAGCCCGCCTTGCGAGTCCGAAGAGTACCAAAGGCATGCGCTGTTCAGCAGCCCGTCGATGCCGAACATTTCCCTGGCCGCCCACCACGTGCTCTCACCTGATCTCTCCGAGGCCGCCGTAAGGGCAGCTTGTACCGCAAGGCTAGGTATGTATCTATGCTTGCTTCTTTTCTTCTTCTTAAGGTGCCGTGCATTTCTGCGTTGGCGTTCACCATACATTTCTTGTCAGGTGAAATGTTAGGACAGCTTGGATATTAGTGCACCCTATGTAACCCACAGCTGAATCTTATGTTTGTGCGTCGCAGTGTTGCCATACTGTTTTCTTTATTTCTTTCATAATTTCAATCAATGTTAAATGTACGTACAAGAATAATAGAATAATTTTATAAGAACGTTTACTTCTCCGTCATTATACCAGGTAGAATGACAAATGAGGTGTCAAATGAAAGCTTATAATCCAAGGATGGTACTAAAGGTGCGAAATTTGACATAGGCTCTCTGTCCGCCTGTCCGTCCGACCGCGAATATAACTCCTTCGTCATGATACCAGGTAGAATGACAAATGAGGTGTCAAATGAAAGCTTATAATCCAAGGATGGTACTAAAGGTGAGAAATTTGACATAGGCTCTCTGTCCGTCCGACCGCGAGTATAGCTCCTCCGTCACTATACCAGGTAGAATGACAAATGAGGTGTCAAATGAAAGCTTATAATCCAAGGATGGTACTACTGGTGAGAGATTAGACATAGGCTGTCTGTCCGTCCGACCGCGAATATAACTTCTCCGTCACTATACCAGGTAGAATGACAAATGGTGTCAAATGAAAGCTTATAATCCAAGGATGGTACTTAAGGTGATAAATTTGACATAGGCTGTCTGTCTGTCTGACCGCGAATATAACTCCTCCGTCACTATACCAGGTAGAATGACAAATGAGGTGTCAAACGAAAGCTTATAATCCAAGGATGGTACTAAAGGTATGTGTGTCAAATAGTAGATATGTCAAACTAAATGGTGTGTCAAAAAATGACGAAGGAATTATATTCGCGGTTAGACGGACAGACGGGCAGCCTAGGTCAAATTTCTCACCTTAAGTACCATCCTTGGATTATAAGCTTTCATTTGACACCTCATTTGTCATTCTACCTGCTATAGTGACAGAGGAGATATATTCGTGGTCGGACGGACAGGCGGACAGACAGGCTAGATCAAATTTCTCACCTTTAGTACCATCCTTGGATTATAAGCTTTCATTTGACAACTCATTTGTCATTCTACCTGCTATAGTGACGGAGGAGTTATATTCGCGGTCGGACGGACAGGCAGCCTATATCAAACTTCTTACCTTTAGTACCATCCTTGGATTATAAGCTTTCATTTGACACCTCATTTGTTGTTCTACCTGGTATAGTGACGGAGGAGTTGAGTTTACAAACAGACAGACAAAACGGACGGACGGACAGACGGACGTGGATAATTCAACGTTTTCACATTTTTTCAGTATTGGTGAAAACAACAACATAATAAACTTTACTTAATTGGTGTTTCAAAACTACTTATTTTTTACACATTACACAATATTACAAGGTTTCTAGCAAGTTAAACTTCACAATGATTTAAAATAATCAAGTAAAAACCTATCTGCAACGGTGTTACATGTCATGCTCGGATCCAATGCCAAAATCTACACAGACATAATATTAGGGTGCACTAATATCCAAGCTGTCCAGATGTTAGATAGTCACGATAGGGGGACTTTTACTTTCTACATTCAAAAAAAAAAACGATTTTTGTTTTTTTACCTAAAAACATTCCTTCGTGTCATAGGAATACTGTCTTAAAATTCTATTAAGAAATTTGAAATAGAAACGAAGTTATAGTTGAATTTATAACGGTACCTACCTGAGCTAAAACTCGTTTGTATACAAAACGCGGGCGACGCCTGACCTGTGCAGCTGCAACTCGATAGTTGTCAACTGACAGTTTTAAAACTTATAAAGCCAGATCGTGTTTTACATTATTGAAATTTATCGAAAATAATTGTTTTGAAATTTAGAAGGCAGTCGAAGTAATGAGGCCGCATCGAAATACACACTTTACTATCTTGTACTTCAGGTTCAAATCCAACTTGCGGTTAATCAGTCAAACTACAATCGAAGTCAAAGTGACTCCTCCGATACATATAAAGTTATGAAACAGGGAAACTATCATGTTTTCCGTCTTTTGCGTTATTGTGCTGGTTCTTAGTGTACTCATGTGGACCCAGAGGTAACCAAATCAGATGTTAGTCAGGCAATAAACTCTATGAAAACCAATAAATCTGCTGGTCCAGATGAATTACCTAGCGATCTGATAAAGTTGGTCAACGAGAAAAGCCTGGACATAATAGTAGAACTGTTCAACTCTATCTATACTACGGGAATCATCCCTAGAGAAATGTTGACATCAGCATTTGTGTGTTTGCCAAAGAAAGTGAATGCCAAAGAATGCAGTGACTACTGAACCATAAGTTTAATGTCAGATACCTTGAAAATTCTGCTGAAAATTATACACGCCAGAATACACTCTAAACTGGAGCTGGATATTAGTGACACTCAATATGGCTTCCCCAATGGTATGGGTACCAGAGAGGCATTATTCTCCTTCAACGTGCTGACACAGAGATGTTTGGATGTTAACCGTCCTCTTTACGTCTGTTTTATAGACTACAATAAAGCGTTTGATAAAGTAAAACATGATCGAGTCATGGAAATTCTGAAAACTAAAAACCTAGATTAAAGAGATTTAAGACTAATAACACACCTCTATTACAATCAGCGCGAGCAATAGTAATAATTGAAAAAGAAACATTTGAAGAAATGGAAATAAAGAGAGGAGTCCGGCAAGGCTGCATACTATCACCTCTATTATTTAACGCTTATTCTGAAGAGGTAATGCGAGAAACTCTGGAAGATGAAACAGTCGGCATAAGAGTAAATGGAGTCTTAGTTAACAACATGAGATATGCAGATGATACAGTAATAATAGCCGATAGTTTACAAGACCTGCAAAGACTCATGAGTAAAATAGTAAGATGTAGTAGGGAGTACGGACTCTCTCTCAATATCAAAAAGACGAAGTTTATGAAAATTAGTAAAAACAACCATAATACTAACGAAATCTTGATAGAGGGCCAGCAGATCGAAAGAGTAAAAAAGTACACTTACCTAGGAACACGTATAACAGAAAACAATGACTACACTGCAGAAATCAAAGTCAGAATCGAAAAAGCACGTTCTAATTTTATGAAAATGAAAAAGGTCCTATGTAGCAAAGATTTAACATTAGCTCTTAAAGTACGCCTAACAAAATGTTACGTATACAGTGTACTATACTATGGAGTGGAATCATGGACTCATATTTGAAGACTTACATGAACATGAAGAAAGAAGATTAAAAAAATTCAAACCAAGATACTTAATTAATAGGTTTAAGTAATTAGTAATGTACATATCTTTGTAAATAATAACATATTGTAAATATTAGAGGTAATGCCACAAAGTTAGCAATAGCTACATTATAAAACAGGGTGCTTAATAGAGCATCCTGTACATGTCATAATCATTTATCAACAAAGACGCTTATTGTCATTACTGATAGATTGCAGAATAAAGGAGTTAAAAAAAAATGTAGCAAATATTTTTAACATTAGCTCTTAAAGTACGCCTAACAAAATGTTACGTATACAGTGTACTATACTATGGAGTGGAATCATGGAGGTTAAATGTAGAGACAATGAGACGACTTAACACCTTTGAAATGTGGACCTATAGAAGAATTATGAGGGTTTCCTGGGTAGATAGAGTTACAAACAACGAAGTACTAAGAAGAATAGGTAAAGAGAAGGAAGTTGAACTTACAATTAAAGAAAGAAAACTACAGTATCTCGGACATGTGATGTGGGGCGAGAAGTATGGCATCCTGCGACTCATAATGCAAGGAAAGATAGATGGCAGAAGAAGCATCGGAAGAAGACGATTTTCATGGCTGAAGAACCTGCGAGAATGGTTTGGATGCAGCTCAAAACAACTATTTAGAGCTACTGCCTCAAAAATTTAAATAGCTATGATGATTGCCAACCTCCGTAGCGGAGATGGCACCTGAAGAAGAAGAACTGTACTCATCAGTGTATATCATCTGGTCCTAGGGCTTTGTTACTTTTTAATAGTTTGATAGCGTGTGAAAACCTCAGCTGTCAAAATACTTGGGCCATTCAAATGGTTTTTCAATTTGGATGGTTTTTGTGTTCTGGGATCGTTGAACAAATTAGCTGTCTACATTTTCCAGGTACTAAATATAACGCAAGGGTTCCATTCTTGGTTCATATTTGTCATTATCTATACCAGTGACTTGTTTGTTTTTTGTTGAAGATCCCAGCAATTTCCTTAATTTTCTTGTGGAGATTGAAGCTTCTCCAAGTTCATACAGGTTTTCAGCTTCGGAATATTGCTGTGTATATTTCAGTACCTTACTTGGTGTTGCCTTATCTTACATTGCCGGAGTTGCACCATCATCTCTAATATTATTTCTTCTGTGATCCACTCATTATTGGTCGTTGTTTTATTTTGGAGAAGAAAAGTGTTGTTTACATCATCAAATGATTCTTTTGTGGTTGTCCATGTTCAACATCATCCACAGTTGCTATATCCGAGAATCCATTATTTATTTCTTCAGTATATGCTTCGCTTGTATCGTTGTGTTTGAGTTTTCTAATATTTAATGATGCTGATGATATTTCTTTCTTCTGGCTGTAGCGAGGTTAATGTTTGCAACTAATGGATTGTGGTCGTATCGTATGTCTGCTTCAGATAATGCAGAAACCTTAGTAATAGCATTCCTGTACCTTCTATTAATTGCCACGTAATCTATTTGATTCCTCATACAGCTCTGATCTAAGTCCGACTAAAGGTGATCTCTGAGGCGGAGCTTATACCAAGTATTCGTTATGACTAGATCTTTGTTTTGGTACTGTATCAATTTATCTATCTCTGTCGTTTCTCTGACCAAGACCATATTTTCCAACTACGTGATCTACGGCTCTTTCTCCAACTTTGACGTTAAAATCTCCTAATACGATGTTCATTTCGTGATTCTTATTCATCTTCAAGGCTTAATCTAGCAGCTAATAAAATAGCTCTAGGAAGTATTTTCTAAAATCTATTCCATCTTACAAGGAAATATTGAAGTGATACAGACATGTAAAAAAGTCAGCGATAGCATATAGATTAAAATTACAGAATTTACCCAACAAGTAGAACAGAGATTGACCTAGAAAAAATCCTGGTGAAGCGAAGTATACACCATTTTAAAACTTTTGCTTTTTAATATTTTATATTGTATCAATCCGTAAAATAAAAACAGATTATACATTTACTAAATCAAACCTTAACTTATTAAGTGTAATTACAATGACCTTACAACAATAAAAAAAATATTACACCACCTGAAAACAGTTCTCCTTTATTACTATAATTACTCAGAAGGAAAACCATATTAGTCGACATCGTTATTTCCCCAAGAAAATTGCCGCAACTCCAGAATATGAGTCTTTTTATATCGAAGGCTACAATTGTACTCAACCTCATAAATAATGATCGATTTTATTGTATTTTGATATAAATATTTCAATATTTCAATCAAGGACAGCGGGAACCGGGAGCAAGGCCGTTGCCAGTGAGATACGAAGAGGTCACATCTTGCGAAAGATGAAAAATTTATTTTTGTTTTCGACTTTACCGGCGGGATTATAAGAAACGGGATTATAAGAAATTGTATAAAGGATGTTTTTCCTTTTTTTATATTAAAGATTAATCTTATTATGTAGGAGTAATATCAAATACATATTATAATGATCATTGAAAACAAGTGAGCAAGCATTACTTCTGATCATCATCTATACGGAGTGGATAAGACCTAGGTAACGATTTTTTTAGTAGCAACTAAAAATTAACAAAATAATTTCCTCTAAAAATTTCTTCTTCTTCATGTGACACTTGTTGACATTGACAATGTTGACTTGAGTAATGCCATCTGCTTCCTTTCAATTCCTCCGCGGTCCTCGATTTTATCTTTCGTGATAAGTTAAAGGATTCTATACAGGTCTCCTCTTAGAACGTACCCCAGGTATGAAATTTTTCCTATTTTAATAGTTTTAGTTTTCAATAACTCACGAACGGCATTTGCTCAATTTAACACTGATTGTATCAGCCTTGAATGCCCAAACTATAGAGGAATAACACTTGGAAGCACAGTAGGAAAACTTTATGCTAGTATACTAGAAAACAGGTTAAGAGAAAAACTAGAAAACACCTTTGAGAGCCAGAGTGGTTTCAAAAAAGAAAGAGGGACGAACGATCAGATTTTCATAATAAGACAAATAATAGAAAAAGTTCTTAAAAATACATGCATGTTTCATAGATATGGAAAAAGCTTTCGACAGAATTAAAAGAGAAGATATTTGGAAAATACTAGAGAAGAGAAAAATTGAACAAGATCTAATAGGATGCATCCATAGTTTATACGAAGAAACGAAAAGCTGTAAGAACAAGAAATGAAAAATCAAAAGTATTCAACAGCAACATTGGATTAAAACAGGGTTGTGTCCTGAGCCCACTACTCTTTAACCTAGTACTAGATGACATAATAAAAGAATGCAAACACAAATGGAGAAAATATAATGTAGGATATTGGAAGTTGAGAATGATACAAATAACAGAACTGTGCTACGCTGACGACCTGGTGATCATTGGGGAGTCAGGAAAACAATTACAAGAAAATATAAACATATTGTGTGAAGAGCTAAAAATCAGAAACATGAAAATAAACAAAAAAAAATCAAAAACAATGATAATTGGAAGGCAAAAAGGAAAACATGAAATACACTCCTGGCCAAAAAAAATGGGACACCTTAAAAATGGGTCATTTTTGAGGTCTCGAATCACCTAAACCTGTTGTCCGCTTTTAGTGATTTTTTTAGTATGTTATAGCCTTATTCTTTAAAAACTCGATGTATTAATATTGTTGCTGAACATGTAAACGTCATTATATACCGGGTGTAACAATAATACTGTGTTTTTTCCTTAAAGTTCGGAACACCCTGTGGAATATTCTAGCATTTAAATAATATTGAAATTAAAACTCAATTGTAGCCTTAGCCTTTCTTAACATTCTGCTTTGTGACTCATTCACTTCTGTTGGATAATGAAAAAGTTAGGTGCTTTGACAACTAGCCATGTTCTTCATCAATACAGGGTGTTTCTAAATAAGCGCGACAAACTTTAAGGGATAATTCTGCATGAAAAAATAATGACCGTTTGATTTATGAACATATGTCTGCAAATGCTTCATTTCCGACAATACGGGATGTTGAATTTTTTCTTACACACTGACGATTTATTTATTGCTCTGAAACCAGTTGAGATATGCAAATGAAATTTGATGGGCTTTAAGAGTTAGTTATTGCTCATTTTTTGACGTACAATTATGTATTTTATATTCACCACTGGCGTGCATACGGGTCATATAACCCGGTCATATACCCTGTATGCACGCCAATGGTGAATATAAAATTTTTAGTTGTATGTCAAAAAATGTAAAATGGCTACCTCTTAAAACCTACCAAATTTCATTTGCATACCTCAACCGGTTTTAGAGAAATAAATAAATTGTCAGTTTGCAAAAAATAATTCAACATCCCGTATTTCGAAGATGAAGCATTTGCGGACGTATGTTTATAAAGCAAACTGTCATTATTTTTTCATGTAGAATTAACCCTTAAAGTTTGTCCCACTTATTTAGAAACACCCTGTATTGATGAAGAACATTTCATGTACTAAGAAGAGGAGAAGAAAAAATAGTAAGACGAATATATGAAGCGAGAGATATGGGAAGAAAGAAGAGAGGAAGACCAAGAAAGACGTGGACAGAAGAAGTGAGGGAAGCGGCCGACAAAAGAGGAATAAAATGGGAGGAAACAAAAGCATTGGCCATGGATAGAAGGAAATGGAAGGAAATATGGAAGAAAACGACGGAGAACCTAACTCTGTAATAACTCACACCGAAAGGTAGACGAGTTCTGGATTAAGTAAGTAAGTAAGTAAGTAATGTATCAGCCTTCAGAGTTTCTGGTCTCGATGCCATGTGAAAACACTGACCAAATATTGCATTTGATCATTCTTTGACATAAGTTAAGGTTTAAGCTGTGGTTACAGACGGATGATTTCATTTTTTAGAAACTTAAATTCTGCATTTGATCTCTTTACTTCGGTCTAGTTGGTATGTAATGTATAGAATCCCATATATTTAAAGTGAGTAACTCTGAAGGCACGCTAGTTTGTGTTACTTAGTCGTATGATTATTGCACCGCTCTCTGTCTCTCCTTAAATTGCTTGCATTTGGTGCGTCATGGTTTATTTACCTTCTTCTTTTGGCATCATAATCCTGGATGGGTCTTCGGCTGTCTGACTATATATCCTTCCATTCAGACCTCTCTCGTGCCCTTCTGCTCCATGGTCTTACAGTCATAGTTTTCAGGTCGTCTTCCATGGCATTCAACCGTCTCGTCCTAGGTCTTGCTTTTTTCCTCTTCTTATCGGCTTTAATTGTAATATTTCTTTGTTAATTTTGTATCTTTTTGTCTTTGGACATATCCCAGCCGTCACAGTCTTTGACTTTTAATTTTTCACAATATCATGCCATTTATTCAATTCATCAATCTCCTTGTTTCTCCTGATTATTCATGTGCCGTCTTTCTCGTGCACTTGCTTGTAAAACCCGATTGTTGCAAACAGGATCTTAAATAGGTGCTTAAACAGCTGACAATGCTCAGTCGCCATTTCTGAGACTCTTTTTCTCACGCTTACTGAAATTTTTTTCAGGTGGCGGGAGTCTTCTATCGATATCATTTATTGGTGTCTTTGTATGGCCCTTTGTGTTTCTCCATTTATTTTGATATCTCCTTTTGTCTTTTATTTATCCTCAACATAAATAGACAGCCACACATTTGCCTGTGGTTCAGATTTATTTTGATGTCACTTTTGAACCTCATATCCTGAATAACGTCACAAAATGGCTTAGAGCCCCCAACGATTTCTCTAGAGCCTCGTTTCAATCAAATAGTACAAAAGGGAGAAAATAATAGTTGTTTATTATACAGTGATGAGCGCGCTAATAACCGGCAAAATAGCACAAAAGATGGAAAACGTATTAAGTTATGAGATAGAAAGAAATGAAACTAGTTGATCTGGGAAATTTAGCGATATTATTAACCTATAGATTTATATTATATTGATTGTTTCCCACCTTTACACGTATCAGAGGAGTATGTAAACTGAAACTGTCACTGTGACAGTGGTAGTTGCCAAACTCGTGCGATACGTCTAAAGGTGGGAAAAACTCAATATAATGTATATTTATAGGTTAATATCACTAAATTTCCCAGCTCGACTAGTTTCAATTCTTTTTAAAACGTTTTTATATACTTGGCTTAGTTGGTGTCACGGACTCAGCAAATTTTGTAATCCATTTTAAAAATAGTTCTAGGCTAACTAGGTACTACTAGAGCTGACTAACAATGCAATATTTAACTGCTATTGTATGGATAAATGGATTTTTTTTTAAATTTCAAACTATTTTAAAAATGTGACTAATACTGTGAAATTTGAATTCCATTTTAACGTAAGTTAAGATATCGAGATATGGTAGCTCAGTGGTAGAGCGTTAGACCGGAGATCGAGAGATCCTGAGTTCGAAACCTGCCTGTCGCTTTCCTTTTTTTAATTTTTTTAATACATAACTAAAAGTTAATATACTTAAAATTCATATTTTATAAGTTAATTATTATATATGCCATTTTAAACAACCGTGTTATTATAAAAAGTACTTTTTTTATACTAGTGTAATTTTTGGAATTATAATCTGGACCTCGGAGGTAAACTACAGTATGTTATTTCGAGTAACTGTGTTTAGCGTGTGTTTGCAACAAAGTTAACAGCACTTAGGATGTTAATAAAAATCTGATATATCCCATAATTGGTTGAAAGACCATTACCTGCTATTGTATGGATAAATGGATTTTTTTTAAATTTCAAACTATTTTAAAAATATGACTAATGCTATGACATTTGAATTCCATTTTAACATAAGTTAATACATCTAGAGATGGTAGCTCAGTGGTAGAGCGTAGGGTAAGAACAGAACAAGTGGGTCGCGGTGGAGGTGGAGGTGTAGGTCGCGGTCGATGTCGATATCCATGTAAAACAAACACATTGTAGTGAATGGAAGAGAACAGAGCAGGTAAGTCGCGGTGAAGGTTTAGCGCGATGCCATCCAGGAGGTTTACATTACATCGATGCTTTTGAAAATAAAAATAGTTTGTTTTACATGGATGTCTACTGCGCGGCCTACAAGGATGCTTCCCTGTGATTGGTCCGTTCGAAGCCAAGTTGTCATTAACTGAGTTGCTATTAGCTTAACTCAGTTGCTATCTGATTTGATACTTTTTATAATATAATCCCTTTTTTGTATTCAGTTTATTTTTGAATTTCTAAAGTAATTAAATTCAGTAAATTTTTGAAATATGAAAGAGGATCTGATTATTTACAGCTGGCATTTCATCACTATCATCACTTGACTGACACAACATCGCAAAAGCAGTCTTTTGTCATTCAAATTTTAGTAAACTACTTCACTTAATAGTGGTTCTAGCTCGACTGACCGCGCAGGTGACCTCTTTGCTATGTCCTGTCGACATCGACCGCGACTTAACTAGTAGCATCCACCGCGACCTGCACGTCCACCTCGACCCACTTATTCTGTTCTTACCCTTAGACCGGAGATCGAGAGGTCCTGAGTTCGAAACCTGCCTGTCGTTTACCTTTTTTATTTTTTTAATACAGAACTAAAAGTTAATATCCTTAAAATTCATATTTTATATATTTATATATTATTTTTTATAATACATGCCATTTTAAACAACCGTGTTATTATAAAAAGTACTTTTTTATACTAGTGTAATTTTTGGAATTATAATCTGGACCTCGGAGGTAAACTACACTATGTTATTTCGAGTAACTGTGTTTAGATTTCTTTTATGACATAGAAATTGAAACAACAAAATAATTTTATATTGTACTATTTATACTATAAATAATAAAAACGTTTTATTATAAAAGGTTCTTTTTTATAAAAGTGTAATTATTATCTCACAACTTAATACGTTTTCCATCTTTTGTGCTATTTTGCCGGTTATTAGCTCGCTTATCACTGTGTAGGTCCAAAAATAGCAGATTTTAGCGGGATACCATGAAAGTTACGTCCCAACGCGTAGCGGAGTGTCGTAATCATGAGAACGCTAAAATCTGCATTTTGCCCAGTCATCATCATCATCAATGGCGTTATAACTCTTCGAGAGTCTTTGCCGTGTTTACTATTGCCTGTTCTGTATAATATAATATATTTTTTTAACTCGCCAGAAACACCAGAAGTTTCAACAATTTTGCCATAAAAAATAAAAATAAATAGAATATCAAGAAATAGTCAAGAAATAATAAGAGTAGTAGGTGATGTTGCCTAGGTAACTATTGAAATAACAAACAATTGTGTCAAAGTGTGGTCAAAGTTTAGCAAAATCTGAGAGAAATGGATGGTGATTTCTCGTTTTCCTGCATCTTGTCAGAATTAGTAGAGGCTGCAAAAGAGGCTTAGTTGAAAATATTGCCCGCAAGATCTTATAAGTTATATGAGCGAGCGCATGCAAAATTCATTGATTGGCACTCCAGGAAGAAATTAATGTAATTCGTTCTCAGAAAATGTTTGCATGGTTTTCAGAAGGATAATAGTTTTCCATGTCTGGAAAGCACGAACCAAACTGATTTCTATAAATTTGTTAACTGTACATTCAATGATTCTAATTTTCCATCAATTAATAAAAAATAGGAGTGATCAACTATGATAATAATTTAAAAGTTTTTGACGTCCACGAGCGGGATAGAAATAGATTTTACCTCATGGGATAAAACTTTCATATAAAACACGTTTCAGCAACTAACAAGAGGTGGCAAATTATGAAATTTTATGTCAGTTGTAAAAACAATCGTTATTTATTATGTAAGGGCGCTAAAATCTGCATTTGCCCCGTCTATGATACGATATTTTTTTCTATAACTTGCCAGAAACACCAGAAGTTTTAACAATACTGTCGTAAAAATAAAAATAAATCATCAATAAAAGATCAAGAAATCATCAGGAAAGTAGGGTCGTTGTCTAGGTCTAGGGTACTAATAAAATAGTGTCAAAATGTAGTAAAATTTTAGCATGAACGAAATAGTCCTGTCGCCAAAGGGGGTGCAACGGCCTCCTTTATTCAGATGGACTTACCAAGTTTTTTTTATGTATTTTGACCCGTAGAACACGAATTTTTTGGGTAGGTAACAGTTGATCCTGATGTCAATAAGATTGTTATAAACAGAGAACTTGAGGAATTACATAACAGCAATTTTTTGCAAAACAAAACATTTTTTTGTATTTTTTTGGGTCATGTGGGGATCATTTTAATGTGAGAATAAAAATCAAACTCTATTTTCATTTACATATCAGTTCAATAAGTACTTATTTTATGTTCACTTCTTTGCTACACAATGCAATAATAATATAATGCAATTATATAATACCCAATATATTATATTAGATTAATGCAATATATACAATATAATAGGTATTTACTAATATATTACAAAGAACCTTATGCTTTTAATACTAATTCTTTACGATTTTATGATTCCTTATGATTTTATCACATAATGTAGCGTTCCAATACTTATCGCTTTCGCCCGTTTATAGGGACGACCAATAAACTGTCTGACGTCACAACCGATTCCGCCCGTTGAAAGAATGATTTAAATTCTGCAGTTTTTAATTGCTCATATTTATTTCATAATAATAAAATATGAGTTTTTTGTAAACTGGGGTTCTTTTAACAGCATTAAATAACGTTTATCAGTAATATTTCTGGAATATAATTTTTATGCAAGTTCCCTTTTCGTATGTAGCGAGATTTTTCCATATTGTCGCTTTTTGATAAGATATTTTAATGATCTTTTTTAACAATTTAACCATAAACGGTTTCTTAAAAGCAAGCAACTATTTTTTATTATCCATTCATATATTCTACCTTTATTTATCAACTTTATTTTTGTTTCTTAGGTATGCCTTTGACTGGTCAAATGCTCCCCGGCACCTTACCTTTCTACCCTTCGCTGCCCGCTATCGAAAGCGAGCACGAAGACCAACCCTTGGACACGATTAGTGAGCTCCAGGAACCTCAAGTCAGGGGCGTCATCAGACCGTTGGGTAGGACGCAATCGTCCCCGTTGCCGCTGGGCCACCCGCTACTGGGAGGCCCGCCGCCTCCCGATCTTCCCCCACCCCTACCGCCCCTACCACCCGCCGAAGAACAGGAGCAGAGAGATATGGAACTGAGAGCAAATGAGTCTAGAAGGTAAGTTTTTCATCATTTTTATTTCATAAAATATCAGTTTTTGGATAGACTGTGGCTTATTTACATACACTTTGCTTTTTGAATAACCCTATAAAAAATAATCTAGAGTTGTTAAATCCGGGCATCTTACTGGCCATTCGATAGCTCCTCTTCTTCCAATCCAACGATTTGGAAATGTATTGTCGAGAAACTCAAGAATGCCCCTAAGAGATGAGAGGGTGCTCTATCTTGCTGAAACCAAATTGATCTATTCACGAGATGAGAATTTACATCATCGATTAATTGTCTGGCTAATTCTGGGATTTATTAAAATTCTAAAAAGTATTCTTCAACTGTAAAGGTTTTATCTCACAAATAAGGCCCATAAAGATTTATTTATTGACTGTGACATTTAAATGGAAAGCAGCCTCAACAGAAAAAAGGATTTGGTTAAATAAATTAGGATTAGTTTTAAGGCCATCGGTACATAATTCGCAAATATTTTACCGCTATCCCTACTTTGTCTGTCTTTACACGGCAAATTACGTGTAGTAAAATTCACACTGGCATGGATATGTAAACATTACTAGAACGTCATTCTACTTGACAATGTCATCATTAACTTTAAAGAGATGGCTTTTGAATGTTCTTGGATAACTGTTGTTTGTATAATTGCAAATTATTAATTCAGTTAATAAATGTGACAATTTTTTCACTAACTATGTATTCAGTGATTGTAATAATTTATATGTACTGTTATGATCTGCTTTCTCTTCCTTTTATATTAATTGTTATTTATTGAATTAATTATTGAATTGACGCAAATCATACAAAAATAAATTAATAAAAAATCTCAGGGTGCATTTTTGTCATAAAAAAATAACTAAATTATCTTAGGTTATACTTATCCTTTCTCGTGGCTTCAGTATCTCTTAGTTGATCCTTATCGGGATAAAATAGGAAAAGGAAATAAATAGAAAAACCATAAATAAGCACATACAAATACCTTTATTATCAAAAGCAATGCTCTGAAAATCTATCAATTAAATCCTGTGGGCATAATTGTCCAAATGAAACTTTTACCATATAATTAATCTAATTCAAAAAAATATTTATCGCTTTGTTCCTGATACCATTAATCAAATAAGCTAAACAAACAAATTTAGGTATTTGCAAAACTACTTATACTTCCTGTTAAATTTTTGAAATGTTGGAATCTTAATTCATATGCTTTTACGCAAAATTTTGAACTTCTGATTATAAAGAACATCTATCACATAGGTTATTGACTGACCTTTTTGATTCACACACAATTATGTCTCCTCCTGACCCAAACAGCTCTTCCTTGTTGATTATGTTAGGCTACCAATCAAAGCCCTCTCCGTTCTCAGCATCAATCCAGCAGAATACCAGCAACTATTTCTCCAAAACACAAGCCAGGCCTCTTTTGACCAGTACTCGTTCAATACACTCCAAAACTCTCTCCTCTCTTTCTCTCAATAATAATCTCCGGAGACCCAAGTATCTTTTTTACTTGGTGTCACAAATAATTTTAATAAATTATAGCTCTTGTAACTTAATCTCTTGGACTTTACAGAATCAAAGAGGTTTTTCTTCTCAATTTGATTTGTCTCTCGTTCCACTTTTCAGCTACTCTCCACTATCAAACAACCACTAGTACTTGCTTCTGAACTATCCGCGAAAACTTTCGACTGCCCTTCTCGGATGCCGGCCACACAATGCTCTTTCTTTTCCAAACTGTCTCATCATTCAAACTTCTCTTTCCCCCTTCCAAATTGCCAAGCCAATCAGAAATATTTCTCTTTCCATATTCCTCTTTTCATTCGAAAAACCCAGACATTCTTTCAAACAATACTTCTCTTCAAACTTATCACTTTTCGGAAATTATACAAATATTCTTGTGCTTAAACAAACAGACTTAAAATTCCAAATGTCTCTACCTTTATTTTCATAAAAACTAATAATTACAGCTACCTGTGGATCTTACCTTTCCCGTAACAAACAATCTTTTTGAATTATAATCCGAAATAAATTGTATTTTCACTTCACTTTATTTACAAATCTCTTTAAGTCTTCAGGGAAAAACTCATTAAGGATAGACCCACTGGGTAAAAGCTACCTTCTACTAAATAGTTACAAATCAATATACAGGGTGTATCAAATTCATGTGCCCGCGTTATAATTAAAAAAAGTAAAATTTTTACTCTATCTTTGATTGATAAAGTGATACATAATAGTACATACAACAAAAACTAATACTCAATCGAGAAAAGAGGAAAAGTGTTAAAGTGATTTTTTAATAATATATTGTTACAATGAAACGCTTACAATTTTGAACATCTTTAACAACAAAATACTTGGATCACAGAATATACCCAGATGTATTCTCTGCTTGGATCTTCCATAAATAATAAACAATAAATAACTTTTTATTAAGTTCACGTCTTAAATCAATTATTTATCACATACACTATCAATATTATTTAATCAACAACTCAAAATATTCCCGATGCCATGTCAAATATTTTAAAAATGCCATGTTACTGTCTCGTCATCATATTATATTTGACTCAATGCGTTGTATGACAAAAATAGCGAATGTTCTATTTGAAAAATATCACCACGGACATGGTGTCCATTTTTTTCGAATCCTGAAGAAACTATAAATATTTCAAAAAAAAATTAAACGCAGAATGAAAGACTAAATTATTATCGAGGACCGAAAGTCCCTTAGAATAAATAAATAGTTTCTTTTGAATGAGATATTTGAAATTAAAAATCACACTACATTTTCACTTAGTTTTTCACCCCTGTAACTTATTAAAATAAACATTATAGAAGTTTTCAGGGACTTTCGGCCCACGGTAAGAACGTAATCTTTCATTCTGCGTTTAAATTTTTCAAAAATACTTAGGTTTTCTCAGGATTCGAAAAAAATGAATCCCCATTTAAATAGCATTGCAGCCGAAAATATGTACCCATCCCCTTAAATCTATTTCACATTGTGTGTGTTAACTCCATTCTGCGATCGTCTTCATTCAGTTCCTAATTATTGTGTTTTATAGGGATGCTACTTTTCTTTTTTTTTTATTATTTACGGACAGTTGTTTGACTGATTTGGCATATTTTCCCATTCTGGAATTTTCAAACAATGTCGCACTAAAAAGTCACCCTGTATATATAATAACAAACACAACATATTTTTTGTAAATATTGGAAAAAACAAATTTTAAATACACAAAACCTGTTTGCTGGTTATATAGCTATAATTTCTGTTTTCGTTTACTAAATTTTTTGATCAAATATTAGTTGTATCAAAAATTCCCTGAACACCCAGAATTCACGTGTAACTATGTTTTCATTGTATATTCTCAATGAATTCTGTTATCATCAATACAAACATTAAAAATACGTATTACTCAAAGCAGCCGTTGGAATAATGCGATCGACGTATTGTAGTTGTGCTGATTTTTTATAAGTGTCGCCAATTAACTATAATAATAACAATTTAATCTAGAACTCACTAGATAATGTCATAATATCCTTGGGGGATTTGATAAGATATGTTAAAACGTATAAATTTGGTACAAAAGACAACATATTCTCATATATTTGTCAGAAAAACGTTTTTCCTTTCGTGTTTAAAATTTTCTATTTTAAAATAAAAAAAAATAACAAAAAATGGAAAATATATAAATAATGGCAATTTTCAATATAAATAATGGCAATGGCAAAAATTTTCTATTTTAAAATAAAAAAAAATAACAAAAAATGGAAAATATATAAATAATGGCAAAATAATCATTATCATCAACAGCTATTCCTGCTCTCTTCCACCCTATGGCTCTACAGCTCTGGCCTGCCTCAGCAAACCTCTTCATTCGTTACGGTCTGTAACCATCCTTCTCCACTTCTTGACTGCTAAGGAGATTTCTTGCAACCTCATTCACGTCATCCTCCCATTGCTTTCTCGGTCTTCCAATAGGTCTCTTTCTCTGAATTCTTGTATTAAACACTTTTTTTTGGAAGCCTGTTTTCTCCCATACTAAATACATGGTTTGTCCATTGAAGACGTATGCTGACATACTGAGATAAAGATATGCAGTAATTCGTTTCAGATTTAGCCTTTTTTATATTCGAATTGTTGAGTTAAGGCCTCTCTCATTTCTCGCCATTCATCTTTGTTGTGTGTGAGGCGTTTCCACATTGGTCCTGTGACTCTTCATGTCACCGCTTTAACGCATTTGAGGTCTTCCTCTTGGTCTCTTCGCTTCGTACGGTCGCCAGTTTCCAACTTCTGCTCCATATACCATTTTCGAGACGTTTGTTGTGTCCAGCCCATTTCCATTTTAATTTTGCTGCTTGTTCCACGGCATCCCTTACTTTTGTTTTGTTTCGGGTTGCTTCGTTTGTTTGCCGATCTATGAGTGAGACACCAAGCATCTGTCGTTCCATGGCTCTTTGAGTTGTTCTAATCTTGTCCATGTTCATTTTTCTGAATGTCCAGGTTTGAGCTCCGTAAGTGAGAACGGGAAGGATACAAGAATCAAACACTTTGGTTCGAAGGTTTTGTGGTGTCTTGTCTTTCAGTATATATGAGAGATTGTCATAAGGGATATTTTAGCCTAAAGTTGTCACGCTCGTCAGGCAAGTTGAGAAGTATCTATTGGTCCACAGAAGGTATTTTATTTTCCTCCTACAGGTTTCCTCGAGAGCAAGAAACTAGGTCAACCAAAATACCTGAAAATGATTGTATGAGGTATTTACCAAATAAGTTTTGATCACTAACTACTTCAAACAACATTCACCAATACAAGAAAACAGTTAAAAGGCAAAGAACAAATACAAGAATACCAACGGAAACAATTAAATTGCATAAGATATGGGAACAAACAACGAACATGAGATACAAATGAGCTGGGCATGAAAAATAAAAGAGAAACAGTAGGTATAGTAGAAGAGGAGTGGGAAAGATATAAAAAGCAATGATCAAAATAGAAAACATGTATGTAGGACTACAAGAAATAACGAAAAAGGGAAGCGGACAGCATGGTGGAGTGAAGAGGTAAAAAAGAAAAGAAGAAACTATGGAAGCAGTAAATGCAAGAGAAAACAAAATAAAAATATAATATGTAATTCCAAAATGTCGAGAGTAAAAGTCAAGGAAATAGAAAGAACAAACAAGAAACAGAAAAGTTGATAAACATTTTGATAAAAAATATAGGAAAAGAGCAAAGAAAAATACATTTATTTTACAGAACACTCTAACTCTAGAACCTTAATGGCAACAAAGAAATAAAATTAACACACATAAAGAAAATGAAAGAACGATAATATCCGAAGATAAAGAAATAACGAAAATATGAAGTAAATATTTTTAGTAATTGTTAAATGGTGAGCTGGAAAAGTGATAGAAAAGGAAGACAAGAAATGTCTGTGCTAGCACAGAAGCTATAAATTGGGAAGAACCAGAAGAGGCATTAAAGAAGATAAAGATTGGAATGGCCCCAGGGAGCAATGAAAAGTGCTGAAATACTGAAATATATAGGGTGAAAAGCAAAGAAAAACTAATACTTAATATACAATTTTATATAAAATAGAAAACACCGAGAGAGTGATCAAACGCAATCCCAATATAATACACAAGAAATACAATAATAATTGTACCAATACACAAGAAAGAAAACACGAAACTGTGAAAATTATGTAGGTACATTATGTCGCCGACTGCCAGAATCCATGGATTACTGCGTATTCCGACGCTTATCGCTCTTCTCTTTAAGATTACCATATTATGTTATTACCCATAATAGGATAATCTCTTAATTATAATTGCATTAAATACCAACAAACATTACAAACCACCAATAAATAAAGGACATTTTCAACCCATTGAGATCAGTTATTGATCAACAGTCTTGATTTACAGTTCAATTCAGATCAATTCATCTTCCCTGCGGTGACGTGGCGCCCAACGTGGGGCCCTGTCATCAAGAAAAATCAGAATAGAAATAGAACACAAATCAGGGGATGCACAAAGCGGATTAAGGAAAGAACATAACACACAAGATCATATTCACATTCAGCAAATAACAGGAACAGTGAAATGAGAGAAAGCCTCAAAATTAAGCCATTGCTATAGATAGACCAATAAGGAAAAATAGTAGAAGACGTCCGGTTGAAGCCTGGAACAGTGGCATGACAAAATTACTCATGGTAAATTCTGACAAGAAACAAAACAAAGGAACAGAAAAGAATACTTGAGAATTTGAGAAAATTTATCAAACGTTAGCAAGCGTGAAAAATCAAACTTCCTGCAACTCTGCAAATAAGACTGAGAGAAAAACGATTATTACCATATAAATAAACATCACCTTGGAACACTTAAAGACACCATCATTAACATTATTAATGCGTTTACTAAATGGTGCAGTTACATACAAATAACTCAGTGTGATTCATACACATTATTGCCAGTTTTACATAAAAAACCTCGAAACATTGTCGCAGTATATTTTTTGTACTTATGTGGTATTGATAGCAAAAATTAATAAAAAAAAAGTTTCAATTCTAGAGCAAAGCGTATTAGGACTTGGGTCCACACTTAAAAAAATCATGATTATCTCCCTCATTAGACATTTTTTATTCAGCTATTCACCATTGAGTCGGACAACTTTTCTATTTCTGAAAATTTTCGAGAGGGGGATGTTTCGTAAATATACAGGGTGTCCAGAAACTCGACCGACAAACGAAGACATGAGATTCCTCAGATAATTTTAAGACAGTTTAACCAAATTTACCTAGTCCGAAAATGCTTCCTAAGGGAGCTAGAGCTCTTTGAAGATGGCGTCTTGTAATTAGTTTTTCTTAAATACCTCCAGAACGCTTCTAGTTAGAAAAACGAAAATTGGGATACGTGTTTATCTTCCAGAGATAAATCTATTCCATCTAGTGTGAATTTCTAGTACTAGTCATAGGCGTCCGTTTTGGGTGGGGCAACGGTTATTTTATCGCATAATTTTTTTGTCTTTAACTTTTAAGCATTTTTGATACTGAGGTACTCTTGCTTTAAGTCGATAGGACACACCGTTTTCTAGAAAAATAGATTTGAAAATTTTTCGTCCCTGAAATTGAAAAAAAGTTGAAAACAATTTTCAAAAGAAAAGCGGTGTAGTTTACCTACTTAAAGCAAGAGTAACTTTTAGTACTAGAATGCCTCATAATTTGATAATCTAGTATAAAAAATTCTTAAAAATTAAAGACGAAAACGTTATGCGCTAAAATAATGGTTGACCTACCCAAAATGGACGCATATGACCGGTAGTAGAAATTCGCAATTAATGAAATCAATTCATCTCTGAAATATAAATAAACGTACCAGTTTTCGTTTTTCCAAATAGTTTTTTTTTTAATTTTTTTTTGATATTCAAAAAAAGAAAAATTTTCAAATCGATTTATCTAGAAAACGGTGTATCCTATCGACTTAAAGTAAGAGTACCTTTTAGCACTATAATATCTTACGTGTTAAAAATCCAGACTCAAAAATGCTTAAAAATTAAAAACAAAAAAGTTATGCGATAATATAACTGTTGCCCTACCCAAAACGGACGCCTATGACCCGTACTAGAAATTTGCAATGGAAGAAATCGATTTATCTCTGGAAGATAAATACGTGTACCAATTTTCGATTTTCTAAATAGAAGCGTTCTGGAGATATTTAAGAAAAACTAATTACCAGACGCCATCTTCAAATAGCTCTAGCTCCTTTAGGAAGCATTTTCGGACTAGAAGAATTAGGTTAAATTGTCTTAAAATTATCTGAGGAATCTCCTGTCTTCGTTTGTCGGTAGAGTTTCTGGACACCCTGTAGAGGTTTCTAAACTTTGGTACATCCGACAACTGGATTACCTTTAAAAATTTGTAGGACAATATTACCAGTTAATTGTAAATATTTTTATCTAAATATCCTGCTAAAATCTACAAAAAAAAGCTGTGAGTGTATAAATTTTATGACTCCTTATGATGCGTGCCCCCCATATGGGGGAGCACTATGGAGTCATAAATGATGATTTTTGTGCAGGATTGTTTGATAGAGATACTTACAATTTACTGGTAATATTGTCTCAAAAATTTTTAAGGGTATTCCAATTGTCGGACGCACGAAAGTTTAGAAACCTATATATTTACGAAATGCCCCCCTCTCGAAAATTTCCCTAAATAGAAAAGTTGTCCGACTCGACATGAATAACTGAAGGGGTCCGGACAAATAATCCCCGGACAAAAAATCCCCACAAATTTTCCTTGGACAAAAAATCCCCGGACAAAAAATCTCCACAAAAAATCCCGGACAAATAATCCCTACAAATTTTTTTGGACAAAATATCCCCAAGAAATATTTGCTGCCTAATAGTTATCTAAAAGTTTTCCTGAAATTTTAACAAATTTCGAATTCCAATTCCATGCTGAACACTTCAAATTTTACATGACAAAAGAGTGTGAGTTGTTTCAAAAATCGTGGAAGAAATGCGGAATGAGCTAAGGCCCCGTTTTCATGTCAAGCGCTTAACGCGCGATTTCAACTACATACATTTTACTGAAGACGGTTCACATGCTAACTAGGGTGGTGCGAAAAAAGTCAAATTAATAATCCCGTATCGCTATAGTGTGGAAAAGTTGCGATTGGTAATTACAAGAAAAACAAAACAAAAATTATTAAAATCGGACTTTATCTTCCGATCCCGCAACGGTCCTAAAGATTATGAAAAAAATGAAATTTTACCTTTTTTCGGAAATTTTTATTTATTCCCCCTGTACTTTTTATTTATCGCTATAGTAAAATTTATTTAAAGTTTGCATGATTGAATAATGAAAACAATAGTTTTACGCACTTTACGAATATCTTCTGATTCCGCAAGGTCAATCAAAATCTATAAAAATTTGAAATTGTTGATGATTCTGATAAATTAAAAAACATTTAGTTATCTCATTTTTCTGTTGCATTGTGAAGCTCTTCGCTTGTTTAGATATTGTATAATAATATTTAAACGACCCAGAACTCACAAGAAGGTGGTTGCACTTTTTACTCCATCCACACCCTTCTCTCCATAAACCAATGAGTGTGTGTTTTTTACATTATTTACATAGTACATTTCTTTTTCATTTGTTTGTGTCCAGCTTTTAAACGTCAACTTTGAATTTTGATTTGGTGGTAAAATCTCGCAGCATGGACCTTGATTTAAGGGTTGCCTTGATGAATCCATCTCTTGATTGGGTCCCACATACATTAGACGATACTTCCGTGACCAACTCTACGTACAGCTAGACAGCTTGCGTATGGCAGGGATGGTTTTGTACATACCAGTCTGGTGTGTTGCCTGATATAATGTAGCAACTTATATCTTCATTGGAAACGCTTCGAAGAACTGGTGGAGAGGATAGTTTTGCAACATTCCAATCTAATATTTTAGTGTAGTCCTGTGCTTCAAAGTTTAAAGTAGGAGGGATAAAATTTCTAATCCTTGGCTTTAATCTATCCGGCTTTTAACACTCTCCTTAGCCCTAGCTCTCTAATGTGTTTCCTTTCTCCCTAGTACTTGAAATTTTGAAGCACGGTACTAAACTGAAATAATAGACTGGAATATAATGTTGCAAAACTATTGCAGACTGTTGCAAAACTATCTTCTCCACCACTTCTTCGAAGTGTCAAATGAAGATATAAGTTCTTGCATTACATCGGGCGACATACCAGACTGGAATGTACAAAACTATCCCTGACACACGCAAGCTGATGAGAGGTGCCTAAAGTTGGTCACGTAAGCATCGTCTAATGCAGGGGAGGCAAACCCGTCGATCGAGACCCCTAGGTCAGTCGATCGATGGCAAGAAAAAATTATCTACCTACCTACCTATGCTCGTCCTAAATATTACGAAACTTTCTAGTCGGTAGATCGTAGAGAATTAGAAAGGCAGACAGAATCGTGTCCGATTAAGTTGGTCACCCCTGGTCTAATGTATGTGGGCCCCAATCAAGAGATGGATTCATAAGGGTAACACTTAAATCAAGGTCCATGCTGCCAGATTCTACCACCAAATCACAATACAAAGTTGACGTTTAAAAGCTGGATACAAACATGAAAAAGAAATTTACTATGTAAATAATGTAAAAATCACACTTATTGGTTGGTTGGAGAGAAGGGTGTGTGTGGAGCTAGAAGTGCAACCACCTCCTCGTTGTGAGTTCTGGGTTGTTTAAGTATTGTCATACAATATATAAACAAGCGAAAAACTTCACAATGTAGGAGAAAAATGAGATAACTAAATGTTTTTAAATTTATCAAAATCATCGAACATTTCAAATTTTTATAGATTTTGATTGACCTTGCGGGATCGGAAGATATTCGTTAGATGCGTAAAACTGTTGTTTTTATTACTCAACCATGCAAACTGTAAATAAATTTTACTATAGCGATAAATAAAACGTACATGGAGGATTAATAAAAATTTCCGAAAAAAAGGTAAAATTTCATTTTTTTTTTCATAATCTTTAGGCCCTCAGGGTACTGAAGCGTTTTTTCGACAAGTAATACCTATAGGAACAAATTGTAACTATTTCCTGCGTAGGATCTGGCGGCCATTTTTATTTATAAACAATTAACTGTCAAAAAATGGCATTTTTCTCTTTTTTTTTCAAATCAATGGAAAACATTGAAACTTATGATTTTTTTAGAACAAATATCTTTGAGATTATGGAAAAAGCTTTAAAATGACATACTACAAAGTTTGATATACTCATTTATTGTTAATATAATTGCGAAAAAAGGTCGGAATTGCAAAAAAATTAATTTCGCAATATCTATTGTAAAAAATAGTGTACAGCTTTGAAATTTTTATCATATAAGGGTTCTTTGGTGCTTAATATGTGATAAAAATTTCAAAGCGATTCATTCAATTTTTTAAATTTTATTCAAATTGTTTATCCCAGAGAGCATTTTTTTGCAATAACATAAGTCAGAAAAAAATGACGTTAGAACCATTCCACAGGTGTCAAATGAAAGAGCATGAGCTATATTTTCAACTTAGTTTAGAAAAAGCGAATCAAAATGCATTTATTAGTAATAAATTATTATGCAAAAGTATCGTAAATCTTTCCTTATAAACTTTTTAAATAACTTTTTCCAAAAAAATTGACTTTTTTACCCTGTTTTAAGTGCACAACTACCAAGTAATGTTATTTATATCATAATTGATAAAAAATTGTAATAAATATATATAATTTCTTATATAACAAAATAAAAAGTTTATAAGGAAAGATTTACGATACTTTTGCATAATTATTTATTACTAATAAATGCATTTTTATTCGCTTTTCTTAAACCAAGTTGAAAACATAGCTCATGCTCTTTCATTTGGCACCTGTGGAATGGTTCTAACGTCATTTTTTTCTGACTTATGTTATTGCAAAAAAAAAAATCTCTCTGGGATAAACAATTTGAATAAAATTTAAACAATTGAATGAATCGCTTTGAAATTTTTATCACATATTAAGCACCAAAGAACCTTTATATGTAGGGTTATCATACGTCCGGATTTCGTCCGGACAGTCCGGATTTGAAAGACATGTCCGGATTGGGGTCCGGATATGAGAAATGTCCGGATTTTTTTGCTTTACTAAAAAATGGTAAATACTAGGCCCAATGGTGGGAAATTTCATTCTGCGCAACACCTTAGGTCTAAAGTATGTTAAAACATAGGTGTATATGTATTTTAAACTGGCAGAGATTTTCAATGTTAGTTGCATATTGTAGCGAACAGCTGTACTTTTAATGCTGCCATATGCATTTCGCATATATGTACAATGTAGAGGTAGCAACGCAGTCAAATTCACATTTTACATTTTCTACAACCCCTTGGACTACCCCTGTCCGGATTTGGCCTTAATAAATTATGGTAACCCTATTTATATGACAAAAATTTCAAAGCTGTACACTATTTTTGACAATAGATATTGCGAAATTAATTTTTTTTGCAATTCCGACCTTTTTTCGCAATTATATTAACAATAAATGAGTATATCAAACTTTGTAATACGTCATTTTAAAGCTTTTTCCATAATCTCGAAGATATTTGTACTAAAAAAATCATAAGTTTCCCTGTTTTCCATTGATTTGAAAAAAAAACTGAAAAATGCTATTTTTGACACTTAATTGTTTTTTAAATAAAAATGGTCGCCAGATCCTACGCAGGAAATAGTTATAATTTCGCCTAGTGAGAACAATAGTGGCGAAACTCGAAAATTAACGTTTTTGAGTTAAGTCCATCAATCGACATCTAAATATGCCCTCTTTTATGTGCAATATCGGCTAACAATTATTTAATTTCCTTATTACTAGAGGGCGCCTACAAGTCTTTATGGTATTGTGAATTTGTCAAATATTTTGATGCATTAACGACGAAAGCACGCCAAACATTATATCAATACTGGCGAATCTGTAATTACGCCGTGCCTACATGTATTTGAAATATTTGGTATTTTATTAAAGATAGTAGTACAATGTGCAATAGTGGCGAATGAGCACTTTTGTCTGTGTGGTCGTTTTTGCTTTTGTGTTCTTTTTAAAAAACTTCTTACAGAGAAACTCAGTTTCAATCGTTCTTAGGTACTTAGAAATAGCAAATCAAGAAAGCGTCTATCCACTTTGGATCAGTATTGATTAATTCCACACTATCGAGAACCAATATTCATTTCTAAAAAGAAGTCTTACAAAATAAATCAATTCCTTCTACCCACAATCATTTCTTTAGTAGTTTGAAATACGAAACATACGTGAGTGAAATGATGAATTTAATTTTACTATTCATAGTTCTTTTGCTTACTTTTTATCTTTTATCATGTTTATCGTTTTCATAATTATTACTTAAGATCTTATTTTGTTATTTTTCTATTGTACTTTAGTTTCATTTTGCGCATAACTGGTGTGTACAATAAAATATTTTATTTGATGCGTTTAATTTATTTTTAAAAGTAATTTTTTTAATTATTTAAAACAGAAACTAAACTGTTGTAGTATAGTAGTATTAAAGTATAGTGGCGAAACATCAAATTAAACACCTTCGATAATGCAATAATGGCGTAACGCAGAAAAAAAAATCAAAAATGCTATTTTTGACACTTAATTGTTTTTTAAATAAAAATGGTCGCCAGATCCTACGCAGGAAATAGTTACAATTTGCTCTTATAGGTATTACCTTTGGAAAAAACGCTTCAGTACCCTGGCTGCTCGAGTGTCATGGAGAAAACCTTATTACCCTGGACTATTGTGAACGGTCTCAAGTAAAATGTATGTATGTACTAGTTGTAATCGCGCGTTATCATAACGCGCGTTAAGCGCCTGTCATGAAAACGGGGCCTTAGTTTATTCCCGATATTTTCCACGATTTTTGAAAAAACTCACACTTTTTTGTCATGTATAAACAAATAAAGTTAACAAAAATATAACACAAATAAAGTTTTCAACATGGAATTGGAATTCGAAATTGGTTAAAATTTCAGGAAAACTTTTAAGAGTTTAGTAAAACTATTCGACAGCAAATATTTCTTGGGGATTTTTTGTCCGGGATATTTTGTCCAAAAAAATTTGTGGGGATTATTTGTCACGGAATTTTTTGTCCGGGGATTTTTTGTCCAGGGATAATTTGCGGGAATCTTTTGTCGGGGATTATTTGTCCTAGCTTCATAACTGAATAAAAAGTCTCATGAGAGAGATAAGAAAATTTTCAGTGTGGGTAAGTGATAAATTTCTTCCTGTCCTAATTGACCTAATGCAACATTGATCGAGATTATTGACGACAGACGGCATGATACGCAACTTTTTAAACGAAATGTTTTCGACAAGTCAGTTACATGTGGTTTAAATCATATGTATTATAATTTTTCTACATGTATTCATTTCATAGAAATAAAATTAATAATTTAATAGGAGCAAAGGTTGTGAATTTTTATTTATCGTGTCATGGAATGGTTTAGTAATTAACGTCTAAAAATAGACAAAACGTTTTTCTAACCCAGCCTGGCAGACTAGACGACAGGGCCGGAATCAGTTTTACGTTTCAATATATTTTTAATTAAAATCTTTTTATTTAATCTCCAGGCTCTTAAAAATGACATGAGTGATGTGATGTACGTCCTGTTTAGATAGGCAAAATGCGCTCACTCCCAATTCAATTTTTTTTTCATTTTTTACGTTCTATCTATGTGATTAAACAGCTCAATTTTAGCTCACCACCCATCCCTCTCGTCCTACCATCAAAAACGTCATTTTTTCGTTTTAATTTTTTTTTTTTCGGTGAGATGCAATCGACTTAAAAATTTCAAAAAAATTAATCGCATACCTAACCAAAAATGCATTTTTTTTGAAAAATGCGTATATCTTCTTTTTTGGAAATAGCTGCAGTTCTAATTTTTTTATTTTGTGTATTTCATTGAAAAAATATATTTCGTAAGTTTCCCCAGATGTTTCGGTAAGACCTTCAAAAAGCCGAATAAGTGGTTTTGCAGGATTTTCTCCAACTTATAAACTTCAAAATACAGTAAGGTCTCGTTTTATGCGGTGGATACGTTCTACAGGAAAGCGCATATAAAAAAATCGCATAAAAAATACTTTACTTGCATTGAAAAATTAGGGGTACGTTCCGTAGTGTTCCAAAATCACATAAAATGGTGAAAGTTTATCCACCAAAAATTGTATGTGTTTGATGTTTTTTTTCTCCATTAGGCCAAATAAAATCTTAAAGAAGGAATTAAAAACGCAGACTAACGATATTGAAATTGCAAAAACCTCTTCTAATGAAACATAAAACTTTACGGCACTTAATTAAATGTTTCAATCCAGAAATCAAAATGTGCTGTTTATTATAATACTGCAACTTGAAATCAGCAACATTTAAACTCTTAAATACATAAATATTTAAATTTAATTTCAAAAGAATTACAGTTTATACCTTTCAATCCGAAACTCAGATTGATGTAATAGTTACATGCTACATCATGTAACAAGGGGAATACCCGAATTGCAAACCCTCAGATTAATGACATCTGGATGGGAATAGTTAATATTAATTATACTAGTTATTAATAATAGAAATTTTTGGATGAAATACAAACCGCCTAAGTTCAAAATCGCATTAAAAAAATCCGCATAAAAAGAGACCTTCTTCTTCTTATGGTGCCTATCCGTTACGGATGTTGGACACTAACATGGCTATTCTGACTTTGTTGACTGCTGCCCTGAAAAGTCCGGTAGTGGTTAAGTTAAACCATTTTCGCAGGTTATGCAGCCAGGATATTCTTCTTCGTCCTGGACCTCTTTTCCCATGCACTTTACCTTGAAGTATGGTCCGAAGTACGTCATATCGTTGTTCATTGCGCATTACATGGCCCAGGTATTCCAGTTTGCGACGTTTTATGGTTAATACTAGTTCGCGCTCTTTACCCATTCTATGTAGAACTTCTTCGTTGGTAATTCTGTCTATCCAGGAAATCCTCAACATGCGTCTATAGCACCACATCTCAAATGCTTCGAGTCTCTTCAGTGATGCTTCAGTTAAGGTCCATGACTCCACGCCATATAAAAGAACGGAGAATACGTAGCACTTTAGTAAACGAATTTTTATTTCCAATTTTATATCGTGGCTGTTAAAAATTTTTTTCATTTTGACGAAGGCTGATCTTGCCTTCTCGATCCTTATCTTAATTTCCGTCGATTGGTCCCACTGTTCATTTAAGTTTGCACCCAAGTAACAAAAGTTGGTGATTTGTGTTATAGGTTGTTGGTTAACTAGTAATTGACCAGGTGGTATCCTATTTTTGCTTATAACCATGTATTTGGTTTTTTTGATGTTAAAATCAAGCCCAAACCTGCTACTTACTTCTGCCACCCTGGAGACAAGTGTCTGCAGACCTTCAAGACTGTCTGCAAAAATGACAGTATAATCAGCGTATCTTATGTTGTTCAATCGTTTTCCGTTTATAAGTATTCCCTCCTCTATGTTCGTTAGCGCTAGGTTCATAATGTGCTCTGAATATGTATTGAACAATAATGGGGACAATATACATCCCTGTCGCACACCTCTTTTTATCTTTATTTCGTCTGTTAACTGATCCCCTACTCTAACAGCTGCAGTTTGTTCGTAATAGATATTGTTTATCATACGGCGATCTCTGCTGTCTAGACCAATTGAATTTAATATTTTCATCAGTTCGTCATGTTCAAAGAGACCTTACTGTATATCAAATCGAGGTTTTTTTGTAGGTTATATACATTTTGAAGTATTTAACTGAGTAATTAGGACGTTTAGAAATTAGGCGAAACACCTTTAAACCCCCAAAATCATTATTTTTCAAGGTTTTTAAGTTTTTTTGTGTGTTTTTGCAGATTTAACCGCATTTTTGAGATCGATACAACCTGAATTTTTTTCATTTTTAAGATTGATGTACCTATTTAAAAAAATAAGAGCGCTATTTTTTTTTGGAGGCATAGGGGAGCCCGCCACTCGTATGCCCCCAAATTTTAAAACGGCATTTTTGCGTTTTTTAAATTTTTTTTTTAAATGACGTCAACATGTTTATTCAGAGCGGCAATAGATAATGTGTCAATGAGTATTGTGTAAATTTTCCCTTTGTTTAGCCTTACTATCGTCCATGTTTAGACATAGGCCTCTCCCAAATCCTTCTGTCGATCTCTAACCTGAGCAACATGCTTCCAGTTTGTTCCGGTTATTCTTTTTATATCATCTACCCATCTCATCTTTGGTCTTCCTCTTGGTCGTTTACCTTATAAGGTCTCCAATGTTGTTAGTATGGTTAAATGAGTTTGGTCATTTTTGTTGTTATAATCGTCGACTTGTGTTTTTGATCTTACCCAATCTTTCCTCTTTTTATCTTATCTCTGCGACAGTCTTGTGCCAAACATTGCCCTTTTAGTCCAGGGTAATAAGGTTTTTTCCATGACACTTGAACAGCCAGGGTACTGAAGCGTTTTTTCGACAGGTACCTAATACCTATAAGAGCAAATCGCCTTGTGAGAATAATAGTGACGAAACTTCAAAATGAACATTTAGAGATAATCGTATTTGAAGTTTTGATGAAACTGCTAAACAGTATAACTGACTTATAGGTAATCATTTTGCAAAATTTTTCTAATAATGTGCTTTCTAGATATGTAAACCAATTAGTAGAAGTAATTTTATTTGAAGAAAAGATGGATATTGCATTTATTTTTGATTTTTTTTTCTGCGTTACGCCATTATTGCATTATCGAAGGTGTTTAATTTGATGTTTCGCCACTATATTTTAATACTACTATACTACAACATAGTCCTGTCGCCAGGGGGGTACAACGGCCTCGTTAATTCAGATGGACTTACTCAAGTTTTTTTTATGTATTTTGACCCGAAGAACACGAATTTTTTGGGTAACAGTTGATCCGGATGTCGATAAGATTGTTATAGACCAAGAACTTGAGGAATCAAATAACAGCGATTTTTGGCAAAACAAAACAATATTTTGTATTTTTTGGGCCATTTTAAGTAAAAAATATTTCTACAAGTTTTTTCGTAGGATGCACAGTTTTCGAGATAAACGCGGTTGAACTTTAAAAAATCGAAAAATTGCAATTTTTGAACCCGAATAACTTTTGATTAAAAAATAAAATAGCAAGTCTGCTTACCGCATTTGAAAGTTTAAGTCAAATTATATCGGTTTTGATTATTTGCATTGGTAAAAATTTATTTTTTTATTGTTTAACAAAGCTATAAACACGTAGGGTTTCCCGTGCTTTTACATGCGTTTTAACGCATGTAACATAGAAATAGTCTTGATTGCACTAGTACCTATTCTACCTACTCGTTCGATTTTAAATGAGAAATCATAGAAACATCACTCACGCACTAGTTGTTTGTAGCTTTGTTTAACAATAACACAATAAATTTTTAGCAATGCAAATAATCAAAACCGACATAATTTGACTTGAACTTTCAAAGGCGCTAAGCAGAATTGCTATTTTATTTTTTAATCAAAAGTTATTCGGGTTTAAAAATTGCAGTTTTTCGATTTTTTGAAAGTTCAACCGCGTTTATCTCGAAAACTGTGCATCCTACTAAAAAACTTGTAGAAATATTTTTTGCTTAAAATGACCCAAAAAATACAAAATATTGTTTTGTTTTGCCAAAAATCGCTGTTATTTGATTCCTCAAGTTCTTGGTCTATAACAATCTTATCGACATCCGGATCAACTGTTACCCAAAAAATTCGTGTTCTACGGGTCAAAATACATAAAAAAAACTTGGGTAAGTCCATCTGAATTAACGAGGCCGTTGTACCCCCCCTGGCGACAGGACTAAACAGTTTAGTTTCTGTTTTATATAATTAAAAAATTTACTTTTAAAAATAAATTAAACGCATCAAATAAAATATTTTATTATACACACCAGTTATGCGCAAAATGAAACTAAAGTACAATAGAAAAATAACAAAATAAGATCTTAAGTAATAATTATGAAAACGATAAACATGATAAAAGATAAAAAGTAAGCAAAAGAACTATGAATAGTAAAATTAAATTCATCATTTCACTCACGTATGTTTCGTATTTCAAACTACTAAAGAAATGATTGTGGGTAGAAGGAATTGATTTATTTTGTAAGACTTCTTTTTAGAAATGAATATTGGTTCTCGATAGTGTGGAATTAATCAATACTGATCCAAAGTGGATAGACGCTTTCTTGATTTGCTATTTCTAAGTACCTAAGAACGATTGAAACTGAGTTTCTCTGTAAGAAGTTTTTTAAAAAGAACACAAAAGCAAAAACGACCACACAGACAAAAGTGCTCATTCGCCACTATTGCACATTGTACTACTATCTTTAATAAAATACCAAATATTTCAAATACATGTAGGCACGGCGTAATTACAGATTCGCCAGTATTGATATAATGTTTGGCGTGCTTTCGTCGTTAATGCATCAAAATATTTGACAAATTCACAATACCATAAAGACTTGTAGGCGCCCTCTAGTAATAAGGAAATTAAATAATTGTTAGCCGATATGGCACATAAAAGAGGGCATATTTAGATGTCGATTGATGGACTTAACTCAAAAACGTTAATTTTCGAGTTTCGCCACTATTGTTCTCACTAGGCGAAATTATAACTATTTCCTGCGTAGGATCTGGCGACCATTTTTATTTAAAAAACAATTAAGTGTCAAAAATAGCATTTTTCAGTTTTTTTTTCAAATCAATGGAAAACAGGGAAACTTATGATTTTTTAGTACAAATATCTTCGAGATTGTGGAAAAAGCTTTAAAATGACGTATTACAAAGTTTGATATACTCATTTATTGTTAATATAATTGCGAAAAATGGTTGGAATTGCAAAAAAAATTATTTTCGCAATAACTGTTGTAAAAATTAGTGTACAGCTTTGAAATTTTTGTCAAATAATGGTTCTTTGGTGCTTAATATGTGATAAAAATTTCAAAGCGATTCATTCAATTGTTTAAATTTTATTCAAATTGTTTATCCCAGAGAGCATTTTTTTTGCAATAACATAAGTCAGAAGAAAATGACGTTAGAACCATTACACAGAAGTCAAATGAAAGAGCATTTCAACTGGGTTTAAAAAAAGTGAATAAAAAATGCATTTATTAGTAATAAATAATTATGCAAAAGTATCGTAAATCTTTCCTTATAAACTTTTTCTTTTCTTATATAAGAATTACGATTTTTTATCAATTAAGATATAGATAACATTACTTGGTAGTTGTGCACTTAAAACAGGGTAAAAAAGTTAATTTTTTTTGAAAAAGTTATTCAAAAAGTTTATGAAGAAAAATTTACGATACTTTTGCATAATTATTTATTACTAATAAATGCATTTTTTATTCACTTTTTTAAACCATGTTGAAAATGTAGCTCATACTCTTTCTTGGACACCTGTGGAATGGTTCTAAGGTCATTTTTTTCTGACTTATGATATTGCAAAAAAATGCTCTCTGGGAAAAAACAATTTGAATAAAATTTAAACAATTGAATGAATCGCTTTGAAATTTTTTATCATATATTAAGCACCAAAGATCCCCCATTTGACGAAAATTTCAAAGCTGTACACTAATTTTTATAAAAGTTATTGAGAAAATATTTTTTTTTTGCAATTCCGACCTTTTTCGCAATTATATTAACAATAAATGAGTAGGTATATCAAACTTTGTAATACGTCATTTTAAAGCTTTTTCCATAATCTCGAAGATATTTGTACTATAAAATAATTAGTTTCACTGTTTTCCGTTGATTTGAAAAAAAAGGGGAAAATGCCATTTTTTAACAGTTAATTGTTTATAAATAAAAATGGCCGCCAGATCCTACGCAGGAAATAGTTATAATTTGTTTTTATAGGTATTACCTGTCGAAAAAACGCTTCAGTACCCTGGCTGCTGAAGTGTCACGAACAGGGTATATTTTTGTCTTATTACCCTGGCCCATTTCTGTTGTGGCTAGTTTATTCAAATTTGCCCTAGTTAGGGTCTAGGTTTGACATCTTTATGTCATGATAGGAAGTATGCACTGGTTGACTCCTCAAGAAGTTTTCCAAGTTTCTCCAAAATATCTAATTAGAAGTCCTGTATAATCACCATGTAGGTATATTTATATTATGTTAAAATTATCTGTCTCGACATTAATGATTTCTGCTTTAATTATTTTTAAAGTTTTATTTGTTTGGTTTTCATTTTTTATAGTAATAATTTTTATTTCATTTGAAACTTATTTCATTTATCTTTGTAAAAGGTTTAGTCTGACATGCGCTATTACCAGTTTAAATTTATTCATAAGTAGTTTCATAGTAGTTCATAAATGTTAATTTGTGGTTGAGTCCTTAGTAGACATAACGTTTTTTTATCGGCTCATCTGAATTTTTATGACATTTTCTCTGAACTTATCAATACGGTGACGGTGACGGAAGTTTTTCACAAGCCGTGTCACGTATGGCAATTTTAAATACCTATTTCTTTATTACATTACTAAATTTACATATGTATATATTTATACCCAAAAAACAGTAAACATCCGGAGAAACAATTATATTTATATTCAACTCGAAGACGAAGGATTAACCTCGTCTGATGAACTTACAGATCATATAAACAATACATACACGAGTAAAGAAACTTGTGAAATGGTAACGATTAAGTTCATTTGAGATGCTAATTGTGTGATTTTCCTGATTTTTTTTACCAAAGAAAAATGACCAACTTTATTTTGAGCGTAACTTGTTTACTTTTGATGCTAGAATTTTTTTTATAAAACAAAAATTGAACACTTTAAAAAAGTTGTAATGAGTTTTCCCCAAAAAGTGCTTCATTTGTTGGTTATATCACGTTAAAATATTCGATTTGGAATTTGACGAATATGAACATATTTTCATTGGCTAGTAACTCTGCTTCTGCTACGTATAGAGACCTAATATACAGGGTGAGGCAAATAAAGGGCCTATTAGAAATATCTTGAGAACTAAAGGCAACAGCATCATGAAAATTTGAATGAAGGGGTTTTGAGGAGTGATCTATTTAATGAAAATATTTCCATCTATTTGCTACTTCCGGTTATACCGGAAATTGCTTATAACTTCGTTTTGTTTAAATGGGACACCCTGTATATTTTTACATTTTTGATTCTCTTCGATGTCTTCTTTCTTAAAATATGAGGTTTTGTAATGTTGTACAGGGTGTTTTAAAAGATAATTACGTTTTTTGATTAATTTCGTAGCACTATTCACACCCTGTAAAATTGTAGTAGTTTGACATCAAAAACTCTACTTCCGTTCAAATGATTTTTAATATAGTCTACTATTGTTAAGAATCATTAGTATAGCTAATTTTTTAAATTTAGTATACAGGGTTGGTCGAAACTCGGAATTAATATTTTCTGAGTTTTCTTAAATAGAACTAGAATAGTATTTTAGTATTGTAATGAAATGATATTTCATGGTACTTTTTTATTTTATAAGCATTCCCTATACCTAACTGCTTTAATTTGTGCTTAATTGTTAATCGCACCCACAATTTTAACTACGTAGGTATTTTGATAGCTAAACCATTATTGGTAATGTTAAGGATGAGTCTAGATTAATATGTATTTATTTCTGAAAAATTATTTGTGATTGAAGATTTTTACGGCCAACATAATAAAATTTTACGTATTTTTTGTTGCAATTAATGTTTAGCTTGAATCACTAATAACTCACAAAATAAAGCAGTTAGGTAAGTATAGGGAATGCTTATAAAATAAAAAAGTACCATGAAATATCATTTCATTACAATACTAAAATACTCTATTCGATTTAAAAAAACTCAGAAAATATTCATTCCTAGTTTCGACCAACCCTGTATGCTAAAATTAAAAAATTAGCTATACTAATGATTCTAAACAATAGTAGACTATATTAAAAATCACTTGAACGTAAGTAGAATTGTTGATGTCAAACTACTACAATTCTACAGGGTGTGAAAATTGCTACGAAATTAAAAAAAAACGTAATTATCTTTTAAAATACCCTGTATAATATTACAAAACCTCATATTTTTAAAAAGAAGATATTGTGGAGAATCCAAAAATATAAAAATATACAGGGTGTCCTATTTAAAAAAACGAAGTTTGCAAATAGATGAAAATATTTTCATTTAATAGACCAACTTTCAAAACCCCTTTTTTCCAATTTTCATGATTCTGTTGCCTTTAGTTCTCGAGATATTTCCAATAGGCCAGTTATCTGTCTCACCCTATATACACCATCTTTTTCACTTTTTTACAGGCTATATTTTTGCTAGGAATGTTTTTTTCGACAAAATACTTACTTTTTGAGTTATTTGCGAAAAACCATCTAAAACCGAGTTATTTTGTTGAACAATGAACATGTTCACTCGCAAATAACTCGAAAAGTATTGACTTGGTGAAAAAGCTATATAGAAGAAAAGTTGCTTAGAATTAGTCAGTTTATCCATTTCTGGAATTATTTTGGACATATATTTTTTCACCCCCGAAAGGGGGTGAAACTCACCCGTAAGGCAAAAGCACACATCGGCATAATATCACATTTTTTCTTTGACGTATTAGCTATGTGTATGCCAAATTTCACATCAATCCAAGCGGTTCTTTAAAATTTAGAGGTTTTGCAATATTTTACCGTTAAAGAACGTACTAAATTCTATATTTAGTTTGGTACAATTGACATAGAAAAAGGAACTTTAGATTTAACGCTATCGTGACTTTTATTAAATAAAACAGCGTCATAAAATATCAACTTGAAGTATATGTTAGTAATTTTAGCTAAGATTGTGGCAATAACCTTGCTTTACTTTTATCTGATTGGATCAAGTACATAAAACCTTATGAAATCTCAAGTAATTCTTGACAATTTCGATGCTACCCTGTAACTGATCAGTAGAGGTGAGACCGCTCTGAATCAAACTTAATATCAACGAATCGTAGTTGAATCGAATCCGATTCTTCTTCTTCTTGATGTGCCTATCCGTGAGGAATGTTGGCGATGATCATCATGGCAATCTTTTAGTTTTAACCATATGGCTGATTACTGGCTTCCCAAACAGTTCTTGAACTTTCGCATTCGTCCGTCTTCTCCATCCGTTCTCTCCCACTTTCAAACCACCTAAAATCTTCCTCAGTACGCTCCATTCCCATATTTCACATTCATTTTCTTCTCTCTTATTCAGAAGCCAACACTCACTACTATACAGGGTGTTTCATTGGGAAACGGAAATACTTTAATGGTGAATAGAGGTCACCGAGCCGGTTCTAGATATAGTACATTTTTTGCCCTACCGACTTTTATAACCGAGTTACAGGGTGTTTTATCGATTTTGCCCATTTCTTTCCTAAGCCATAACTTTAGAACCACCCTGTATATTTTTTTGATATTTGGTACACATATGTCTCAATCAAAACCCAAACGACCGACATACTAACCATAAGAAAAATCCAGGTCCGGATTATCAAAAAATTATAAAGTAATTGTGACCTTAAAACAACACCCTGTATATTGAAATTTTGAAAATTTGTTTGCGTATTTGAAAAGAGCACAAAAAAGTAAGTCTAATGGTTCGCTTCAATTTTTCGGCCAGACAATTTTATGACTTTCGTTTTGAAATGACATTGAATTTTTTAAGAACTTTGACATTAAAAAGCAGATATTATTAACTTTTAGTTATAAATTATTAAAGTTAATGGATAAATACTCATTTTAAAAATAATCAATACTTATTTACCACATTTGAACGACCCAATTACTAATGACAAGAAAAATCCAGGTCAGGATTAAGAAAAAAATATAAAGTAATTGTGACCTTGAAATAACACCCTATATATTAAAATTCTGAAAATTTGTTTGTGTATTTTAAAAGAGCATAAAAACTGCGTTAAATGGTGCATGTCAAATTTTTGCGCAGATAATATAATTACGGCAATTTTGAAATCATATTGATTAATTCGGTCAAGGTCACAAGAAGCTACCAGAAAAATGAAGAATCCCAATGTAATTAGAAAATCGATTCGAAATCTTTTATAACGAGCGAGGAAATGCATCGAACAAAATGACGGACATTTTGAGCAACTGTTATAGTTCAAATATTTTTAATTTATGTTAAATTGTTGAATTGTAACGAATTTTTGTTTTATTAGATATAGCAGTTTTTTAATTTTTTACTAAATCATTAAAATATCCCAATTCTCGCAATTCTAATTTTCAATTATGTGCATATAGCTACAAATCCAGAGAATATATGAAGCCAGCGTAGTAAATAAGTATTAAGTATTTTTAAAATAAGTATTGATTCATTATTAAATTATTATTAAAAGTTAACAATACCTGGTTTTTAATCTCAGAGTTCTTTAAAATTTCAATATAATTTCAAATTGATGTAATTAAATCAACGGCGAAAAAATTAAAATAAACCTTTAATCACAGTTTTTCATGCTCTTTTAAAATGCGCAAACAAATTTTTAAAATTTCAATATACAGGGTGTTGGTTCAAGGTCACAATTACTTTGTATTTTTTTCTTAATCCGGACCTGGATTTTTCTTGTCATTAGTAATTTTGTCATTCCAATGTGGTAAATAAGTATTGATTATTTTTAAAATGAGTATTTATTCATTAACTTTAATAATTTATAATTAAAAGGTAATAATATCTGCTTTTTAATGTCGAAAGTTCTTAAAAAATTCAATATAATTTCAAAATTAAAGTCATAAAATTATCTGGCCGAAAAATTGAAACGAACCATTAAACTTACTTTTTTGTGCTCTTTTCAAATATGCAAACAGATTTTCCAAATTTCGATATACAGGGTGTTGTTTTAAAGTCACAATTACTTTATAATTTTTTGTTAATCCGCACCTGGATTTTTCTTATGGTTAGTATGTCGGTCGTTTGGGTTTTGAATGAGACATATGTGTACCAAATATCAAAAAAATATACAGGGTGGTTCTAAAGTTATGGCTTAGGAAAGAAATGGGCAAAATCGATAAAACACCCTGTAACTCGGTTATAAAAGTCGGTAGGGCAAAAAATGTACTATATCTAGAACCGGCTCGGTGACCTCTATTCACCATTAAAGTATTTCCGTTTCCCAATTAAACACCCTGTATAGTACTATAGGTTGTATCACCGTACTATACAGGGTGTTTCATTGGGAAAGTAACATACGTTAACTGTGGAAAGAGGACACTTAGGCGGTCTCAAAAATACCATACTTAATGGGTCTTACTTCAATAATAACAGAGATACTGGGTGTTTTATCTATCTTGCCATTTTCTTATTTGGTTCATAACTTTTTAACCACACTGTATATTTATTTGATATTTGGTACGCAAATATTCCTTAAGGTGTACAATCAACTAATTTATTTACGATTGTAAACAATCCAGGTCCGGATTAAAAAATATTGGAAAAATATTCCGACCCAAAAACAACACCCCGTACATTAAATTTTTTTAAAATAGATTTTGCGTTTAAAAAGAGGATAAAAGACTAAATTTAATGGTATACTTTGAATTTTCGGCAAAATAATTTTTCTGGTCAAATTTTGAATTTGATTTGTGAAATTATGCGAATTGCGAGATCTCGAAGTCGAAAAAAAATTGAAATACGACTTACAACTTGATAAACACACTGTATATTTATTTTATCTTTAAGGGCACCCAAAGTCCCATTTAACGACAATGTTACATTTACAACATTATGTCACATATATCTGGAACCAAAGCAGTCAGAGACCTAATAGTCCATTCATTAACGGTAAAATATTGCAAAACCTTTTAAATTTTAAAGAACCGCTTGGATTGACATGAAATTTGGCATACACACAGCTAACAAGTCAAAGAAAAAAAGTGATATTGTGCCGATATGTGCTTTTGCCCTGGGGGTGGTTTTCACCCCCTCTTGGGGGTTAAAAAATATTCGTCCAAACAAAGTCAGGAAATGGGTAAACTGGCTAATTTAAAGTAACTTTTGTCCTATAGAGTTTTTTCACTAAGTCAATACTTTTCGAGTTATTTGGCAGTGAATATGTTCATTTTTTCAACAAAATAACCACGCTTTTAGACGGTTTTTCGCAAATAACTCAAATTGTAAGTGTTTTGTCGAAAAAGCATTCTTAGCAAAAATATAGCCTATAAAAAATTAAAAAAAATAGTGAATATATCACGTTTTTTTATTTAGTAGAAGCAGAGTTATAGCTTATGAAATATATGTTCATATTCGTCAAATTCCAAGTGGAATACTTTAACGTGAAATAACCAAAAATGAAGCACATTTCGGGGAAAACTCATTTAAACTTATTTAAAGTGTTTAAAAAAAGCTTCATTTTTGTTTTATAAAAAAAATTTCTAGCATCATAATTAAACAAGTTACGCTCAAAATAAAGTTAGTCCATTTTGGTTTTGGTAAAAAAATCGAGAAAATCACCCCCTAATTAGTATCTTAAATGAACTTAATCGTAACGACTTCACAAGTTTCTTGACTCGTGTATATATTGTTTATATGATCTGTAAGTTTCATCGGTTCAAAGTCCTTATTATTGAAACGGCTGTAGTTAAAATGGGTTGAACGAGTCACTGATCACGAATGTATGCAAATTTAGAAACACCAAATCTTGATCAATTTTTGTCTAACAGAAAAACAAAAAAATACATGATATTCAGAAAAGCAAATCTGACTTTATTGTATTTCGAAACTTTTGGTATCTCTAACAATTTTTAAGTTATTTTGAAAAAAGCATATTTTTCAAAATTTAAATTTTTAAAATTTTTATTTTGAAACCAAATTTTTTCAAAAATAAACACTTTGAATCGATGAAACTTACAGATCATATAAACACAATATAAGTAAAATAATTTATGGAGCGGCAACGATTAATTTCATCAAGGGGGTGGTCTTCCCGATTTTTTTTTGCAAAAACAAAAGGGACCAACTTTATTTTGAGCGTAACTTGCTTTAAAAAAGTTAAAATGGGTTTTCCCCAAAAAGTGCTTAATTTTTTGGATATTTCACGTCGAAATATTCTATTTGAAATTTGGTGAATATGAATCTATATTTCATTGGCTATAACTCTGGTTCTACGAGATCCAAAGACCTAACGCGTACACCATTTTTTTTTACTTTTTTATAGGCTATATTTTTGCTAAGAACGGTTTTTTCGACAAAATACTTACCTTTTGAGTTATTTGCGAAAAACCGTCTAAAAATGTGGTTATTTTGTTGAAAAATGAACATATTCACTCGCAAATAACTCGAAAAGTGTTGACTTGGCGAAAAAGCTCTATAGAACAAAAGTTACTTAAAATTAGTCAGTTTACCCATTTCCGGAGTTGTTTTGGACATATATTTTTTCACCTCCAAAGGGGGTGAAAGTCACCCCCAGGGCAAAAGCACACGTCGGCACAATATCACTTTTTTCTTTGACATGTAAGCTATGCGTATGCCAAATTTCATGTTAATCCAAGCGGTTCTTTAAAATTTAGAGCAAAAACCGTGAAAGAATGGACTATAATCCTTTTTTTATTTTGAAACTACATGTATTGTTTAGTCCCGCGTAGATTTTTGTGAAGTTAGAGTAAAAGAAACATTTATTTTAAAATTTTTTAAAATACTTTTACAAAAAAAGTTTAGATTTTATTTTTTATTTTACTTGTTTTTGTACATTTTTCAATAAAACTTTACGCGGGACTAGATATTATCTATCTACAACTACTGTAAAAATTTGGACCTTCGAACATCTAAGGCAGGGGTCACCAATTAGCGGACCGCGGTCCGCATCCGGACCGTGAGATACTTTTGTGCGGATGTTATTAAATTCAGAATATAGCGTTTGTCAATTTTGAAAATGTTTGGCCATGAAATTGTATTTTATGTTTGACTCAACTTATGTGTGCGAAGCCTCTTTATCAAGAATGAACTTTATTAAAAATCGGTACAGATCTCAGATAACAGATGAATATCTCAACTCTCCAATGAGAATCAGTTGCATCAAATTCACTCCAAACTTCAGACAGGTTGTACATAATAAAAAATGTCATTTTTCTCACTAATAATTTAATTTTGTAAAGAATGGCAAATTTTATGATTCGGTTTTTTTTGTGGATTCTTGTTCAAAAATGTCCCCTTAAACAAATCAGAAGGGGCCCGGGATGCCGGGCAAAACAATCTTTATACAAATTCAAAATTACCTTTTAGCCCCGAAAATTGTACTTAAAAAAAAGGTCTCGTCATTTTTTTCAAAAGTTGATGGTTTTCGAGTTATAAGCGATTTAAAATCTGAAAAATGTGAAAATTCCTACACGTTTTCGAGGTTTGAAAACTCATATGTAAATTATAAGTTTTCAGGTTACCAAGTGACTAAATTGAAGTTTATAAATTCAATTTCAAGATTCTAAGGAGTAATTGGGACTTACTTCAATATAGACCGTTGTTTTTTAATTGTTAATTATGCGAGTCCACTCGACTTTTAAGTCGCCGCACATCGCAATTTATGGTTCGTCTCTGTCGCACTTATTATACATATTATACGTACTTATGCAAAAAATGCCCAACAAATACTTCACATTTATTAAAATTTTATAATTTATTATTAACATATTTTTTTCTTAATGATTTATTTATTTATTCAATTAATTATTGCCAATGTGCTAATTAAATACGCCAATAAATACAAACGGTCGAAATTGAAATAAACCCCGATAACTCATCAGAATCTTGAAATTGAATGTTTAAAGTTCAATTTAGGCACTTGACAACCGCAAAAATAATAATGTACCTACACATAAGTTTTCAAGCCTCGAAAATGCTTATTTTCGCATTTTTCAGTTTATAAATCGCTTAAATCTTGAAATCTGTCCAGTTTTGAGAAAATGACAGAAAATCTTTTTTGTTTAAGATGGGCCAAAAATGCTAAAAACATATTTTCGGGAGCAAAAAAGGTGATGTTTTGGATTTATTAAAAAACTGTTAAAAACAATTTCTGCCTAAAAATTTCGCACTGCACCCTTCTGATTTGTTTACCGAATTGGAACAACCAGACAGGTAGTGTTAACTCCGGACCCCGGAAGTGTCATAGGTTTTCGAAACGGACCCTCAGGAAATATAATTGGTGACCCCTGATCTAAGGAACCAGAGATATCTGACATCAAAAGTTAAAAACCTAGTATTCGGGAAATCGCAAAGACGTAAAACACTCTAATTGGCTATTCGCGGTGTGCAAGTACTTGGAGGGGATACGCGAAACGATCGTGCGCGAATAGCGAAGAAATCTTGCAACCATGCCCCGCTCACTCTAATAAAAAACATGTAATCGTATTTATCTTCCTTCCATTTAGTCAGAGGCGCTGATGTCGGCATTGTGATTGGTGGAACGTGACTTTTGACAAATCCTGCGCTATCTGTGAATCTGTAATCTCTGTTCGTATTCGTTCGTTCGTTGTCGTTCACTTATTTTATATGGTCGGTTATGTGATGTGTTTGTGTCACCATAAAAAGCTGATATTCAGTCGTGTTTTTTGATACTTTTGTTATTTCATAATCGAGTACCTTTTTAAAGGTAAGTTTTTCTGATTGTAGGTACTGTTTATCCAACAGTTTTAAAATACACATTTTATTTCGCGTTTTGTTGTTAGGTCTAATGGCTCCGTTCAGCTGTTGTGTGCAGACGGTGAAAAAATTCGACAAGTAAACATTTATTTAATCCAAATTACTCATATTTCTATGTAAAATGTCACATTATTGTATAAATAAATAAGTAAGAAACAAAAGTTGTTTGTGTTTTACCTTTATTGTCCACTTGAATAAATAAAATATTAAATATTGGAAGTACCGTATGGAGGCTATGATGTACCTAGCATGGAGGCTAGATTATGCCACTCTTCCTATCCAATCAACAGCAAGAACGTTTAAAATTTCACACCTATCATGTCGAAGCTACAGACCACTTATGTGGAGGCCAGATTTGTAGTATCCTTCCATTTAACCAGGTGCTGAGATGGCGCTGAAATACGTGACATACTTTTTGAAGGGTAAGATCACATTCTACCAAATCACACAACACTTTTTTCTATGATTGCAACTTTCTTAAATAATTCATATTGTCAATTGAAATTGTCAAATTGACGTACTTTTCATACCGATTGTCATTTAAGAAGAAAAACTATATATTGCTTCACAATATTGATATGATATGCAATTATTATATAAAGGTAAATTGAATTAATTGTATTTTGCTTGCAGTACTGCATTTTAATAACTAATTTTATTTACTACATACAATTGTTTACGTTTTAATAAATAACCTAAATCTTATTTTTTCTTCTTATTATTTTTTTTTGGACTATGGCCTTGACAATTATCCAGTATCCAGGACCATAATATGATTGGCTAATATAATTAAAAGTGCGAATAAAAGTGCAGAGCGAAGAAACCAGGTGTCGCTTTTCCGAACTTGCACGGTCCCAATAGAGCAGGGGTTCCCAAACTTTTTTGTACCACGCCCCCTTTTGTTGAAATGAAAGTTTCTCGCGCCCCCCCTCCTTTACAATAAATTGTATGCTCCTAAATAGGAACCAAACAAAAACAAATAAGAATTAGCTTGAAAACAAAACATTTAATTATTCTGCCATGAGATACAACAATATAAGTTTCCATAAAATCCAAAAATTATTAATAAAAGAAAAATAGATTAGGTTGGTTAGTGAGAGGGATGTGCTTGCATTTTATTTACTTGTATGCCTATTCGTGGCCGAGTTTTAGTAAGTGCACAACACAAGTCACTAGCAACATCAAGTTTAATCCGATACTTTGTTTTAATTGCCACAAGTGTTGAAAATCGCACAAATAGTTACTTGAAAATGGCAAATATAAATGAAGAGCTTCCCGTGATACACTAAGATACACTTTAAAACATTTTAACCAAAATGAAGGTTTGTCCATTATAACAAAGTATTTGGCAGAGGAATCATGCAAAAAATCAATTGGATTTATTTGCAAAGCATCTTCTTGAAGTGACTCAGGCAGGGAGTCTATGTTGACATGGAATGGATCAGTTGACATTCTGTAAATAAAATTGTCACAAGTGTTTGGTAAGTATTTCTGGAACTCTTCAATTAGGCTCTCCAAATGATTTGATATAAAAAGCGTGTTTCTTCTGAGATTGGCTCTACTTTAGAGAAATTTGAATAATTTCAGGGGTTTGCTGATATTTCACGCCTCCAAAGTTGAGTAATTAAGCCTCCATCACAATGAGTAACTACCCTGAGTTTGAGTCTCCACCCTGCAGTTTTAGGTTAAGGCTGTTCAACGAGTCAAACATGTCTGACAAATAAGCCAATATTATTTGGGTACAACGTTTTTTAAAGGCCATGTTTAGCTCATTTTGCTTTTGATGTTCCCAGGTGATTACTTCATCTCAAAGGTCAAATAATCTTACCAAAATGTTTCCTTTTGAGAGCCATCATACTTCTATATGAAGTAGTAGTGTTTTGTAATCACTTTCTAAATCTTCACAAAGAGTTTTAAACAGTCGAGTATTCAAAGCACTGTTTTTTTTTTATGTACTTCACTACTTTAATACACAACTTTAAGACAGCCATAAGTTCATTTGGAAGGGTTTTTGCTGCCAAGGCTTGTCGATGTATAAAACAATGTATCCCAATCACATCAGCATTTTTCTCTATTACTAATTGCAAATAGCCTGAGCGAAAACCAAGCATTGAAGGTGCGCCATCTGTACATAAACTGATCAGTTTTTGTCAAGAGAGTTTGTGTCATGTTTGTCAAAAAACTCTCACACTGCTTTCATAACATTAATAGCTTTTGTCGTGGTCTTCAGTCTCCAACTCTGTAGAAAAAAGTAGCTCGTCTTTCATTCTTTCGTTTCGAATATACCGAACATAAACAATTAACTGATAACATTGTACTATGTCAGTACTCTAGTCTAGCTGAATAGCAAAAAATGGCGATTATTTTACTGCATCAACTACCTGGTTTTGTATGTCTTCGGTCCTATCATCAATGCGGCGTTTCACAGTGTTGTCAAAAAGAGGTATTTGAGATAACTTTTGCTTACTCTGCGTTACCAGACACAGTTTAACAACCGGTTAATTTTGATTTTTAGAAAAATAACTAAATTTAATTTAATGTTCAACTTGTCTCGCGCCCCCCCCCCTGATATGACCTCACGCCCCCCCAAGGGGGGCGCGCCCCCCCAGTTTGGGAACCCCTGCAATAGAGCTACCGGTACACGGTAAGTTCATAGAGTTATATATTAGCATAGAGAGAGTGTCATTCAGAGCGAAGTGACGACACCATCTTTTTTATTTGGATTAGTGCTATTTCACTCTTACGCATAGTAAAGCTGCTACAGTTGTCCTCTTCTTCCGTGCCTATATTCACACTGAATGTCATCATAGATTTTCGATACAATGTGTTAGAAAGAGATGCCGCAAACCAGTCCATGAGATCTTGTCGTCAGGAAGCGCGGAAGGAAGGCTCCCTCTATGTTAATATATACATCTATGGGTAAGTTGAGAGCAGACGTTCAGAAAATAAATAGTTTTGTAACCATGGAAATTTTATACTATAATCTGTTATATACCGTTGGAAAGAGAAGATTTCAGAGAATAATTTTCAATCATAACCCAAAAAACTTAAAAAATTCAATTTTTGGACTTTGGGTGCCCTTACCGAATATCTTTTAAAGTGTCCAATCAATTAATTTATTTACAATTGTAAAAAATCCAGGGCTGGATTAAAAAATATTGGAAAAATGTTCCGACCCTACATTAAATTTTTTTAAAACGGATTTTGAATCTGAAAAGAAGATGAAAACTAAATTTAGTAGTACACTTTTAATTTTCAGCAAAATGATTTTTCTGGTAAAATTTTGAATTTGAATTCTGAATTTATGTGAATTTTGAGAGTTCAAAGTAAAAAAAAAATAAAATGTGACTTAATTTTAATTAATACCATTATTGGTATCTAAATTGGTGAAATTTTAACATTTCAGTGTTTTTTTTATTATGGCGACAAATAATTCATAACAAATAGTCACCTTTATTTAATGAATAATAAATAAAGAGTCCACAAAAAATACATAACTTTAATCAACAAATTTTAAAAATTAAAAAAAAAATTGCCGAAAAATAACTTTTGGATATCTAAAATCCAAAGTTTATAACGAGGAAATAAATAGTATAGGTGGCCACCACCTTGGTGCATTTTGAGCAATTTCTGTAGTTTTATTAAGTTATGTTTCAGAAAGAAATTTCTGTTATTTTTTTAATTGTTAAGATATGTAGTTCGTTGATTATATAAAGTTATGTATTTTTGGTGGACTCATTATTTATTCGATATTTGAAGGTGAATATTTGTTATGAATGATTTGTCTCCATAATAAAAAACACTGAAATGTTAACATTTTACCAACTTAGATTAAATAATGTTATTATTTAAAATTAAGTCACATTTTATTTTTTTAACTTTGAACTCTCAAAATTCACATAATTTCAGAATTCAAATTCAAAATTTTACCAGAAAAATCATTTTGCCGAAAATTAAAAGTATACCACTTTTAGTTTGTCATCCTCATTTCAAATGCAAAATTCATTTAAAAAAAATTAATGTACAAGGTGTTTTTTGGGTCGGAATATTTTCCCATTTTGTTTTAATCCGGCCCTGGATTCTTTAAAATCAATATTCGAAGTCTAAACAATATTCGATGTTAAATATAAAATAAATATATAGTGTGTTTAGCAAGTTGTAAGTCGTATTTCAATTTTTTTTCTACTTCGAGCTCTCGCAATTTACATAATTTCAGAATTCAAATCAAAAGTTGACCAGAAAAATCATTTTGCCGAAAATTCAAAGTATACCACTAAATTTAGTTTTTTATTCTCTTTTCAAATGCAAAATGTATTTTAAAAAAATTTAAGGGTGTTGTTTTTGGGTCGGAACATTTTTCCAATATTTTTAAATGCGGAACTGGATTTTTTACAATTGTAAATAAATTATTTGATTGTACACCTTAAAGAATATTTGTGTGTCAAATATCAAATAAATATACAGTGTGGTTAAAAAGTTATGAACCATATAAGAAAATGGCAAAATAGATAAAACGCCCAGTATCTTTGTTATTAATGAAGTAAGACCCATTAAGTATGGTATTTTTGAGACCGCCTAAGTGTCCTCTTTCTACAGTTAACCTATGTTACTTTACCAATGAAACACCCTGTATAACCGCGATTTTGCTGCTCATGAGATAAGACTATTCTTTAAAAGTTTGCTCAATACTCCAACCGCTCGTTTTCCCTTCGCAATTATTTTTTTAATTTCTGGAACTTCATCTCTTTTCTTCATTACAGTCACCCTTAGCTATTCAGACCGTACTGCTTAGCTTTTCTTTCAAAAAGGTCTTAGCAGTTCTCTTTTTGTTCTTGTTATCAATACTATGTCGTGTGCATATGCCAGTACCCGATGTCTTCTATCATGGATCATACCTTACGTTCTAATCCCGCTTTCCCTGAATATTGCCTCTAATACACAATTGAAAAGGACAGTTGACAGACTTGCTTCTTGCTTCAAACCTCTTCGTACTTTGAACTTTTCTGAGAGGCTACCCTCCAGTGCTACTCGATTTTCTGTTCTCTCCAGTTCATTTTCACTAGTTTGACCAACTTCTCCGGTATCCCAATTAACCGAAGTGCATGATAAAGACGTTTGCTTACGACTATATCATAATATATGCCTGCTTGAAGTCTATAAACAGGAGTTTCATGTTTAGCTGTTGTTCCTGTGAATATGTTCCTGTGAATATCCTGATTTTATATTGTCGTAAATACTCCATCGATCCAATGGCACTACAGCCCAAATCGATCCTTGGTTTCCTTCAACAAGCTTCTCCAATCATTTCGATTTACCGCTGTTCTTTTCCATGAACGCGTTCCCAGGAAGTTCCTGGCATCCTCATCGACTTCGTCTTCCCATCTCTTTTTAGGTCTTCCAACAGGTCTTTTTCCCTGCATTCTTGCATTTAACAATTTTCTGGGGATTCTATTCTCATGCATGCGGACCACGTGCCCTGCTTACCGAAGAATACTAGCGATAAGAATCAAAGGAAGAGCGTTACCGAGCCCGCGAAACTTAAGCTCTCACCTTACTACGAACGAATATATACTCTGATAGAAAGGTACGGCCCTGTAACGTTTTAGCATAGGATTTTGCGTTCCAACTGAGTAGGTGAGTAAAAGGGCAACACGGGTTCTAGATATTTTCCCATGTAAAATCCCATAAGAAATCGCTAAGGTCCATTCTGTTCATTTTTGTCTCATTTTGCGCAAAGCTGACTACATGCAGACTCGACGCTGACTCGACATGACTACAGGCTGACTCGACGCCGACTCACCACTGACTCAACTCAGCGTCGAGTCAGGTCCAGTCAGCGTCGAGTCAGGTCGAGTCAGCCTGTAGTCAGCTTTGCGCAAAATGAGACAAAGATGAACAGCATGGACCTTAGCGATTTCTTATGGGATTTTACATGGGAAAATATCTAGAACCCGTGTTGCCCTTTACTTTTAGTTGCCATGGAGGTGCATAGACCTGACAGCGACTATGGACTACCACCGCCCGCACTGCGGCCGCAACATCCCTCGTCAACAAGCCTGCTTATTAACGTGACCATCTGTTTCATATAAAAGCTTCTTCTAGGAGCTATATATTCTTTGGTACTACTCATTCATCGGCCGATCCGATTCACTCGGATCCCACTTCGGTGTCAAATCACTGAACGGAACGATTTAGTCCATCTCTACATATCGGTACTTAACCAAAAAAAAAATATTGAAGTACAAATACGATAAATCACTAATCTTTCCTAATAATTTTGATTCAATTCGTCGAGAAAGGGCAACTCAAAATCATTTGTCCTAAAATAAGGTGCCACAGAGACACGTATCAACTGATAATATTTTTAAATTGTATTTTGAAACGGTTGACGTAGTAAGATAGATAATGATAATAATTATACACTTTACAAACAAATAAATATTTAAATGAGCCAACATTAAAACCATAAATTTAGCATTTGAAAATTCACGTTTTCTGTGTCATTGGAAAATGGTAAAAAATTCAAAGAATATCTGAAGCGATGCGAAAAAACAGATGATCTGATCACATTTAACCCATCTCTCTACTTTCTCTCTACTTTTTCAAAAACATGAAAATTTCAGACCTTACGAAGAGAATGAGACCAAAAAAGGCCCTTATCAATTTTAACATTTGTAGATGATTACGAATTGAAAGAAATTGAAAGAAATATAGATGATTACGAATTAAGCCGTTTCTAAAATAAAGAATCCTGTTAGAAGTGTTAGAATCCTGTGATCTTTGAAGTAGCTTCTGCAATGTGTTGTTCTTCTGAGGCCAAACAGATATCTTATTGCTCTTTTTTGTAATTTAAAAATAACATCGGATTGGGCAGCGAAGAATGTTGCAAATTTAAGTTGTAAAGGGTTGTATAGTTTTTTTGCAGAATATAATATAGATTTCTTTACTAGCTCAGATATACATCCAAGGTTGAATCTGGTGGAGCAGTCATGATTAGGTCTTGCTGGAAAGACATGTAGGTGTTTACGAATTAGCAAACAAACTGTTTCTAAAGTAGGTATATAAAGAAGGAAGTGTTAAAATTCCATGTTCTTTGAAGCAGCGGTTCTCAGCCTTTTTGAGTCATGTACCACCGTAAATAATAATCACCAGTGATACATGTATCACAGATTGAGAACCGAAGCTTTGAAGTATTTCTGCAATTTTTTGCTGAGGCCAAACAGATACCTTATTGCTCTTTTTTGTACCTAGTTTAAAAATAACATAGAATTGGGTAGTTCTACTAGAACCTCAGAAAGGAATACCATATCGAACAAAGAAACCTAATGTTACTTTGGGAGATGCTAAATTGATTTCCTTCGAAATAGATCTGCATATAAAGCTGAGGCTAGTTTGTTACTTAACAAATCGATATGTAGGACCATTTAAGGTTGCTGTCTAAAAAAAAATTTACAGAATCAAGAGTACTGATCTGGCTGTTATTAAGAAGCAAGGGTTGACGAGCTCCTTTATAGGATAACGCTACTGCCTTATCCATGTTAAAAGAGAGTAAATTAAAGTTGGACCAGGTCTTGAACCCTCTGGTACCCCACATACAATGTTTTTGAGACTAGAGTCAGTATCATTTGCTCTAACCAGTTGTTTCCTAATTACCAAAGTAAGATTGGAACCAATTCAAAGAAATTCTACCTCAAATTCCGTAGAAATTTAGTTTTTTTTATCAAAATGTGATTTACACAATCAAAAGCATTGGCATATTCACAAACAACAGTGGCAGTATAAAGATACCTTTGATGTTATAGTATCCGCCAAATTAGAATCGTAACATTTTACGATATTTGTGTCGAGGCAAATCAGATTTTTTTCTATTTTTAACACTAGGAAATTAACGAATAATTTTAAAAATGCGACACTGATGTTAATCGAATGAAAGATAATTCTATAAAAATGTGGCCTTCGAAGGTCACACAAAACAGCATCAGTTATAATTATTTCCGCATCAAAAATAGATATAGTGGAAAAAATCGTATCAATAAAATTCAGAATAATACATTAGAATAAGCGATTAGGAGTGTGAGAAATTTTGTTTGTATGTGTAATTTTTTTGCAAATACCATTCTTTTTATTTCTGAAGTTTCTCACTGAATATTTTATATTCTTTCGAAGTACATCACAACGATTTCAATTAAAATTACATTTTTTGTTTTTAACATTTCCATTTTCGGTCGGAAATCGTTTTCAAAAAAGCTAATGAAATAACAATGTAAAAATTGATATAACCTGTAATAGTGTATTATACAACAAGCATTTAATGATGGTCATTATGAAGCGAGTATGACGGATACGAAACGAGCCGCATAGCGGCGAGTTTCGTATAGAATATGAGCTTCATAATGATAATTAAATGCAAGTTGTATACACGATTTTTTCTATGATCATTCACCACATAAATTAATTATTTTGTTGATACATTTATATTTTCAATATTACAATTATTAAGTTAAATGAATTTGAGGATAAATTTTTAATATCCCTATTGTCTTCAGACATTTTCTTAAAATATTTAATCTTTAAATTAGTCAGTTTATTTACATATTGAGAACTGTCAAAGTGTATGTATTTGACTCGACATTGGTCACTGCACATGTGCCACCTTCATCGCAAATGTCATCTCGCGATTCTATTGGTTAAAAATCTGTATCATAATGAAAATGTGTATTATAATGGAGCTCATTATGATACAGGTAGTGAAATCATAATTGATATATTAAAGTAAGAGAGTAGAAAAATAAATTTGAATATATCTTTTTTGTTGTTGTAAATGATCGTAGAAAAAATCATGTATTCTACTCGCATTTAATTGACATTATGATGGTCGTATTCTATAGAAAATTATCCCTCATACTCGCGTCATAGTGACCATCATTAAAATATACTAGTTTTTGTCAACTGGCGAGAATTCTTGACAATTTAGTCTTATTTTGTTAAAAATAAACTGTCTTGGCCTTAAACTTTTTGTCCTCTTTCTCCACACCAATTTTCATATCTTTAAAATACTCATAACATATATTATTATAATAAAAACTGTCGATATTACGAGTGAAAATTGCCAAAAATGGCAAAATTCCAATCAAAAATTAGGTTGGAGAAAATGTAATCTCAAAGTTCAAAATCGGTTTACGTTAAAAAAATGCATTTTCTCGGCTTCCCATGGAGCAATTTTCTTCATTATTTTTTTTGTTCCCAAATAACTCGAGTAGAACCATCTAACTAACGTATTATTAAATGTCAAAGTTGCTTTTGTTTTGTTATGTGAGTAAAATTAGTGAATACATTTAAAGTGAGTAATTTTACGATAAATGCATGATAGTCTAGTAAAATAAAATTCCACTACATGTAAATCACAATGTAAATTCGTACAGGTTGAAACTAATTTTATATCAAAGTTTAGGTGGATACAAAAGATATTTTCAAGAAAGTATCGAAATCATACAAGGGGATCATTGTTTAAATAAATAAAAAGGGGTCATTTTTGTAAAAAAAAAATACTTTTTTAACTGCTGAGTTCATTCAATTACTAATGAAATTCTAAATGATTTTTTTCTGCAAAGTTGAAGGGTAAATCTTTCACATAAAACTTACTAAATTAAATTTGACCCCCTATTTATTTAAATAATTATATATAAACCTTTAAGAACAAATTTGCAAAAAATTATTTTTAGCGTTTTAAATAAACACTATAAAATTTCTTGTTTTACAGGAGAAGTTGGGCTATGTTATCAGTATTAACAAGAAAAAAATCGGTCTAAAAATATTAAATATTTTTTTGAGATATTGAATTTGTTTATTAAATGTTACTCTATTTTCAATTGCAAAAACGCGGTTGTTGCCAAAGAAATATTCACCTGTGTTAGATCTCATTATTTTTATTTTTATGTATATTTTCGATAAATGTATTGATAAATTAAAATTTCAATTAAACTTCCCCCTAAAATGGCATTTGAAAATTATTCAAATTTGTTGATAACTTGTTTTTTTAATAACATCGCGTAGATTAAATATTTTAAAATGCCGTTTCGATAATTGGGTTCCTGGGAATTTTTCACTAATTATCAACATTTTTTGTCTTTTTTTCTTCTTCTTTTTTTTCTTGGAGTTTTATGTATTAAGTGCCCTTTTAGGGTTAAGTTTCATTAAGAATGTCGAATCTCTAAGTTGTAGATTCTAGACCTAAAAATATTAAGATTGGTCTAAAATCACTTAAATAAAATGTGGCTACTTACTGAGTTACAGGGTGTTTTATTTAAAAATTTAAAAATTATTTTTACCAAGTACTTTCAAACTAATTGGTGTATCCTTATCATACTTGGCAGAAAGTGTGGCTACTATACAGTCTACTACATTGTGATAAACAAAAGTTTCTATCTACTACCAGAGGCGTACGACAGGGGATAGTGAATGGTTGACCCTTCCCAAATTCTACGCCACTGAGGGTATTACTATTTTAGCGAAATTTTTCGATTCTCCAATACTTTCTCTGTAAATAATATACTCTTTATTGGTAGGGATTAAGTCATTATTTTTCGAGATATTGGACGTTCAAAATGAAACGGCATAGTTATTTTGATTCATTCATTCATTCATTTTAAACTTCCAATATCTCGCAAACTGATGACTTTATCGATACCAATAAAGTTATTTACATACAAAGTATTGGAGAATCGAAAAATTTCGCTAAAATAGTAATTCACTCAGTGGCGTAGATTTTGGGAAGGGTCAATCATTCACTATCCCCTGTCATACGCGTCTGGCAGTAGCTAGAAACGTTTATTAATCACAATTTAGTAGGGTGTATAATAGCCACACTTTCTGCCAAGTATGATAAGGATACGTCAAATAGTTTTAAAGTACTTGGTAACAATAATTTTTAAAGTTTTAAATAAAACACCGTGTAACTCAGTAAGTAGCCACATTTTATTTAAGAGATTTTAGTTAAATCTTAATATTTTTAGGTCTAGAATTTACAACCCAGAGATTCGACATTCTTAATGAAATTTAACCCTAATAGGGCCCGTAGTAATATAACTCCAAGAAAAAAAAGAAGAAAAAAAACGACAAAAAATTTGTTAATTAGTTAAAAATTCCCCGGAACCCAATTATTAAAACGGCATTTCAAAATACTTAATCCCCGCGACGTAAAAAAACAAATTATAAACAAATTTGAATAATTTTCAAATTCCATTTTAGGGGGGAGTTTAATTGAAATTTGAATTTATCAATATATTTATCGAAAATATACATAAAAATAAAAATAATTGGATCTTACGCAGGTGAATATTTCTTTGGTAACAACCGCGTTTTTGCAATTGAAAATATAGTAACATTTAATAAACAAATTCAATATCTCAAAAAATATTAAATATTTTTCGACCACTTTTTTTTTGCTTAATACTGGTAACATAGCGCAACTTAGTCTGTAAAATAAGATATTTTATAATGCTTATTTAAAACGCTAAAAATAGTTTTTTGCAAATTTGTTTTTAAAGTTTTATATACAATTATTTAAATAAATAGGGGGTCAAATTTAATTTAGTAAGTCTTATGTGAAATATTTACCCTTAAACTTTGCACAAAAAAATCCTATAGACCTTCGTTAATAAGTGAATTACCTCAGCAGTTAAAAAAGTATTTTTTTTGCAAAAATGACCCCTTTTTAATTATTTAAACAATGATCCCCTTGTATGATTTGGATACTTTTTTGAAAATATCTTTTGTACCCACCTAAACTTTGATATAAAATTTGTTTCAACCTGTACGAATTTACATTTTGGCTTTTTTTTATTTTATTAGGCTATGATAATATCATGTATTTATAAAGAAAAAACTAGGTTACTTAATTATTGACTATTTTCATAAACAACCCCTCTACATAACAATTACAAAAATGACTATAAATAGAACTACTAACACCATTTTTCATATTTTATTTTTAATGCGTATTGATAAATGTTCCATATTTTTCAAATTACAAAAAAATATATATCTGCCGATCTACAATTACGAAAGAATGTGCACTGTCATAATCTATTTTGGTTTTCATATTTCCACATATTTTTAAAAGTAACAGCTAATTTTTTGCTTCTAAAAATACAACCAATGGAGCGATAAGCAAAAGTATTGTTTTACATTCTTATCTGTAGTAATTTTAACAAGTATAAAACCAATTCAATTACATACTTTTAGTTTTCATTAAGGCCGGCCGTTGTATGAAAGAGAGGTCCCCAACTGGCGGTACAACAGAGAGAAAAGATTCTTTCCCGAGAGATGCTGCCTCTATCGGAGAAATAACGCAATAGATATCTAAGCGAGGCCGCAAACGGCAGACTTTTTAGTGAGTCGATAGTTTAGTTAAGTACAGAGAGTATGCAGGTGCGGCCTCGCTAAGACGACTCGAAATCGTTTTATATATCAGGTGCGAACTTTTAATTTTCTAGGCGGTTTAAGGACGGGGTCTCGCTGAAAATTTTACTTGGATAAATACTGTGCTCGTATCTCGTGGTAAAATCTAAACCAAAAGTATTGGAGAAATCTATTTTAGTACATGTGGTGAGACCGCTCCCGTCTGGAAAAATTTCTGATTCGGTTTCTTTGTGGATTACTATTCAAAAATGTCCCCTCTAAACAAATCTGAAGGGTGCCGGGCAGAATTTTGGGGCAGAAATTGTTTAAACAATTTTTATAAACAAATAGAAAATATCACGTTTTTTTGCCCCGAAACATATATTTTTAAGTTTATTGGGTCATTCTAAACAAGAAAGGTATCTTGTAATTTTTTTCAAAAATTGATAGTTTTCGAGTTATAGGCGATTTAAAATCTGAAAAGTACGAAAATGCTCATTTTCGAGGCCTAAAAACTCATAAATTAGAACTTTTGAGGTTGCCAGATTCTTAAATTGAAGTTTAAACATTCAGCTTCAAGATTCTGAAGAGTGATTGCGTCTAACCCTAATTTAAACCGTCGTGTTTTAATTGTTAAATATGCATGTCCATCCGATTTTTTTGTCGATGCGGCGCGCTCTATTTCAAAAATCTCCAATTTTCCTCCAAAAAATATTTTTTCTAGATTTCTTGGGACATTTTAAATAAAATAAGTTTCTTGACATTTTTCTCAAAAGTTAACAGTTTTAAAGTTATAAGCGATTTAAACTCCAAAAATGCGTCGTTTTGGCATTTTTCGGATTTTAAATCGCTTATAACTTTAAAACCATTAACTTTGGAGAAAAATGTCAAGAAAATTATTTTATTTAGAATATTTAGGATTATTTGAAAGAAACTAGAAGATTTTTGAAATAGAGCTCGCCGCACCGGCAAAAAAAATGCAAACAAGTAAAAAAACGGTATAAATTAAGGTTAGACGCGATCACTCTTGAGAATCTTGAAGATTAATGTTTAGTCTTCAAATTAAATATCTGGTAACCTCAAGAATACTAATTTAAATATGAGTTTTAGCATCGAAAATGCGTATTTTCGCATTTTTCAGATTTTAAATCGCCTATAACTCGAAAACTATCAATTTTTAAGAAAAATTGCAAGATACCTTTCTTGTTTAGAATGACCTTGAAAACCTAAAAATATATGTTCCAGAACAAAAAAAAAATGTAATCTTTTGTATTTGTTTAAAAAAATTGTTTAAACAAATTCTGCCCCAAAATTTTGCCCGGCACCCTTCAGATTTGTTTAAAGGGGACATTTTGGATAGGAATCCACAAAGAAACCGAATCATAATTTTTTTCGGGCGGGAGCGGTTTCACCACATGAACTATTTCGCATATTGGTTCATCATAGTTTGTTACCTACTTTTCATGTCCAAATATTATAAAATTATACCAGAGAAGAACAATTATATCACTCAAATTTGTCTAAATGTCTAGTTTTATTAAAATGTAATATATTAAAAATTGATTTATTTATGAATTGGGTAATATCTTGTGTAATAAAAGTTGTAAATTATCATTTATTTTACTATTTCTTTAAATTGCCCCAAAAGCGGCTTACATGAAAGCAAGCGGCACGTGCCATGCGAACGCCTAATTGGCAGGAGGTGGTACCGGCGGCACTACAATCGATTCCTACTGTAAACAACTGGGAACAAGGATCGAGCAGTAAAATCAATGATAATCCTTTAAAGATTTTTGGCGGTGTTTTTTAAACAGCAGCCGTTTGCGGTAGGGCGGCGGCAATTAAGATTTTAATTTGTCAACAATTATAATTTATTCATTCTCAATTACAGGACAATACCTACAAAAACTTTTACCTGACATTCCATTTTTATATTTTTCTTGACATTACATCAAAACTGCCTATATTGTCAATACGTAAATCAGAATACCATCTACTTTTATTTTTGTATATTCTAACAAATTTTAATAGTTTTTTTCTAAAAACGTGTTAAAAATGCAATATTACAGTTTAAATTAAATTTTAAAAAAACTTTTAAACCACCTTTTTCAAATTGCGCAAGTGTTATTATTAATATTAATGTTAATAAATGAAATATAAATATTTTGACGTTTCATAATTTGACAATTCACTTTTTTTGGCAATGCTAAAGTAGCATTTTTAACAAGTTTGTAGAAAAATATATTTAAAAACACTAATATATTCTTTCCACACCTTTTCTGGACTGATACATACATAAATTAAAACATACTCCATACTGTCTTTGTGCGCATGCGTGCAGATTAATAAAATTTCACCCTCAATGAAATCGCGCCTAAAGAAGTATAACTTCAAAAAATTATTTTCATTGGTATTTTTAATACGTTTGTATTAGAATTCATTTAATACTTCCCTGTATTGTTTAAAAATTAGGTACTTTGCAAAGAAAGAAAAATCCTCGGAAATTTGTGATGGCAATTTAATACCTGATCATAACATACCATAACTTAAAAGTGATGAGTCAATTCCCGATTACGACACTCTCCTCAACTCAAGTGTCAAGAGGAGTGTAAAAAATTACATAATTAAAAACTATTGGTTCCGCGGCTTTCTTTGACTGTGAATTTAAAAATTTAGCCCAACTCAGAGAATCACGTTTGTCATATCTATTTCAATGTCAGATGAAATGAACTTTTAATAAATATGATCTTTATTTCCTATTACCGATTCCCACTATTCCCTAAAATAAAAGGTTTCATCATAATGGCTGACCTGAGTAAAAATCACTTATTTATAAATTAAATTTGAATTATAGGCCTGGATCTCGCGTACAAAAAAGAAGTTGATTAATAGCAAGCTGAAAATTTGTAACTTAACTGTGTCTAGTCGGACAAACTTTGATGTACGGGAACACTGAAATAGGCGAAGCTTTAATTGTGGAACAGGTTAAAAATTTGGAACGTCAGATTACGAAAACATTCCATGTATTTTGTCGGATAGAACTTAAAATTGATTTGTTACCATTTCATTAAACACTGCAAAAATCAGAAAGCAAAAATCAGACTGGTATTATCACCAACTGAGCATTTTAATAAGTCGTAACACGAAGAACATGTCAACATTTCTTCTTGCGAAGTAGCGTCGAATAATATATCACGTGTACTATTCCGGTGACTTTCAAACAGTACTTCTGGTCGCATTTCTAAAACCGGAAGTCCTAGGTCAAATTTGGCACATTTAGTACCATCCTTGGATTATAAGCTTCCATTCGACACCTCATTTATCATTCTACCTAGTATAATGACGGAGAAGTTATATTCGCAGTCGGACGGACAGACGGACAGCCAGCCTAGGTCAAATTTCTCACATTTAGTACCATCCTTGCATTATAAGCTTTCATTTGACACCTCATTTGTCATTCTACCTGGTATAATGACGGAGGAGTTATATTGGCAATCAGACGGACAGACAGCCTAGGTCAAATTGCTCACATTTAGTACCATCCTTGCATTATAAGCTTTCATTTGACACCTCATTTGTCATTTTACCTGGTATAATGACGGAGGAGTTACATTCGCGGTCGGACGGGACGGACAGACAGCCTAGATCAAAGTTATCACCTTTAGTACCATACTTGGATTACATGCTTTCAATTTACAAAGGAGTTATATTCGCGGTCGGACGGACCGACCGACGTATAGACAGCCTAGGTCAAATATCTGACCTTTAGTAACATCCTTGGATTATAAGCTTTCATTTGACACCTCATTTGTCATTCTACCTGGAATAATGACGGAGAAGTTATATTCGCGGTCGGACAGACCGACGGACAGACAGCCTAGATCAAAGTTATCACCTTTAGTACCATTCTTGGATTATAAGCTTTCATTTGACGCCTCATTTGTCAATGACAGATTAGTTACATTCGCGGTCGGATGGACAGACGGACAGACAGCCTAGGTCAAATTTCTCACCTTTAGTACCATCCTTGGATTATAAGCTTTCATTTGACACCTCATTTGTCATTCCACCTGGTATAATGACGGAGGAGTTATATTCGCGGTCGGACAGACCGACGGACAAACAGCCTAGATCAAAGTTATCACCTTTAGTACCATCCTTGGATTATAAGCTTTCATTTGACGCCTCATTTTTTAATGACAGATGAGTTATATTCGCGGTCGGATGGACAGACGGACAGACAGCCTAGGTCAAATTTCTCACCTTTAGTACCATCCTTGGATTATAAGCTTTCATTTGACACCTCATTTGTCATTCTACCTGGTATAATGACGGAGGAGTTATATTCGCGGTCGGACAGACCGACGGACAGACAGCCTAGGTTAAATATCTCACCTTTAGTACCATCCTTGGATTATAAGCTTTCATTTGACAGCTCATTTGTCATTCTACCTGGTATAATGACGGAAGAGTTATATTCGCGGTCGGACAGACAGCCTAGGGCAAATATCTCACCTTTAGTACCATCCTTGGATCATAAGCTTTCATTTGACACCTCATTTGTCATTATAGCTGGTATATTGATGGAGGAGTTGTGATTACATACAGACGGACGGACAGACGGACGTGGATAATTCAAAGTTTTCACATTTTTTCAAAATTGGGTGAAAACAATATATTATTCCAAGTACGCCCTGCTAATAATGAACCACCCGCATCCCTTAAAACGTTAGTACTCTGTACAGTACCGAAATTTCCAAAGGAAAGTTTCAAACGGGCCATTACGCTCCTGAATTTTGCATATGTATATAATATTTTTCGTAGCGCCATCTTATACATAATGGCTACATTAACAGAGCTTAGATTCTTACAGATTCCTATACTTTATTCGTATTATATGTCCAATATTTACGTTTCACATGCCAATTTCTATTAATTGCAGAAATTTATTTTAAAAGTACACCACGCAAAAAGTACTTTATTAATTCACATTTTTTTAACGTTATATCCTTCCATTACATATATTGTAGTGCTAGACGGAATTTTATCATGAATTTCATTTAAATTCTTGAGTAATTTAGATATAAACGCTCTTATATTTATTGAGAAAAAAGCAAAACTTTCACATTTTTTTATAAACAATACACAACAGGTAGGATAGCAAAAATATGGCTGTAATTAGCGACATATATTGTTAGTAGGTTAAGCATTTTTCGGTATACATATATGCTCTAGGTTATGAGTGGTGTACTTTATAAAGGTGATGGGATCGCCTATACTTATAACATTACCAATGGCCGGCCTTAATGAGCACCAACGAATATTCAAGTTATAATGTATCTGTTTTGTTAAACAATTTGTCACAAAATAAGCTTCCTTAGCATTTTCCTGAAGCATCTTTTTAGATTTAGTCCAGGGCGCATCTGTTTTGAGATGGACGTTGAGAGGTGACTCAAATTTTTTTGCAGAAATTGCCTGAAAATAACTCAAATAATAATATTTGAGTTATCCTCCCACTCAAAATTTTCCGGAAGATTGTTTAAATAATCAAAATGTCAAAATATGAAGGAAAAATTCGATTTTTTTATTGGTTTTTTGATTATAACTTTAAAACTGTTCATTTCTGAGAAAAGTTGTACTGACATAAAAGTTGCGTAATTAAATTTCCTACAATATAGAATTGGTTAAAAATTTTAAAAAATAGTCACCCTTGTTGCAAAATAGCAATAATTGCGAAAAAAAACCATACAAAAACAAGTATTCGCATTTTACGTTTTTCAACCATTTATGCTACACTTAGGACCTTCATATTTTACCCAGAAAAACTTTATGATATATTAAAACAACACCGTAAATTTCATTAAGATCGGTTTAATAGATTTTGCAAAATAAATTTTGCAATCCAGCTTTCGCAAAAAAAATTTATTTTTTTTAAATGTTGGAGGACTGAAAATAAAGCAGATAGCAAGTTGAATTTTTTTTTGCTTATAGAAGTGTACTGTACCTTTCATCTGCAATTTGCAAAATTAAAATCGATTAATTACCACGGCGTCAGGAAATTTTTTAAATAAACATTCATTTTTGGTGCTACGCGCAGGACAGCTGTGTTAGATTCACACAAGTTGATTTCCACCAAAATTTCTTACAATCTTTATCTAATATATTATTTTCTTACTCTATATTTTGTTGTATTTTAATATTTTAATTCCACAAAAATCAAACTAATTTTATTATTGTTTGTGAAATATTGTTTAAACAATTGCACATGTTTAAAAATAATAAACTTTTATTCTCTAAGGTAAAATATATGAACAAAGAAAGTTTTTGCTAAGAAAGTGTTATTTCAAAGGATAGAGTATGTTTTTATTTTGCAATAAACAAATTTATTTATTTATATCGAAATGTAATAAAAATTAAAATGTATCAATCATTATCAAAGGTCATTGGAATGCCCAATCAGAGCAAAATAATGTTTATTTAAAAAAATCATGACGCCTTGGTAGTTAATCGATTTTAATTTTGCAAATTGCAAATGAAACGTACAGTTCACTTCTATAAGCAAAAAAAATTTCAACTTGCTATCTGCTTTATTTTCAGTCCTGTAACATTTTGAAAAAATGAATTTTTTTGCGAAAGCTGGATTTCAAAATTTATTTTGTAAAATCTATTGAACCGATCTTAATGAAATTTACAGTGTTGTTTTACTGTATCATAAAGTTTTTCTGGGTGAAATAATATGAAGGTCCTAAGTGTAGCATAAATGGTTGAAAAACGTAAAATGCGAACACTTGTTTTTGTATGTTTTTTTCGCAATTATTGCTATTTTGCAACAAGGGTGACTAATTTTTAAATTTTTAACCAATTCTATATTGTAGGAAATTTAATTACGCAACTTTTATGTCAGTACAACTTTTCTCGGAAATGAATACTTTTAAAGTTATAATCAAAAAACGAAGAAAAAAATCGAATTTTTCCTTCATTTTTTGACATTTTCATTATTTAAACAATGTTCCGGAACTTTTTGAGAGGGAGGATAACTCAAATATTATTATTTGAGTTATTTTCAAGCAATTTCTACAAAAAAATTTAAGTCACCTCTCAAAACGTCCAAATGTACTAATATTTTTACAGATGCGCCCTGGTCTAATTTGCAAACAGATCATCACTCATTTGACTCACCTAGTAATAGGTCTGGATCCCGCCTATGAAAAAAAAGTTGATTAATAGCAATCTGAAAATTTGTTAATAGCTTAAGGGTGTCTAGTCGGATAAACTTTGATATATGGGAACACTGGAACAGGGGCAGTCTTAATTGCGGAACAGGTTAAAAATTTGGAACGGTCAGACCACGAAAACGGCACATTTATTTTGTCCGACAGAACAGACTTAAACTCTCCGAACAGAGATTAAACTCTCATGCAAAAATCAGACTGCTATTTTTTACCAAATGGGCGTTTTAATGAGTGGAACATGTAGAATATGTCAAATGACAGGAATTATGACAGGTGATAAATAGCAGTCTGATTTTTGCATGAGAGTTTAATCTCTGTTCGAAGAGTTTAAGTCTATTCTGTCGGACAAAATAAATGTGCCGTTTTCGTGTTCTGACCGTTCCAAATTTTTAACCTGTTCCACAATTAAAACTGCCCTTGTTCCAGTGTTCGCATATATCAAAGTTTATGGGACTAGACACCCTTAAGCTATTAACACATTTTCAGCTTGCTATTAATCAACTTTTTTTCATACGCGGGATCCAGACCTATAAACATATCAATATAATGCAGCAATAGACATATATATTTTTTGTAGCATTGTTTTTATTCCTCTCTTTTTTGTTCTAGATAGTTTGAATATTAGACGTAAAAGAATCTACTTATTTCCTTCCAGCTATTTCTAAAAACCAACATACCCCTCCAATAAAAATCATTGTTTAAACAATTGTCTAAATAATTTATATGGTTAATTTAACACTAAATTTATTAACAAAAGGCACATTCAAAAAGTACGAAAAGAGTAGATTCAAATTAAAAAAGAAACGTCAAAATCCATTTACAGGAACTGAAGATATTCTAGCGCGAATTTTAAAGTACCTCCTTCACTACTCCAAGCTGAACGAATTGGAGCTACACATTTTGAAGTTTTGTAGACGACTCTGTTCAAAGCCAATTCTTCTGTAGACGAAGTTGGATCAATCTCGGCTTCGATGTGGAGAATGGTATGGCAGACCTTCATGTACCTAGAATAGTAAATACTTACCTTATGAGATTCAATTTAAAAATTATATTGGCCATCGTATAGCCCTAATGACGACACTTTAAGGTACTAGTACACTTTAGAAGACCAAAAATAATCATTTTTTTCAAGAATTTTTTTCTCAGAACCTGTATTAAAAATGAACATAAAACTTTTTACATATTAATATTTAACTCTTAGAGAGTACAATAAATATATCTTTTTCATTTATGCACGTGCACTAATATTGTAGAGGGCGCAAAATTCGAGTCCTCGAAAAATGATGGCGGACAGTTAATCTCAGGATTGGGATATCTGAAACAAAAAAATGTAGGTACTGCATTTGAAAAAGGAAGGTTTCTTACGTGACAATTTACCACAATTTGACCAAAAAATAAAAAATAAATATTTTTTAACCATGAAAAACTGAAGAAAAACGGGCGATTTTTTCACAAATTTTCTTCAAATTTCTGTAAAATTTTATTTTACGGAAATTTTCACTAAAGGTGGTAAATTGTCACGTAAGAGACCTTCCTTTTTTAAATGCCGTACGATATTTTTGTTTCAGAGATTCCAATCCTAAGATTAACTGTCCGCCATCGGAACTACTTTCTTTTCGAGGCCTCGATTTTGGCGCCCTCTACAATATTAGTGTACGTGCATAAATGAAAAAAGATATATTTTTTGTATTTTCTAAGAGTTAGATATTAATATGTAAAAAGTTTTATGTTCATTTTTAATAAGGGTTCTCAGAAAAAAAAATCTTGAAAAAATGCTAATTTTTGGTCTTCTAAAGTGTACTAGTACCTTAAAACATCGCATTCGGAAAAGAAGTCTTATTCCTATGACACTGGGGGGCTAAGAATAGCAGCACAAAAAAATTCGCTTCAAATGATAATTTCAAAATATTCCATATTTTAGCCCATGAGTGTATATTTCATTGAACTTACACATGTATTTAATTCTTACATTAAATAAATATGATTTTGAATAAAAATAACTTTCTTATCTTATCAAAACATAAAAATTACACGTAAAAATTAAAAAATGTATGAGGTTTTTATAGTACCCCACTTGGGTGTTTACCTTGATTTAACAGGCATGGGATTTTAAAGGTTTATTACCTCGAAGTCCGTGGTAGTTAATTAATAACAAAGTAATAATCAAAGTAGTTTTCTTAATTATTAAAAATTATCAAAAATAACTTCGTATATCTGACCAAGGCCTATACATGTCAGTAATCAAACTAAGACATGTACCGAAAGGAACGAATATATACATAACATTATCAATGCAAACATTATTGTTGCATAGAGGCCCAATTTCTAAAATCATAATCAGTAGTACTATAGCTCTAGCTCCAAACGAGCGACAGTTGCCCGCTTATAGTGGCATCCACAAGTCGCATGATCCTATTCAGACGGGCCACTTTTACAGCTGTCGCAGTTTGTTACGAGAGTTTACACGTAAAGCCTGGGTTTCCTCGAAAGCGGCACCGACAAACAGCGACCGTAGCACTGCGATGAATTACGTCAGATTACGGTGAAAAATTCAAGGTTCTTCACTGGGGCAATGGAATGTGCAAGCTCAGCAAGCGGTGGCTTCCAACGCATCCTTGGAAACCAACGCTATTATTTTGCATGGTACAGTTTTTTATGATGTCATTCATCGCAGTGTTACGATCGGAGGTTGTCGACACCGTTTTCGAGGAAACCAGCGCTTAAGCGTGAGTGAGCACGTAAAATGTCTTTTGGTTCCAAAAGGTTTCAGTTCAAAATAGACCGGCTATATGGGATACAAGAACCCAGGACTGCAGATCATGATTGTATCGGTTCTTTCAATATGTTCTTGAGTATAACTATAAAGCTCTTCGAAGTACCTTTGGACATTCTACAGTAACTGATGCACTTTTCAGCGTCTGATTGCCCATTAGTCCATGTGGTGAGACCGCTCCCGTCTGAAAAAATTTCTGATTCTGTTTCTTTGTGGGTTCCTATTCAAAAATGTCCCCTTTAAACAAATCTGAAGGGTGCCAGGCGGAATTTTTGGGCAGAAATTGTTTAAACAATATTTTTAAACAAATACAAAAATCACCTTTTTTTGACCCGAAGAATATTTTTTTAGGTTTTTTGGGTCATTCTAAATAATAAAGGTATCTTGTGATTTTTCTCAAAGGTTGATAGTTTTCGAGTTATCGGCGATTTAAAATCTGAAAAATGCGAAAATACGCATTTCAAGGCTTAAAAACTCATTTAAATTAGTATTTTTGAGGTTGCCAAGAGCTTGAATTGTAGTTTGAACGTTCACTTTCAAGATTCTGCAGACTGATCGGGTCTAACTTTAATTTACACCGTTGGTATTTAATTATTAATTATGCGTGTCTATCCGATTTTTTTGCCGGTGCGGCGCGCACTTTTTCCAAAAATCTCCTATTTTCCTCCGAAAAATATATTTTTTAGATTTTTCGGGACATTCTAAATAAAATAGGTTTCTTGTCATTTTTCTCAACAGTGAATAGTTTTAAAGTTATAAGTGATTTAAAATCCGAAAATGCGCTTTAAATCGCTTATAACTTTAAAACTATTAATTTTTGTGAAAAATGACAAGAGACCTATTTTATTTAGAATGTCTCGAAAAATCTAAAAAATATATTTTTTGGAGGAAAATAGGAGATTATTGGAAATAGTGCGCGCCGCACCGGCAAAAAATCGGATGGACACACATAATTAACAATTAAATAACAACGGTGTAAATATAAGTTAGACCCGATCAGTCTGCCGAATCTTGAAAATGAATGTTTAAACTACATTCCAAGTACTTGGCAACCTCAAAAATACTAATATAAATATGAGTTTTTAAGCCTGAAAATGCGTATTTTCGCATTTTTCAGATTTTAAATTACCTATAACTCGAAAACTATCAATTTTTAATAAAAATCACAAGATACCTTTCTTATTTAGAATGACCAAAAAAATCTAAAAAAATATTCTTCGGGTCAAAAAAGGTGATATTCTGTATTTGTTTAAAAAAGTTGTTTAAATAATTTCTGCCCAAAAATTCCGCCCGGCACCCTTCAGATTTGTTTAAAGGAGATATTTTTGAATAGGAATCCACAATGAAACCGAATCAGAAATTTTTTCAGACGGGAGCGGTCTCACCACATGGAGCATCGCCATGCGACGAGGAATACAATCAATTGCTTTCTACAGTCACTGCAGTCAATTTTTTGTGACATCCTCCTATTTTATCGCGTCTCCTTCCAATTTTTTCTGACACCCTCCATTTTTCTGATTCCCTCAATTTTTTCTGCCACTCTCCAGTTGTATCTGATACCCTCTATTTTTTCTGACTCTTATGTTTTTATTTTATAACTCGAAAAGGAGTGGATTGATTTAGCTACTTTTGATTTTGATATATTTGGAGAACTCTAAGGAAGAAGATCTTTACAATATCTCATCAGATATCAAATTTTATTAGTTGTATAGGAAGTGTGTAAAAAGTATGCTCCTTGCTCAAGAATATCTCTATTTTTGACAATATCGAAAATTAATATACAGAAAATATGTTAATAATTAAAAATAATTTTAAAACATTGTTTACTTACAAAAATAAAAACTATCTTTCAACATTTTCTTTGCGATAAAGTTGAAAATTCAAGTTTGTGCATTAATGCAATACATTTTAATAAATATAAATTTAATGAAACAATTCTAAATACCATATTTAGATCAAACAAAGTGCCAAAAGCATGGATTTCACGGGAAACGTAAAAAAATAGACCCGAAGTTAGCCGCAGTTTTAGTGACATCAATCTAAAGGAGTATAATAACTGTGTGTATGCGACAATAACATTGTTGTTTTTAGTATTTTCTTTACTATTTCATCACATTTTCTCACCTTTTAAACTTTCCTTGAACTTCTACAAGTGTTTTAAAGTCGAAATTAGCTAATTCGATTCAGTCATCCTGGAGCTGTTATAAAAAAGATATAACAAAAGAAAATGACGTTTATTAAACGTCATTCAATGTTACATATCGAAACCGTACCCGACAGACTACGTGACTTGTCGCATTAGGATTTTATACGATTAGATAGTATTGTCCAGTTAATATTCTGTTCGATGTAATCGGATGCGTCCATAGTGATCGTTGTCTACGACGTTTATTTCGACGCCGTAACAGAAGCACTAGCACTAGAAGGAGACTTTCCTCGTCTGAATCCATCGTTGAACTCTGATTACATTAAACACCAAACCCTTCCACACGAGCGACTTCGTAGCGTTTTTCGTCGACGCTACAAAATCGCCTGTCTAAGCCACTTTGTGGTGCCACTCATAGGCGTAACCAGGATGATCCTAAGGGGGGGGTTACAACTACCTAAAAGGGGGGGGTTACAACTACTGGAAGGTCTCTGAGCGCTATGGTGTTAAGCGTATAGAGCTCAAAGTATATCCCAATGGGGGGGGTTACAACCCCCAAAACCCCCCCCTGGTTACGCCTATGGTGCCACTCAGTAGCGCTGTAGAGTAGCTCGTGCGTTTATACACTAAAAGTTTCCAAACAAATGTACCTACAAATGCAAATTTATGATTATTGCAACATCAATTACATTAATAAAACTCTTGAGTATTTTTGTAATTTCCAAAAGCACTTGAGATGTAATATCTAAATCGAATGATATTTTCATTTACCTCTCTGTGCGATATTTCATATAACTTATCTTTCAAATTCTCATCAGCCGTAAAATAAACAAAAACAAGCGTTTTCTCGATAATTTAATCATACTTAAATTAGGAGAAAGTATTTTTGTTTTTCTGGATTTCTTATTAAATTTCCTTTGAAAACAACCTTTTAAAAATCTCACGAAGATAAGGTTATTAAATGTTGTTTATAATTGCAACATGTAAATAATAAATAATTATTTGCTAGTAAGCCGATGGAAAATGGTTGTTACGACCAGTTTTATAACACGATTTGACATATTTAGATATATTAATCATTTAATTTACATGATTTAATATAGGCCTGGATCACGCGTACCGAAAAAAAGTTTATTAATAGCGAGCTGAAAATGTGTTAATAGGTTAACGGTGTCTAGTCGGACAAACTTTGATGTATGGAAACACTGGAACAGGGGAAGTTTTAATTGTGGAACAGGTTAAAAATTTGGAACGTCAGATTACGAAAACGTTCCATGTATTTTGTCGGACAGAACTTCCAATTCATTTGTTACCCTTTCATTAAACTCTCATGCAAAAATTAAACTGCTATTTATCACCAACATAATTCCTGTCATTTTACATGTTCTACGTGCCGGACTTATTAAAATGCCCAATATATTTGTCGGATAAACATTTTTTCATATATTATACAATTGTTGCTATTGAATAAACTTAAAACCACCTGCTAGTTTTCACAATCATTAACCTGTCAGGGTGACAAGTTCCACTATTAAATTCAGGTCCCACAATTAAACCTTCCCCTGTTCCATTGTTCCCATGCATCAAAGTTTGTCCGACTAGACACCGTTAAGCTATTAATACATTTTCTGCTTGCTATTAATAAACTTTTTTTTGGTACGCGGGATCCAGGCCTAATATACCAGATCGATTATTATTGCCATTATTACTTAACATGTAAGTAGGGTTTATTACTGAGCATTAGCAGTCATAAATCGTGTTCAATACTCATGGTGTATCGTGTTTATTTTAAATATTATACAGGGTGCATTTTTAATGCGACATTTATCGATAATTCCATTGTGGTACACAATATACGAAGTTATTTAGGAAAAATGTAGGGAATGATACACGGTGAGCTTGAAACACGTTATTATCTAATTTACTATATCTTCAACTTTTTTTTGTTGGAATATCTTCTACAATCAAAAGTAGACAATACAAGACAGTCCCTTTTTAAAAAAAAAAAACTATTTTTTCTAAAAAAATATAAATTGTTAAGCACTATTGATACATGTCTGTTTTAAGAAAAATCACAAAATAAGTTAATTTTTTAAGTGTGGGCCCAAGACCTATTATAAAATGAATTGTGATCAAATCTCGATGGAATCTTATGAACTATCCACTGAATTAATAATAATAATTATTATATTAATCGATATTGTGATTTAAATAATTTAAAAATAAATGATGAAGGCCTGAAAATTTGTGGACGAGACGGCGCTCAGAAACGGACCTGTGAATCAACCCGTTCTAAATATAGACAGAGATAGTAATTGCTTTTTCCTATGCCTTTGTCTGTTCCTACAACGATTAGGCCACTACTCATCCTGCATAATATTTCACTTGTGGAAGAAAGGCCATTCTGATATCACTTTGGGCTATTTTTAGAATTAGTTCGGCTATTTTTGGATAATAAAGAACCGCACTTAGGTTTTAAAAATTTAAGTACCCTCATGCCACATGTAAAGAGTATTACTACATTTCATAAAAAATCAAAGAGGTTTTGAAACTGTTTTCTTGTGACATTATTATTTTATATAGATTAAACCACAATTAATTGTAACCAGAATTACATTCTGTCCGTCAGGAGTCCGTGTATGGAGAAGAGCAGCCACAGACAGGCAAGGGTGGAGGCAAAAAAATAAAGGAGGCCAAGGCTCAATTTGGGCTGTAGTGCCGTAGAAGAAGAAAAAAATTACTACGTTTGTAAAATGTCAGGTGATAGAGAAAGGTGTCAAGTCGTAGAGCTTGGGTGTACGAGTTTCTAGATTGTGAAATGACGTGCACTGTATCTTATAATGCTATGTAAGCAAGCAATAGAATCGAACCCATCCTGTCAGACATGCACACCCTTTAGAAAATAACATGTAGGTATTTCAATTCATTGGGGTGAGAGGGGCTGATCAGAGTAGATCAGGAACCACTCCTCCTCGCCCCAAGGCTCCAGATCATCCTCCATCCCCCGATAGTCCCCATAGATCCTCGACTCATGGGAGTCCTGGTTACAAGCACTCTCGCATAAAATATGTCTCCTAATTAGGCTGGGCGGACCTAGTTGCCCGCACAACACGCAAACTAGAAGAAATGTGTAACACCTTCTCAAATGCCTCAAAAAATATGGGCCTGAAAGTAAACGAGGAGAAAACTAAGATGTTGGCATCAACACCCAACAATAGAGCCAGAAACATCGGTCACCAATTCACTGTTGATAACTCTACCTTTGAAGTGTACTCCAGAGAAATAAGGTTTTTCTCGTGACACATCCCCCTCCAGGCCAAAACCAAATTTTTTGAGTAGTATGGACATCTATATTATTAACCTATATGTTTCCTGCAGCCGATTTTGATGATATACATAGTTATAAACAAATGAAGATCGAAAAACGGTAAATTATCGCTTTTTTCGTCTATTACCAAAAAGTTAAGCACTTTAAACAAATTTGAGAGTAAGAAACTCATAAATCGTATAAAAAACTTCAATATGGCATTCGCTGAATATGTCCAACCTTATTGGTTGCTTAGAAAATTGCAAAATAAATCATAAATATTGAGTTTTTATAAATATTCGTAACTTAGGTAAAAATTAACTTAGAATCTTCTTATTACGCGGAATGCCGAGACTTCTTGTAATTAAATTATATTTTAAATTTCAAAGCAATTGGTCAAATAGTTTAAAAGTTATTTAATTTATTTTTCCCAAATTCATTTTTTTTGCAACACTATAAGTCAGAAAATTATGAGGTTACAATAATACTTCGGACAGTTTATGAAAGAAGAACATTTATACTATTACCTTAATTAAAAATAAATGACAAAAAATAATTTTAAACAGTGTAAAATTATTTTGCAAAACATGTCCATTTTTTGCTTACTTATAAACAATTAGAATAACTTTTTAACCGTTACCCGTAGAAAAATTATTTTTTCATATTTAGAAAGACTGAATTTTTATACACATTTAGAAAGAAAAACAACTGTTCTAGGACATTTAGGGACAAAGTTAGCCCCCCCATTTTTTTAATTCACATATTTTTGCAAAATTATTTTGCAATATCTATAATTATTTTTTGTAATTTTTTTTAAATTAAATTAATACTGTAAATTTTCTTCTTTCATAAAGTATCCAAAATATTACTGTAACTTCATCATTTTCTGACTTACAGTGTTGCAAAAAAAATTAATTTTGGATAAACAAATTAAATAACTTTTAAACTATTTGACCAATTGCTTTGGAATTTAGGGTGTAATTTAAGCACCATAAGTCTCAGCATTCCATGTAATAAGAAGGTTCTAAGTTAATTTTTACATAAGTTATGAATATTTATAAAAACTCAAAATTTATGATTTATTTGGCAATTTTCTAAGTAACCAATAAGGATAGATATATTCAGCGAACGCCATATTGAAGTTTTTTATACGGTTTATGAGTTTATTACTCTCAAATTTGTTTAAAATGCCCAATTTTTTAGTAAGAGACGAAAAAAGCGAAAATTTACCGTTTTTTGATCTTCATTTGTTTATAACTATGTATATCATCAAAATCGGCTGCAGGAAACATATAGGTTATTATTATAGATGACCATATTACTCGAAAAATTTGGTTTCAGCCTGGAGGGGGATGTGTCACCAACACGATATTTTTTTTCCTTATTTCTCTGAACTAGTGGTGGACCAATTCACATACTGTTGACCAAGGAGAACGTCATGACGAAAGAAATCAAGCGAAGGATAATCCTAGCGAACAAATGCTATTTTGGACTGAGTAGACATATGAGAAGTAGAAATTTAAGCCAAAAAACAAAAATAACCATATACAAAACCCTTATACAACCAGTGTTGGCATATGGATCGGAGACATGGACCATCTCCAAGGCAGATGAAGACTTTCTGCTTATATTTGAACGAAGGATCCTGAGAGGAATATTCGGTGGCATCTGTGAAAATGGTATTTGGAGGAGGAGGTACAACTACGAGGTATACCACAGATATAAACATATATTTGGTGGTAAAGACGTAGTATCTCTTATAAGAATAGGAAGACTAAGATGGGCGGGACATCTAGCAAGATCACAGCATAACAACCCTCCTAGAAGAATCCTTATGTCACAACCTGTGGGAAGTAGAAATAGGAGTAGGCCAAAACTTAGATGGAAGGATGGTGTAGATGAGGATGGGACAAAAATAGGCACAGCAAACTGGCAACGGTTGGCAATGGATAGGACTGACTGGCGTAATAGGCTTGGGAAGGTCGAGGCTCTTTCATAGGGCTGTAGAACCATTGATGATGATGAATTAGGCTGGAAAGGTGCTGTAATTCTGCTTTCATCTTAATTGACATATCATTGTGCTTTTGTTTGCCCGGACGCAGAGTCCCCACTCCAAACTGGGTCCAGTTCTGCGACGCGGTGCTTGAGAGTTTCGACCCCTCTGACTTGTTTTTTGTGTTTTTGTTATTAATAAAATTCTTTGTGGCTTGCGCCGTTTTATTAGTTTTTTGATTTTTTAAATTGGAAAAGACTGTAAGACTTGTACACACTTCTAAGTAGGTCAAACCGGCAAACGAATGTATGTTCTCAAAAAAATTGACAGTGTGTAAAAAATGTTTTATTATCAGCTAAGTACTTTCAACACATAACGTGCCATCATCAGAGCTTCGTCCTCTTATAAAATCTTCATAGGAGAGCAATTGCTAAACGACACAATAATAAACATAGATTCTGGGCAAAAGCCACAGATATCGGGTATAACAAACCCTTAAATTGAATAAATTACATCTAATTTCTTTTTTATTTTAAAAAGACAACATGGCTGAGTCAAACCATTTTGAGCCCACGTTAACAGCTATTTTGTCTGTATTTTGATTTTTTGTCTGTATTTTATATTTTTGGGATGGAGGGTGTCTTTAGTCTCTTTATCTTACTGATGCCTGACTCTAGTTTTTGTTTTCTGTATTTAAGTGTTTATAAGTGCTTAAACCTTGGCTTGAACAAATTTTTTGCTTTGATCTTCTCTGTTTCCATCTATCTAAGACATCATACCCTATTGATTCTCGCAGGATCCGGTTTGGGTAATTTTCAAGCTCAGCGAATTTTCCCCTGGCTTTTCCTCCAGTACTCTGACTTGCTTCAGGTCTCCGAACAGAAAGCGTTTAGCTACATATCTGTGCACTTTCGCTATTTCTCTGAAGCATTTGTTGTGTATCTTCTTGTGTATCTGCTTGTATCTTCTTTCTGTTTGTTTTGCAACTGAGTCCCCATGCGAGCAATGCTTATGTGATTATAGGTAGTATGATGCTATTTGTTGGTCTGATCTTTGTTTATTTTTCTTTTTGTGAGTCCTCTGACGGCCACTCTTGCTGCCTCTGTTTTTTTGATTGTTGCCTTTACATGTGGCGTAAAGTTTAAGTCTTTGACCAATGTGACTCATAAGTGTTTAGCTTCGTTTTTCCATTCGATGAATCTGCCTTGTACTACACTGGGGTGCAAAATTAACCGGACACCTTAAAAATAGGTCATTTCTGATGTCTCGAATTTCCTAAACCTGTTGTCCCATTCAAGTGATTTTTTAATATGTTATACCCTTATCCTTTATCAATATCACTGTAATAATATTGTGGCTAAACAGGTAAATTTTCATTGCATACCGGGTGTACCAGTGAAACTGTGTTTTTTTTTCAAACTTCGCATCACCCTGTGAAATATTCTAGCATTTATAAAATACTAAAATTAAAACCCAACTATAGCCTTATGTTTTCTCAACATTCTGTTTTTTGATTCGTTCGCTTAAGTAGGACAATAAAAAAGTTAGGAAATTTAACAACTAGCCATGTTCTTTATCAATACAGGGTGTTTCTAAATAAGTGCGACAAACTTTAAGGGGTAATTCTACATGAAAAAATAATGACAGTTTGCTTTATAAACCTATGTCCGCAAATGTTCATTTCTGAGATAGAGGGTGTTGAAACGTTTCTTACAAACTGACGATTTATTTATTGCTTAAAAACCAGTTGAGATATGCAAATTAAATTTGGTGAGTGTTAAGACGTAGTTATTATACATTTTTTGACATACAAATAAGAATTTAATATTCACCATTGGCGCGCATACGGGTAATATAAGCCCTCATATTACCCGTATGCGCGCCAGTGATGAATATTAAATTCTTAATTGTATGTCAAAAAATGTGCAATAACTACTTCTTAAAACCCACCAAATTTCATTTGCATATCTCAACCGGTTTTAAAGCAATAAATAAATCGTCAGTTTGTAAGAAAACTTTCAACATCCCCTATCTCGGAAACGAAGCATTTGCAGACATATCGTTGATAAAGCAAACTGTCATTATTTTTTCATGCAGAATTGCCCCTTAAAGTTTGCCAATTATGTATTACTTCAAAACACGCTGTATTGATGAAAAACATGGTTAGTTGTTAGAGTACCTAACTTTTTTATTATCCAACATAAGCGAATGAACCAAAAAACAAAATGTTGAGAAAACATGAGGCTAGAGTTAGATATTAATTTCAGTATTTTATAAACGCTAGAATATTCCACAGGGTGATGCGAACTTTGAGAAAAAAATACAGTTTGATACACCCGGTATACAATGAAAATTTAACTGTTTATCAACAATACTATTACAGCGATATTGCTAAAGAATAAGGCTATAATATATTAAAAAAATCCTTTTTAAGGTGTCCGGTTAATTTTGCACCCCAGTGTATTAGTTGTTCTTCTGGGTTATCCCTTCTCTGTTTGAGGATATCCGCTTGGGGTGTTTTCTTCTCACCAAAACTGAGGAAAAACAGGCACCAAATAGCACAAAACAGAAGAGTGGAAAACACATGGGGAGACCTTTGTCCGGAAATAAATGTAAACCGGCTGAAGAAACAGAAAAGAATACGTATTGTGAAATGTTATAATGTTTACTTCAAAGCCTTCCTTAAGTTTGCCAGTATAATATAACAATAATTATCGTTTTTTATTTATTAGATCAATTTTCGGTAAGATGTTTTGTGTTAACGTAAATAAAAGAGAGGCAAAAGTCTATTGCGACATATTTCTCAAATCTAGAGCGTACGGTTCCAGTTCATATGAAGTTTATGTAAATGCATTCTACCTCGCCAAAACCAAAGTAAATAAAAAGATTGAAATTTTATATCGACTGCAATCTCCACCTCCACCGACTACATACTACCTTTATCGACTTGTTTTTGTTTTCTTGCTGTGTGCAAGTAACTCCCGTGTTCGTGTGAGGGCTTCCGAGCAGGGTTGCCAGATGAAGTGAAGCAAAAATCGTGAAACTCGACTACTGAAAATCGTGTAAAATCGTGTAAAGTCGGAAAATGCTTAATAAACCGTCCTTGAATGGTTACGGGTCTGCGCAGTAACGAAAACTGTGTTACTGCGCATAATTATTCGCTATCGCGCATGCGCGTAACCATTCAAGAACGGTTGGTGACTGGCTAATATTTATACCTTCCTAATATTTTCAGGGGATTCCCCTATATTTTACTTTAGTGTAAATGAGTACTTAACTTGAGACTATTCCAATGATGTTTATGTTATCATTATGGTATGTTATGATTAGGTATGAAAGTATACATTACAAATTTCCGAGGATTTATCTTTCTTTGCAAAGTAATTTTTAAACAATACAGGGAAGTATTAAGTGAATTTTAATAAAAATGTATTAAAAATACTACTGAAAATTTTTAATGGTAAAAATCTACTGAAAATTTTTAATGGTAAAAATCGTAAGATTTCGTACTTGATTCGTGTAATCGTGTAAAATAGGAACAAATCGTGTAATTACACGATAATTCGTGTAATATGGCAACCCTGCTTCCGAGTGAGTCTATTTTTGTAAATGTAAGGTGGTCGCTTTATATTTTATCGATTTCGAGTTATTTTTAGAAAAACGTGACAAGGACAGATTGTAGAGGGAGAAAACCGTCGACGCGCGAGAGTGCGAGAGACGAGAGATTTGATAATACAGAGATGGAGCGCAGCGGATGGTTGAATTATTAGCGATATTATAGCTCTAATAAACGCGATAATTCTAAATTACCATCAAAAAGTACATTAGCAGACTTCAGTTCGGATTTTTTGAAATAAAATGATAAAAGAGCCATTAAGTGCACTTATTACTGAGAAACACGTAATTATAATACTGAACTTGTTTGCAATTAAAGCTACAAGTACCTATACTTTTTTTTCGTTGAATGGAAATTTGTTAGAATATTAGAAATCGCTATTCTCCCTATTTATTGCCAATTACAATAAATATCGAACATTCATTGATAAGGTCACACTCAATATTAAAATCTCTATGAGCATTAAGAGAAAGGTATACAATCATTGCTTAGACAATGTTTAGAAAAAGCTTTTTCATCATCATCATTAGATGCATCACAGCTCGTTAACCACTTAATACAAGGGTTTTTTGTGAAATAAGGTAAAAAAGCAAGATTTTTGAAGTTATACTTCTTTAGGCGCGATTGAGATTGAGTGTGAATTTATATTGATCTGCGCGTTTGCGCACACCGACAGTATGGTATTAGTCGTTATACGGGCTCTGATTGGGTGTTGAAATTATCTGTCAATAATAAATAATTGTTCAATATGAAGGTAAACAAATGTATAATATATTAGTTTTATTGTTGTGAGGACAGAAACAAAAAAGTATATAATTGTAGTGACATTTAAATAGTTTTTAAAAGCAACAGGTACGTAATAATTGTAAATGTATCATAGGTACCTGCCTATTTGAACCTACCAAAATACATAGTATGTAATACTTTTATTTACATAATTTGATTACCATCAAAATTTCTATCAATATTCACCTAATATATTGTTTTCTTACTCTATGTTTTGTTGTATTTTTTCAATTCTAAATCATTTCAATTCAAAATCAAAATAATTTAATTTAATTCAAAAATGTCAAAAGCTTAATCCGTTTAGTTAGTCGATCTTCGCACATAATGACACATTGCCTCCGTGGCGAACCGTTTAAGGCGAATGAACCCCAATATACCAACCGCGCTGATAGCTGGTTCGAATCCCAATAAAAACTTTTATTTTTTTTATTTTTTTTATACATTTTATGATTGTAAGTATATTTATTATATAATTTTATTTTCAGAACATACGTATTTAGTTAAAAAATTTTCCGACAATTAATATTCAGAAATCATTTGTGGTATTTTTAATGTGTTTGTGTGTGTTTTATTCTTTTATTATTTTAATTTTTGGCACTGTTTTAATAAAAATGTTTGAGAAGTAGTAAGTATAAATTAGTTTAATATTCAAATAAAATATAAATAAAAAGTATATTAATTTCGTTAAAATCATATAATAGAAGTATAACTTGTTACGTGCGTACAAAGTACACACACATTCTTTTTTTATTTCTATTTATAATATTGATAAAGTAGAAATCATAATATAAACTTAAAAAAACAACAAAAAAAAATTGAGAAGAAAAATAATTTTATAAAAAATTAAAAATTTAACTTGCGTGCTCGCTCGGTTGTATTTCATAGAGCAACGAAGATACGATATAGTACTGTTTCGGCAATGTTGTTATGCTTGTTTTTTTATAATACCCCCCGTGTCTAATCCTCTTTAATTCAACGTCTCTTACGTTGGACCAATAGCAGCGAAGATACGATATATTGCCCTTTTGGTAATGCCCATGTATTTGTTTTTTTTATCTCAACATATTCGCCACCCCTTCTTCTTTCATTTAACGTTTCGAACTTTAAAATCGTATCAATAATAACGGATATACGATATAGTGTCCTTTTGGCAAAGCCATTGTGTTTATTTTCTGTCACTACGTATTCAATATCCCTCTCCTTTTATTTAACTTCTCATACGTCAAATCGTACGTAAAATACTCACCAAAGTCATAACTACCCGACTAACAAGGAAATTAGATGAATACCGACAATATGAACAGGCAGGTTTTAGAAAAGGCTATTCAACTTCCGATCACCTGTTAACCACAAAAATATCAATAGAAAAATGTAATGAATACAAGTTTCCAGTTTTTATAGCATTTGTAGACTACGAAAAAGCTTTCGACACCATAGAACACACGGCCGTAGTAATGCAATGCAAAATTGTAGAATAGACAGCAGATAATATATTAACTTAATAAAAGAAACTATGAACCAAGATACAGCTACATACTACCTAAATGAAAATGAATACATGAACCCTGTACCATTAAACAGGGGAGTCTAACAGGGAGACACTCTATCAACCAAACTGTTCAGTTTTAAAGGACGTTTTTAAAAAAGTAAATTGGAAATATGTATAAGGGAATTAACATCAATGGCCGCTACCTCAGTAATCTACGATTTTCGGATGACATAATCCTGATAGCTACTGACCTGCAAGAACTGCAAACCATGCTTTCAGAACTACACACCGAATCTTCTAAAATAAGACTGGAAATGAATTTAAACAAAACAAAAGTCGTGCACTCGGAAGAAGCCGTGACAATAATAAACGACAAAGGTATAGAAAAAGTTGAAGAATATATTATACTTAGGACAAAAAATAATACTAAATAGGGAAATTCAAACGGAAGAAATAAAAAGAATATTCTTCTTAGCATGGGCAGCATTCGGCAAACTGAACAGCAGCATATACTCAGAAATCAGCAAATTCAACTACATCTTAGATCTAAAGTTTTTGATATATGCATTATTCCGATATTAACATATGGGCCACAAACATGGACAATCACAAAAATAATATGAACATACTCGGGAGTCACTCAATACACGATGGAAAGAGCAATGCTTGGCATATCACTTAAGGACAGGAAAACAAACACATGGATAAGACAGAAAACCAAAGTCACCGATGTGGTGCAAAAATCATTAAAATTGAAATGGGAATACGCTGGACACGTAGCTAGGAGTGATCTAAACAAATGGCACAGAATAATTCTAACCTGGAGACCATAACAACACAAAAGACCCAGAGGCAGACCTCCTATGAGATGGACAGATGATCTGAAACGGACTGCCGGGAAAAATTGGCTACAAGTAGCGTACAACAAAAAACAATGGAAAGAAAGACTTCAATACTTATGTTCAGTTGTGGACGTTAATGACTAGACGAAGAAGAAGAAGAACGTCAAATCGTATCAATAACAACGAAGATATGATATAGTGATTTTTACAATACCATTCTGTTTGGATTTTTCTCTGTTAGCCTCGATATCCCCTCCCCTTTCATGTAACGCCTCAAACGTAGCAATCGGAACAGTAACAATGAAGATAATATAATGTAATGCCGTTTTGACAGTGCCGCCATGTTTAATTTTTCTATCTTTGTATTCATCATCTCCTTCTCATTCCAACGGCCTCTCTTACGTCACGATCCGACGAGCCTATAACACAAAAACCGTCAAAAACGAGCATAATGGACCTTAGATTTTGATGGAGGCGCCCATGTTATTTCTTATGGGCGCCTCCACCAAATCGTAGTTTTTAGTGTATATTTTATTGTATGCCCGTTCGAATTTAGTGCGTGCGCCAGTGGCATACGCCCGCATGCGTATAACAAAATAAACAAACAAACACGATCAGCCGTGCTTTTTCTTTACATTCACGGTTTTATGCAGTGTTTTTCAGTTGCATATTAGGCTATTGATTATGTATTTTAGAAAGGAACTACAACGTTAACGGGGTTTTATTGTTTTATATAGTCAGTGGACCCCTAAATATGAAAAAACCGTGGAGTGCCAAGGGGTGCGTTTTTGAGAAAGGGTGAATTAGTCACTAGGCACAGGGCGAATTAGTGTGAGTTCTATGCACTTTTGGGTCAAACACGTCTACAGGAAAATTGTTCCAGGTTAAATTTATTATCGAAATATCACATTTTAAAGTCAAAAGTATTTGAAAAACGTTTGTTTTTCTATACTTCCACAAAATTTATTACAACTATGTTATTACTACAGCTGTTTCGGCAAAGTGCCTTTCTCAAGTGATATATTTTACAATGTGTTTGCCTTTTTAAGTCTTTAACTGAAGAGGTTGAGGAGTGGGGAGCTGTTTGTCTCGAGTTGGTCATTCAGAATTATATCTGTATTTTTCAATTTATTAATTTCCATTTATTCTAAAAGTGATAGCTTAAGGCCTTTATTTTGAATATGTAGAATTTGAAACTCTTCATTGAAAGAATGATTATGATCTAGAAGGTGAAGTGCGTATGTAGAAGTGTCTGTTTTTCTATTGTTGAAATTCGGATATTGGAAGCAGTTGCTTATAAATTTTTTCAGGTTCACAAACGACCTTTTCTTGTCGCTTTCGACCTTAAAAAAACAAACGCTTTAGGATAATCTGCAATTACGTATTCATTTTTTTATTTGTAGTTTATTAACAGTAGTTTAGCTTAAAAATATCTAGGCACTGATCAAGTGTCGGTAAGGCATAAATGGTAAATAAAATTCAGTTCTAAACAAGTGTTCTTAATAAACTTTTTTCTAAAAAATTCGAAAGGGTTCTCTTCTTTTCATCATAACTTGCTTAATTTCGAAGCTATTAACTTCTTCTGCAGCTCATTTGATAGGTATTACGAAGTACTTTGACAAGTGCTTTGCAGATTTTATAAAGTGCATCGTTTTCCCGTTATTTAAGCTTGAATGCATAGATTTGAGTACTCGTCGAAAATATATACACTCAATTACCCAGAACTCACTTTGAATTAACGTTAGTTTAGTTCTTTATGTAAGGGGTGTGTATTTAGTTTTTTATTATCTTCAATTTCGTCAATAATAAGTTTTTTGTAAAAGCTTATAGTTTTTGAGTTATACGTGATAAACAACTTTAAAACAGGCATTTTTTACGAAAAAAATAAAATCTTTGATATTTATTTAATAACTCAAAATGTATTGATTTATTTTAATAACGTTATATAACAAATTTCGCTTAGAATTTGTCCCTCTATCGACTTATGGTATCATTTTTAATAAAATAATTTCACCCCCGAGAAGGGTAAAAGCGCAAAAAGGCTTTTACCCAGGGTAAAAGCGCAAGTTTGCATCATGTCACCTTTATTCCTTGAGGTATCCTCTAACTACTCACCAATGTTCATGAAAATCGATGAAGGCTCAACGAAATCGGAGGTAAAAACCTTCAGTGACTGCACTATTCTATGCAAATCAGAATAGAAACATGCAAGCAGTATTTCTTTATTTCTAACCGTTTTCTAGATACAAGAGTTCAAATTGATAATTTTACAATTTTAAACTTATTTTTTTCAGAAACAGTTTATATTTTATATCAAAATTTACAAATATTTTTTAACAAACAATTCAACCGAATTTTTTTTTAGGTTATGTCAAAATAATTTGTAATAAATAAACGAAATTAAATATGAAATGGAGTTTTACAGGTTCATAATGTTAGTTAAGGTTTTAGAGTTTTTTGAAATAACTACAAATACATGTTTTTCGTTATAACTTACCTAAAATCAATAATTTAGTCGATTGTAGCACGAATCTGTCACTGTCGTAAGCCAAACACTGACTGCGAAAATCTGACGTAAGTAACAGAATCCGACCGGTACTTACGTTATTATGGCGGTAAACGACGTTTGCTTACGTTATTATTATGGAAATAGTGCTAAAGTTGCGTTTCTTTTGCGGGTATGATTAAAACAATTCTGGACATACGTTTTTAAAATATTTAAAAAAAAAAAGGTTTAAAGTAATTCTAGGCTTACTACACTTTGGCAGTACCTTCTAAACACTAATAGCGTTAGTTTAATGAAAAAACATGATTTTCGTAAAAATGTCACTTACGTTACTTTGCCAAAAATATATCGTTATTTTGTTTCAGTATACGGCCGCTGTCCAGAGCGTTAAGTTCACCTGTAGTACACCTAGGACCCCCGGGAGAAGGCCCCACGTTGTCAAGGCGGAGAGCTTCATCGGCGCCCACAACAGGTCTTGCTTACGACAACCAGATGCTCAGGCACGCATGCGTGTGCGGCAACAACGCCATTCACCCCGAACACGCCGGAAGGTTACAAAGTATTTGGTCCAGATTACTCGAAACTGGATTGGTCTCCAGGTAGGTGTATCCATTGTTTTTTTTCTTTGTATTTATATTTTTCATATAGATTTATCATTGTTTGGGTTCTTTGGCGGACCTCGGTGCCTCACAATGGCCAGGCAAGCTATTTCAGAAATCACCAAAGTAGGGAAAGACAGTAACATTGCAAGAATCTCAAAACTACGACTTGTCGCCGAATTTTTGCTGTTGCTACTTCGTTGCGAACACCTGGATCATTTAAAATCCTATTCCAAACGCACAGTGGCTTTCGAAGTATTGATCTTCTTTCTTTTTATAAGTAATTCTGCTTGCTCATTGGCGGATTGATACCTCTTGATGTATCTCCTGCTATTTTGACTACACGGGTCTCCCTCATTCTTCTTATGGTGTTACTCCATTCTTTTTTCTCTTTAGTGTCCATTCGTTTATACACTGTACGTTACCTTTTCTTCTAATTTCTTCACTCCTCTTTCGATCTCTCAGGGTATTTCCTGTAACTCTTCTCAGTAGTCTCATATCTGCTGTTTCGAATAGTTTTTGTGTTGTGGCTGTATCAAGTCTTGTTTCTGATGCATATGGCATTATTGATCTTACACTGGCTTTACACATTATGTACTTTATCTCAGTGTTAATATGTCGGTTTCGTCATATAGTGTTCTTAAGGCATCCTGCCAATTTGCTTTCCCTATTTGCTTTTTGTACTTGATTTCCCACTTCTTTGTCCAGGTCCTCGTAGCTGGACAGTTTAATTTCAAGATATTTTATTTCTTCTTCTTTAAGTACCGTACCCAGATTTTAGGCGTCGCACAGTGATTCCAAATGCTGAAAACGTGGTCATGAGGCGAAAAAAAAAAAGTCCCGATCTAGGGATTTTCATGTCTACAGCTGTTTTCTCATACTATCGTAGAGTCGTAATACGCAGGTATAAGAAGTATCGGGCTGGATGTAACTGGTTCATAGCTCAGGAACAAGTGAGCCATGTCCGAGGTTACTTTGGCCGGCAGAGAAAGTGAAAAAGAACGCGTATATTGAAAACGCCGTAAAACGTTTTGTGGTTTATCAATTTTATCGCTGTAAAGCAGATTCTTCTTTTTTAAGTATGTAGTAATATAAGATGTAAGTTAACTTAAGATTCAATAACAATAAATGCCTTAAATTTGTTAATGCATAAATAGTGAAAATATATTTGAAATAATAAAAATTTTGTAAAGATTCATTCAAAAAGTACAAAGTTCTGCATAATTCTGCGACTAATGTTTATTAATCTTAAAATATATAGTAAGGAGATACAGAATCACTTTGGTTTAGCTGTCTATAACTGCCTATGCATTGCTGGCAGTTGTTTGAATACAAAAGTGGGAAATGACGCATATTACATAATTCTGGCGATTGTTGAGTATGTATGGGTGGTTGTACATAAGTAATAGATTTTGAATATTGTACTTCATAAAGAAAATGTATTGGTAATCAGCAATTTTAAAAGTAGCTTATAATATAAAATTTTAAACAAATATACGTTTAAAATTAAATTCTCGAATTTCTTTCGGCCATATTGGATCCGTCATTTTGTTAAAAAAAAGTAATGTTAGATTTGTAATCAGCGACCTTAAATACCAAATTCGATAACAAAATTTGCATTTTGATTGATATTTTCAATTTCTTTCCGCCATGTTGGATCCACCATTTTGTTTTTCAGAAAAAATAATGTTAGATTCGTAATCTGCAATGCCAAAAACATTTAAATAGGATAGTAATTCCGACGTCTATAAACAATATACACTTTTAAAGGTCATGACCACGTTTTCGGCATTTGGAACCACAGTGCGTCGGTAGCTTCCATGACAATTTGCCGATATCGTTCTCGATCTTGCGCGGCATGTAATAGTTGATCTGCTGATAAGCCAGTCCATTGACGAAGGTTTCGGAGCCATGAATATTTCTTCCTACCAATTCCTCTTTTTCCGTCGATCTTTCCGTTGAGTATTAACTGCAGCCATCCTGTATCCACTACCTCTCATTATATGCTCGAGATATTCAAGTTTTCTCTTTTTCTTATCTTGACTAAGTCACCTTCGCCTTGACTTACTCTCTTTAAGACTTCTCTGTTTGAAATGCGTTGAATCCAAGATATTCTGAGCATTCTACGATATGACCACATCTCGAAGGCTCCTAATTTGTTCATCATGTTAACCTTTATGATTTAGGTTTCATATCCATATAGTAATACAGGATACACATAACATTTTAGGAACTTGATTCTTAGTTGTAAACTCAGCTGAGAGTTGCTCACAATAGATCTAAGTTTCATAAATGCTCCTCTTGCAATTTCTATACGAGTTTTAATTTCTTCATCCGGATTTAGTGTCTCGTTTATCCAACATCATAGGTATTTAAAAAGGTTAACTTTTGTTATCGGTTCATTACTGACAATTAGTTGCATAGGGCCGACTGTTTGTTTGCTAACCACAAGTAACTTTGTCTTTGTTGTATTTATGCTAAGTCCGTTATTGGAGTGACTCTCCCTCTGTCCTCTAGTGACTCGATCTATAAGGAATTGAAGATCCTCGATACTTTCAGCCATGATCGCGGTGTCGTCTGCATATCTGATGTTAATAGTTTCTCCCCCGATTCGGACTCCACATTGTTCTTCCAAGGCTTCGTTAAACATTATTTCTCATTTGTTATTATTTTATTTCCATTACTTCTTTAACAATGATGCCATCAATTTTTATTTTACATCTGATTGGTTCTTTACTGATTACTATTGTTTTAGTTTTCTGAGATGAAATTATCGTATTGAATTATTTGGATGTTGTTAAATCTGTGGACTAATTTTTTCAGACTATCTTCATCTTGGGTTATCAATATTGCGTCGTCTGCGTAACAGAGTATTTTTACTTCTTTGCTTCCCATTATGTATCCTCTTCCTTTGTTAACGCTTTTGATGATTTTATCCATGATTAAATTGAAGAGCGTAGGGCTCAATGAGTCCACCTGTTTTATTACGCTGCCTATTAGCCCAATAAATGACCGTTTTGGAGTGTAATTTTCAGGGGCAACTCCGAATTGCATGAAAAGTTGGATTTATGTTCTACTTACCCTCCACTTCAACTTGGTCGCAACAGGTCGCTTTTACTTGGGGGTGACAACCACCCCTTCTCGGGGGTGAAAAACGCGTGTTTAAAATAAGCCCGGAAATGGATAAATTGACGGATTATAAGCAGCTTTCGTTCCATTAAGTTTTTTGCGTAAGTCAATACATTTCGAGTTATTCGTGATTGAAAATGTTGATTTTTCGACAAAAAAAAAACTACGTTTTCAGACCGTTTTTCGCAAATAACTCAAAAAGTAAATATTTTATCGAAAAAAATATTCTTAGCAAAAGTGTAGCTTATAAAAAAGCGAAAAAAATGGTGTATCAGTAAAGTCTATAAATTAAGTAAAGGCAAAGTTGTAGCTCATGAAAAATACGTTCTTAGTCGTCTAATTCCAAATCGAATAATTCAACGCGAAATCGCCGAAAAATTAAGCACTTTTCGGGAAAAGCTTATTACCATTTTTAAAGTATCTAAAAAAAGCTTTATATTTGTTTTTTTACAAAAGTTTCTAGCATAAAAAATAAACGAGTTACACTAAAAAAAATTTGGCCCTTTTTTTGGTAAAAAAAATCGTGAGAACCTCCCTCTATTTAGCACCCTAAATAAAATTAACCGTTACCCTTTTACCATTTATTTTAACTGTGTGTGTATTGTTTATAATATGATCTGGTTTGACTGGTTTGAAGTGCTTATTTAAAAAAAATTGGTTTTATAGTAAAAAAAAATTTTTCTAAATTTTTTGAAAAGTTTCCTTTTTTCAAAATAACTTAAAAGTATTAGTGGTAAGAAAAATCTTAAACAGTAAAAACGTAGGTTTTGCTATTTTAAACACGCTAGTTTCATGTTGTTTTTCCGTAAGACAACAATTAAGTTAAGGTTAAGGTTAAGATATGGCTGTTCAAAATTTGCATACACTCGTGATTAGTGACCCCTTCAAGCTATTTTAACTATAACCCTTTCAAAAATAAGCACTTTAAACCGTTGAGACTGACAGATCATATAAAAAATATAGATAAGTAAGTAAATTGTTTGTAAAGCGGCAGCGATTAATTTCATTTGGGGAGCTATACACGGGGAGATTTTCATGATTTTTTACCAAAAAAAGAGGACCAACTTTATCTTGAGCGTAACTCGCTTATTTTTAATGCTAGAAACTTTTATAAACAATTAATATACAGGTTCTTATAAACACTTTAAAAAGTTTGAATGGGTTTTTCCCGAAAAGTGCTTAATTTTTCAATGATTTTACCTTGAAATATTCGATTTGGAATTAGACGAATAAGAACGTATTTTTCATGAGCTACAACTTTGTTTTTACGCGATTGATAGACTTTACTGATACACCATTTTTTCGGTTTTTTATAAGCTATACTTTTGATAAGAATATTTTTTTTCGATCAAATATTTACTTTTGAATTATTTGCGAAAAACCGTCTGAAAACGTAGTTTTTTTGTCGAAAAATAAACATTTTCAATCGCAAATAACTCGAAAAGTATTCACTTACGTAAAAAACTCTATAGAACAAAAGTTACTTAAAATCAGTCAATTTATCAATTTCCGGTCTTATATTGAACGTATGTTTTTTCACCCCCGAGAAGGGGTGACTGTCACCCCCCAAGTAAATGCAACCAACGCACAGTGGTTTCAAATGCCTTAAACGTGGTCAGGAACCTTTAAAAGCGTATATTGTTTATACATTTAGGAATTACTTTCGTTCTTATGGGTTTTTGGCATCGCTGATTACGAATCTGGCATTATTTTTTCAGAAAAACAAAATGGCGGATCCAACATGGCGGAAAGAAATTGAAAATATCAATCAAAAAGGAAAATTTTTTGTCAAATTTGGTAGGTTAAGGTCGCTGATTACAAATCTAACATTACTTTTTTTTAAACAAAATGGCGGATCCAATATGGACGAAAGAAATTTGAAAATTTTATTTTGGCCGCATTTTTGTTAAAATTTTATATTATAAGGGACTTTTGAAACTGCTGATTACCAATACATTTTCTTTATGAAGTACAATATTCAGAAACTATTACTTATGTACAACTGCCCATACATTCTCAACAATCGCCAGAAACATGTAGTATGCGTCATTTCCCACTTTTGTATTCAAACAACTGCCAGCAATGCATAGGCAGTTATAGACAGCTAAACCAAAGTGATTCTGTATCTCCTTACTATATGTTTTAAGATTAATAAACATTTGTCGCAGAATTATGCAGAATTTTGTACTTTTTGAATCAATCTTTACAAAGTTTAATTACTTCAAGTATATTTTCACTATTTATGCATTAACAAATTTAAGGCATTTATGATTAATAAATGTTTATTTCAGTTACACTTTACATTACTACATACTTAAAAAAGAAGAATCTGCTTTACAGCGATAAAATTGATAAACTACAAAACGCTTTACAGCATTTTCAATATACGCAATCTTTTTCACTTTCTCTGCCGGCCAAAATAACCCCGGACATGGCCCACTTGTTCCTGAGTTGTGAACCAGAATACATCCAGTCTGATACTGATACCTGCGTGTTAGGACTCTACGATATTATGAGAAAACAACTGTAAACATGAAAATCCCTAAATAGGGACTCCTTTTTTCGCCTCATGACCACGTTTTCAGCATTTGGAACCACTATGCAACGGCACAATTTCAACTTTGAAGTGGAGGGTAAGTAGAACCTAAATCCAAATTTTCATACAATTCGGAGTTGCTCCTGAAAATTACACGGTATCGCCGTATTTCCCGTTCATTTACTGGGCTATATGTCTAGGTTCTGTAAGTTTTCCATTTATTATGACTTCCATTTTGTTGTTTTAGTAGATGTTTTCAATAATTTTTATATCTAGAGGAACTTCGACTACCCCTTCAACAGCCTACAACAGTATAGTTGGCTTATTCTTCCTAGTACATTTCATGAGTTGTTTTAATTATTTCTAATAGAAGGTAACGTAACTAACAAAAGATCTACTAGATGAAACCTTTTCCTTTTATCTTGATCACAGATTAAATAAATAACATGAATGGCGACTCATTCTCGCAGGCCGCTGGCAAAACAACGTGCACAAGAAGGAGCTGAGATAGTCAATAGAATGGAGTAACGTTACTACATCCTTTCGAAATATAAAAGATATAGTAGAAAGGCTTGCTCATCAAGGAAGCAAAACAACGCGTAAAAGGAGCTGAATGAATAGCGATAGTTAACCGAATAGAGTAACGTCACTATATCCTTTCAAAGATATAGCAGGAAGTTTTGATTCACCATACTCTTGCCACTTGTTTTTCGCTTGGCTTGCGAAATATATTTGTATATTTCGTCATAAATAGTCTTTTTTAGATTCGTATTCGTAATTTTATATATATCTTTGTCATCGCCACTACGTCATCATTTCAATAAACCTATCCTCAAATAAGATTTAACCTTAATACGCGACAAACTAAATGTGTGTATGTACATAACATTGTATTTATACATTGTGACAACATGACTGTTTTGCTGCTGTTGACATATGGATTCTCTTTAACAGTTTTTATTAAGTGATTCAATTTTGGTTTGTTTCTTAATCAGACAGTAATGTCGAAGGTCGTTATTTGACTCTAATTGAAGAATATGGATACAATGATCGGCTGCATACTATTTATCTAGGTTTAAACTACTAAGCTTTTGATTTAAGAGGATCGGAACGTATTTTCGGCTGCAATGCTATTCAAATGGGGATTCATTTTTTTCGAATCCTGAGAAAACTAATAAGTATTTTTGAAAAATTTAAACTTAGAATGAGAGATTACGTTATTAGCGAGGGCCGAAAGTCCCTGAGAACTTCTATAATGTTTATTTTAATAAGTTACAGGGGTGAAAAACTAAGAAAAAATGTAGTGTGATTTTTAATTTCAAATATCTCATTCGAAAGAAACTTCTTATATATTCTAAGGGACTTTCGGCCCTCTATAATAATTTAGTCTTTCATTTTGTGTTTAAATTTTTTAAAAATATTTATTAGTTTTTTCAGGATTTGAAAAAAATGGACACCATGTCCGTTGAAATCGAACATTCGCTATCTTTGTCATACAACGCACTCAGCCGAATATAATGTTATGACAAGACTTAAGACAGTGACAAGTAGAGATCTGTCCGACCCGCTATTTTGATATAGCAGTTCATTCTGCTACTGCGTTTTAACGCTTTTACGATGATAATAAAATCAAAGAGTTGTTTATTAAATAGTATTGATAGACATTGATAGTGTATTTGAAAAATGAGTAGCTCAATTTCAAAACTCGTTATGTCCAAAAATATAAAAAAATGAGATAAGGTTGCCATGTTGTAGATTAATTCCAGAGGAACATTTTAGTGTATTCATTTGACTGCAAGGTCCGTTAAAACCAAAAGAAATAAATGAGGAAAATCTACAAACCACTGCAAAACTCGTTATGTCACTCTCTCAGGCTGCCACAAAACTCGTCATGTCCATTCCCCCCAAAACAGCTTCAAAACTCGTCATGTCCTATTCAAATGTATCCATCATACAAGGCAACTGCATCATAACTCGTTTAGTCCAATAGTTGTCAAGATTTTATTTTTCAGATATTTTGTAGTTTGATACCTATTTACTAGCCTAAAAATTATACTATGTTGGTAATACAACATAACAGCTGCAGTTTGCAATGCATATGGTGCGGAAGATTTCTTATTCTTCTCTGATAACTGAGGAGACAATCTAACCTCTTCTTCGTGTTTATTCCTGGTGTTAGTTGCAATAATCAATTAGCATTATAGTTAAATAATGAACCTGTTTTTCCTTAAAAAATAGACAATAAATTGATTATTATGCATTGAATTAAATATAGCATTCAAATTGTATCACAGCATTCAAATTGTATCACAGCAAAGTATCCAGAACTAAAAACCATCATGGCCAATACTGCTGCAAAACTCGTTAACTTCTCTAAACTGCTGCAAATATCGTTATGTCAAAAGGTTTTTTTGATTTTTTTGGTAAACCTTCAATGCGAGATTTTTGCCATCATGTACTTATAATAAGCTATTTTTAACACTTAAAATAAAAATAAATTCAAAATATTGTGTGCTAAAATAAACTAGCCACGGTTTTTTGCAGTTTCTAAAACTTTTGTTTATACTGACATAACGAGTTTTGAAACTGAGCTACTCAAATAATAATTGATTTAAGGCTATGGGTACATAATTCGCAAATATTTTACGTGTATCCCTACTTTTTCTGTCTTTACACGGCAAATTACATGTAGTAAAATTCACACTGGTATGGATATGTAAACATTACTAGAATGTCATTCTACTTGAAAATGTCATCATTCATTTAAAAAGATGGGTTTTGAATGTTCTTGGATAACTGATATTTTTATAAATGCAAATTATTAATTCAGTTAATAAATATGATAAATTTTTCACTAACTATGTATTCAGTGATTGTAGGTAATAATTTATTTGTACAACAAAGACTAATACTCAATCGAGAAAAGAGGAAAAGTGTTAAAGTGATTTTTTAATAATATATTGTTATGGAACGCTTACAATTTTGAACATCTTTAACAACAAAATACTTGGATCACAGAATATATTATCCTGATGTATTCTCTGCTTGGATCTTCCACAAATAATACACAATAAATAACTTTTTATTAAGTTCACGTCTTAAATCAATTATTTATCAAATACACTATACATCAATAATATTTAATCAATAACTCAACATATTCCCGATGCAATGTCAAATATTTAAAATTGTCACTGATTGTCAGTGTCTGACTGACAATATATGCTGACAATATTATATTCGGCTGAGTGCGTTGTAAGACAAAGATAGATTTGGAAAATATTACCACGGCATTGTGTTCATTTTTTTCGAATCCTGAAAAAACCAATAAATATTTTTGAAAAATTTAAACGCAGAATGAAAGACTAAATTATTACCGAGGGCCGAAAGTCCCTTAGAATAAATAAAAAGTTTATTTTGAATGATATATTTGAAATTAAAAATAACACTAAATTTTCTCTTAGTTTTTCACCCCTGTAACTTATTAAAATAAACATTATAGAAGTTCTCAGGGACTTTCGGCCCTCGCTAATAACGTAATCTTTCATTCTGCGTTTAAATTTTTCAAAAATACTTATTAGTTTTCTCAGGATTCGAAAAAAATGAATCCCCATTTGAATAGCATTGCAGCCGGAAATACGTACCGATCCTCTTAAGGCGTACAATTAATAAAAAGTTATTTATTGTTTATATATTATTTATGGAAAATCCAAGTATTTCAAGTCATTAAAGTTCAAATAATTATTATTTTATAAGAGTTTGTTCCGATAACCGTGAATAGGTACGAGTTTAGCTATAAAGTAAAGTGCCCATGGTGGCATAAAATGTAGTAAATGCTAATGCTTCAAGTACGTGCTACATTTTTGAAGATTTCACTACACTTAAAAAGCAGTTGCTTTTTTCCGTAGTATTTGCTTCTATTTACCAGCCTACATAGAAGAATGTACTACGCTTTTGAAGTATGTGCTTGTTTAGTAGTATTTTGCTTCAGTTTAAGTGAAGTTGGTGGGTGGACGCCTTTGGCGTAGGTATTTTTTTGTTACAATATGGCAGCATTTATGAATGTGTGTCATAGAAAATTTACAAAATAAGAAGAAGATTCTTAATTTATGGGGTCATTCTTTTATCAAATAAAATTTAATAATTGTGAAAAAGATTAACAAATAACAATTGTTCATTTTTATCCTCGCGTAACTCGTTTGTCGCTTCGGAATCTGAGTCACTCGTTTTTAATCATGTACAATTCTAATAATTAAATAATCCAACAAATAGTTTATTCCTTTAAACGAGAATAAAATTTAATGCGAAAATTCTTGGTTTACCGATAGATTTTATAGATCATATTTTCACTATAAATTTCAAATTAATTTGAAAAATACAAAAGTAATTAATTTGATTTATGTAAAAAAAGTCCTTACTTCAAGTTTCGTTTTTCAGTAACACTTTTCTTGTAGCAACGTCCCATATTTTAATTTGCGCAAATAAAGAAATAAATAAAATCTTTATAAATTAATTGAATAATACTACATTTATAAAAGCAGTTCTTCACATGTTCAAATCTTATCTAAGCTTTCCATGGTAACAGTACATTATTAAAATAACTTTACAACTTTTTTTCTTTTTCGACTATTTGTATAGTATATAAATAATGGTAACCACTGAATACATAATTAGTGAAAAATATTCCTATCATTTATACAAGTAAAGGTTATCCAAAAACCAAGAACATTCAAAAACTGAACGAAACCGAAATAGCCATCTCTACCTTTCTAATGACAATGTCACTGTCAACCTAATATTTACATCTGCAGTTTCCATACCAGTGAGAATTTTACTACACGTAATTTGCCGTGTAAAGACAGAAAAAGTAGGGATACCCGTAAAATATTTGCGAATTATGTACCCATAGCCTTAAGAGATTTTGATCTGCAATAGAGATTAAGACTATTAGTCCAGTCAGTGATCATTTTCACGCTTAATTTTCCGAGCCTGCACATATTTACACCAAAATTTGGCTATAGGTTCTACTAATAATAATAATATAGAGTTTATTTATAGCAAAAAAAATTGTACAATACAAAAAATATATAATATATAAATAACCCAGTTTCTCACAGAAGTTGTGAGCTACATGGACTACAATTTGTACGTAAGGTTTGGATTTTTTGTTTGTTCTTTTTAACACTGTTTTTTTGATTAAAAGTACAAATTTCAACACTTTTTACAACAATTTTACAACTTTAAAAAACAAATATGGAAACTTTTGACAAATTAAAATTAAAATTAGTAGAAAAAAAAAAGGATTATTTATCTAACATTTTAGTTCCTTACTTTTTTTACTTTTTACAACATACAACAATTTAATTACGAATTTCAACAATTTTACAACTTTAAATAGAAATATGGAATCTTTTGACAGATTAAAATTAGTAAAACACAAAATTATTTATCTAACATTTCAGCTCATTACTACCTATTCATTAATTCATGTAATGTATGTCTGTTACCATGGATCCACTTTTTTAACTCTTTTTTAAATTCTTTATAATTGTGTATTACTTTAATGGTAGAAGGTAGGTTATTGAAAATTTTTGGTCCCAAAAAATTAACGCAACGTTGGCCGATTGTTTTTTTCTTTTTTGGTGCTAATGTCGTTAAATTTCTATTTCTGGTTTGGTATTTATAGTGGGTACAATCCAGAAATGATATCTCGCTGTTTAAATACAATAAAGATTTGTAGGAGTACAACTGGTTCAGATCCATGAAATGACTGTCTGCAAATAATTGGTCCACGGAAGACCTTATAACCCTTCTATAAATTACTCTAATAATCCAATTTTGTATAATGTTTAGATTTTTAAGGTGAGCATTATAGGCTCCACCCCAACCAATAATCCCATAGGCCAATTCTGATTGTACTAGAGTAGAGAAAAGTATAAAATCTTCAAGTGGTGAACATCCAGGAAATCGGGAATATATTAAAATCTTGATAATAATCCTCGTATTTTTTGGACTACATATTTTATATGGTGATCCCATTTTAGGTGTCTGTCTATTATAATGCCAAGGTACTTAATGCTTTCTGCATTTGGAATTTTTATATGGTTGTCAATTTCCAGTTGGTTGAAGCTTGGCAACCCAGTGGTGTATGATGAAAATGGCAAATATTTCGTTTTTTTAACGTTTAAAGTTAACTGGTTATGTTGAAACCATTTTTTTATTTTTACAAAGTCTATTTCGACATTTCTCTTTAAATTTTCCCAGTTGTTACTGTCTTAAAAAATTGCTGTATCATCAGCGAAACTTATGATTTGGCCTGAGGTCTGTAATGCAAATAAGGTGTTTATGTAGACAGTAAACAAAAGCGGCCCCAAAACCGTTCCCTGAGGAACCCCGTAAGTCACAGTTCTGGTCCCGCTCATTTTACCATTCACAGTTACCTGTTGCTGTCTGTCACTTAACTGTCACTTATTCTCAACTTCAAAGTTATCCCCGTGCCAGTGTGTCGCAGGGTGCTTTTACTCGGGATTTTCCGAAAGTCAATACTTTTCGACTTATTCGGAAGTGAAAATGCGATAATGCAATTTTTTAACAAAAAAAAAAACACTTTTTCAAGCTGTTTTTTGCGTATTACTTACTCAAAACTTATGTATTATATCAAAAAATTATTCTTATAAAAAATGTAGTTTATAAAAAAAACTTCTTCGTCAAAAATGCCAAAATTAAGACCCAAAGTGAGATATGCTGAAGCCAATGTTTCTTTCGTGGAAAACTCATCGAACCTTTTTAGAGTGCTTGAAAAATTCTTTACTGTAATTTTTTATAAAAGTCTCCCTAAGGGAGTTATGCAAAAAATAAGGTTGGTTCGTATTTTTTTCAGTCGTTTCCCTTTTACAATTCTACTTCTTCTTCTTCTTCCTTCTTGTATGTAGGCTTTAAAGCCTGTTTCTTCTTCAATATTAGCCTCCTAAAGTATTTAAGTTATCGCGCCACCTTTTTTTTTTGGTCTGCCAATACTTCTTCGTCCATTTGGTGACTTATCTCGTACTATTCGTACTATCCTATCCTCTACCATTCTACTAATGTGTTCGTTCCACTCCTGTTTCCGTTTTGTCACCCATTCATTTATGTCTTCCACATTGCATGATCTTCTTATGTTTTCGCTTCTCTCTCTATTCAACAGACTTTCCCTGATATTCGTCGGAGTATTTTCATCTCTGTTGTTTCTAGTAGTCGTCTCGTTTTAGATATTATGTCAGGTCTTGTGTCCGCCGTGTATGTCAATATAGGTCTAATTGCTGCTTTATTTTTACTTCCTAATGTACTTATAGTATGCTCTAGAAATTTGATATTTTGATTTGGATAATGATGTTATATTCTTATTTTTTTGTAGATGTGATAAGTTAAGACCTCGAAAAGCGACGCCTCAAGAGCTGCAAACTTGTCATTCAGAATCTCACGTTCTATTATATGGAACCAGTTCGTTAAATAGACATAAAACAGATATGAGTAAATTGAGCTCCTTGCCGGTTACCGCATTCGTCAGGCTTTCTTGTGGTGGAATTGGGGTAAGTACGCCATTCCCATTTGTTACATAATCTAAGGACAAGTGCATTTTTTGACCTTAAACTGACATAACGCATTGAGTTTACTGAACCAATAAATTCAAAGACACTGTTACATTTTTTACTTGTGTATTTTTAACTTTATTTTAATTTAAAGCACTTAATTTATTAAAATAAAAAGGAAAAATTCCTCTCATTGGCTGTTGTATACCATAATAAAAACTTACTAAGGAAGTAAAACTTCTCTTGTAGGTAGATGGTATATAAATTTATTAAAATTTTTCTAAAAAGATCCAAGTTGGATTAAAGTGGGTACATCACTAATACAAAACAAACGTTTTCGGACTAATCAGTCCATCATCAGGTTGAAACTTCAGATCTAAAGTAGTTGGAACTAGCTACATAGGTAGTTCGAATGACCTTACCATTATAAAAGTTAAGCCATTTCGGCTACAACAATGTCGACAATAAGTCGATGTTAAAAGAATACAATTAGACTATAATGGAGTCTTCATATTGGCTTCAAACTCTTTTAACATCGACTTATTGTCGACATTGTTGTAGCCGAAATGGCTTAATTTTTATAATGGTAAGGTCATTCGACCTACCTATGTAGCTAGTTCCAACTACTTTAGATCAGAAGTGTCAACCTGATGATGGACTGATTAGTCCGAAAACGTTTGTTTTGTACTAGTGATGTACCCACTTTAATCCAACTTGGATCTTTTTAGAAAATGTTTAATAAATTTATATACCATCTACCTACAAGAGAAGTTTTACTTCCTTAGTAATTACTTAATTTATTAGTCATTATTTTTTAATTTATTTACACACTTATTCATACTAAAACATTTAACTTCTATCTACAATTTACAATTTATTTTCGATAATATAAGACGCGCACTTAAACTTTGAACAATGAATGAATGTCTACAATTCGTTCTTCAATTTAAATACTCCCTAGACAATATTCTAGATCGGGCCTGGAACATAATAGAATAAAAAATGGAACTGAATACATTCAGAAAGGTTAGCGCCTCGCATCTGAAAAGATTCAAAACTAGTTATCGGCCCGTTCAATTTTGTCTCCAGAACAGTGGCGGATCCAGGGGAGGGCGATGGGGGCGATCGGCCCCCCTCTCAAACCAAGTTATATATAAAAATTATAAAAACATTCATTTTTCATAGAAATTTAACCAATCGGCCCCCCTTTTGACGATGCTGGATCCGCCACTGCTCCAGAAGTATCTAGAGATTCAGTACCGGCCTGCGTGATGTTGGGAATCGTAACAATTCGAACATGGATGAATTACATCCACTTGTTAAATTTAATTCCAATTCCATCGACTTTATATCGTATTAATTTTAAAGTTAAATAGTTTACCAATGTAACTTAACGGTCTTTAGGCCTATCACTGTGGCTAGTTTCTACTTCTACTACATAATAATATACACGTTTCACACTGATGATGGTCAGACATGACCGACAACGTTTTATGATGTTCTATAATCCATTTGGATAATTTTAATAATTTTTTAAATAAATTTAATATACCAACATACAACAGAAGTCTTTACTTCATTATTAAGTTGTAAAAACAGATCACATCAGACCCACGGTGCAAATTAACAGAACTCTTGTTTTTTTCCTGAATTAACAAATAAACAATGAAAAATGTGGAAAGGCATTCCAAAAAGGACGATGGAAGTGTGATAAAGAGTCCTTGAAGTCGTTCATGCAAATATACAATTACACGAGCTGCACTTTTACGGTGGTAGGTACAAACACGAATACTTCTTACGTAAATCAACCTTTACCAACACCTAATTAAATATATTTGCTGGTTGATTTAGCAAAAACAACGTTAAGCAACAACGTTTCATTCAAAACAGTACAACGGTGATCAAAACAAAAGTCAATAAGTTAGTTTCTGTGTAAAAGAAAACAAAATAAATGAAGAAGTATAGGCCAGGGAACTAACGATTTTACCATGACACAACAGTGTAAGATCGCTATTTTATATTTAATACAGTCGGAAAAATGAAAGAATACCCATGAAGGAACATATAAAACACGCTGTATTTGCCTGTCACCGTGTCACAAAGAAAATTGCCCAGGGCAAGTACATGTAATAATAATTATTACATGTACTTGCGCTGGCCAATTTTTTGTGTGACACGGTGACAGGAAAATACAGCGTGTTTTATATGTTCGTTCATGGGTATTCTTTCATTTTTCCTACTGTACTAAAGGTGAAGGCTCAGTAAATCATATGGAAAAGTGACAAATTTTATTGAAAAAGCATAGAAAATCCTTCAAAATTTGGAGTTTTTGAAGTTATTTTGTTAATCTGTTTTGCAAAAACTTCTTCACAAGTCAATTTTTTGAAAATTATTTTCATTTTCAATTATAAGAACATTTTGAAGCATTTCTAATGGAGCAGGAATAGTTATAAATCGTGTTTTTTAAATGATCCCGTAGGAAGAAGTCTAGGGAAGTTAAATCGGGTGATCTTATTGGCCATTCAGTAAAACCTCTTCGTCCAATTCATTGCCTAGGAAACCGTTCATTAAGATATCGCCTAAGTTTAGGCTATAATGCGGAGACGTACCGTATTATTGGGAAAACAAATCATCTTCTGAGTAACTATTATCATTTTCAATTATATCTGTAAAAATGGGATGATCTGTGTCCTCTAATACTTCTATATATACCTATGCTTCTCCGTTCAAAAATAAATATATGGAAGAATATATTTAAAAATTGAATTAATGACATACATATAATAGCATAACTTCATTAATTCAATTTCCAAATATATTCTTCCATATATTTATTTTTCTTAATATGTATGCGAGTTGGTGTGTTATGAATAGGATCGTATCCAACTTGGTGTCGATGCATTTTGTATTTATCGTAGGTACGCGTGACGTTGCGACCCTGACAGAAATGGTGGGGACATCTGGTGACTGTCTCAATTAGAATCAAACAAAATTCAGTGCTTTGACCAACTATTCTTTTTTAAACAATGGTATTAGTTTATATTAAATAAAGAAGCTAGTAAGATATAAAAATACAGAGCTTTAATAACACCATATTATGCGAAAACTAAAGAAAATTTATAAAAAAAACTGCCAGTAATAATTGCTCCGGCAATTCGTTGGTTTGCAAATTTTAGAAACCACGAAGATGATACCAGAAAATTGGTATAAATAAAGTTTTATTTTTGATAGTATTTTAGCTTCATTAAAAATTAAACTTTCGTTTGTCTTAAGCAGATGTCGTCACGACATCCATACCATCTTGTTATTTCGTTATGAATCGATACTGGCAGCCCGATTTTTAGTTTGTTCAGAGATAATCATATATGCTCTTTCTGATCCTCCTCTTAAGTGCTTTCTCTATTGAGGCTGTCGATCAATATAGCTTTCTCTCTGTTCTGGGCTTGATAAATTAAGTCATTGTGAATTAAGTCCAGAAAATTGGCCCCAATAAAGTTTTATTTTTGATATTATTTTAATTTTATCAAAAATAACACTTTCTCTTGTCAGTAATATATTTTTAAGTCTAAGTCATGCAATTGTCAGTGATCTATTTATTAGCCACAGCAGACAAAACGAATGCGCTATTTTCATTAAAATGTATTCTCGATATATCAGAATAAAGTAGCATTACATTTGATGTCAATCAAGTCGCGTGATTGATATTGAGTCACCTTAGAGATATTTTTGTTTAAACAAACACCATTTAAATTGTTGTTTTAAACTAAGAATAGACTACTTGTTAAAGCTATGCAAGGTCAGACTATAATTAAACGTTTCTGAAGAAAACCTAAAAAGGAGTTTAATCACAACTTGTTATTAGATCGACAATAGTTCAGAGAAATAAGGAAAAAAAATATCCTTTTGGTGACACAACCTCCTCCAGGCCGAAACCACATTTTTTGAGTAGTATGAACATTTATGATAATTACCTATATGGTTCCTGCAGCCGATTTTGATGATATACATAGTTATAAACAAATGAAGATCAAAAGACGGTAAATTTTCGCTTTTTTCGTCTATAACCAAAAAGTTACGAATTTTAAACAAATTTGAGAGTGAGAAACTCATAAATCGTATAAAAAACTTCAATATGGCGTTCGCTGAATATGTCTATCCTTATTGGTTGCTTAGAAAATTGCAAAAAATCATAAATTTTGAGTTTTTATAAATATTCATAATTTATGTAAAAAGTAACATAGAACCTTCTTATTAAAAGGAATGCTGAGACTTCTGGTGCTTAAATCATACCCTAAATTTCAAAGCAATCGGTCAAATAGTTTAAAAGTTATTTAATTTGTTTATCCCAAATTCATTTCTTTTGCGACACTATCAGTCAGAAAATTATGAAGTTACAGTAATATTTTAGATAATTTATGAAAGAAGATTTACACTATAAATTTAATTTAAAAAAAAAATGAAAAAAATAATTCTAAATATTGCAAAATTATTTTGCAAGAACATGTGAATTAAAAATGGGGAGGGGGGCTAACTTCGTCCCTAATTGTCCTAGGACAATTGTTTTTCTTTCTAAATGTGTATAAACATTCAATCTTTCTAAATATGAAATAGTATATTAAGTATGGAGAACGGTAAGGGTTTTATACCGATCGAAAACAATTGTTTCGTCTGTCGTCGTCGCTCCGCTCCTCCTCCAATTATTGTCTGAGATCGGTTACCCTTAACGTTCGACATGCTTATAACGTTTTTTGCACGATTGATACCATTATAAATTATAAAATTAAACATTTTCGTCATATTGACTAGTTTAATTCATTTTATCAAGATAGATACTTTGGTTGTTAGGTAGTAACTAGTGTGCATAACAACAATGGAGAATTGAGTTTTTATTTAGTTGTCAATAATTTTAAGTACAATTTTGATCATTATAAATTAAAATATGAGCGAAAGTGAATTTGAAGAAATTGAACGGGCTTGGGAAGAAGGGCGTTCCGCAATTATTCCCGAAAAATCCAAAAAATATTGTGCAATACTAGTAATACTACTAATGTATGCGATTCTGCAGGAGTTTCTGTTAGAAGTGAAACCACAGCCCAAACAAGTGGGATTTCATTAAATAATTTAACAAATTGTACCATAAGTTTCAATATTAATAAATAATTCGTTAGTTTTCTTTATTCTTTCAAAAAATAAATTAAAATTAAGAGATTTTTTAACTCGACGGTAAGTGAATTACTTACCGTCGAGTTGGAGTACTTACCGTCGAGTTGGATTACTTACCGTCGAGTTGCTAGTAAATGCTGACGTAAAATATGTCACGGTAAACAGTCAAAAATGATCAATCGTGCAAAAAAATAATTTTTCTACAGATAACGGTTAAAAAGGTATTTTAATTGTTTATAAGTAAGCAAAAAAATCGACATGTTTTTGCAAAATAATTTTACTTTGATTAAAATTACTTTTTGTCATTTCTTTTTAAATTAAGTCAATAGTATAAATGTTCTTGTTTCATAAACTGTCCGAAGTATTACTGTAACCTCATAATTTTCTGACTGATAGTGTCGCAAAAGAAATGAATTTGGGATAAACAAATTAAATAACTTTTAAACTATTTGACCAATTGCTTTGAAATCTAAAATATAATTTAAGCACAAGAAGTCTCACCATTCCGTGTAATAAGAAGGTTCTAACTTAATTTTTACATAAGTTATGAACATTTATAAAATCTCAAAATGTATGACTTATTTTGCAATTTTCTAAGCAACAAATAAGGATAGCCATATTCAGCGAACGCATTATTGAAGTTTTTTTATATCATTTATGAGTTTCTTACGCCCGGTTTCCGAAAGGTTGATCATCTCAAAAATTATGTAATCGACGATTAACAATAGATTAAATGCGTCAGAAACGTCAACCAAACTAGTTTTAACAACAGTCGATCACCTGACAAAAGATTAATCGTTAGTTAACAGCCGATCATGAGTGTTTTGAGTCTCCGAAAGGTCGATTAACCAGTTTCGCTTGTCAAACGGCGGTAAAAATGGACTGTTACCTAATCTGCGACTATCCGTCGATTAACGGGCTGTTAAGAGTTTTTTTTTTAGTTTTTTAATTACTGTAATTAACAAATACCGGGAAAAAATTGTCAAATAACACATATATAAATGATATAAATCATATTATTCAATAAAATAAGATTTTTTATGGAAGAAATAATTTAAAATATTTATTTAACTTGCAGAACATGGATATCTCGGACATTTTTTATATTTGATTATATAATTTATACTTTTTTCTTTTAAAAATGTAAGATAACAAGGATGCTAGACTCATAGAGCTATTTTTTGAGAGGCAAGAGCTCTAAAAAGCAGGACGTAATGATTATAGCGATGTAAATAAGAGGGAAAACGTGTGAGAAATTATAGCAGTTAACTTTGAAGACAATAAAACAGCCGGTAAATAAATTAAAAATAAATATAAAAAGTAAATATATAGACCAAAAATAAAAATACGATTATAAAATATTATAGATCATAAATAAACTGTTTTATATCTCCAACTCTCGTCACATTACCTAGCCTCATTTTTAAAATGCTCTCGTTAAATTCTTGCTCCAAACAAAAGTGACAGTACGTAAGAGAGAATGCACCTTTAGAATCTAAAGATACAAGTTTGGATTTAGAGGTTAATATAATTGAAATTTTGAAGGATAACAGCCAATTTTGACAGTATCGCTACCAAATCGTATGTCAGATCATTGATTACATGATCTATGATCATGCAATTTTACAATAATTGGCATTTGAGAAACCCATCACAGGTTAACAGTTGATCAAATCTGACAGCCGATATATCATCAAAATCGGCTGCAGGAAACATATAGGTTACTAATATAGATGTCCATACTAGTCAAAAAATTTGGTTTCGTCCTGGAGGGAGATGTGTCACGAAAAAAATCTTATTTCTCTGGACTAAAGTCTGCTTTTAGAATCTGTTGTCTGTTTAAGAAACATAGAGAAAAGTTTGTCAAAACCAGGGAGTCAAAACCAGTTACCATTTGTAATTAATGTTATATGTGGAGACTGGAAAATATCCACTAAAAAATGTCAACAATGGGCATGCAATATGCATTTTAAAATAAACTGGATATGCACAAATAAGGGTACTTTTAAGGGTACTCCAGTTGTCGGACGTACCAAAGTTTAGAAACCTCTATATTTACGAAACGCCCCTGTCCCGAAGATTTTCCGAAATAGAAAAGTTGTCCGATTCTACATGAATAACTGAATAAAAAAATTCTCATGAGGGAGGTTCAATTTATTCAAATACGGTATACTGCAAAATAAACAGTACTGAAATTCGTATGCCTCAAATTTGTATGTGTCAGGGGCCGAAAAGTACTGAGTGGTTTCCGAACGTCGTTATAACCTATGTGAATGTGGTGACAATGTTAGGTGCTCCAGAATGGCTCTCAGTTTTTCACAAAAAAATTGTATGGTGGAGTACTATTTTCAGTCGTTCGGAAAAGATCACGAAATCGGTCCGAGCTTAAAATCAACAATGGTTTCAGCAGGACGGGACAACCTGTCACACTGTCAGGGAGTCTCTTCGAATACTGCGCGATCAGTGATGTTCTGCATGGTACAGAGAAACTCCCTCTGTTATCCGAAATTTATCCCACTTTTTATCGGAATATCCCTCCCCAATAGGTATCTTCGTTTATCGCGAGATGGCGCAGAGAACAAACATTTCTAAGTATACAGTTCAATAACACTGCCGCGATAAACGAATATACGTTATATTCGTTTAATATATATAATATATATATATATATATATATATATATATATATATATATATATATATATATATATATATATATATATATATTGTATTTGCGTCCCTCGTGGCTTCTGTATAGTTTTGACTCTTCGTGACTTCCGATCAATATACAGCGTGTATATTAACAAGAATAATTTCATACAGTTAGCGCTCGCTTTGGCATCCGTTATACTGGCAACAACGTACTTATAATATCAAGTAAAATATTTAACCTTGGTCGTGTTTAAGTGCAAATTTAGTTGTAGAACCCAGACAAATTCTATTTATAACTTTTGCCAATTAGGTGGTTTTGCTCGGATATACGATAAGGATTTGCTGTAAATTGTTTGTTTTCGTTTTTTTATACTCTTAAATCAGGTTAGAAAAACTTATTTCTTGGGTGTAGTTATGAATGATGTATTTTCTAAACTTTTAGATTTTCTATTTTATTTCGATGGAAGAAGATTAAGGATTTCGGAAGATTTCGATGGAATAAGTTATATTGTAATATACTTAACAATACCACTATATACCCTTGACAAATTTTTATTTTTTAAAGTTAATAATTGGTTGATGAGCCTTTCGATAAGTTAGGCTAGGTATATTATTAAATTTTATTTTGATAATAATCGGTACTGTTTCTCTCTCTCTCTCTCTCTCTCTCTCTCTCTCTCTCTCTCTCTCTTCCTGTAATCCCTTCCCAGCGCATCCTTATCTGTTTTATTCTTTCGAAATTTGCTATTCAAGTATTTTCCATTGCTCTCTGTTTCTCGCTCTCTGTTTGACTTCTCTCCATCTCAGGCCAATTCTTTCATGATCTCTTATTAAAGTTCTTCTCCAGCTATTATCAGGTCTTCCTCTTTTTCTTCTTTCGTCTGGTTGGTATTCGAGTGCTTGTTTGGTTATATTATTTCGATCCTTCCTCAGAGTCCGTGTAATTCATTTCCATTTCCTATTTTTAATCGTGACTGTTATTTTCTCTTGTTTTGTTCTTCTCCGTAGATCTATGTTTTTTATTTTATCTGGCCAGTATATTTTTAGGATTTTCCTCAACGATTTATTTATAAAGGTTTTTAATTTTTTGCTAGTTGTTTCTTCCTGTCTCTTCCTGTAAATATTTTGATTTTGGTTAATTCTGATATATCGCGTGTGTTCAAGATTTTCCTTAATGCATTATGAATATATAATGAGTGCATATTGTGCCTTTACTATCCTTTTTTCTACATCTGATCTACTAGCGCCTTTTTTTCCATGGTTGATCCCAGATAATATGTAAAGTTATCTACCTCCTGTATTTGTCTTCCTTGTATTTTAATTTTAGTTTCTTGGTTGCTGTTTTTTAAGTTTTGTTTTTTTTTGTCTTTATCTTCAGGCCCATTACCCTGGAGTATTTTGCAAGCTTCTTTTGCTTATGGCTGCTATGTTCGGTTAGGGGAAAAATGTCATCTGGGAACTACAAATCCTCCAACTAGTCATGCAATTTCAATCTAATACCTGTTTTATTATTGCTTACTTTCTGCATGATCCAGTCCGTTATTATTAGAAATAATGTCGGGGATAGCACACATCCTTGCTTAACTCCGCTTTGTATAACTACATCTACTACCATTTTTCCCGCATGTTCTAGTCTGGCTGTATATTTCTTGTCAAATAGTCTGATTAAGTTGATGTATTTTATCGGTAGTCCATATAGTTTTAGAATCTTCCACATTTGTTCTCTGTTTATACTATCGAATGCCTTTTCAAAGTCAAAGTCAAAGTAAACATTATGTTTATATTTTTTGCCATTCACTAGCTTGTTCCAAGATAATTATAGAGTACAGGAGATACAGCGGTACAGGTACAAGATACAGAGGTGCTGATAGAGTACAAATGTGGTCGATAGTGGAGCGTTTTGCGCGAAAGCCTTCTTGGTTGCTTCTTAGTCTTAGTTTCTTGTCTATTTCTGGCTTCAGTCTATTCAATATGATATTTGACATTATTTTGAATGTGGCACTTAGCAGTGTTATTGCTCGCCAATTCTCGCATTTATTTAAATCGCCCTTTTTTGGTGTCTTAATGGTTACACCCTCGTTCCATTTCTGTGGGAGCTCCTGGTCGGCCCATATCTTGAGTTTGTGTAACATTTCTACTAATTTGTTTGCGCCCGCCTTTATTAAATTTATCGGTAGGTTGTCGCTTTCAGCGGTTTTGCCATTTTTTTAGTTGATTCAGTGTGTTTTGTATTTCTTCTTTCGTAATTTCAATTGTTCTAATGTTTATTTCCTGTATTACGTTATCTTCGTCTATATCTGGTGTTTGGAGTATATTTCCTCGCAGTGTTGTTTTCATCTTTGTATTATTTTATGTTCTGATTTAATTATATTTCCTTGTTTATCTTTGATTTGTTTATTACTGTTTAGTGTTTTCCCTGTCAAATTTCGGATGATATTGTACTGTATCTTCAGATCGTTTTCTTGCGCAGCTTTTTCTGACATTTTTACCATATCATATACATAGTATCTTTTGTCTTTCCTGGCTTGCTTTTTAACCGCTATATTTTTTCTTTGTATTTCCTTTCTACTGCTTTTTCCTTATTCGGTTGCTTCTTTTTGTAACATTTTTTTTAAGTTTCTTTCTTTCTTCTCTTAGTTGCAATAGTCCAGAAAAATAAGGTTTTTGTCGGGACACTTGACCAGCCAGGTTGCAAATGGGTTTTTTGGAGTTATACCTATTACATTTTAAATACAACAATGCCCGTCACAGTTCGGACGAGAATTTTAGTAATTAACAAATAAGGGTCAAATATGACAGTTTTTCGTTTAAATCGCTACAGGTAAAAATAAGGTAATTAAATATCTTATTTAGATTATTCACCTTTTAGTAGATAAGCAAAGGTTTAAAATTTTTTAAATTTTGATCCGATTATTTGTTACTTCGGAAATTGCAAAATAAAACTAAATTTCGAAAATAAAAAAATTGTTATAACTTATAAAAAAATTGTTATAAAAATGAAATTAAGACTTTGATATTGCATGAAATGTTGAGTCAAACAGTCCATAATGCACAATAAATTTGAAGACGATTTGTCAATTAGTTTAAATTTTATTCGATTTGTTTATCACAAAGAGCTTTTTTTGCAATGTTATTGTTCAGAAAATTATAATAATACAGCAATTCTGTGGAAACCACAGGAAAGAAGAATACTTATATTTTTAACTTATTTAAAAAATCAATAAGAAATCATTTTTAGCATTCTGAAAACATTTTACGAAAGTAGAATCATTTTTGGCTTCTAAACAATTTTAATAACCATATTAACATATTGACTAAATCTGCGTTGGGATTTGAAAAGCTGATATTTTTACACGAATTTTCAAAAAAAAACTTTTCGCCTAGGTTAATTACAAGCAAAGTTAGCCACTTTTATTACTTATTTAATTCACAGTTACTTCTATGTACATAAAATTCTCCTGTAACAGTGTTAGTTATCATATTCCTCCGAAACGGCTTGACCGATTTTTATGAAATTTTACACGTATATTCTGTAGGACTGAAAATAGGTGGTAATCTATTATTTACACCCATACGTTATAAGGGGGGTTGCCCCCTGCCACTTTTTTATTGTTTTGGAGAAAATTGTCTACCTTCATTTTATATTATGTACCATTAAAAATATATACAACCCTTAATTTTCACCTTTCTACCACCAACCCCTATTTTTTAATAGTTATCTATTTATTTACATCTATAAAATTCTCCTGTCGTAATGTTAGTTGCCATAATCCTCCGATACCGCTTGAACGATTTTTATGAAATTATATATGTATACATATACTTGTATATGTATACATAACATTTTGTATTGTTAGGTGGGTATATGTGTACATAACATACTCTACAAAACTACAGGTATATATAAATTAAAAAAATAATGATCAAAGTCCATCAACAAACTCCGGAGATATTAAGCGCAACATATCTTTGAAAAGGTAATTTCATTTTTTGAGTGCACGGATTTTAATAATTCCGCTCCACAGACCACGAGTCGATTTCGTTAGGACGTCATTTTTAAAGATATATTAACAACTCTGTTCAAGTTTACTCAAACTTTTACACATAAACTATATACATACCTTGAACTTTAAAATAGCGCTAGTTAGGTTTCTTAATGGTTATAAAGAAACTAGCTGCGAATTAAATAAAAAAAAGTGCCTAACTTTGACCGTAATTAATCAAGGTAAAAGTTTTTTTAACATTTATGTAAAAGTACACATCGAAAACAAAGTGATAACTACAGGGGTAATTTGTGTTACTAAAAGATAAATTTTTCATATCTACAGTATTTTTTGATAAAATGCATATTTTTCGAGGTATTCTCAAAAAACCCTCTAAAAAAGTCGATTTTTTCGTCGAAAAACTGTTACTTTCAAGCGCGAATAACTCGAAAAATATTAGTTTTACGAAGAAAATGTAAAAAACATTTCTTTCTTAGAATTACTTTTTACATCGATTTACATGGTTAAAATGCAATAAAAATTTCCCGTCCCCGAGATGGGGTGGCAACCACCCCAAGCTTTTAGCGTACAGCGGCATGATATAGAAAATGATCCTTGGCCTATTCCCTACGCCCTACCTTCTGTGAAAATTTCAAGTAAATCCATGCTGGACGAAAAAATTGCGAGTCAAAATGCTTCATTTCCTCGACTATAGAAGGAGGAGAAACAATCAGTAAATGTAACGAATATAAATACCTGGGTATGAATATGAAAATCACGAATGATGGAACACTAGACGGAGCCGTTAAAGAACGAAACACTCAGGGCAGGAAAGCAATTAGGCTCCTAAACTCAGTACTCTGGGACAAGCAGGTAAACAACCAAAACAAGAAAAAGATCTATAACGCCGTAGTGAAAAGCATTATAACATACAGCTGCGAAGTATGGCATATGAAGGAAAAATCAAAACGAATGTTAGAGGTCACCGAAATGGATTTCTGGAGAAGGGCTGCAGGAAGATCAAGAAGAGAACATGTCACCAATGAACGGATACGAGAAATAATGAAGGTCACACATACAATAAATGACGAAACCAACGAAATACAACTACGATGGTTTGGTCACGTATAAAGAATGCATGAAGACAGAATCCCAAAACAAGGGCAAAAATGGAAACTGCAAGATAGAAGAAGATGAGGTAGACCGAGGAAAAGTTGGCAGGCAGGAATAAACAAAGCCATGGATGAAAGAGGTCTGCAAGTAGATCAATGTACGGACAGAGAGGAATGGCGAACGGGTATCGGAAGACGAAGAACGTTATAAACCGATAATATAATAATAATGTAAAAGTACCAGCTTTTTAAATCCTAAAGTCTAGGGATGGCGCTTGTTGAACAAAAAACCGGTTTTTGGTTATACCGGTTTTTTTTAACTTACGGTTTAACCTGGCGGTTATAACCGGTCAAAAAATCGGTTGTTCCAAAAACAGGTTTTCGGTTTTTTTCAATCAAAAGCAAATACTCAATTAGTTATAATGTTACATTTATATTGCACTTTAGTTTGCTCAATTTTCCTCCCGAAAAATTCCCCAACCAATTCAACCTATAAAAATTTTCCCAGGCGCTTTTAAGTTACCCTAAAAATGGGCCAGAGTACCCCAATCTCTGATTCGTCGCTCGTTGTAGACGGCGTCGGCGTATATTGCGTTGTCAATAAATGGGATATTCCCAAAAGTGATGATCCTATCGATCTATCAAAATGTCCCTTGGATCTATCAAGTTTTAAAAAATGTCCAAATGACTTATAGGTATTTTACAAAATAAATTCGATAAACCAATTCAGTATTTACTTCTCTATTGCCATCAAAAAATTTCAGTAGGTAATATTTTTTAATACGTTTGTATAATACCTACCATTTATTTCGTAAGAATTATTTATTGTTTAAAAATTACATAATGGAGATTCCTAATCGTATTTCGGTATTCACATTATACAAGAGTCTCAAGTCTCAAGTACTCAAGTATAAACAATTTTTTAGCTGATGATGGTTGGAATATCGATTTCAAGCAGATCACATACTTTTATGTAAATATTATCATCACATGCACCATTTCACCAGTCTTTGAAATATTTATTAATCTAAATAACTATTCTCAAAATTGTTTCATAAAAGCTGATGTGACACTTTCGTCCAGTTCTCTATTAGTAAATAAAAGTTGAATTATGGTTGTTTGGGTTAATTACTTCGCATTTATTAGACCTGGATCCCGCGTAAGAAAGAAAAGTTGATTAATAGCAAGCTGAAAATTTGTTAATAGCTTAACGGTGTCTAGTCGGACAAACTTTGATGCACGGGAACACTGGAACAGGGGAAGTTTTAACTGTGGAGCATGATAAACGTGTCGTCCTGATAAGTTTATGATTGTGAAAAATAGCAAGTTGTTTTTAAGTTTATTCGATAGCCAACGTTATGTAATATATGCGAAAATGTTTGTCCGACAAAAATGTTGGGCATTTTAACGAGTCCGATACGTAGAACATGTCACATCACAGGAATTATGTTGGTGATGAATAGCAGTCTGATTTTTGCATGAGAGTTCATTGAAAGGTTAAAAAAGCAATTGGAAGTTCTATCCGACAAAATTAATGGGAAGTTTTCGTAGTCGGACTTTCTAAACAGGTAAGATATAGACAAAAATGCTGGTGATAAATAGCTTTCCGACAAAGACGAAATTTAATTAACTAAATTATTTCTTACCAAGAATGACTGTTGTCGGAAAAAAATAAGGGGTAGATTTTGTAGTCGGACAATTTAAAAAAATAATTTTTGAAATTTCAATAAGGGGTGATTATTCTATGTCAAAAGTACCTGCAATCAATTACAATCGATATCTTTCGATTTATGTCAACATCATTTAGATACCTCACTGTAATAATTTATAGTAGATCAGGCAAATTATATTATGGATTGAGTGGTCTAGCTATCTTTGTCTGCCACATGCGCGGGATCGCTTGGTTAAAAGAGATAGATAGACCACCTATCGAATTTTTGCACTGTATTCCCTGTCTACCCTTATGTCTATGGATACATTTCCATTTAAGAAAAACTGTCACTTTTGACAATAATTCATAATAAATTGCAATCGTAACTTCAAATTTAAACTAATCGATTTATTTTGGCAGCAAATTATTTCTTGCCATGTGACATGTTAATTACATTATTATTTCATTTGTAGAAAGTTGAGAAAAATTACGTTATACAATTTTAGTAATAATTTATTTAGGTACCCTTTTTCAATCAAGCAAAGCATTATAGCACGAAGAATGATATTCAATAGAACTTTCACAATTATCTGGCAACTGAACCTCATTGAATTGATGACCAAGTATTTTACTAACTTTGTAAAATGTTCGAAAATTACTCAAAAATGTTCCGTTGAATGGTTTCACTTTTGATTTGGCGACTTAAAATTTAAACTGTTGACACTCAAAAATAGACACAAAAACACTCCATAGTTAATATAAATTTTAATTTCCAACACACGTGGCAAAGAGAAACTCAGAGACCATGTACTTTCAAATACTACTTTGTATAGCACAAAGTGTCAAACTGACAAATGCAGCCTTCTAATACATACTTCTAAGCATAATGTGTCATATTTACATCTATTCTTATAAGCACCGAAGTTTTAGACTCTTCACATTTTTCAATGTCGTTTACAGGGTTAAGATTTCAGTATGAAAAAAAATGTATACAACGTTTTTTGTAGGAAATTTTCCGTACTTTCTGATGCGCCTAATTAGAAAACCCTAAGAGATTGCTTTCACATGTTCTTTGACATTTTTTATTGTAATTTTGAGAATATCTAGAACAAACTCCACCCAAGAAAATAATTGTTTTGCAATGTATACATGCATTGATACTTACCTCACTGTTTTTGGAGTGTGCATGTATATAAATGCACATGCAAATATGTGAATATAATTAATAATATACAACTAAAATAGCTTTATCAATATGTGACTAAGTCATTCTGAAAAAATGTTTTTTATTTATTTCCTTCGATTTGCCCAAACTTTTTGTCCGACATATAACTTTTTGCGTTACAAAATATAATTTGTACATAAACAAATCAAAATTAGCTTGCTATTTATCACCAACATTTTTGTCTATATCTTACATGTTTAGAATGTCCGACTAGGAAAATTTCCCATTCATTTTGTCCGACCGAACTTCCAATTGCTTTTTTAACCTTTCATTAAACTCTCATGCAAAAATCAGACTGCTATTCATCACCAACATAGTTCCTGTGATGTGACATGTTCTACGTGTCGGACTCGTTAAAATGCCCAACCTTTTTGTCGGACAAACATTTTTTCATATATTATATAACGTTGTCTATTGAATAAACTTAAAAACAACTTGCTATTTTTCACCATCATAAACTTGTCAGAGCGACACGTTTATCATGCTCCACCGTTAAAACTTCCCCTGTTTCAGTGTTCCCGTGCATCAATGTTTGTCCGACTAGACACCGTTAAGCTATTAACAAATTTTCAGCTTGCTATTAATCAACTTTTTTTTCCTACGCGGGATCCAGGTCTATATTATTTATAATATTATATGATTAAGATCGAAAATATATAGAAATTTCTTCATTTTTCTCTAAATTAATTTTTTTCCACAGGCAACTTATTCGGTTTTTCAATGGTTATTACTTTAAAAAGAAAAAAACCGGTTATAACCGGGACAAAAAAACAACCGGTAAAACCGGTTGTTTCGAATTAAAAAAACTGGGTTTAGGTTATAACCGGTAGGTTTTTTCCATCCCTTAGTCGATTAATTTAGTTTGCAGTCAATACTAACAAAGTTATTCAAATTGTTTATAAGCCAAAAATGACTACTTTACTAAAATATTTTCGGAATGATAAAAATGAGTTTTTATTATTTTTTTAAAAACTTTGAAAACATAAGTATTCTTCTTTCATGTAGTTTCCACAAAATTGCTGTATCATTATTATTTTATGAAGAAAAGCATGCTTTATCATTGCAAAGAAAAGGATTTTTTATTAAACAAATTGAATAAAATGTAAACTATTTGACGAATCACCTTGAAATTTTTTGTTATATCTGGACTGAACATGGACTGTTTGACCCAATTTTTCATGTAATATCAGTCTTAAGTTTATTTTTGCAAAAGTTTATTTTTGCAACTTCCGAAGCAACAAATAATCGTACCAAAATTCAAAAACTGCCATTTTAAACCTTTGTTCATCTACTAAAAATGAATACTCTATCTGATATAAGATATTTAATTACTTATTTTTACCTGTAGCGACTTAAACGAAAAGACTGTAATTTTCAGGGCCGTGCCGTTTTATGATGCGGTGAGGCAGCCGCATCAGGCGGCATCACAAGGGGGCGGCATAATCAGTAAAATCTAATATCTTCTTCTTCTTCAAGTGCCGTCTCCTAATCGGAGGTTGGATATCATCATCACTATCTTTAATCTATCCACCTCTGCTCTAAAGAGTTCTATAGAACTGCATCTAAACCAGTCCCTTAAATTCTTTAACCGTGACATTCTCCTTCTTCCAATGGACACGCGCCAACTCGTAACTCTTAATGACAAACTTTTTCAAATCAAAATGTACACCGGCCAATTCGTAACTTTTTTACTACCTGACCCTCCCAACTTGCAACTTATACAGGTGAATTCGAAACCATTGTTTAATTCTAATTCTATTTACACATAAACATTACATCTACTGGTAATGCAGCAGAGGTATGCTCCACGTAACGTAGAGCCACACCCAGAGCTTTAGTGGCATCTGCGTGTGACACTCAATATGACAGGGAAACTTCTTCCTCGCTTTCTTCATCTTCATTAGTCATTAGGGTTGCCTTGAGGTTGAACCAAGTCTACAATGTATTCATCCATAAATTCTTCGCTCCCTTTGTCGTCAGCTTCAATCCATTCTGTAATTACACTTTCTTCTTAGTTTTCTGATCCATCTTGTATAGGGGAACGGGGAAAAATGGAGCTTATTCAAATTAGAAATCAAGCCATGGAGTTAACGACTAAGCACAAATGATGACACTGGCTCTGCATCAGTGACATCAATCTGAGATGGGTGGAAGAGGGAGAGAGACAGGCACAGCGACTCAAAATCAACGACAAAGTAAACTTTCAATTATTAGTTAGGCTAACTTTCGGATAATCCGACCTTTTCGGAATCCGAAAAGGCTGTCCCCCCAATTAGTTAGGATTTGCGGGGTTTTACTGTATATAGGTACCTACTATAATATCTGCGTTCCAATCGGCTGGTAGTCTGTTTTGTTCATATTTTTTGTTGTATTAGCTGGTTTATTTCCTTATGTAATTCTCTTCCTCTGTATTTTTTTCCACTGTTATTTCATTTTCTTCTGCTGCTTTTCCGTTTTCTATGTTTTTAATATTTGTTTTTGTACGTTTTCTTCTGTGAAAATTTCTACTTCGTTGTTATCTTGTTCTTCTTCATCTGTTTCCTTCATACCGAATAGCATTTTTTCGTAATATTCTTCTCATATTCTGCTGATCTGTTTGTCTTCAAACAGGGTTTCTCTTTTTTTTTTTGTTTTTTAGTACTCTTGTTTTAATGCTGGACGTATTTTTTTATCTGACTTTTTTGTAAAATTGTTATATTTGATGGTTTTCTGTCTTTTTTAATGTCCTCCAGCGAAACCCGTCATTTTTCTTCTTTTTATTTGTTGAGTTTGCTGTGTTTCTCGCTATTTTTTATTCTTCCCTGTTTTGTTTTGACGGATTGGTTGTTTATCCACGTCATTCTAGCGTAGTTTTTTAGTTTTCTGCGTTTCGCAGTCTTGATCGTACGTAAATTACACATTTAAAATTGAAAAGGATTTATAGGTTCCAAATTAGCTAAAAGACGGTGTTTCAATCCCTGTTTGTGTATTATCGCTCCAAACCCTTCTTGGCAGTAGCGCACCCAGGGGGGGGTTTGGGAGTTAAACCCCCTTTCCCCCAGGGCATATCAAAAATATATAAATAATAGCAGGAAAATGTAACTTGTCTTTCACAAAATATAGAAAAAAATTTCGACGCCCAAGCCAACCCCCTTCCCCCCAGAGAAAAATTATAGGTGCGCTACTGCTGCTTGGATGTGTCCCGTTTTTTTCAAATTTATGATATGGTCACCCTACAGTAGAAACGCTTCTTAATTCACGAGAGTATTCTACACACTTGTTCTTAATCCAGGATACAGTTTTTTGTGTCAAATTAGAATTTCATAATGGTAGATAAGTTTATTTTAATTTTCTAATCTATTTCAACAGTAGGGCCCCCGCATACTGCAGACTTTTTACCTGCCGATAGTTTAGTCGGGTTGGGCAAAATTAAAGATTTTTCTTTTTAAAATATGTAAGAATGTAGTTCGTTTGGTATGGCATGAGTGCTTTAATTTTTTTTAAGTATGTATTCTATTTGTTTTTAATTTTGTAGATTAGCAGACTTAACTACTTTATGTAATGTGAAATTTAAGACTTACTACTATATTTTAAATATTTTTCAAAATATTATTTTCTATATCCTTACATAAAAAAATACATTGAGTGTATGAAATAAGTAAGCAATGTTTTAAACATTTTTATTATTTTCCAGACACCTTTGCACCTATTAGTTGAACAAATTATATTATTAAAAATTTTGTACTTACTTTACTTAAGCCGTCCTCTTGTACCCTACGCTGTCGAGGTAAAAGTTTTGTAATAAAAAATTAAGAATTCAATTTTAACACTTCTATAATATGTTACAATTGAGCAATTAGACCAGCAGATTCGGCAACTGGTTATGATAAATTCATCAATTTTAATGAACATACTTTTTAATTTTTTATTTTTGCAGTGAAAAAAAATACATTGTTAATTATACAAAAAAATATCATTAATATATCACAACAATATTTTTTTCAACATACTACAATAATCAATTATAAAAATATCCGAAGTCTAAATTCCAACATTTGAGGTGACAACAGCGCAGTGGAAGCCATGAGGACATAAATTCAAATATACGGAGACCACTACAACCGCAAACTGAATAAATATATATTTGGATGCCATTAAAACCGTTAAAGTGATTTTAGATATACAGCAAGCGAACATGGCGCGCCTGACGGCAATTGCTCCAAGTAATGTGTATATTATTATACAGATAACGTGACTGAGGACGTCCGGCCAATATTTTGTGTAAGCATTGTAGGAAGTGGTACCTTTCATTTGCGATACATTTTAGGGAAAGTCCTCGTGGCAACCGTATATCGGAGTTCACGAAGACCTGGAAGCCACGAGAGACTACGGTTTAACATGGGGGGACGTCATAAGATGCTAAAAATAAATATATATATATATATATATATATATATATATATATATATATATATATATATATCAAATTAAACCAAAGGATAAACAATACATCTTTCGTAATTTTTAAAAGATTTAATTGAATGTTTCAAGTTCTCAATATTGCTGCTATTTATGTAAAATTTCGTGTAAGTCCCTAAATGACCTTCTATACTTCCCTACCTATTTTTCTCAATACAATCTGCCCCTGTTAGTCCAGGGTAATAAGGTTTTTTCCATGACACTTGAACAGCCAGGGTACTGAAGCGTTTTTTCGACAGGTAGTACCTATAAGAGCAAATTGGAACTATTTCCTGCTTAGGATCTAGCGGCCATTTTTATTTATAAACAATTAAGTGTCAAAAATGGCATTTTTCACTTTTTTTTCATATCAATGGAAAACAGGGAAACTTATGGTTTTTTTAGTACAAATATCTTCGAGATTATGGAAAAAGCTTTAAAATGACGTATTACAAAGTGTGATATACTCATTTATTGTTAATATAATTGCGAAAAAAAGTCGGAATGGCAAAAAAAATTATTTTCGCAATAACTGTTGTAAAAATTAGTGTACAGCTTTGAAATATTTGTCAAATAAGGGTTCTTTGGTGCTTAATATGTGATAAAAATTTCAAAGCGATTCATTCAATTGTTTATCCCATAGAACATTTTTTTGCAATAACATGTTAGAAGAAAATGACGTTAGAACCATTCCACAGGTGTCAAATGAAAGAGCATAAGCTATATTTTCAACTTGGTTTAAAATAAGCGAATAAAAAATGTATTTATTAGTAATAAATAATTATGCAAAAGTATCGTAAATCTTTCCTTATAAACTTTTTATTTTGTTATATAAGAAATTATACATATTTATTACAATTTTTTATCAATTATGATATAGATAACATTACTTGGTAGTTGTGCACTTAAAACAGGGTAAAAAAGTTCATTTTTTTGGAAAAAGTTATTCAAAAAGTTTATAAAGAAAAATTGACGATACTTTGCATAATTATTTATTACTAATAAATGCATTTTTTATTCACTTTTTTAAACCATGTTGAAAATGTAGCTCATGCTCTTTCATTTGACACCTGTGGAATGGTTCTAAGGTCATTTTTTTCTGACTTATGTTATTGCAAAAAAATGCTCTCTGGGATAAACAATTTGAATAAAATTTAAACAATTGAATGAATCGCTTTGAAATTTTTATCACATATTAAGTAGCAAAGAACCCTCATTTGACTAAAATTTCAAAGCTGTACACTAATTTTTACAACAGTTATTGAGAAAATATTTTTTTTTTGCAATTCCGACCTTTTTTCGCAATTATATTAACAATAAATGAGTATATCAAACTTTGTAATACGTCATTTTAAAGCTTTTTCCATAATTTCGAAGATATTTGTACTAAAAAAATCATAAGTTTCACTGTTTTCTGTTTATTTGAAAAAAAGGGGAAAAATGCCATTTTTTGACACTTAATTGTTTATAAATAAAAATGGCCGCCAGATCCTACGCAGGAAATAGTTACAATTTGCTCTTATAGGTATTACCTGCCGAAAAAACGCTTCAGTGCCCTGGCTGCTGAAGTGTCACGAACATGGTTAAATTGTCTTATTACCCTGGCCTATGTCCCCACTGTTCTGTACTTCCCCGATTCATTACCCACATACCCACAACCACATAAAATCTGACACAAAAATTTCATTCTGTATTTCCTATGTTCCTGTGGGGCTTTTCACCGACTCTCGTTTGTTTCGAGCTTCTGTCATATTATGTTGTATAATCTGTGTATAATATTCATATATACAGATTCTACAACATATGACAGAAGCTCGAATCAAATGAGAGTCGATGAAAAGCCCTATTTATTATAAGGCTTCTGTCATACGTCGTATAATCCGTGTATATTAATATTATACACAGATTATACAACATATGACAGAAGCTCGAAACAAATAACAATCGATGAAAAGCCCTATACCTACGCTAAGAACTCAACTTAAAAACTCTACCAGATAGAAATCTCCATTCAAATATAAATTACTTACAGGCTTTGTCTATAGATGGCACGGTTGTAGATAGAAATTAAATAACTGCTAAAATAAGTTATTTTGCTTAATATTGCAATATCCCTCATTTTGATAGAAAAATCCCTTTATCCCATTTGCTTCCCTCGAAAAAGGGATAATCCCTTCCAAAGAACATCACTGTGCGAGATCATTTTAGGAGTTGCCACACACCAGAACTAACGCCACCAGATGCGCACATATTATGGGGAATGCTGAAGGAGTCAGACAGATCCAACGTCTGCCATTTCGGAATTGTGGACTAGAATTAAAGATTTTTTCGTGCCAGAGGCAGTGGCGGATCTAGAGATTTGCCTTGGGGCGGAAAATTTGCCTTAGGGGGAAACTTACAATGAACAACCAAACAAAAGACATAAAAAAGATAAACTCAGATTGCATAAAAGACAAATAATAACTTATAGCCATTAAGTTCTCTTGATTATCCTAAGTAGCGTATTTATTGGGTTGAATTTTTCTTTCTGTGGTTTCGGTTTCGTGTCAGCTAATATAAACTTACGTGTATAGAAAATCAGCCCACTTAAAAATTTGGTCATTTTTGACGTCTCGTATTTCCTAAACCTGTTGACCGATTTAAGTGACTCTTTTAATATGTTATAGCCTGATTCTTTATCCATACCGCCGGTATAATATTTAACACAATATTTAAGAGAAAAATTGCTTCAGGCAGATGTTCCTCCAAGAGTGTGTAATGTTTTGTGCAATCTTCTCACACAAAGGAAAGTTTATGTAAGGTCGAATAACAATTCGATAATAGGTCCCAGACGATCATCCACAGGTTTACCACAGGGCTCTGTTATTTCTCCCCTTTTGTTTAATATTTTTACACAAGAAATGCACGATGGAAATAATAATTATAATATTATACAGTACGCTGATGATTTTGTCATTTATAAAAATAATAAAAAATTAGAAGCAGGCATAACTGAGCTCACGTCACATATACAGTTAACTACTTTGAAATTTTAATCGTTAGGTTTTTCCTTAAGTCCTCAAAAATATAATGTTACCATCTTTACAAGACATAATCTGCCCAATATTGATAATATTAATGTAAATGGTATGGTGTATTCCACGAATATACGACTGTTTTGGATTATCGCGACAACGAATATTTTAGTGTGCAACATAAGAATTACGAAAGTATTTAGCTCTAATAATTACTCCAATAAACAACAATATAATTTGCAATTTACTTTCGTTCTTCATATTTTGCACAGTAAAATATTCGTTGTCGCGATAATCCAAGAGTGTCGTATATTCGTGGAATGGGGTATACATTATACCCAGTATCAAATAAGGTAACTTATCTTGGAATTATTATGGACAAGAAGCTTAGCTGGAAACCATTTATACAAAATATAGAATCAAAATGTTTAAAAGGTATAAATTTTTTAAAATTCATAAGAAGAACTTGGTGGGGAGCAGATCCACAATCGTGTTTAACTTTCTACAAAGCATTTATTAGGTCCATCCTGGATTACGGATGTACGTTGTATGGATCAGCCAGTCCTAACACCCTAAAACGATTGGAAATAATTCAAAATACTTCCCTAAGACTCTGTTTGGATGCAATGTGTTCAACGCCTGTGGAACCTCTTCGGATAGAAGCACTAGAACCACCGTTATTTTTGCGGAGGGAGTGGTTGTCAGAAAAATTGATTATTAAGTCTTCTTTTAAAAATCCTACTCTGTTACATAAAATAGCTTTATTAAATAACCACGATTTAACAAACAAATATTGGTCAAAAAAACCTTCTCCTTCATTATGTATGGCTTTTAGAAATACAAGTCCTCACAATAGTGCTTTAAAAAGACCTATTTCAGTTGATAAATCTGAATTCTTTGGTATGTTGGAACCAATAGCAATTAATATTCCTGTATACCATGAAAATTTGTTGATAAGTAAAAATACTCTAAGCGCCTGCATAGCAAATCAGATTTTCTGGAAATATATACCGACGCATCAAAACAAAATGACGGTACGGGGTGTGCATACTATATACCATCAACAAACGTTCAAGAAAAATTTAAACCAAATAACAGTACTTCCATTTTTTCTGCAGAAGCGATTGGTATTATTAAAGCCTGCGAGTATATTGAAAAAAACAAGTTAAAAAAAATACATCTTTTGATTGACTCCTTATCGGTTCTTAAATGCATCGCTAACTCAATTAATGTGGTGGCTACTGAAATAAATCCTTTTATTAGAGAATTAAAATTAAAAATTCATAAATTAAGAAAAAGTCAATACGAATTAAAATTCACTTGGGTAAAAGCTCATATAGGACTTCGTGGAAATGAAGTTGTAGATTCCTTAGCCAAAGAAAGCGTCACAACTGGACAGTATATGGAGAACAATTTAGGAGCTCAAAAATATTTAACGATATCTAAAAATAATTTTAAGGGAAAATGGGAATTGCATTGGAAAAAATATTGCTGTAATTTCCCCACACGATATACACTGTTACATTCAAGTATTCCGACAGTGTTGTGGCACCAAGAGTATTATTTTACAAGGAATGATATTGTGACCATTTGTAGGCTTAAATTCGGACATGCAAGCTTTCCTCAACATTTATATAGAATCGGTGTAGTCAATACCGAACTTTGTGAAACCTGCAATGTGGTAAGCGACTTAGATCACATTTTTTATGCTTGCAGTAAATTTGAAATACAAAGACAGGAATTTATTAATAGTTTATTATTGCAAAACTTATACCCCCCTTTCAATCTACTCCATTTACTATCATTAAATATTATGTATCAGGTATACAAAATTATTCTTAAGTTTATTAAAATGTGTAACTTAAAACTTTAGTGTAGGTGTTAAGCTCGTTACCTCTGTTATATCGCCAAATATTTTACCTATTTACCTATACTTTCCGTGGTCTACCCTTTCTGTCTGTGAGTCACCTTGAATGGCCCCTAGGTGCGAAAAGTAATCCTAGTTCCTCTCCCCATCGTAGTTCTTCTTTTAAATTCCAGAATAATAGTGTAGTTAGTTTAATTAGATTAGGTTACACATTTGCTACTGGCTGAATGGGCACATGAGCCCAAAGGCCAAAAAAAAAACACAATATTTAACATATTTAAAAAAAAACTAACACTTTCGATAGCGAATAAATCGAAAACTATTAATTTTATCAAAATAATGTATAGAACATTTATTGCTTAGAATGAATGTTTTTATCAACTTTTGTGGTCAAAATACAATAAAAAATTTCCACCCCGAGAAAGGGTGGCAACAGGACCGCATTTAGGTCAATTGACGCCCTAGGCAATTCTCTAGTAGCCGCCCTTCAAACATGTACCATTTTTGCGTATTTTTGCTTTTGCCGCCATCTCATAATTTGCCGCCCTAGGCAACTGTCTATATTGCCTAATAGATAAAGTGGCTCTGGGTGGCAACCACCCCTATGGTAAAAGCGCCTTTCGGCATCATATAGAGTTTGATCCTTGGACTATCCACTACTTATTCTCAAATTTTCAAGCAAATCGATTCATTCTGTAAAAATTGCGAGGTGAAAAGCTTCCTTTCCTGGACTACTACTACAAACTGCAAACACTTTACAAGTACACACATTTCATTTTATAGTCGATATAACTTTCTGTTGATATTATGTATCATTGTAAAAAACATTGAGTACAACAAATGAAAAACATTAGAAAGAGTGCTAATGAGATAGGTTTATGTGCGTGATAAAACTTTTGCCACAATTAAGCAAATGACGCTCTGTTATTATACCAATAATTATGCTACTTTACCAGTGCACGCGCTTGTCTATAATTAAATATAAATATAAATATAATTTTGATATCCTTAATATCGTTTTAGTAATTAATGGGTTTAAAGTAAACAACACTTGGGGGGAGGGGAAGTTATTTATAGCATTGATAACATAGAATAAAGTTTAGTAGATAATTTTAGCATCGCAAAAGGACACCCCTCGTTACAATATGCAAAATACAATCACTTCCAGAATTCAATTTTTCATTTTTTTTACTTTGTATGTCATAAAAAATAAGTCTCAGCGCAATTGTAGTTTTTTTTTATATATTTTGTTTAATTTAATATTTAGTTTTTTTTTATTTATTTTATTTTATACAGATATTAAAAAATCAAAATTAGCCAAATCGATCCAATCGTTCGCAAGTTGTTATAAAAATATATTATATACAATTATAATTTATAATAAGTGTATATTATGTAAACTATTATTGTATGCCACAAGGGTATTGCAAGCGTCTCGATTTTTCGGATGATGCTACATAGGATTTCGGGCCCTTGCAAAAACATCATACCGAGCGATAAGTATTTACCTCCAAGAATCGAATTCTAGGAGTGGGGCCATTTTGCCTTTATAAGACTATAAGACATCTTTAACACATCAGAAAACGAAGTTAATTTCAAGTTTACTTACGCTGTTTAAAATCCACGATACCTACATTCTTTCATAATTTGATGACAGGCTTTCCGTCATAAAATTTGTGTTATAATAAGAATAAGCCAGATTTGGAGCTATCAAATTTGAAATTTTCATAAGTAAAATCTTTACTCCTCATCAGAAACTTTATTATTTTGGCCGATGCACCAAGACAGTGTACCAAAGTAACAACATGGTAGTTTATTAAATTCTTTTTGTAACATGTCCACGATTTTTCATGGAAGAAACCATGAGAGGAATTAAAAACAGAATCTATGAAAATCTGTCATGCCTTCAGGGATCTGATTCATGTCCTCTGTTAGCCACTGACCTACATATTACTTAAATTATTTTCAATAGTGCAAAATGGTTTGATTTTTGAAACATTATATCTTGACTAATAAATTATTATTATTCCTACATGGTAGGAATTGGATGCGTTCTATATTTTTGTATATTTTACTTGTGTGAAATATGTAAAAAGAACAAACACAGATTAGCGTATTATGACTGGAATTTAAACATTTAAAAAATTAGTTTTTCTATTTTGGTATTTTGTGTAACACTATCACAAAAAAAACGCTCATTTTGGCGCCCCCCAAACAAGAGCGCCCGTCTTCAGTGCATCAACGGGTAAAACGACGAGTAAAACCTATTTGACCGGCCTCAAGAGGCCGCAGCCTCTCGGTGATTGCACCGTTTCATTTATATGGCCAGCACGCCACTGCCACTGAGCTACGATCGCCAATATGGTATGTGGTGATGTCAATCGTCCCAGTTCAATGTTTTTTAACGCAATTGAATATTAAGCCGATATTTCTGAACTAGTTGTATCAAGCATGTAAGTCAAACAGTTAAACATGTTCTTTCTGTTAATATTATTGTCTTTATTGACAAACGCAATCTTCAATCTTTTACCCAAGTCAAGTGAACATATTATTTTTAGATATGGTATACGCTTGAAACACAATAAACGGTTCCAAGCAAAATGGATCACCTAATTTTTGAAACATCATGTATCGCCACGCCATTATTTAATATAAGAAAAAATAATTTTGTTTACCATAAAAAGTAAAAAAAAGGCAGATAATAATAATAGAGGATGACATATTGAAGGTCGTAGCAATAACAAAATACATCAAACCTGTCAGACTAGATGATGAAATACCCCTAGAAATAAATAAATACTGAGTATTGCAACAATAAATATCCCATTAGTCATATTCGAAGTATGTATATACTGAGTGAAAAAGATAAACACCTACGTATGTTTATTAGAATTCATTAATTTTTACATATCGACTTATTTTACAGTGTAACCAGGATGATCCCAAGGGGGGGGGTTACAACTACTAAATGGTCTCTAGGGGTATGGAATAGTAATGGTATTAAGCGTATAGAGCTCAAAGTACATCCAAATGGGGGTTATAACCGCCAAAACCCCCCTGGTTACGCCTATGATCTTGCCATGAAAAAGTGATAACATTTTCAGGATTACTAAGTTTTTGTGGTGGGTGCATGGTATAGCGATACGCTCTAATTACTATTTTTTGCTAATTTTATTTTCTTAATTCTTGATACCTTTTCTCAAAACGAAACGGCATTGGTCATTTAAAATCCACATGTGATATACAAACCATATGCCGTTGATTTCGAGAAACGAAATGTTATCCCTAAACAGATTGTGTAAGATTAATGTTTCTTTCAAGGAAACACTATAGATTGCGATGCCCCCACAGTGCCACACTCGTCAATTTCTTGAAATACAGCCTTTAAAAGGCATATGCAGAATTTATGGCCCTTTCTGGTCATTATCTCAAAACCGCAAAACCAGTTGACAGCATGCAAAAGATGCAGACAAACCCTCGGCTCGCTAACAATCAACCCTCTTTCGAGATATAAGCAAACACGCCGCTTGTTCACCCAAAATAAATAAATAAATTACTGTTCGTCGTTACATTTATTATTATTTTTAAATAATTCCGTCAACTCTCACCCAACGGAATAGATCGTTTGGTGGTAAAGAAGCATTCACTTTTCGTGAATTTACGATGCCAGTTCAATGTTAAAATTCGTGCAGCTGATCCAGAAGATATTTTTTATTGCTTAAAATGTCCAGGGTGCCTAGAGACACCGAACGAGGAGTTCTGGACGTCACAGAGAGATCACAGAACAACAAGATTGCCGATTAAGACATCTGGTTCTAAGAAACAGTATTCTACTTAGTATCTAAGTTACGATCTTTATAGAAAAGGTCTAGTATATATATTTGCTAGAGTTGTGGCCACCAGTAAACATGATGGAGGCTGAGTAATTGAGTATGCTACCTTCACAGTTAAAGATCGGCGTAACCATTTGCTCTGGTATAGAGAAAGAATTCTGTGGGACCAGGAATAGAATCAGGTGGTCTTTAATGACGAATCCCGCTTCTGTCTGGAGATGCACGATGGTCGAGCAAGAGTGAGAAGGCGATGTGGTGAAAGACGTGACCCACAATTCGACAGAGAGGGGCACGGGGGACATGGGGTACTCTTACTTATGGTATATTATCTAAATCCCTATTTTTCAGCAAGACAGTTCCTTACAGAATGTTTCCAGAGAGTCGTTAGCCTTCATTGGTCAACATTACATCAACCTTTTACCTTGGGCACCACGATCACCTGATCTGTCCCCACTTAATTAAAATTACCTATTGGTTAATTACTTTTACTAACCTCACAGGTGTATATCTGCGGTCAGTAACAACTCAGAATTTATAACGATAGAATTTTTTACAATTTAATTTTTTTCTAATTTCAGGTGGACTCGGATACCACTTGGAATGATATACATACACCTCCCGCTGCAAGAATGGCTGTAGGCTGCACCGTTGACTTGGCTGTTCGTACGTGGACGGGAGATATTAGGAACGGTTTTGCTATTGTGAGACCGCCGGGCCATCATGCTGAGCCACAGCAAGCCATGGGATTTTGTTATTTTAATTCTGTAAGTATTAAAAGCATGTATATAATAGAATATAAATATCTTAAAATGATCTCCTGGGGAAAAAATGAAGTCATGTAGTTTCGCGTTGCTTTCTTGACATATTGATGATGAGAGGAAGTAGAATCCAGTCAGAAGAGGTCGTCAAGTACCCAGGAGTCTATCTTGACAGGCGATTAAAAACAAAACACTTCCAAGAAGTCAAGATTGATTTAACTCTACATAATACAGCACCGGTTCTCCCTGCACCTATTGCAGACCAAGAAGATTCACTTATACCCGGCCTACGTTATAGCGGTGATGTTATATGCAGTACCAGTATGGACTTCAACAGGGGAGACCAACTGAAAGAAGCTTGTAAAAACAGAAACGGCATGCTGCAGGTTAATAGATGAATCGTTATGGCAAGAGTTTAAAATGCAACCATCCAAGAAAGGCTCAAGTACACACCACTGAGGCTGGTGGTCGTGTCCAGGACGATTCTTGGATCTTCCACTAGGCTACAAGGAGACAGAGTGCAGGGGATACATCGTGAAATCCATAAACTGATTGACAATCTACTGTCTGGATCTAGCTAGGTGGTTGTCGAAGGCAGCCAAGCATGGAAGTAAGTACGGTGTAGTTTTGATTGGTAAATTCGATTCAAAAGGATGTTTAACTCATGAACTCATTCAGTTTTCATACAGAACCAGTAAAAACTTCGTTTGTATAATGGTATAAAAAGTTTATTGAAAAACTATTAAAAAGTCATCCAAAAGAATTAGCAAAACGTTTTCGATCTAGATCAGATCATCTTCAGTGCGTTCTGCTTAGTATATGAAACTATCAACCTTGTAGAATAGGTGACATCGAGAAATATGATTTACATTTTTAAAAGATGATGTTAGTGGCGACTCGTAAGTCGATGTTAAGCGATAAAATTTTAGGAGTGGTCAAAGGGCAACATGATTCACTGCTCGATGGTAACGTGTGGTACTCAGTTTTGTTTTTATATTCAGATCTTCAGAAAAATACGTCTCAAACGATGCACGAGTACCTTAAAGACACTGGACCAATAACACTGGTAAACACACAGTTTGCTGCCGGAATTTTTTTTACTGTTTCTAGGTTATTTTGGGTTGTTGAATCCAAAAATGCCACCAGATTTGCTCCATCAGATCGTTTTCAGAAAATACGACAACATATCACATTTCTAACATATAGGGTAATTTAACGCAGCACTACCTACATATATGTAGTGCTGCTATCCATGAAATAAACCAAATATGAATCCCCATCTCCCTAATACCCCTCTTCCATCGTTTTGATATCTTGGTGAAGATTTTCTGGGAAACGGTCTAAGTGGCTGTGGAGGTAATGAATTTTAATACTCATATGACAATCGAGTTTTTTTAAATTGTTGCGCATGTATTCCATTCTAATGCCCAATTGGTATACTTCCATATTTGCTGCCATTATGTAGAAGGACACACTTCGTTTGGAACTGTCGATAAAAAGACACCAGTGATCTGGTGTATACTCCGATACACCCATTTTTCTAACAGTCCTGTAATAGTGTTATAAAAAACCATATCATCTTGCCAAGAAAAAAAGGCAAAAAATCTTTTATCTCCATTACAGTAGTATGTAATTATGGTGTCTGGGTGAAGAACATTCTTTTCTTTTAGTCTGGAGGTAAGCAACTCGGAAGAATCCTTTGGTAGGTTCAAATTTCTGATAAGATCGCTTAGCTCTTCCTGAGTAAAGCGCTCAGGACGTGTTGAATCCCCTTCAAAATCACTGTCGTCTTCCTCAAATCTATTAGTCTGCAGTTCGTCAAATAACGTTTCGGCATTATCCTCTGGTAACATAGGTAGACTGCTAAATATTGGAATGGGTATCTGCTCAAGCTGATGTGGAATTGGTCTTATTGCTGAATCCAGGTTAGGATATGTTCACGTATGTCGATTGTTACGATTAATGCCCTTTATATTCACAAGACAGAAATAGCAATCGTCAAAATTATTTTTTGGTTCACTCCATACCATTGGAAAACCAAATTTAAACATTTTCGTTGTCCTTTCGTCCACTGTCGCAAGTTTTCAATACAAGTTTTGCACACTACATGTGGAGCTCAGGATTTATCTTGATCTCTTAAATAAACACCAAAATAGGCCCTTTTGTTCATTTGCCCATTTGTCTTAGAATTTGTTAAGTTTGTTTTTAACACATGGCAATTATATTGGTGGAATATACAGAAATGTAAGAATATTTAAGTATTTGATAAGTATGTTATATCTCGAAAACTAGAGCTGATACAAACAAAAGGTTTGTATTTTTGGAATCAGCACAGATGAATTAACTAAAATCAGTTGATTTTTTTTCGGCAGCAGGACAAAAAATTTTTTTTGTTGGGCTGTGTAATTCTTCATATATTGAATTTGATAATGCTACTTACTCATCAACTTTAAAGTATTATTAAAGTATTTAACCTAAACGTATGTTTGTAGATAGCGATAGCTGCAAGAATTCTTCAACGGGAGCACCGTGTTCACAAGATACTCATATTCGACTGGGACGTACACCACGGTAATGGTACCCAAGAAATATTCTACGATGATCCCAGAGTCCTAGTCATATCCATGCACCGACACGACGATGGTAACTTTTTTCCCGGCACTGGTGGTGTAACGGAGTGCGGGACGGGAGCAGGGGTGGGGTAAGTAAGGCTTTATTGTTTTTCACTTCATCTTCCAATTCACTAAGCATTATTAATTGTTTTAATCAAATACAGATACAGAAAAAGTTTATGGTTGGTATTAAAAAATTAGCAATATATCGTACAAAGATAACAGCATTACGTTTTCATTTAAGGTACTAGTACACTTTAGAAGACCAGAAATAATCATTTTTTTCAAAAAAAAAAATTCTCAAAACCTTTATTAAAAATGAACATAAAACTTTTTACATATTAATATCTAATTCTTAGGGAGTACAAAAAATATATCTTTTTTCATTTATGGACGTACACTAATATTGTAGAGGGCGCAAAAGTCGAGGCCTCGAAAAATTATGGCGGACAGTTAATCTCAGGATTGGGATATCTGAAACAAAAAAATCTTACTGCATTTTAAAAAGGAAGGTTTCTTACGTGACAATTTACCACAATTTGACCAAAAATAAAAAATAAGTGTTTTTTAACAATGAAAAACTGAAAAAAACAGCCGATTTTTTCACAAAAATTTCCGATTTTTTCACAAAAATTTTTCAAATTTCCCTAAAATCTTTTTTTTTTGCGGAATTTTTCACTTACGGTGGTAAATTGTCACGTAAGAAACCTTCCTTTTTCAAGTGCCGTACGATTTTTTTGTTTCAGAAATCCCAATTCTGATATCCTAAAAATGAACGGAGTTATTATTAAAAAAAAAACATTTTTTGAAAAAAAATTTAAAAGAAATTTTGGAAAATTTTTGGAGCATAAATTTTAATGCTATGAACTTGTTCGAGGACTCATTTGATAAATATTGCTAAGTACTTTGACAAATGTTTAATAAGTTTATGTTATAAAATGCATCATGTTCCCGTTATTTAAGCTTGAATACTTAGATTTGGGTACTCGCCGAAAAAAATATACATTCAATTACCTATAACTCACTTTCAGTTAACATTAAAAGATTTTTTTAGTAAGGGGTTTATTTCATTTTTTATTAGCTTCAATTTTGGTAATAATAACTTTTTTATAAAAACTTATAGTTTTTGAGTTATTTATGAAAAATCGGTTAAAAACATGCATTTTTCTCACGAAAAATTAAAATATTTGATCTTTAATAACTAAAAAAGTTTTGATTTATTTTAATAACTTTATATATCAAATTTTGCTTAGAATTTGTCCCTCCATCGAATTATGGGATTATTTTTAATAAAATAATTTTCACTCTCGAGAAGGGTTGGCACCCACCCCCAGGGCAAGTTGGCACCATGTCAACTTTGTTCCTTGATATATCCTTTAACCACTCACCAATTTTCGTGCAAATCGATGGAGGTTCAACGAAATCGGAGGTAATAGCTCATATCCACCTTCAGTGACTGCACTAATTGAGCTTATCTGGAAAGCGCTGAATGTACAGCAGAGATCACACACTAAATAACTTTACTAAAAATAGAACAAAATCTTATTGAATATTTGCATAGAGATTCTATAGATGTATAAGTTTTTTTTTTTTTTTTATTTAAAACACAAAACCACATCAACCGCGCAGGGTTATTAGTGGATATGACAATACAAAGTATTACATTAAATATATAATACAATTTAATTTAATATTATACAATTTTATGTCTTTTAAATATGTTAACACTGATGAAACTTTTTTGGTGAGGATTTTCTTGAGGTCATCGTCTGTGATTCTATGGGATCTTCTTTCTTTTTGAAATTGAGGACACTCTTAATGTGATTGGCTTAGCTTCTAGGTCTGTTCTTACAAGGATGGCTACTCCGCCACTTGCCTGTTGTGCTATTCTATTTTTTGGAAAACATTGGTAGTTTTGAAGATTAATATTGTATTGCTTAAAATGGGTTTCTTGAAGACATAAGATCTTCGGGCATGTTTCGTTTATTAGAAGTTTTAATTGTTCTAAATGGGTGTAGAACCCATTGATATTCCACTGTAATATATAGGGGTTAGATTAGACATTTTCGAGTTCTGACTGAGAATGTGTTTCATCGGTCTCTTCTGTGGAAGAGAAATTATTGGGGCTTAGTTTCTTTCTTAATCGAGTTATATTATTTTTTAATTTTGAATTGTGGGTATAAGCGTGAACAAAATTAAGGATCTGAATTAATTCGGCTGTTTCGTTCGAATAGTTTTTTGAGGTTATTTCGGGATGTTTTGCGTTTAATGTGTTTTCGAGAAAGTCACATATTTCGTCGAAGTTAAGGACAAATGGTGGTGATCTGTTTGCGATTTTGTCTTTAATTGTCTCTAGGGAAAGTAAAAGTTCATCTCGAGAATTTCTTTTAGACGTTTTTGTTTTTTTCTTTGATTTCCTTGTTACTGGAGAAGTGAAGATATGAGAATCGGTCTGTGTGGTATTTTCGTTGATTTCTGGAGACGATGAGATGAGCCTTTTTGGATGTTTTGTGACGTTTGGAATAATTTTAGGTTGTGTTATTTCTAATGGAGTAAGATTGCTGATCTTGTTGGAAGTTGATGATGTTGTTATTTTTAAAGTGTTAGTTTCATTTGTATTATTTGTAGGTCTTGACATGTCGTCAGTTTCTATGGTAGATTCTAATTGGTTATTAGAGACCTGTACGTCTGGGATCTGATCTAATATATTTTGGGAAGATGCTGGGTGATCGTTAGAGGTGGATATTAAGGCTTTGTCAGAAGGTTTTTGTTCTGTTTGGTTATAAGGTAGATTTGTTATATATTGTGTGTTTTGGGAGGTTTCTGGAAGAGCTTTAGAAGTGGTTGGATTAGAATTGGTTGGGTCAGGATTTGTTGTATTAGAAGTGGGTGGATTAGAATTGGTTGAGTCAAGATTGGTTGTATTAGAAGTGGTTGCATTAGAAGTGATTGTATTAGCATTGTCAGGACATTCTGTTTCCTGGTGACCAATAGTCTTGCATTTTGAACAGTTGAATCCTTCTATAGAAAGGTATAGTCTGTAAGTGGTATTATCATGAGAGATCATGAAAGAATCGGGAATGGACATATTTTCTAAAGGTGTGATAAATGTTTGCCTTCTAAAACTCAAGACATGGCTGTATTCGCTTTCAGGCATTCCTACCCTAAGAAAAGTCATTTTAGAGACGGCGCTTATACCCATTTTACGTAGTTCTTGTTCAATTAACGTGGTTGGAACAGAAGGACCAGCGTTTGATATTATCAGTTTTTGAGCTGGAGTGATAAGTCTTCTTATTTCTACTTGAGTTTCTTTTATATTGACGTATTTGTGGGAATGCAGCAATGAATCAACCATATTTTTAGAAGAGAGATATATACATATTCTATTATTGGCTATTCTGGAAGCGAAAGATACGTTACGTGGACCAACTATTGAACCGACGGCTATGATGTACTCTTGAACTTTGGTTCCTTCAATACTAGAAAGAACTATGGCTTCGTCTTTTGTTGGTTGTTTAAACGTGTTAACAACACTGGAATATGAGATGTGAGATGTAGTTTGTGTAGTGTTCATGGTGTTATTCGAAGTCATGTTTGATTAATTTTGGAGACGTTGCAAGGCCGGCCCTGTCGCCGGTTCAAAAACCGGTGTGGATCTTGGCCCAAAACTGGTCCTATTTATATTTCTTGGATATTTTATAGGTTATATTATTATTAATATAAATATAATAGATGTGGTTTTTGGTACTCACGTCAGGTTTGCGGGGTTTACATGGTGTTTCCACTATAACAATGTGGAGGAACTAACAAAATAATTTTAAACTGTGTTTTTATCATTTAAAAACTGATAAATATCGCAGCGGTTTACAACGTGATGTATATTCAGATGTATAAGTTTATTGGAGTAATGTAAACTCATTAATAATGATGCTTTTCAAAAAAAGTTCCGTGACATAGTTGTTGGAATATTTTAGTAATGCGAAATACATAAATAAAGTTATCGTTATCGAAAAAAAGGTAAATTACAGGCTGGGTTAATTTTGATGTGCTAATATTCGAACAGGCGGTTTCAAATTAATGGTCTTGTCTTAATTACCGAACTATTTTTAGACTGTGGGTAATTACTTTGTGAATATTTTAAGTTATATTTGGATATCCTGGCTGATTAAGTCTTCAAAAGTGACATTTAATAAAACTGTATTTAAGTATTTATTTATTTGTTGTTTATTCTTCAAACACGTTTAATCAGTTCGTAGAATTTACCAGATCTATTTTTAACAATATGTATTTAAATATTCCTATACAATAACTTTTAATAAGTCGCATTGTTAAAAAAAAAGAGTGTGTGTACTTGTGTACGCACGTAAGAAGTTATACTTCTTTGTCGTCATAAAAAACAGTTTTTTTATATACCTCATACAAAATCGATAATATTTGATATAAGATGGTTATATTTTAGGTTTTAGATCATGCAGAACATTCTATAACTTTTCTTTCGTAAAATTAATAACAAAAGTTATCATAATTGAAATAACAGAAAATAATGTTGATGATATATGCCGAGAAAAATTTTTAATTTCTTTTTCAATTAGAAGGATGTAATTGCATATTAGAATATAGTTCTAATTCCAATTAACTGTTCATAATAACAATGTTCAATATTGTAAAAATAAAGCTACTTTTCTCTTGAGTGAAATTCATATTTTTTGACATACCCTGTGTAATACCCATAAAAATTTACTATCTGATGGTTGAATCAGAGATTCTAGATATTGCAGAACCTTTTATGTAGAACAACTATTTTTCATAAAATGAATAATAAAAAAGTTTTCCATATTATGGTTCCAACTTACAGGGACATACTGTATATTATGACAAAAATATTTTTAAATCTGTAGGCAAGTCAAAAGTGTAAACTCAACCTTAATTTAACAAGAGTTATAGTCGGTTCGCTAAACTCAGACACAACTGGCTAGTGTTTTTAGTAGATATTTTTTTTTGTTTTTGGCCAATTTTGCGAAAATTGGCAAAATTACCAACTATTTAGTAATTATTTTCTTGCCAACTTTACAAAATTGGCAAAATTACTTACTAAATTCACTAGCCATTTGTAGTAACACTGGTGGTACTCATTATTTTCTTTTAAAATATCATACAATATATTATTTACAAAAGTATATACAAATCCCGTATAATATCCCTACTTTATAGCATTTTCAATATCTTCCATAAGTCCAAACGGTGAGTTTAAATTTTTTTTTTCAAGGCGTCCAACTTTCTTTGAAGCGAAGCTGAATTGTTCAAATATAAAAAAAACTCTCCTACGGTGTTGTCCGTATGAGATGATATGCCAGTCTCTAATGCATCATTGTCCTCTATGTTTACTTTTTGATTTATCTGTATAGCCTACAAAAAAAATTAATCCAATTTAAATTTTAGATCACAACTACACCTGATATGAATAACATTGTAACTCCACTTATAATGTTTTTCAACTATTGCTTAAATGATTTCTATAAAGGACAACTTTCATTTTGATCTAAAAACTTTTATCCTATCATGTACCTAAATATAAAGTTTTTTAATAAAATAACCTCATTGTAAGTGCAAATTTTGAATCACTCGGTGGGAAAAACTTTGTAACCAATGTTACAATACTATAAATTTCTATTATTGATGAATATTTTTATAAACACATTGTAACATCTATATAATTTACGAGTGAACTAGCTTCCACTGTTATATCTGATGTTCACAGTGGATTACATGTTCAATTACAACAGCGGAAACCCCTTCCTGCATCAAAGGCATTAGTTTTATTATTATATACGTCTGCTAAGGAAAAATTTCCAAAGAAGAAAAATCTTGGAAAGGAGAGACAAAGAGGTGTTTCCAAAATTAATATTTTGAAGAAACTGAGGAACTCTGACCAAGAATACACTAGAAAAACTGTAAAATTAACGTAAATGAGAGAATTGGGACCTCGATGTAACGATAAATGTAACATTAAATGTAAATCGAAATTATATAAAAAAAGAATGACTCAATTCATTTAATAATTTTTGGGCAATAGCTGATCATTATAAACAGAGTGATTTATGTAGAGTTTGTAGAGCATACTTATGCAGATATAGTCCGTCCGCTATAACTTTTCCCATACGGTATGAATCATTTTCAATCAAACTAAATCAAAACATAAATTGAAACGAACGTCGATGTGTATATACATTTTGTATACTGTATACTATATACTACACACATCGGCATACGTTCCACTTCCTGTTTTGACTTAATTTGATTGAAAATGAATCGTACCGCATGGGAAAAGTTGTAGCGGACGGACTATTCTCAAACAATAGAGAAAAGTTAAATGAGTCCACGTAAAACTGGTAAATATGAATATAATTTGCAGTTAGCAGAACACTGACACCAAGTTCGTAAGAAACATTTTTGGATACTTTACCAGATAATATATGGTTAACTACGCTATTCAAAAAAAGTGGCATTGCAGCTCGACTTAAATCAGAACCATTAATGCTAACAACAATGTGATACATGAAAGCGAAAAGCTGAGGAAAAGTTATAAAATATGGATTAAGCAAATTGTAGCTGGAGCATCACATGAGCTAATGGTTTATTGCATATAAGGAGACAGTCTGCAGTTCTGCTGCAAGAAGTTGCAGCTAAATAGAACATGTTCATGCAATTTTTTCTGCAATTGTTATATATAACACATATTATAATTTTCTCAATAATCTAACCTTTTTAATCTAATATCTGATAACTCTACTTAAAAAATCACATTTAATTTATAAAAACAACATAACCTAAAATTTATGGTTAGGTCAAAGTTTCTGTCTATTTCATGTCAGCTTATGCAATTACTTGTACCCTGTAATCATTTTATTGCAGAAATCTAGTTGCAAGTTGCAACTGATTGCAGAAGTTCTTGCTGCAAGAACTTGTGCTATAAATTTCGCAATTACTTGCAATGTGTAAAGTGGCTATGTTCAAATGTAGGAACCAAATTTTATCAACTTATTTTTAAAACACTTACCAGTAATCATTGACAGTAATAACTGGATTCTCCGATTCTTTAGTTTTGAATAAGTGAGATCGTAAATCGTTCCGGGTTGATTGATGTTATCCACAACAGTTCTCCACACTCTACCTCTTCAAGCGAATAGGTTTTTATCAGTAATTTTGCGATTGAAAATCGCACTCACACAGTTTGGGCTTCCACAATGACATGCATGTTAATAAGTCCAAAAATATAATATGAAAACTATTTAAAAAGGCAGTATAACAACCACTCTATATTTTTCAATCAACGACATAACCAAAAACCGTCCAAACCACAGCTATGCTACAGCTGCCATATTGGATAATTTTTGACATGTCATTATTAGAAATAGTAGATAATAAAAGGTACAAATAATAGTAAACAAACTATTTATTTTAAAACCGAACCGTATTATAATAATATACAAACAAAGAAATTAAGATGTGTCTTCTACAACGTATACTTCAAGACTACTGTATCGAACGCAGAACTAACACTAACATACAGTTCTGACATTCACATCCCTTGTAACATGTGCAACCTTAGGTAAGAGTTTATCGCCCTAATGCATTCGGAGAATTGGCCCACCCATGAAGGAAGACCCCACATGTGTATTATAACACTTAACAAAAATAATAAAGTTGAATTCCAACATCCCCTCGCAACTAAAATTATTTTTGAATTAGTCAAACAGACCCCCTTTACTACTTAAGTACTCTAACTTAACCCTATTCAGCGGCTTAGTCAACATATAGTCTATCATATCCTCGGTAGGACAATACCTAAAGTTAACAACCCCTTTTTCTATATAACTAATTCCGGCTCAACCCACAAATTCCTTTATAACCTGTTTTAACCAAATTGCTTCCTGACATCCTTCAGCCAATGTTATGTACTCTGCTTCAGTTGATGATAGAGACACGCAATTCTGTTTTCTACATCCCCAATTTATAGGCGATCCCCGTAATAAAAATATATACCCGCTATTTGATTTTCTGTTCCCCTTGTCTTCTGCCCAGTCAGCGTCTGCATAGCCGTATAATGCACTATCTGTCCCTTCTTGTCCTAAAATAAGCTTTTTATATTTACTTTTATTTAAATATCTTAACGCCTTCTTTGCTTCGTTCCAATCTACTTCATTTGGATTTTTATTCTGTTGGCTTAGTATGGTGACGCTTGCCAATATATCCGGTCTAGTATTTACCGCAATATATAACAAACCACCAATCAATTGTTGATATATTTCACTGTTTTTCACCGGCTTTTCTCTGCTAGGCTTATAGTATCCAACATCCATCGGTATATTGAACTCTTTTCCATCTTTCATCATAAACTTGTTCAGCAATTTGTCAATACAACTGGCCTGATTTAAACTACATATCCCTTTATCGCACATTTCAATCTTCATACCTAAATAATCTTGTAATAATCCCAAACTCCTTATATAAAAATTACATTTTAGTTTCTCTTCAAATATATCAATTATTACCTGTGAATCCTTTGCTGCTATTAAAATGTCATCCACGTATATAAGTACGTAAACCCTTTCATGATTTATTACCTTGATATATAAATATATATCAATATTGCTTTTACAAAAAATTTTCCGTAATGACGTGATTTTCTCTTGCATAGCTTGCTTCCATTTTTCACTATCACTTCTTTCAAGCGCTTCTTTAAAGTTTCTTGGTTCTTCTTCTTGGAATTTTGTCAACTTTGCTATGTAGCGCTCAGGTGGGATACCTTTATTTATTCTGCTAGATCTACGATCACCTGAATTCTCTATATCGAGATCTGTATCTAATTGATAGTTAGAATCACCGTCATCGTCATGGGATTGTTCCCAACTTAAGCTCTCATACGTGTTAGATGTATCCGTAGAATTTTCTATTTCCTCCGTGTTTTCAAAATTTGCAACCTCTTTGTCTTCTACGTCGTTTGGCTCTATTTTTTCCCGTTCCATCATGGACCCAATGGATATTTCCTCACTTTTTGCCTCCTTTTTCTCGACGCATATATTTCTCTTGGAAAACACCACACTACGGCTAATTGTAATACGTTCTGTATCTACATTTAACAATCTATACGCTTTTGATTCATCAGAGTAACCTACAAATATCAGTGACTCACCTTTTGGATCAAATTTATCCTTCATTTTTTCTTTGGGAATGTGGCTATAAACCGTAGACCCAAATATTTGCAAATTCGACACATTCGGTGTTACTTTATGCCACAATTCATAGGGCGTTTTTTCTTTCGACTTAGTAGGTAATCGATTTTGCAAATAATTGGCTGTCACTATCGCTTCCCCCCAAAATTTCTTTGCTAAACCCGCATCGATTAACATGCACCTAGCCATTTCAACTAGAGATCGATTCTTTCTCTCTGCAACCCCGTTTTGTTCTGGAGAGTACCCCGCTGTATATTGAATTTTTATACCTTTACCCTTTAAAAATTCCCTTAAATTATTATTTACGTACTCGCCACCCCTATCCGACCTAATTACTTTTGGAACCCTACCTAACTGATTACTCGCAAATTCTATAAACTCTTTTATACATTTTACCGCTTCATTTTTATGATTTAATAAATATATAGTTGTATATCTAGAAAAATCATCAATTAAAGTCAAAATATAACGTTTACCCCCTGGAGTAACAGTCTTCATGGGCCCGCAAATATCCGAATGTAATAAGTCAAGAATATTAAATGTATTGCTATGAGAAAATTTTGGAAAACTCTTACGTAAAATTTTACCTTTCATACAGCATTCACAAGTTTCCCTAATCCTACAGTCTGTCATATCAATCCCGACTGCCATTTTCTTTTCCATTAAGTGTTTGACTGCATCCATGTCCCTGTGTCCACGTGTGAATTGCACATTATGTCCCGCACTTGTTAGCTTTTTCACCGAAAGCAGATTTGAGTCTAATCCCGGCACATACAACACTTCGTCGATTTTTAAATTTTCCACTCCCGATCCAGTCACGCACTCAATAAGTCCTGTTCCTATACCCTGAACCTCGGAGTATTGCCCTTTCTCCGCCAAACTTACAACGCCTTTTCTGCTACCGTCCATGTCTGCTAATTAACCATGTGGCTCGAAGCTCCTGAGTCCACATACCACGAAGCAGAATCCCTTTTTCCGTCCCTTGAGCTATAATTGACCATAAAACATGCATCATCAGTACCTTCAGTGACTTTATTGGCCTTTTCCTTCTTAAACGCTTTGTACTTAAAGCAATCTCGTTTAAAATGGCCCTTCCGGTTACAAAAATAACACTGCCTTGCTTCTGCCCTTGCAGTACCATTATTTTTGTTACCCTCGTATACTGACTTCATCACCGACTCCTCCTGATTTCTTCCCAAAGCTCCCTGACGTCTCCTGTACTCATCTATTAATTTACTCGTAACAAATTCTAGAGTAAATTCACTCGATGGCCTACTTTCCAGCGCTGTAATCAAAAAACTGTATGAGTCTGGAAGACTTCCCAGCAAAATTCCTGCTGAGAACCTGTCCTTAATTTCTTCCCCTAAGGCGGCCAGTTTATTCAACGATTCTAGGAATAAACTAATGTGTGCTTCCATATCACCATTCTCCTCTAGCGATAGCCTACAGATTTGCTTTAACAAAAACACCATACTAGACAAACTTGATTTCTGATGATACTCCCTTAGCGCTATCCACGCATCGCGCGCGAATTCCCTGTTCCGGATATGCACTAATTGATTAACGTCAACAAGTAAGGCTATAGTTGACAAAGCCTTATCATTTTGTTTTTTCCAAGAACTGCTTCGATCTGCTTCTAATGGTAACTCACTCGAAACTATTTCCCATAGATCAGCATTGATGAGTAACATTTTCACTAAATAACTCCAAGATTGATAGTTCTTGCCGTTCAACTTTTCGACGTTATATTTCGCACTCTCCGCCATTATGTATTCGGTTAACACGAAAATTTCGCGACTGTACACTTTTAACTATTATCTTAATACAGGTGAGCTAACAACGTAACTGGGCCCATAACCTATTAGAAATAGTAGATAATAAAAGGTACAAATAATAGTAAACAAACTATTTATTTTAAAACCGAACCGTATTATAATAATATACAAACAAAGAAATTAAGATGTGTCTTTTACAACGTATACTTCAAGACTACTGTATCGAACGCAGAACTAACACTAACATACAGTTCTGACATTCACATCCCTTGTAACATGTGCAACCTTAGGTAAGAGTTTATCGCCCTAATGCATTCGGAGAATTGGCCAACCAATGAAGGAAGACCCCACATGTGTATTATAACACTTAACAAAAATAATAAAGTTGAATTCCAACAGTCATTTGAACATCCAACCAATCAGAACAAAGGTATAATGCGCATATAAAAATTCAGCCTCTATCGCCCGTAAAGAAGTATAACTCCAAAAATGCCCCATGCAGAATATTAGATGTCAACTCGAACATTTTAAATCAGTATTGCAAAAATATTTTGCAGTTTAAAGATCGTCTGCCAGCAACGATTTATTGAACTACGCCCCCAACAACTAAATGTTTTAATAGTTATTTAACCAACAAGTGTATTAATAAGGGCGATTATCAATTAAGATATTTTAACGCGTGAGCGGGGCGAGCGCCTTAATGTTCGAGGTTGTTAATCGCCATTTTAATTCATGAGTTAGTTTCAAAACTTTTCCGTCGACCGTACTTTTCAGAAATAAAGGTATCTTAGTTTAAATTTTTATTTACTTAACGATAAACAACAATTTTTTCAGCTTTCATTAACTTTATTCAATGTTTAATTTTCCTTAGTGGTAGTTTTATTATTGTAAATATTAATATTCGAAATAGTACAATTACTTACTTACTTTACTTTACTCCTCTTGATTCCATTTGGAACATAGGGCCTCTACAGTCCCCCTCCATTCATCTCTGTTTCTGGCCAGAGCTTTCACTTCTTTCCATGTTAACCCATTGTCTTCTAGCTCTCTGGTAATATTTCTTTTCTAGGATGTCATTGGTCTGCCTTGTTTTCTTTTTCCAGTTGGTTGGTAATCCAGGGCTTGTTTGGTTATATCATCTTCATTTTTCCTTAATGTGTGTCCAATAAACTTCCATTTGCGTCTGTCTATCGTTTTGGCTATCGGCTCTTGATTAGTTTTTCTCCAAAGTTCCTTGTTGCTTATCCGATTTGGCCAATATATTTGCAATATTCGTCTAAGGCATCTATTTACAAATGTTTGAACCTTTTGTATAATCTTTTTCTCTATTTTCCAAGTTTCTGCTGCATATAGCAAAATGCTCTTTACATTTGTATTAAATATCCTGATTTTGGTTTTGGTTGTTAATTTATTGGACTCCCATGTTTTCTTCAGTATATAGAACGCATTTTGGGCTTTAGTTATCCTTCCATTAATTTCCTCTTCTATTCCACCGCTAGCGTCAATTATGCTTCCCAGATAGCAAAACTTCTGTACATTTTCTACTTCTTCTCCTTCAATGAATATACCCATTTCTCTTTCCGTATTTATCTTCATAAGTTTGGTTTTTCTTGTGTTAATCTCTAGTCCTATTTTTCTTGCTTCTTTTATCACCTTTTCTGTTTTTTTCTGCATATGTTGTCTTTTTTCGGACACCAGACATATATCATCTGCAAAGTCTAGATCTTCAAGCTGACCGAAAGCATTCCATCTAATTCCTGTTTTATTTTTTGTTGCCTTCTTCATGACCCAGTCGATTAAGATCAAAAATATGGTTGGAGATAGAAACACCCCTGTCTGGCTCCACTGTCTATGTTGATTGGTTCTGTGAGTTTCCCATTGTGCATGATTTGTGCGGTATAGTTTTCATAGAACATTTTGATAATTCTTATGTATTTTAATGGAATTCCATATCTCTTTAATATTTCCCACATTTTTTCTCTGTTAATCCGGTCAAAGGCTTGTCTAAAGTCAATGAAATTTATATAGCTTTTGCTCTGCCATTCTATTGTTTGTTCTACAATGTTTCTTAATGTGTTAATATGATCTGTGCATGCTTTATTACTTCTGAAGCCCGCTTGGTTTGGTCTTAACAACTGGTCTATAGTTTCTTTCATTCTTTCTAGTAGCATCCTTGTCATGACTTTACTCACTGTAGAAAGTAGTGTTATTGCTCTCCAATTGTTGCAATTCGTTTGATCTCCCTTCTTGGGTATCTTTACAATTATACCTTTTTTCCAATCATCAGGTATTCTCTCCTCCTGCCATATTCTGTTTATTAGTACATACAGGATTTCTTCCGATGTTTCTCTATCTGCTTTCAGTAGTTCTGTGGTAATGTTATCTATTCCAGCTGCTTTCCCTCTTTTCAGCTGTTGTATTGCTTTACTTACTTCTTTTTTTGTGAATTCCGATTCGGTGAAGGTTAGTTCTTCCTTTATTTCTTAATTTTTCATTTTGTGTTCTATTATTCTGTTGGCATATACTTCTCTAAAATGTTCGATCCATCTCTCAACTATTTCCTTTTCATTCTTCAATATTTTCCCGTTTTTGTCTTTTACATGCTCAACGTTCATTTTTCCGCGCGACCTTAGTTTTTTCGTCGTTTTATATAGAGTTCCCATGTCGTTGTTTTTTGCTGCTGTTTCTGCTTCTATTAACAGTTCTTCGTTATATTGTTTTTTGTCGTTTCTCGCACTTTTTTTAACTTCTTTATCTTTCTCTCTATATTCTCTCTTCATTTGTTTCCTATCTCTTAGATCATTTTTTATAGCATTTTACATTTAAGTAGTTTCCTTTCTTTTATTTTTTCCCACGTGCTTCTCGATAGCCATGGTTTATTACTTCTTTTTTGTATTCCTATCGTTTCTTTTGCTGCTTGTGTATATACATACTTGCATTTATCCCACAGCTCTTCTTTCGTGGCATTTTCTGTGTTGTAAGTTTTATTATATAATTCTCTTAACTTGGTCTTATATTCTTCAGTACTTTCATTTCCGTCTTTGAGCCACTGAACGTTATATCTTTCTCGTTGTTCCATTGGCGTTTTCTTACTTCTGGCTAGTTTGAGTTTGATTTTGGCTCTAATCAACATGTGGTCGGACCCTATGTCTGCCCCTCTCATTGCTCTAACATCTAAGAGTGAGTGCCTCCATGTCTTATCTATGGTTATGTGGTCAATCTGATTGTGTGTTTGTCCATCGGGGGATGTCCATGTTACTTTATGTATGCGTTTGTGTTGAAATATACTTCCACCTATGACTAAACTATTTTGGGTGCAGAAATCTATAAACATGTTACCATTCTCATTAATTTGTCCCAATCCTTCTTTCCCCATTACAGTTTCTCTTCCACTATTATTCGTTCCTATTTTGGCATTCATATCTCCGATTATCATCACAATATCTTTTTTATATTTATTTTGTATTTTATCGTATGCCGTCTGTAGCTGTTGGTAAAACTCATCTTTTATGTCCTGTTCTTTTTCATTTGTTGGTGCATATACATTAACAATTATTATGGTCACATAATAATGGTCGGTCTTTTTCGCCACATTTTCCCGAGTATATAACCGTTTTGTCGTGTTCAATTCTTGTTTTTCCACATCCCTTCCATTTAATTTCAGATAATCCTAATATACTAATGTTATTTTTATCCATTTATTTTGCCACTTGATGTGCTTTACTTGTTTCAAACATTGTTCGGACATTCCAACATCCTATGTACGTTGTTTTTCTCAAATCCATTTCCGTGGCCATTTTCGTCATCGCGTTATCTTTCCTATTTCCGAGGCTTGTAGAGGTTTCTTTAGCAATATTAGTTTTTATGTGGTGAGGTCGCTAACCTCACGCACAACCCTCCTCCTTTCTCATCCTGGGCTTGGGACCAGGCAATGGTGGAGTTAATAGTACAATTACTGAAATTAAAGGAAGGTATTGATAAATGATTATCTGCTGTATAGCATTTTGACAAATTTATATTTAAGTCTTCTTGGACCTCTGTAAATTCTGTGATAGAAGAAGAAGCGGTGGTGCTGAAGGAAGTGCTTTGACAAGGTTTAGTGGTATTTTGTCCCAAGAGTTTTTCAGCCGTCTCAAGTTTATTCTGCATAGAATTATCTATATAACCTTCTGCTACAGCAGTCGATTTCCAGCCACCTAGTCTTTTAATAGCTGATATATTTTTTAGTGGGAATATAAATAGGTATATGTTTGGTTGCCTACACCACAGGTCACTGCCAATCACAGAGCGTTTAATTAATTTATGCAAGCAATGTATGTTGTGTTGCCTATAATGAAATCGTTCATTAATAGAAAATCATTCATTAATAGGTGTCATTAATCAATGATTTTGAGGGTGTTAAAATTGATCATAAATGGACGGTCGACGGAAAACGTTTGTTTTAACCCTGGAAGCTCATACTTGGGTGTGAGATACCCATCGAGACACTTAACTGAGTGTAGCATGCTCAATTGCATTTCAATGGTAATGCCAATTTCATGTAAATTCAGTCTGTAGTCTGCCAAGGACGTGCGTGTAGTTGAGGTCAAATTTTATTGAATACAGGGTAGGGTATGTAGCACCCATATGTGAGGTTTGCGATCAAGTGTGCCTTCAAGTTAAAGACCTACCAACACAACATCCCACAAGTTTAGTAAAGCAACTAGGTGTTATAGCTGCAAAGGAAGAGATGAAAAACAAAATATGCATACTGGGTTAGCCATAAAGCATTCTGCATTGAGTATAGTTAAATTGAAATACTTGGCTAAGAATGAATATGAGCTCTATAATAAAAAGGTGCTACCTTTTAGTTAGAAAGACCATTTTGTTATTAAACTAAGTTTAAATATTTTGAATTATGTTTCTGGTTGTTTAGAAAATATTTTTTAATTATTTTTATAAATTTTTTCCTTTGTATTACTACAATTAGCAGAGAGAAAATAAAATGAATGATTTAATCCTTCTTGTGTATTCAATAGTGATTAGACAGTCTCTGGAAATCATAAAATGTTTACATTTTCTTATTTCTTCACAAAAAATCATTGGGTATTTGATACCCATGTGTGCGGATTATGTTAAAAAAATAGGTGTGATCTTCCAGGGTTAATACTGCATATTTAGTCTCTTCTTAAATTGTTCGAAATCATCTGTCTCCTCTATGGAATATGCTGTGAAGCACATCCAAGGTAACTCCTCGAAGAGCGATAGTCAGGTTTACAGCCTTTTCTTTTTCGGACCATCCATAGGCGTAACCAGGGATAACCCCCCCATTGGGATGAACTTTAAGCTCTATACGCTTAACACCATAGGTACCCCTAGAGACTCTTCAGTAGTTGTAACCCCCCCCCCCCCCCTTAGGATCATCCTGGTTACGCCGTTGGGACCATCCATTCGCTCTTCCGGCTGATTCGAACTATTTTATGTAGTTGTTCCATGACGATTTTCCATTGAAAGTTGGGACTTTAATACAAGCAGAACTTCCACTCCCTTCAAATGTCGGTCGTGACTCCAACTTAAATTTTACGCGTCGTCGCCATTTGTCTCTACTGTAATTGATCGAATTCCTCTATCTGCTACCCCCGTTTCCTCCATATTCTTTTCAATCTCTTGTATCTTTTCTTGAAAAGCCAAAATATGGGCAGCAATTTGGTTTTTTAACGAGGATATTTTATCGTCGAGGGAAGACATCCAAGAAGTGACCTTAGAGATTTCCAATGAGATTTCTTTCCAGAGAAGATATCTCGGTAGAAATTTCAACGAAACAATGTTGTCGAAACTTTGGAGATTTCACCAGAAACTTTGTTTTTTAATAATGTAATCGACGAAACCAGAGCATCATTCGTGTCCTAAAATACATAAGTTTCTGGATCAAAATCTTCTTTCTAGGGCGTTCTTCAGACGTTGGAATAAATCGGTCTTTTTCCCAACAGAATTAAATTTTTTGTCTTCCAATTCTCGTCACAGATCCGTTACTTAGCCATTTTTCACAAAATTTATTTAAATATCCCAATCTTCTGACACCATTGTAACGTGATGTTACTAATGTCTAATTTTATTAAGAATGTTACACCTTTACTTTTTTATATAATGCAAATTTATATTTCCCGACTTACCAATACGCGTTTGTATCAGATTGCCGATACAATATTTACTTTTAGACTGAATTCTTACTATCGATGTTTAAGTACAGCAAAACCTCGATATAACGGACTAATTGAGGGGACGGGATTTCCGTTAAAGCCGAAAGTCCGTTGTATGAAAATAGGTTTAAAATCAATCAAAATTTTTTTTTAATTATGTAGGTAGTGTATTTAGATACAGTGTACAAATCTGTAAGTTAAAAAGGAATAAAGCTTTGTTCGCTACTTTTTTACTTTTCTACTTCATCTAAAAACTTTCTGCAATATACTCATTTGGTTGACAAAATTATTCACTGATTCATGGGTTGAATATGCGATGTATTTTTTGGCAAAACATACAATAATTAAAGTTGCCATCTTTTGAATTTAGAATACTTTCGGGGAGATTAGCAGGAGCTTTGTCTAAAATCAATAAACATTTCACCTCTTTAGGCGGTATTACCAGTTTCTTCTCTTGAAATTTTCTCACTGCAGGTACAAATCCTTTAAAAACCAATTTTTGAAAATATCTCTGGTGAACTATGCCCTATTAGAGCTATAATAATGAAACGGGCAGATGATGCCTTTTGATGATTATATCTTTGACAACACTAGATTTACCAGATTCACCAACAATTATAGTAGTCAATCCATGCGATCCATCGACGTTAGCACAAAGCAGTGCTGAGATCCTGTTCTTGTTGTTTTTCCTTGTAGAATTCTACACTCACCGGCAGAAAAAACCGCCACCCCCAAAAAATGGGTAATTTTTAATGTCTTGTATTTCCTAAACCTGATGTCCGATTTAAGTAATTTTTTTAATATTTTATAGCCTTATTCTTTAACAATATCGCTGTAATAATATCGTTGCTAGACAGGTACATTGTCATTGTATACAGGGTATACGAATCAAACTGTGTTTTTTTCTCAAACTTTGGAACACGCTGTGGAATGTTCTAGCTTTTATAAAATACTGAAATTACAACCCAACTATCGCTTTAGGTTTTCTTAACATTTTGTTTTTTGATTCATTCGCTTATGTTGCATAATAAAAAAGTTAGGCACTTTAACAACTACCCCTGTTTTTCGTCAATATAGGGTGTTTTTAAATAAGTACGGCAAAGTTTAAGGGGTAATTCTGCATGATAAAATAATGACAGTTTGCTTAATAAACGTATGCCCGCAAATGCTTTGTTTCCGAGATAGGGGTGTTGAAATTGTTCTTACAAACTGACGATTTATTTATTTCTCTAAAACGGTTTGTGATATGCAAATGAAATTTGGTAGATTTTAAGAGGTAGTTACTGCGCATTTTTTGGCATACAATTAAGAATTTTATATTCACCATTGACGTGCGTACGGGATATATGTAAAATGTTTATACCCGTATGCACGCCAATGGTGAATATAAAATTCTTAATTGTATGCCAAAAAATGCGCAATAACTACCTCTTAAAATCTACCAAATTTCATTTGCATATCACAAACCGTTTTAGAGCAATAAATAAATCGTCAGTTTGTAAGAACAATTTCAACACCCCCTATCCCGGAAACGAAGCATTTACGGGCATGCGTTTATAAAGCAAACTGTCATTATTTTATCATGCAGAATTACCCCTTAAAGTTTGCCGTACTTATTTAAAAACACCCTATATTAACGAAAAACAGGGGTAGTTGTTAAAGTGCCTAACTTTTTTATTATCCAACATAAGCGAATAAAACAATAACATAATGTTAAGAAAACCTGAGGCTATAGTTGGGTTTTAATTTCAGTATTTTGTAAAAGCTAGATCATTCCACAGGGTGTTCCAAAGTTTGAGAAAAAAACAGTTTGATTCGTACACCCTGTATACAATGACAATGCACCTGTCTAGCAACAATATTATTACAGCGATATTGTTAAAGAATAAGGCTATAACATATTAAAAGAGTTACTTAAATCAGACATTAGGTTTAGGAAATACAAGACATTAAAAATGACCTATTTTTTGGGGTGGAGGTTTTTTGTGCCGGTGAGTGTATTTTTCATATTTTTTTTTTCATTCTAATTTTTTTTACATTTGATCCGATTTTTTGTCCGTTATATCCGAAGTCCGTTAAATAGAGATGCGTTATATCGAGGTTTTACTGTATTTATATTGTCCGGTTCTGGTTCGATATTTAACTAGAATTTCCGGCTTCGCTAGTTCAAAACCGGTCAACCCGGTTGTGTCTTCCCGAATATAACAGGTAGACCCTCATGACGTCAGTGTTGTTTACTTGGGTTGGGGTCCCACTAATCATTGAATTCTCTAGTGGATCATTGAACAAGAAGCTAACTTAATATCAGTTTCATTAATTGTATCTTCACAATATGTATTTAGTAACAGTGTAAAAAGATATTTTTGATTATATTTGTCTCTTTTTAGATTCAATGTTAACATCGCCTGGTCCGGTGGATTGAACCCACCTCTTGGAGACGCTGAATATTTAGCTGCATTTAGAAGTATTGTCATGCCATTAGCAAGGGCGTTCGACCCGGACATTGTCCTTGTTTCGTCAGGGTTTGACCTCACCGAAGGCCACCCCGATCCCTTGGGAGGATACAAAGTATCGCCGGCATGTTTTGGGTAAGTACATTTCTCTTACTTGAGACATTTGAGTAAAAATCAACTTCTCTAAACATAAAATTAATTGGAATTATATTTTTTAGTTACATGACACGCCAACTGATGTCACTGGCTCGTGGACGAATTATTTTAGCCCTAGAAGGAGGTTACGATCTGCCCTCGATATGTGACTCTGCCGAAGAATGTGTCAGAGTTCTTCTTGGCGATCAGCCTTCTCCCATCAGTGCTATGGAACTATCTCGCATTCCTTGCCACAACGCTATACTGACAATGCAAAAGGTAAGAATATGTTATAGTCATTTTCAAGAATATGTTATAGTTGGTCAACGCAACGAATAAATTTGTTTGATTCTAATTGAGACAGTCACCAGATGTCACCACCATTTCTGTCAGGGTTGCAATTTGCAATGTCACGCGTAACTAGGATAAATCGAAAATGCATAGACACCAAGTTGGATACGACCAGTGGCGTGCGGTGACTTTTTCTAAAGGGGAAGCGATTCAATAGGGATATAAAAATATTTTCTTAAGGGTCGAGGGTCGAGCCACTTCCCACCTGATAACACTCTGATGCGCTATAGGGGCTCTCTATCAGCAAAGTGCTTATGTGAGACGTCCTGGGTACAAGGAGTCACACACTAAATCCTACCCCGATCAATGCGTGAGGCACTCTATTGCCGCTATTTCTAGTGACTATAGTGACCTATCATTTATCTGTATTGCTTGCTCGGGCCTTAAGTCCTCGCTCCGGGCTTCGTTTCCTAAAGAAGAGATCTATTTAAATGTTTTTTTTTTAAATTCCGAGGCATTTTCCACAACACACAACTTTCAACAATATGACACTTATTTATAATTGAGCTCTATTCTCCTATCAACTTCTGATAATTGTTGAATTCGGTCTTTTTCAATGTACTTGTAAAGTCTGTCTTCGCTTGTTGAATTTCTTGTAAAACTTTTAATGCATTTTAATACTGAAAAACTTCGTTCAACTGATGCACTTGTGACTGGGATAGTTTGTAGTAATTCACACAACTTGGACACTTCACACAGGGACTTTTTTAAACCAGTAGTTATAAGAAATACCTAGATTTCTGAGTATATCTTTATCACTAATGTGAGTTGTTTCATAAACAACACTTAACTTATAATGCAAAGCTGGCATATCAAAATATTTTCAGATATTTTTAATCGTAGTGAAATAAATTCCTCTGTGGTAAATTTTGATGAATTATAATTAGAAATATTAAATAAGAATATATTATATAATTCTACAAATTTTAATTCGTTAAAATTTGGAAAGCAAAAATTCATTTTTTGTAGAATGTTATCAAAAGGTCTCTCTGTTGTCGACATTATCAATCTTCATTCTTTTTCTTTCATGTTCAAACCCCATATTTTCAGTTTTATCCCAAATATTTTTAAACTGCTCTCGTTTTTTAATTATTGTATTAATAAAGTCATCAATTTGTCTTATACAAAATGCAATGTCAATTGACTTCATCTGTAAAATGTCAAATAAAAGATCAGTAAAAGGAAAAATCTGCAAAAAATTTAAATCGAAATATTCTTTAAGCTTAAGCGAATGTATGTACCTAAGCACCCCTTAGAAGCAGTAACAGTCAGAGCATCCCACTCTTGGAAGGCGATCGAACGATCGCTTCTGCACGGTACCAAAATTCGCGCGACTAGTGGGTGCCGTCATTGAACCCTGACCAATTTTTATACGGGACAACTGCATGACAAGCGGCGATTTTGAGATGCGCTTCTGTCAGGGGTAGACTGAGTAGTTGAATTGTGTGCATAGTGCATATTGAGTTCCTTCCTATGCGATTAATTTTTAATATTTTTCAATGCCTATTGCCTAGGTAATAATATGTAGATTACTGGGATTGGGGAAAATTTTTGATAATTAAATATTAGTTAATAATGTATTTTGTTATATCGAACTATATAATAGGGAAGCGGTGCTTCCCCCGCTTCCATGGACCGCACGCCTCTGGATACGACCCTATTCATAACACACCAGCTCGCATACATATTAAGAAAAATAAATATAAAAAAACCTATACAGAAGTAAAAACTTCAAATTATATCTTGGTATAAAATCGTTTATTTAAAAACTATCTAAAAGTCATCCACATGGATTGTAAAATGTTTTCGTTCTGAACAGAACATCTTCAGTGCATTCCGCAAAGTAGTTGTAACTAGCACACCAATGAAGGTGGTAACTTCATAATATATGGCTTACATTATAACTTTTGATAAAATATTGTGACTACAAGTCGATGTTACAAGATTAAATTATGTATGTGCCTAAAGAGCAACATGCTTCCCTGCTCGAAAAAACTAGGTACTTGCCATTTGAATTAGCACAGACCAACTCGTGTCTGTGCTAGTGTCAAGTTGGTCTATGCTAATTCAAATGGCAAGTACCTAGTTTTTTCGAGCAGGGAAGCATGTTGCTCTTTAGGCACATACATAATTTAATCTTGTAACATCGACTTGTAGTCACAATATTTTATCAAAAGTTATAATGTAAGCCATATATTATGAAGTTACCACCTTCATTGGTGTGCTAGTTACAACTACTTTGCGGAATGCACTGAAGATGTTCTGATCAGAACGAAAACGTTTTGCAATCCATGTGGATGACTTAGATAGTTTTTAAATAAACGATATTATACCAAAATACAATTTGAAGTTTTTACTTCTGTATAGGTTTTTTTAAACTATGGTATACAGCAAACTATTGGGATTTTCCCATTGATTTTAAAAATAAATATATGAAAGAATATATTTAGACATTGAATTATTGATGTCACGCTATTATAATAAGTATAATGTTTAGTAGCATGACATCATTCTCTCCACACGAATGGGAGCTGGGGCGAGCACCTGCGGGTGGTGACGCGCACTGCCACGCAGAGAGCGGCCGCGTTGGGGTGGATAATGCCCAACATTGGCGGGCCCAAATCTGAGAGGAGGAGGGCTTTACACGGTGTGGTACAGTCTGTTCTTCTTTACGCGGCCCCAGTCTGGAGTGAGGCGGTAGAAATATCGTCCTACCGGAGGCTCTTGACGCGCACAGACAGAGCAAGTCTCTTACGTGTGGCAAGCGCCTACAGGACTGTGTCTGCGGCAGCATTGTGGGCCATCACCGGCTGCGTACCCTCTCACATCTTAGCTTCCGAGAGGGCCCGTTTATTTTATCGTCTGGGCACAACGGTCCGACCGAGAGTGCAAGACGCGAGAAGAGAGCCACATCCATACGGATGTGGCAAATTGAATGGGAGGCAATTGCGGATGTGCGCAGTGGACCAGATCACTTATACCGGACCTGAAGACGTGGCTCGAATGTGGGCACCGGCGCTTGGACTATTTCCTGACGCAGGTGCTCACCGGTTACGGTTGTTTCCGTTCGTATCTCTTCAGGTTGAAGAAAGCAGATACAGAAAGCTGCCCTTACTGTGGTTTGTTCGACAGCGTGTCACATACGTTGCTGGAATGTGCAAGATGGAGTGTGGATAGATTACAATTGGAGAGAAGGAATGGTGTTCGTTTTGACTCTGTGAGTGATATGATTGCGAGGATGTGTGAGGATGAAGGTACGTGGGCAAAGACCCATGCGTTCGTGAGACAAACCCTCCAATCCAAGGAGACTGAAGGAAGACAACAACGCCCATAAAAAAAATATATGTGTATATGGGAATGTATGTGTATATATGTGTATATATGTGGTATTTAAGTCGAGCTGTGTATGTATTAAATGTAACACTGTAGATATTTAAATGAGACGTGAGGCGGATGCAGTGTCGCAGATATGCCCTCACCAGAGCGGATCCCGGCCTGCATTCCCAGATCACAAGTATGTTTGGTTGAGAGGACGGAGGGTTTTTAGTGGGTAGGTTCTTGCCCCGGCGGGGATTGCGGTTCAGCGTACCACACGTGGTGGGCTGTGCAGCCATCTCAGCGGCGGCAAGGGAATCCCACATAACCAGGCATAAGACCGGTATCTTAAGAAGATTTCCCACCCACCTCTAAAAATATGAAAAAAAAAGCATGACATCATTAAATCAATTTCTAAATATATTATTTCATATATTTATTTTTCTTTATGCGAGTCGGTGTGTTATGAATAGGGTCGTATCCAACTTGGTGTCTATGTATTTTGGATTTATCCTACTTACGCGTGACATTGCAACCCTGACAGAAATGGTGGTGACTGTCTCAGTTAGAATCAAACAAATTTATTCGTTGCGTTGACCAACTATGACTATACAGGGTGTTTCATCATTAACAATTGTCCATATCGTAACTGGAGAAACCTTAGCACAAAATACGAAGATTTAACCCAAAACACTTAAATAAAATATTCCTCGTTACCGAGATACAGAGTGTATTCTTACAAATATTCTAAAATGATTTAAGCCCACTGTTCAAGCACCTTTTAATATTTTTTGTTCAAACTTGACACACAGTTTACACATGTTAGGGTACTTCAACTGTTATAAAAAGATAGTTTTCCGCTGTTACCAGAGGCGTGCTGTAGGGATATATACTTCATTTTCGCCCCCTTTTCCCCCTCACAATCTACGCCACTGTCGTAATAATCATTTCAGCATGTTTTTTGATTCCTTGTTACTTTTTACATAAATACCATCCTTTTGTCTCATTGCAATAAAGTAAGTAGTTTTCAAGTTATTTGCGTTTAAAGATAATGGATTCCATAAGACTATGTACCTACTTTAAACTACATTCAATAAGATTATGTGTTTAAAATACAGTACAACCTCGTTTAACCGGACTAACTGGAACCGGAAGCGATCCGGTAAATCGAAAATCCGGAAATATAATAATAATAAGGTATAATTAATGGCGTCGAAACGTTAATAAATTCATTTTTTTGGTAAAATTGTGGCATATTTCCCATCGAAAATACTTAATTATAAAAATGCCTTAAGGAAATAGCTTCAGAACAAAAATATTTATTGCTGATACGTGCATTTATTGTTGACACATATTTATACGACAACCCCGAGGGATCTTATTTTCCCAAATTAAATTTACACAGCGAAATAAATGCAATCTTTACTTAGAAATATATAGATTTGGACAGTGGACGTGACCTCCAACTACACTAGCGCCATCTACGTTGAGCTTTTCAGATTAGCTGCCATTAAGCTGGTCTCCTTTCCGTACAATTTTCGTTTTTTAATTTTTTACTTTAAGCAATAAAACATTATTTATATTTTAGGTCATAGCAGTCCATAGTCCCCGTTGGCCTTGTCTTCAAGAAGCCGCCAAGAGCGCCATGTGTTCTTTCAACGACGCGATTCGTAACGAGAAAGAAGACAAAGATACCATCAACGCCATGGCAAGTCTATCGATGCAACACCCCGTAACGAGCATGGTCGTATCGCCCATCGGCTACCTTCCCACCAGCAGTCCTCAAAACGTTATTCGACCCAGCGCTTGAAACAGAACTTGCTAACGCTGTGTCGGAGGAGTTTTTCTTGATTTGAACGAAAATTTAGAGGCCGCTATGTACTATGCAGTTGTCCTACGGGGTTTTGGGACAGAAAAAGCGACGAAACGTCGCAGGACATCGCGTATATTAAGGCATTTGATGTTTACTAAATGTGAGAAGTTGGTGCAATGAATTTATGTAATTTCGAAAATTCCTAGGAAATTTGTTAAAAGTGGGGGATGTTGATGTTACACGTGCAAAAATTGGTGTTTTAAGATTATAAATGTCGAACTGTTTGGAATTTTGACGCCACTGGGCAAAGCTTGGAAGTTTCGTACGGCCTAAGGCAATACACAAGTTGTTGAATATTATACAGGGCGTCCATAAACTCTCCTAACAAACGAAGACCGGAGATGTCTCAGATAATTTTAAGACAATTTAATCCAATTCACCTAGTCCGAAAATGCTTCCTTAAAAGACCTAGGTGTTTTTGAAGATGGCGTCTTGTAATTAGTTTTTTTAAATACCTCCAGAACGCTTCTATTTAGAAAAACGAAAACTGGTACACCTATTTCTATTCCAGAGATAAATCGATTTTATCAATTGCGAATTTCTATTACCGATCATAGGCGTCCGTTTTGGGTAGGGCAACGTTTATCGCATAACTTTTTTGTATTTAATTTTTAAGCATTTTTGACACTAGTTTATTAAATTATGAAGTATTCTAGGACTAAAATTAACTTTTGTTTTAAGTCGGTAAAATACACCGTTTTTTTGAAAAAAATTTTCAAATTAAAAAAACGAAAAATTTTCAAATAAATTTTTCTAGAAAACGGTGTATCCTACCGACTTAAAGCAAGAGTGCCTTTTAGTACTAGAATAGCTCACAATTTAATAATCCAGTGTCAAAAATGCTTAACCTTCCGATGACCAACCTTTTTTTGTTACAGGGATGACCAACGGGGGTAAAAAATGACAACAGGTCAAAAATGACCTAGAATGAATGTTTTCAGCATTTAAATCTTCATCTTACAATACATCCTCGTTTTCTGATACTATTTCATCTTCTATATCATCATAAAAATCGCTAGCAGTAACAATTTCCTGTAACTCAGCATCAGTAAGATATTTGCGGGCCATATCTTATATGTACACAAAATACTAACAAACTATAATAACATACGCCAGTAAATAATAATAATGACTAACTGTAGCACACAGGAATGTCATGATTCGTACATAACAGGTACCACAGTCTAAAAATAGATTTTTGCCAGATTGCGGGCCATATCTTATATTTACACAAAATACTAAGAAACTATAATAATATACGCCAGGAAATAATAATAATGACTAACTGTAGCAGACAGGAATGTCATGATTCGTACATAACAGGCACCACAGTCTAAAAATAGATTTTGATAACGCGCAGTGTAAAACTACTTGGAATTCCACATAATAGACGGTATTTTATTAAACATAACTTCAGAATATATTTTTTATTCGTAAAATATAGGGTTTTTTATTTCAAAATATGAGGATATCTAGAATGATATTAAAGTCAAATAAAAAAATAATGAGTTAAAAATTGAAAATACTTTTGAATTTATTAAAGAAAACTTACGCTGGGGTCCAAATTTACCCCCCTTGGTCATCCGAAGGTTAAAAGTTAAAAACAAATAAGTTATGCGATAAAATAACCGTTGTCCTACCCAAAACGGACGCCTATGATCGGTACTAGAAATTCGCAATTGATGCAATAGATTTATCTCTGGAAGATAAATAGGCGTACCAGTTTTCGTTTTTCTGAATAAAAGCGTTCTGGAGGTATTAAAAAGAACTAATTACAAGACGCCATCTTCAAAGAGGTAGCTGCCTTAGGAAGCATTTTCGGACTAGGTGAATTGGGTTAATTGTCTTAAAAAATTATCTGAGGAAGCTCCTCTCTTTGTTTGTCAGGAGAGTTTCTAGACACCATGTATATAAATATAAACAGAATGAAAATAATATATGCAAATTAAATACTAGTCGGAATTTGTATTATATTCTCTTTGTATACAGTCGCTCAATATTATGAAAATGTGTACTATAGAGATGTAATGCATTTTTAGGTCTGTAGTCATAGGAATCTATGATTGTTTTTTTTTATAATTATTACCTTTATAACTATTTTGATCCATATGATATCGATCCAGCTGGATTTTAAAACTATAACGCTCTGATGTATTTGTTTGCGTCCAATTTTATGCCCAAATTGCTCCTCTGCATAAATTTGTGTTATTTACCATTAAGCTTACACAAATATAGGGATCACCCCCTCTGTGGCTCAGTGGTAAGAGCGCCCACCTTTAGACCTAAAGGTCGTGAGTTCGAATCTCACCTGGGTGGAGAATTTTTCATTTATTAAAAATTAGTATGTGAAAGCAGTTTCTATTCTTAGATAGCAGACGTTCGGATACAATTAGCGTCTTTTTGCAAAGACAATGACCTCGACTTTGCTAAGTAACAAGACATACACTACACTAGGTACCCGATTGCATAAATACACTGTACCATGCCAATAGCCATAAGTTGTCGAGGCATTAAACAAAATAAAAAAAATATAGGGATCTACAGTTTAATGCCTCATGCCGAACGCCTCCACGTCATATTTTACGAAAAGCGGAAAACCTGGGAGAAACATTTCATGATGCATTATGGGATCAAACAAATTTAGAATAACTTTAAGGAAATATCAGCGACAAGAAGCTAAATATGTCGCTTCGTCTACAGAACTAATACAATCTAAGAAATAGGCAACAAATTAAGTCAGCAGAAAATGCATTACTTAAGTCATACAGTAACGCTTAGATTATATAAAAGGAATATGAACCGATAATAGTAAAATCGTTTATAAAAGGTATATATTAAAAATCCTTAAAAAGGGCTACATCACAATCACATAACTAGTTTTCGATTGGTTTACCAATCATCATCAGTGCTTACTTAAAATGAATAAAACCTGGTAAAATAATGCAAAGATTTTGAAATTTTGACTACGGTTAAGAAAAGTTGTAGGTTATACTTACGTGAAATTTACATGCTAACCACCAAAATATAATTTTACAAATAATGGTTGAAATTGCTAACTTAAGCATGGATGTTTAAAGTATTTTACTAATATGCCCCAGGTAACATCTGAGCTGTGGTTTGACTTGTTCACATGGTGAAAGTATGGCAGCAAGTGACAATGAAATGGATAGAGAGTTCCGAACGATGACATGACAAAAATGACAGTTCCACAGGGAGTTGAAAAATTAACCTCTCATATTTAAAGACTATGGTATACAGCTAGTTAAAATTAGAAATGATGTAACAACACACTCCATTGTGAAAAATAATCATTTAAAATTCAGTAAACTAGATGTTGTAGTTAAAAATGCATTCACGTATATTGTCAGTGGAGGTGGTTAGGCAAACCACATTACACAAATGTTTGTATTCGAGAACTAAAGTCAGTAATCAAATCTTGTTGTCAAGAGACTTAATATTTAAAAAAAGCAATTTTGTGTTGATTTAAAGTTATCGGCTGAGGTGTAAAAATGTCTTAAATAATCTAGGGGAAAGTATCATTAAGAAAGCACAAGCTCAAACTTGGGCGACTAATTCCTAAAGACCTCGCAGGCTGCCCGGATCCCTAAGGGTCCAAAAACCAAAACCGTCATAAGATGATGACAGTAGGGGCTGGTGGGTATGAAATGTCTGCGATAATAGTGTCTAAAAAGCTGAAGAACAGAAAAGCTGCAGGTAAAGACAGAACAATTAACAACATTATAAAACACAATAAAATACCCAAAGATTGGAGAACTAGCGAACTAATTCTACTATTCAAAAAAGGAGATAACGCAAACAGAAAACTACAGAGGTATAAACGTGTTAAATACTACTCTAAAACTTACAACTAAAATTTTACAAGAACTAATGAATTGGAGGATAAGTTTAGCAGATGAACAACAGAGTTTTCATAGTGGAAGAACGTGTACTGATGTAATATTCATCATAAAGCAAATTACTGAGAAGTCGCTAAAGTATAATGTATTCCTGTAATGAAGCATTTTTGTGCCTGATTCACTTGAAGAAAGCATTTGACAGAGCAAGACTAAAAGATGTAACCCATCTTCTGTATAATAGAGAAGTTCCCCTAGATATCATAAAAACTAATGAAAACATCTATCAAAACAACATAGAACAGATGGACAGCTTACAGAACCTACAGATATAAGCATTGGAATAAGACAAGGTGACTCATTGAGCTTTATGCCCTTCAGTGTAATTATGGATGAAATTATCAAAAAGTGTCAACAAAGGCATAGGATAGAATGGGGGGAAACAAAAAATTAAAAATACTCTGTTCGCGGACTACGCAATATTAATAGCCCTTAAGATGGTCTGCAAAGATTAGACCACAGATTTAACATAAGAGCAAAATAATTTAATATGACAATCTCAACTCGGAAAACTGAAACAGTACTAATCAGCAAAGAACCTGTTACAATATACAACGTTAAAAGTAGATATTGCTCTATAGTTATACATACTCTATTTAATGACAGTTTAGAAGTAGTAATGATATGTTAAGAAAATAAGAAAATATAATGGCAGTCATATTCAAGTAAAATGTTTTCCTATTGTCCTGTAATTGAGTGAATTATAATCGTTGTTGGTCATTTAGTCAGTTCACCTAACTCAATTTATAACAGGTTATGGGCCCAGCTCACGTGGGAACTGTGAACAGGTGAAAAAATATGGCGACCAGCAATAACGATTATAAAATTCAAGTCGACAAACTTGAGGGTCCTGAAGACTGGGCAAAATGGAAATTGCACGTTTCGATGTTATTACGAGCGTATGCACTTAAGACATTGTGAACGGTATGCGTAAGTATCCCGAGGTTACTGAAAATTCAACTTCATTGGAAGTAGACAAGGATCAACAATGGTTAAAAGACGATGCAAAAGCGGCAAGTTTGTTAGCAGGTACGCTAGGTATGATCAAATGTAAATTAGAAATTTATGTCATCTATATTGAACAACTAATGGAATTAAAATACCTTGGAATTGCACTGTCCAACTATGGAGACCTTCACAAAGAAGTGAGAGATTAAGTATAAAAAGCAAATAGACTGGCAGGATCCCTTAATAACAGTATATGGCGAAACCGACATATTAACACTGAGATGAAGTCAAGAATTTATAAAACCAGTGTAAGACCAATAGTGACATATGCATCAGAAACAAGACCCGATACAGCCACAACACAAAGACTACTGGAGACGGCAGAGATGATAATAACGAAAAGAATTACAAGAAATAAAACTAGAGATCAAAAGAAGAGTGAGAACAGAAGAAAATGTGACAAACAGTGTCTAAACAAATGGACACTAAATAAAAAAACAATAACCACATAAGCAGACGGATGACCGCGCAAAAGATGGAATGTGAACTTTCCATAGAGGTATCAATCCACCAATGAACAAGCAGAGTTGCTTATAACGAGCAAGAAGAAGAAGAATATAATACTGTATACCCAGATAATAGTAAGTTTAAAAAGATAATTTTGTGTAATATTGACAAGTTTTCCGAAAGGAAGATAGCTCATTTTATATTATATTGAATTACATAAAAACATACTTTATCGATTTTTTGACTTCAACCAGTAACTCTAATGGTAAATAATTGAAATATATTTATAAACTTGATATTTATAAATCAGATTGACTATTTTGGTCGATCAATTTGAAAGTATTGCCATACAGTATAAAGAAACGCGTTTGCCCAGTGGCTCAGTTCGACGGTTGTTCAATTACAAAGATGAAGATACTTTTTTAAAATTTGTTGGAATATATTGTTGTAAAATTATCATTGAAACCACACAAACTAAAAACTCAACTAGTTTTAAACAAATGCAGGATGCTCTGAACTTCAACGCTTAAGCAGACGATCTGTTATATCTGTCAAGAATTCTTTTGCAATTTCCAGCAATATTTTTTCCGTAAATATTCCATATAAAAAAATACTATCACAAATAAACGTCTTGGGAAAATACTGACTTAGGGGGGGGGGGGAGTATGGTGTGAAAATTTTGAAATACATAACTTCGAGAATACTTTTTGAAAATTTCAAATTTATCGGTGCAAAATTACCGGAAATACAGCGTGTTGAATATCCTTACCTTCGACTCACTTTTCAGCAGCTTCGCGCAATCGAGCTTGAGCTTAGTGAGAAACGTTCAATAGCTGTTCCCTTTTTCTTTTGTAAATTACTCCGCGATTCAAAAATATACGCCGGTTGCATCACTTTCTGATTTGACAGACAAAATAGAAATTAGAAATAAAAGTTTTCAAAACTTTAAACGCGTTTTTCACAAAACTGCTTTTGTCAAAGGGGACATTGTAACTCAAAAACTGCATGACCGGTCCACCTGAAATTTGCTAGATTTACTTTGGACATTTCCTGAGGTAACGCTGTCGATCGTTATTTTGAATTTTGAATGATACCAAAAACTCAAAAACCAAAAAAACAGCGTTACCCCGAGAGACTCATAAACTAATAAAATATCTTTGAATTTTTTGTTTCACGTGATCCAATGACGAGTTCTGAGGTCCACCGAAAAAACAGTTTTTTTTTGTGGTGTCTGTAAAAATTTGCCACCGTTGGCTTATTTTTCAATATATTTTCTTGAATTTTTTTGTTGATTCTTGGAATTGTACTGAATAAGTTTATTTAATTTAAAAGTAAAATAATTGTACCATAATTTAAAAAAAAATCACAAAAATATGCTTGAAATATTAATTTCAAACCATACCCCCCCCCCTAAAATTTAAAAGCAGTAAGTTTTCTTATTATTTATTAAATCTATTTATAACAAAGACACGAGATTACGGTCATATTAAAAAAATCAATCACTTTTATATATTATATGCCCCTGAAGACGCCAAGGGAATAATCAATCAAAATTGTGATATAAAACATAAATATTCCCTCATAACTTAAATATGTGACACACAACGAATAAAATCAGTCAATATAATAAAAACTTAGGCTTTAAAAAAATAATATTTATAAAAATATTTTTTTAAATACAGTCGACTTCTATTTTTGGAACTTTATAGTAGCATATCGAAATATTATTACAAGATACACAAATACGTAATGTAACAAACAATTTATCACAAACCATTAAAAAGTACCAGATCTTTGCTATTTCGTTGTAATGTATTTTTCTTTTTAGAGTTTTCTACTGACTTTAGATTTTTTTAGATTTACTGAGTAATGTTCATTATTGACTCAGGTGTTGATAACGTCTTGCTCGTCTTTCTTGTGCCGTCGGCTTAGAATTTTTTTATATTTTCTAGCTATGAGTGGCGATCAAAAATGCTCAACTTAACGTTATCCTCTTGATAGTGGATACCCGTTTTTTTACTTGAGAGCTCTTCTTGTATAATGTTGTTGAGCCCATACATCTATTTTTCTCAAATTTTTCAATCTATTCAAACCTGTGCAGTTTCAAAAATATTTCCAGTTTAAAAAACAAAAAGTCCACAGGGTCTAGGTCTGGTCAAGAAGCAGGCTGGGAGATGAAAGTCGTGTCATTTTTGGTGCAGAAATCGCAACGCAGAAGAAGCTGGTGTGTTCAAGCACCTCACTACAGTTCCCTTTTCACATTCTCATGCAAATGTCTCAGCGTTTGACGATAACTGTTTCACCTCTTGGAACGGATTCGAAGGGCAATACACCTTTCCAGTAAATAAATACAGTAATCAAGGGTTTTGACCTTGTATTTTACCTACTGTGTTTCTTTTGTGATCTAAGATCCTTAACTTCAATTTAGACGATTAGACCTGTGTTTCCATATCGTTTCATGTTTGATTTGGGACACATTTTTTTGGCATGAATCAAATGAAATTTTGCATTCATTGATTTTACCGCACGATCTGTCAACATGATTTTTATCTGTCGAATCCGAAAGTATTTAGCGTGGATTGTCTACAGAACACTGCAAACACTCTTTACAACGTGACTCGCTTAAATATTTATTTCCAAGCGCCTTCTGCAATATTCAAAAAGATATGTACACATTTTATCATATTTAATGTGCTCTTCGTCTAAATTCATCTTGAAAAATCGACACAAACACACCAACTTGTTCTACAAAAAATAACGCTGCAAAAACAAATCTACTAAACAGTGTTGCCAATCGCACTGCAATTCTTTACGGCGTTGCCAAGCAATACAAAAAGTCCTGCAATTTGAAATATTCCTCGTATTAAAACCTAACACTAAACTTTTTTATCTTGAATAATATTTAATTATTAATCTAATACTTAAATATAGGTGTACTAGTAATTGGAAATTTATGTAAAATTCTTGACAGAAATAACAAATTTTTTTATACATAACCTTACAAACCTTCAAAAAGATGAAAATCTTTGTGTTCAAATCAGCAATTTCTTCAAGTATTTATTGTGTGTTTTTTAAATTCCTATATCAGTTTAGAAACTATCTATCTAGCAGCTACACTTGCTTTCAACAGAAAGAAAAAATCTAAATAATTAGATTTGAATCCAATGATATATTTATCTTTTTGAAGAGTCTGATTTCTCTTATGTAGACTTATGGGGTATTACTTATTATTTGTTATATATTACAAGCAGGTTCTATGGATTTAACAATTTTAGAAGTTTAAATGCAGATGTTGAGGTCAACTTTATTATTAGGTACCAATCCAGGAAATGTAAAATTGGAGAGATGATTTAGATAATTTTCAGGTTAAAGGTTTCTGGCAAATGTTTTTTAATTTTATTGTTAACTGCACAACAAATTTTGTCGACCATTATTAGAAGTATCCTTTGAAATTGAGAATTACTTAAATTACAATCTTTTACTGAAATAATATCTTAATTAGGGAAAATAAAAACTGTATTGAACTTTCAAGGTTCAGATGAATAGAGAAAACAGAGCCGCAAGCTGCCTGAATGAAACAATATAGAGAAATAAAAATATCGAGAAAGAAATTAAAGACAGAATTTACAAAACAGTCATCAGACCAATAAAAATATACGCGACAGAGAAGCACAACCTGTTACAACGGCGACAAAAAAATGTTAGAAACAGCAGAGATGAAAACTCTTAGAAAAATCGATGGTAAGACACCCTGGAACAAAGGTAGAAGTACATACAGGGTGAGTCATGAGGAACTGTACATATTCCTACCTGGTATGGAGGCCCCTATGGGGAATAACAAATGGCCATTAAAAAGTGTCTGCTCCCATTGTTTAATAATATACAGGGCGAGTTGTTAATTTTTACAGAAATTTGTATTCGTCATAATTTTTGAACGGTAAGATTGATGTGTCTCTTATTTTGGTCAATTGTTACACTATTACCACCCAATCAACTGATTTATTCAAACTAGAAAAAAAATCAGGTCCGGCTTTAAAAAATTAGTTCGTTTTAGTCTTAGAAAAACTTTCACCCTGTATATGGTTTTTGAACACTCTAATAATAATTTTGCAAATTAGACAAATAGGCAATTAAAAGGTAAAGTGAACCATAGATTTAAAAAAATTAACTTTTATTACAAAAATTATTTTTTGAACAAATATTTAACTGATTTTTTCAAACTAGAAAAAAATCAGGTACGAATTTAAAAAATTAGTTCGTTTTGGTCTTAGAAAAAATTTCACCCTGTATATGGTTTTTGAAAACTCTAATAAGAATTTTACAAATTACACAAATAGGCAATTAAAAAGGCATATTTATTTTCTCCACACGATTACTTATTTTTTTATAACAAAATTAAATTTGACTATGAATTAAAAGTTTGGTGAAGTGAACCATAGATTAAAAAAAATATTTTTTTTTGCAAAATCTATTTTTTTAACAAATATTTAATTTATACATATTTATTAATACTTCCACAGCTTGTGCTATACGTTGTAAATAATAAAACCCTTTTAGCTAATTTCCAGAATTTCAAAAGGAAGAGGTTGTCTTGAATCATACTAAAACATCGCCCTGTATAGTATTTGTTTAGTGATTCATAGGTAGTGTCGTTTTTTTGAATTCATAGAGTTTTATTTCAAAAGGCAAAATACAGTAAATTTATTTTTTTAAATTAACGAAAAGAAAATACATATTATGTAGAACATTGAACATAAACGGATTTATTTCCATGTTTAAGTAAATTTAACAATATGTATGTGTGTACAACAATTGTATACATAGATACATAAAAGAACTTAAGAAACAAATAAAACAATAAAACCATTTTTTTGAGATTTATAGCAGATTTTCGAAATTAAATCCATCTTTGTCGGACCATCAACTGTCTAACAGACCTCCTGCGAGTTAAGGGATAATTTCTAATAATGTTACAAGAATCAATAATTTTATCAATTACTTAGTTCTTAGAATAATTGAAATAAAAATAAACAATATTTTAAATGCAAGACTTTTCAAGCCAAAGTGTTCTTTTTCCTTTCTTCTATATTCGTCGTCTCTTGTGCTTATATATTGTAAAAGCCGGAGATACAGGATGCAGCCAGAAAACAGTTTGTATCAAAGTAGTAAACTTTGTATCTAGGGCTTTTCGTCTTCCTCGCCTTACGAGAGATGTCGCTGTTTTGCGTCTTAAAAGGTGGAAACATTGCATCGCGATGTTTTCCCTTAAATAGGCAGGATTGTTGATATTTGTTTCAGAGTTGTGACTGAATAGCTTCACCGAGGATGCATAGATGCTGAAATAGCTATATGGAGATGGTGGTCCAACTCTGAATCAAATAAAAACAAAAACTGCCTTTATCATCTACTTAACTCTTGTCGCGTATTGATATTTTCACGATAAACCATTTCTTTTAATCGACCCCATAGGGAGTAGTCGACAGGGTTAAAATCAGGTGATCTAGTTGGCCATGCATGAGGTCCTCCGCGTCCTATCCATCTGTTTCCATAAGTTACATGTAGATGTTGACGAACAGCAACTGAGAAATGTGGTGATGCCCCATCGTGCATAAAGTACATACCTAAAGTAGATTCGGCAAACTATTTTGTAAAATATGATACCTAATGCAAAAAAGTACAAACAGTGTAAGAAACACAAATAAATAATAACGAAAATGTCAAATTATCATTTTTATACACATACATAGTATTAATACATGGTGAGAAGGTAGTGATGCAAAAAACGACGGGAAAAATATCTCTTTTTGTTTTTGTTTAATTTAGGTTTATTTATTTAGCTCCTTTTTGAAAAACAAATATTATACAGGATGATGTTTTAGTATTATTCAGAACAACCTGTTCCTTTTAAAATTCTGGAAATTGGCTAAAATGATTGTATTATTTAAAACGTGTAGCACGAGCAGTGGAAGTATTATAAATACAACTTATAAATTAAATATTTGTTCAAAAAAAATTAATTTTTGTAATAAAAGTTAATTTTTTTAAATCTATGGTCCACTTCACCAAACTTTTAATTCATAGTCAAATTTGATTTTTTTATAAAAAATTAAGTAATCGTGTGGGGAAAAAATAAATATGCCATTTTAATTACCTATTTGTCTAATTTGTAAAATTCTTATTAAAGTTTTCAAAAACCATATACAGGATGAAATTTTTTTCTAGTTTGAATAAATCAGTTGATGGGCGGTAATAAAAATTAATTTTTGTAAAAAGTTAATTTTTTTAAATCTATGGTTCTTTTCACCAAACTTTTAATTCATAGTAAAATTTGATTTTTTTATAAAAAATTAAGTAATTGTGTGGGGAACAATAAATATGCCATTTTAATTGCCTATTTGTCTAATTTGCAAAACAATCGTATACAGGGTGAAATATTTTTTTCTAAGACCAAAACGAACTAATTTTTTAAAGCCGGACCTGATTTTTGAAGTTATTCTTCTTTTGGCGCGGTTGAGAGTAAAATTTCATAAATCTGCGCGCATGCGCACACAGACAGTATGGCGTTTAGTTGCTAATCTTTCAAGATAGGTATGTATGTATATTATGTATCAGCGCAAATAAGTCATTAAAAGAATATAATTAATGTTTTTAGTAAACTTATTATTTATTATAATTTTTGGCTTTGTCTTTCTCTTTAGTAAGATGATAAAATATTATGTAGGTATAACATTTTTATATGTCTATTTGTCACCGTGTTGTGTAATTATATCCGAAACTTACGTGTCAATTCCAGTGGCTCGTTGGCGTAGTTGGTAGAGCGGTGGGTCAGAGAATGGAAGCACACGGAAGGTCGCGGGTTCCAATCCTGGACGATTCATATTTTTTTTAATTTTTGGTTGTTTTAAAAAAAATTTTTTGAAAGTGGTAGATAAGAAAGTTAGTTTAATATTTAAATGAAATACAAATAACCTGTTAAGTATATTTACTTCGTTGAAATTATATAATAGAAGAATAACTTCTTACGTGCGTACAAAGTACACACACATTCTTTTTTTTCTAGTTTGAATAAATCAACTGATTGGGTGGTAATAGTGTAACTATTGACCAAAATAACACATCGATCTTACTGTTCAGCAATTATGACGAATACAAATTTCTGTAAAAATTAACAACTCGCCCTGTATATTATTAAACAATGGGAACAGACACTTTTTAATGGTCATTTGTTATTCCCCATAGAGGCCTGCATACGAGGTAGGAGTATGTACAGTTCCTCATGACTCACCCTGTATATACGACGGAGATGTAAGGTGGAGAACATTAAGAACAGGGTAAGAAATATAAGAGTAGAATGGAACGACCGACATAAACCGAATGACAACAAATATAGTAGTAAAGAAAATTTCCCAATAGGAAGATGATCAGTGGGAATACCACGAAAGCGATGGAACGACAACTTACTGGAGGCACATTGAAAAACAGACAGAGTCATGTTGTATAAGTGAACACTAGTAAAACGATAAACTCAAGTTGGGTCCAATTTTATATTCACTAAGAAATTGCTCAATATTTATAGGTACCTACTGAGGCAAATTGTCAAAAAGCAGGTCTTTTATACATGTATTGCGTTGTTTTTTTTGTGAAAAACCTCTTTATGTTTCTCGTACAACCGATTGAAACCAAAGACTTGCTATCAAATGATTGCTAGCAAAAAAAGTAGTACAGTAGGCGGTACTGCAGATTAGCTCGAAGCTTCATACTGTTTTCTATCTTCGTTGGGAATAAGCCACAATTTTAGTTTGAAATTGAGTTTATTTACCGTCTCGAAACGTCAAAGTCTACGATTATGAACAATTTGGCATATAGTCTGGGCTGATTATCGGAGAATAGGCCATTTTTGGGAAAAGTTATTTACCAGCAATTTTATTGCTGGAATCGAATTATAAGATCCTATATATTAATAATATAGGTATGCAAAGTCCTCAGATAGTGTGCTACTTTTTTTATAAACAAAATGGCGCACGAAAATCGTGTTTTTTTCAACTATTGCTCTATAACTCCGAAGATTTTAACTTTACAACAAAAACACCCAAATAAAAATTCACCGTGATTAAATTCTGCATAGAGACACGTTTTTCCCGATCTGCTCCGACGAAAATTTTCCTCGGAAAATGCGGGTTTTCCCAACAAAATCTTTAATTTTCAAATAAAGTTTTAGATAAGTAATTATCTACCAATAATTAAATAATTTGGTGACTTAAAAGCCTTTTTGGTTTAGATTATAGTTCCAGAAGCTGATGAAAACTAAACGAATATTTTAGCAACAATTCAATTGTTAATCAATAATTTACGGTCGCAATAATAACCAAAATAATTATGATACACTGATCAAGCTTTGAAATCTTATAAAGATGAGGTGCCTATTTAACATTTGGTCGACAAAAAATGAATTTTTTATTTTTTTGCATAATCTTTAAATGTTTAAAAAAATAGTTATAAACAAATTAACGTTTCTCAGAAAGTTTTTATTATATTATAATTTTAAAAAATAGCTAAAATGCGTATTTCAAATATCTTGAAAATGAATGCTTTAAAACTTTTTTGCAACCATTTGTAAAAAAGGTATGAAACAGCAAAATAAACGTACGATTACTACTGTGTTTATAATTTTTTTTAATTCTTTCAAAGCGTAGAAGTGAGTTTAAAGTACAAGCTAATTATTTACAAAAAAATATCGATTATCAGTTTAATGGTTATATTTTAATTAAAGATTATAAATATATTTTTTTTGTAATTTACACGCACGAAAGTAGAGTAACACAGTACTGTAGCTAAAATTTTCGCTCGGAGCGACGACCGGCCGCGTGATGTACACTTTTAATAAATAATGCATGCTGCGTGTCAGTCGCTTCGAGTGAACATTTTAGCTCCGACTCTGTATAAGGCCTACGTTTGCGCTAAAAATTACAAAAAAAAAGTATTTTTAATCTTTGATTAAAATATAACCATTGCACTAACTTTTGACATTCTTTGTGAGTAATTAGGTTGTACTATAGACTCACTTTTAAGCTTTGAAACAATTAGAACAAATGTTAAACAACGGAGAATTCGTATATTTACTTTGCTGTTTCATAACTTTTTTGCAAATGGTTGGAAAAATTTTTAAAGCATTCATTTTCAAGACCTATTAAATACGCATTTTAAGTATTTTTTAAAATTAGAATATAATAAACAATTTCTGAGAAATGTTAATTTGTTTATAACAATTTTTTTTAAACATTTAAAGATTATGCAAAAAATGAAAAATTTATATTTTGTCGACAAAATATTCAATAGGCATCACACCTTTATAATCTTTCTAAGTTTGATCAATGTCTCATGATTATTTTGGTTGTTATTGCGACTGTAAATTGTTAATTAACAATTGAATTGTTGCTAAAATATTCGTTTCATTTTCACCGGCTTCTGAATTTATAATCTATAACAAGAAAGCTTTTATTTCACCAAGCTATATAATTATTGATAAGTAATTACTGGCCCAAAAAATTTATTTGAAAATTCGAGATTTTGTTGGGAAACCCCACATTTTTCGAGGAAAATTTTCGTCGGAGCAAATCGGGAAAAACATGCCTCTATGCAGAATTAAATTGGGGTGAATTTTTATTTGAGTGTTTTTGGCGCAAAGTTAAAATCTTCGGAGTTAGAGCAATAATTGAAAAAATACGATTTGTCGGCGCCATTTTGTTTATAAAAAAAGTAGCACACTATCTGCGGACTTTGTATACCTATATTATTAATGTATAGGATCTTATAATTCGATTCCAGCAATAAAATTGCTGGTAAATAACCTCTCTTTGTACTTTACTAATTAGACCAGCGTATTATAACTATTTTTTTTTCAAAATTTAAAGAATATGCAAAAAAAAGAAGAATTTATATTTTGTCGATAAAATATTAAATAAGCATCTCATCTTTATAAGTTTGATCAATGTATCATGATTATTTTGGTTATAAGTATATTATAAGTTTGATCAATGTATCATGATTATTTTGGTTATTATTGCGATCGTAATTTGTTAATTAACAATTGAATTGTTGCTAAAATATTCGTTTAATTTTCACCGGCTTCTGGAATTACAATCTATACCAAGAAAGCTTTGTTGTCACTAAGTTATTTAATTATTGATTAATAATTACTTACCTAAAACTTTATTTGAAAATTAGAGTTTTTGTTAGGAAAACCCGCATTTTCCGAGGAAAATTTTCGTCGGAGCAAATCGTGAAAAACATAGCTCTATGTAGAATTTAATTGCGGTGAATTTTTATTAAGGTGTTTTTGTTGTAAAGTTAAAATCTTCGGAGTTATAGAGCAATAAATGAAAAAAATACGATTTGTCGGCGCCATTTTGTTTATATAAAAAAAGTAGCACACTCTTTGCGGACTTTGCATACCTAAATTATTAATATATAGGATCTTATAATTCGATTCCAGCAATAAAATTGCTGGTAATTAAGTTTTCCATGAATTTTGCTAATTAGCCCAGAGTAATATAAATAATAAGTAAATCCCACATCCCAGCAGTAAATTTAAAAACCATTTGAAAATACAATTGTGCAATTGGTGTACTGTTTACTGTAGATGTTTAGGTATATGTCAGATTGTCTTAAGGTATAATTCTGAACATGACCAAGATTTATTTAAAAATAGGTAGATTGTGGTTGTTTTCTACCTTATCAACATTTGTACCGCTTGAAACTTACAGATCAAAATTGTACCTTACAGAATTGTTGTATATGTATGTAAATTGGTATTTTGAGTCATCCTGCAACTTTTATGTATTGTTTTAGGGCCAACAACCCCTAGTATATGTTGAGATAAGGGTAACTGCCCTTTTTAAAATTTTATTCTAATTGTAAAGAAAAATTGGAGCGTTTTTGCACTTTGTTGTAGGGGAAAAATTCATAATGTTTATCGGACGTATTACCACAGTTTTTGAGTATTTGAGACGGAATATTAGCAATTTTATGACGAAGTGTCTTTGTAAAAATATTTTAAATGTAACATTTAATAAAACAATACGCAGAAACAATTGATAGATCCGAAAATCTAAAACTTCTATCGGTGGAACCAAAATCAAATTATTTCACGTATGTAATTTGCTTAGTAAAAGAGAGCAGACCGCAGGCCTCTCTGAAGATTCGAAAAGGGTGAAACTCACGTAAGAGGATGGTGGTTGCCTCTGAAACAGAATGAAATATTAACTGTCTTTCATTTTTAGTAACATTTAATGTCTAGTAGGCTAGACATGGCCATGACAAAATGACCAGGTACTGACCACGGAGAGGTGAATGACCAATTTTAGACATACTGTATGTTTTTGACGGTGCTGAAAACGAAAATGAGATTTATTTTGAATTTCATTTGGGGGAACATTGTCAAAATTCCCAATTTTACCCTAAAAATAAAATCATGTTTTTTGCGTTTACCTCGCTACAACTCTGTTCCATTTTAATATTTTTTTCTGAAATTTTTAGAGTAAATAGCTCTAACATTTCTGAAGACAACGGTACCGGTTTCAAGCTTTAATTCTTATTCTGATAAAGGTTATGAATTTTTCAAAGGAAAAGGTGCGGATTTGTGCATTGCAAAGTTTAATTGCAAAAGTTGAGTGACGAAATTTAAAATTTAGCCTTTTAATCACGTTTATCTTAAAATAGAGAGTACAAAGAAGTTTTCTGGAAAATTTTGAGATCAAAATGTTTTATAGAAAATAAAAATAGTGCAACTTTTATTATCGACATTAGAAATCATTTATCAGGATAAGAATAAAAGCTTGAAACAGGTACCGTTGTCTTCAGAAATGTTAGAGCTATATACTGTAAAAATTTCAGAAAAAAATATTAAAATGGAACAGAGTTGTAGCGAGATAAACGCAAAAAACGTGATTTTATTTTTTTTTATTTTTGGGGTAAAATTGCGATTTTGACAGTATTCTCCCACATGAAATTCAAAATAAACCCCATTTTCGTTGTCAGCACCATCAAAAACATACAGTATGACTAAAATTGGCCATTCACCCCTCCGTGGTCAGTATCTCGAGAAATAAGCGTTTTTTTGGGGGTGTTCATTTGGGGGAGGTTGAATACATTTTTCGTCATTTTGCCTATGTTCTAATATTAGTGTGCTATCTTTTCTCGGGTGAAGAACTTAATACACATGGTGCTGGAGTTAAATAGTGTAGAGCAGTGATTCCCGACCGGGGGGCGATTTGAGATTTTCAGGGGGGCGATATGGGGGGCAATAAGGTGGGCGATTAGGATCTGGGAAAAGAGAAATGGGTAATAGAGAAGAAAAAACAATACTTTCGATCGGATATCCATAGGATAATAAAAAGTAATTAAATGTACACCAATGCAGGTAATAATAACACAAACATCTCGTCTAGTAACAGAGGGCTATGAATCATGATACAATTTAATTATATAGGTAAGTAATACATTATAATTAATTCTGCATTTTCCTTTTATCGAGCTTTCGTATTGGGCGAACATCCGCACAAAAGAGAAAGGGATAGAGTGGGATAAGAATGATGAGAGTAGGTACCGACCCTGCCGATCTGACTCCAACAAAAAGTGTACGGCCAAAATTGTGGTCGTTTTGTCATCTATCTATCTTTTGCCCTTCATTTGTCCAAAGTTGAACGTAGGCCTCCCCCTTATTTTTCCAATCTTCTTCGTTCAGTGCTAATCCTGTCCATCTGGTCCCAGCGTATCTTTTTGGATCATCCGACCATCTCATCTGTGGTCTGCCCTTTCCTCTTTTACGGTCCCAAGGTCTCTAGTGGATTGTCGCTTCATTCCATCTTCCGTCTTTTTGTCTGTTGTTTTATCATGTTTTTAACTAGAGAGTAGCTGCATGTTTGTTTAGATCTTTCACTTTGGTTTTATTTCTGATCCATGTATTTTTATTTTTGTCACTTATCTTGATACCCAGAATCTTTCTTTCCATTGCCGTTTGAGTATTGGCCATTCTTTCCATATTTTCTTTCGTGAAGGTCCATGTCTATGCTTCATATGTAAATATTGGTCTTGTCATAGATGAGGTAAATAAAATTAAAGCAAAACCAAAGAATGATGGAATATTTCGTACACTCTGACACTGTGTAAAGAAAATGATGAGATATTTAATACATTGCTACTACAGTACTACATACGGAAGTCCGCTGGCTTTCGAAAGGGAATTGCTCACGGCGGTTCTGCAGTCTCATGGATACTATTATCGAATTTCTGATAACTACTGACCCCACACTGAGTACAGCACTACAAAAGAAGCGAAATGACATCGCTTAACTATCAGATATTTCTGAAAAATTAAATGGAACGAATCTGGAATTACAAAGGAAGAACATAAATATGACCAAAGCGAAGGGAGTAGTCGGAGCATTCATTGACAAACTATCTATTTTTAAAGAAAATATACAGAGAGGAGGTCTGACCAAATTCCCCAGAAATCATCGTGTGGTTATTCTGAGGATCTTCAAACATATTGCCTCCACCTTGGAGGGGATGTGAGGTACATAGCTATTAACCAACATTGAGCCAGACATAAAGAAATTATGTGAGTATCACCAGGCCCAAGGGAGAAATTAACAATTATTACTAACCATGTTCACCAACACGTGGACAAAATGCAAGAGGCACAAGATCGAAATAGAGGGAAAATTATGAGAGAGATCTATGTCCAGCAGTGGACAAGCGAAGATTGAATGATGACTTACCATGTATCATTTTACGAAATGTAAAAATAAATCAATATTGTACTGAATAATTTTTTGTTTCAATTTAATTGGGGAGGGGGGCGATTATAGTATTCACAACCGGTGAAACCTGTCTAAGGGGGCGATCATGGGAAAAAGGTTGGGAACCACTGGTGTAGAGTGTAGAGGATCAACCTCTATGATTCGGTTTTCGGAAAGTGGTTTTTCTATTGAATTTCCATGTTTGGTTTTTAACAATCAAGTTAAAACCAATTTGGTTTTAGGAATCAAGGAATTCCCAAGGAATCTTTCTTGTTGGAGCTTTTACCACGCTGAGCAGATGAGTTGTGAATTATTTAAAATTCTCTCATCTTAATTTCCTCGGCATCCTGTATGATTTATAAATTTTGAAAATCTCAGAAGGTGTAACCAAAGAAAGTATTCCACCTGTTGTCAATCTGGTGGTATGGAGACGATATTTATTGTCGTTTTCTGTGCTACTTCGATTGATAACTTACTTTGTTATTCGGTAGATGGCCCTAGTTCATCCGTGGCATTTCTTTCTTTGCAATTCGGAAAGGCCCAAAGTGTGGTACGTGGAAGAATCTGAGAGAAGAGGATATGGGACTACTGATGAGGGGTAAACAACCCCCGAAACCGGTATAGACTCTTCCTGCAATCTCATATTTGACCATAGTATTATGCAGCTGCTGCATTTTCGTGTTGCAAAGAAATTGAGAATGTTTATACATTTTTAATTATTTTTCAAATCAAAATGTCAATTTTAAAAATAAAAAGGATTTCCGATGCCGGGAATCGAACCCGAGCCTCCTGAGTGAAGGCCAGGTACCTAGAGCCACTAGACCATATTGGATGTGATGCATGGAGATAAATATTTGACATACAAGTTCTAGGATTTTTTTCCATCTACTTTCATATTATTTTTTCTTGCTTAAAAGTCCCGGAGTCGCGCCAGCTGACACACATTTTCGTTATCAAACAAGTATTAACCACCAAAATAAATTCATAGAATCCGTGCTAAAATCACCATAAAAATTTGACACTACCTCCCAGAGTAATATAATGACCTAATTATCTATTTAATGTAAAATTTTGGAATCGCAATAAGCTATTATATCTTCGGTGGTTCACCAACTCTATAAAATAATATTTTTTACAGCAGGAAAATATTTTTGCAAAGACAATAATTAGAAGCTCAATTTTTTCGAATGTTTGATTTGCGAAAACTGTGAAGTATGTCTCCGTAATGCCACCGTTACACGGTCAATATTATTGATGCAATATTTTTTCAATGATAGAATTGTCTCAATATATTCCTTACACGTTCAATATATTGATCAATATCGATATTGCTTCAATAATATTGACCGTGTAAAGGTGGCTTGAGTGCAAACGCTATTCTTTCTGTCCAATTTTTCTCTAAATACGTTTTTGAAAAACTGAACATTCCTGCAGTGGCTTTAAGCGACTGCCTCTTATAAAATAAGATCAAATTTATCGTGTGTTTTATTTTTGTTAATATATTGAAAGTTTTTAATAAAATCATTTATTTACTTTTATATTACCTTTTATTTCTTATTTACATTAATCCAATAAGTGAATGAGTTCGAGAAGAATAAGAAGATTAGTGATAGGAAAGACTTCATTATCTTTGGTTCTACAGCCCTATATTAGAGCATCAACCTTCTCAAGTGTATTAAACCCTCCGACTGGTATGGGGCCCCTTCGCTTATTATTCATTTAAGCAGCACGTAAAAGTCGGGTAGCTTCAAACTGTTTTGAATCTTCTCCACTAGTTTACCTAGAGATGTTTCAAATGCATTTTACATTCATTACACCTATAATTACAGTTCTGCCTCAGTTTTGTGTAACAGGTAGAGGTGAACGCAGACCAATTATTATCTCATTTAAATTTATTTTAAATTTTGATACTGAAGCTTTACAGCTTCGAGTTTCACTATATATTGGAATTATTACAAAAAATATTCTGAGTGTGCTTTAGAAACGAAAATAGAAAGGGTTCCTGAGGGACCCCACAATTTGTTGCGATTTTTGTGCTATTGTATCCCAACGTTTCATCACTTATTTGTATATTTTGCTTCTGGAAATGGCAGGCAATAACAACTGGATAAAGAAACCATTTGATTTGTCAGTAATGACCGAAGATGAAATCCAAGAACTTATAGAATCCAAGAATCGTCAGAAGATGATTATAGCAGTGATGATCCAGACATCGAGCCAGGTGAAATAGCTCCAGAAGACATGACTACAAAGTGTAACACCAAGCAGGTGAAACAACCAGCTACTTTATTCAAAACGTGAACATGTCACTGAATATCAGTGACATAGAAGGACCTGGTGCATCAACAATGACAAGGGCGGTCGAAGCTGATGAATGTGTCGAATCTTTGGAAAAGTGGGAGGCATATGGGAGGAGTCGATCTGATGGATGGATTGATTGGTCGCTACCACATTAGAGCGAAGACCCGAAGTGCAATGGTTCGAATTTTCTACCACTTAATCGATGTGACTGCAACAACCACTTATATTTTGTACAGTCGCATACATGCTGAAAAATGCAATGATTCGAGCAATACCTCAGCAGAACGTGAACAGTTGTTGCAGCTACCAGAATTGAGAGAAGAAATTGCTGCTGCTCTTGTTATATTTAGTGAAAAACGTCTACTTGGCCTTCAACATCAAGATAACAATAGAGCTCACCACAACCAACTATTTCTGGGCTCTGGTATTGGAAAAAAAGCAAAGTGAGACTAAAAGCAGCCATATCTATAAACTGAGCTGGGCTAAGCTGGAGCTTAAGATTTCTTGGTGCAATAAGGAATTAATGTATTTTACCCCATTTGGCCAATTCTCTGTCCCTCATCTTTTCTGCTCTACACAAATCTTTTTCTTCCAGCTTCACATTGATCCTTTTTTGGGAAAAAAATCCAATATTGAAATCATTGTCAAATATTATGTGAGAATATGTGTAGTAATTTGCAACAGGCTTATTTTCTGCAGACCTTTGTGAAGAATAGTTTCTATTGGGATAAACCGTAATCGTACCCCCTCCTAACTGCCAAAGTGTCATGGCCGCCGTCGGGACCTATTGTGCTGACATTTACAATGTTTACATATAGAAAAGTTTGTTTTTTTCTGCTTATAATGCCGTTTTCTAAAGATATTAGTGAACAAAATCGATTTGCTAACAATATTTAATATATTTTAAATGTGCTAAAATTGGATTCAACAGCAAAAGTCGCATAAATAACATAAATAACGAATTTGTTCACCTATTACAAATGGGGTTATGTGGTTGTAACTGTTTATTTTGGGAATAAAATGAAAATGATCAATTAAACGACTGGAAAACTGTAAGTATTACAATTAAAACATGTTTATCCTATCACAAGAGTTCACTTCATTTTAAGAAAGCTAATTATTATTATACAATAGACATTTATAAACTGCCATGTACTTTTAAGGTTACTTTTGATCTGTTTTCAAAGCTTATGATTAAATGTTACCTCTTTATTAATTAGATTTGCCAACAAAAGATGCATGATTAAGGCCAAATGCAATTCCTTTGCTAAAGTCATAAAAAAAGTACCAATACAGTTAAAAAAATTATTTTAAAAAGGTCTCTCAAAAGACATGAAAATATACAACAACTCAAAAAACTAGAGAATGTAAAGAAAGCCAGGTTATTGGAAATGGAATTCCTGTTTAATTGAAAGCCAGTAAACTATCCAAGACTTTTCAGAATCAAATGTGTCAACTTGTAAAAACGATTCTTCTGAAATTTTTAGTAAAAACCAGATTATCCTCAAGAAAAATTCTGTTGAAGTGAGACTCAAAGTCATATTTGTGAATGTGTCATCTTTGAATGAAACAATTTTTTTACCTAAACAATTAAATGTATGGATCTAATTAAAAACAATGCTGAATCAAGTACAGTTACAGAAATACAATCCTTTGAACTTCTAAATGTGATTGTTGAAAGTGTTGAAATAGCTACTGCATAGGGATTCGAAAGGGATAGACTTGTTATGAACGCACTTGATCATGTACTTCTTACTGTTTTAAAGTTGAAACAAAACTTATTTTATGCTTTTTTATCAGTCACTTTTAATTGTGTATCAACTTTACGTGGTACATCGTGCAAAAATTGCTAAAAATGCAAACATTATATTTATTTTCTGTGTTACATTGGATAGTATGATTGAATGTCTTCCTCTTTTAGATAGTGAAGTGAAGAACATCTTGAAGTTCCAATGATGTTTCAAGATGAGGTAAATTGAAATAATTGTATGTTAGAAGGACAGAGAATATGAAGAAATGTTATTGCTGCATATTTAGTGTAGTGAAATACAAACTTCAAACATTATAATATATTTTTTGATTTCAAACATTTCATATGATTATGAAAGAACATCTTTCTTTTTAAAACAATGAAGAAGTGAAGAACATAATAAAGTTCCAACGAAAATGATTCCAGATGAGGAAAATCGAAATAATGGTTGTATGTTACATGTATAGAGAATACGAAGAAATGTTATTGCTGCAAACTTAGTGTAGTGAATTAAAAACTTATTGTCAAATACAAATAAATTTATTTCATACTTTTATAATATATAGTGATATAATTTTATGTGTTCAAATAAAAATATTAATAAATAAAATACAATAAACACAAATCATGTATATCTTACAATGAATTACAAAATCAAAAATTAATTACAAAAATATCAAAATAAATCTAAAATATTAAAAAGTTACATATATTTTTTATAGTACCTACATACTTTGGTTGGTACTCTAATAATTTGGAGATCCATTAAAGTTTGTAGATGGAAATTGCAGGTATCTAAAAAATATATAAAGTAACTCAACAATCTCTTTTCAATTAGGGTTGCAGTTGATAAAGATGAATGACCCTTGCTCGGGAAATCAAATGTATCTAAAAAAAATTAAGTAACAGCTTTCTAACAAAACAATCTTAGCACTAAACGGAAACAAAGATACTGGTAAGTATTAAAACATTTTTTGAAAAATCTTTCTGAAAGTGAAAATAAAGACTACTCTCTATGGAAACAACTAAAACTGGGCATGCTTTACAAAAAAATGTATCCAGAACAAACTTCTTCTCTATAAGGCAATACTACGACAAGTCTGGATGTACAGGATTTAAATCTGGGGAACTGCCAGTAATACAAATATGCAAAAACTATTAAGATTCTAATCCGAAGTCTTTTATGATGTCCGATGTTTTTAGTACCACTACCAAATATCATGCTAAACTGAAAATTATAGGGTAAAAATCTGTCTGATCACCCAAACTTTTAAAAGCTGGATGCTTATCTGATCTAGTCCAGAGGCTGGTTTCGGTATTGCAGCTATAAAATACTTAAATAGTAAGCATGGAAATTTTTATTATGGTCCGCCTTGAGGCAAACTAGGGCACTAGAGGGTTAAGAAAAGTTACAGATCTCTACACCACTGGGAAGTAGATAGTAGTTACTAATTTGTAAAAAAGTCAGAAATATGGTAATGTAGACTAAATTAATATAAATATGTAAAGAGTTCTCACCCCTGAGTGTAGTTCCCACTGTGTCATTTTTTATATCTGTCATATTGTTATAATGATAACAGATTGCATTAAAGTTAAAATAAAAAAGAATTAAAGAAGTTCATAAAAATATTCTATTTTTGAAAAAATATTTAAGTGCTTAAATACTTTTTTAGATAAAATATACATAAAATTTATTTTTTCTACAACCGTGTTAAAAATGCAACTTTCAGCACTCTATACAAGCGTTAAAAACGCTACCTTAAGGCACTAGTGCTTTAAAAATTTTATGGCACTGCAGTTCATATTGACTGTATAGGCAATTTTGATGTAATGTCAAAAAAATATAAAAATGGAATGTCAGTTCAAGTAATAGTTATTTATGATATAAGTGTTAAAAGTACACGTTTAAGGCACGCATGTGAAAGTTTGCAGAATGAGCGATAGCGAGTTCTGCAATTCACATGAGTGCCTTAAAAATGTACTTTTTAACACGCATATCATACAATATTTTTTCTACAAACGTAATTGCAGGACAATATCTACAAAAACTTTTACTTGAACTTGACTGACATTCCATTTTTATATTTTTGTGACATTACATCAAAATTGTCTATACGGTCAATACGAATTGCAGTGCCATAAAAATTTTAAAGCACTTGTGCCTTAAAGTAGCATTTTTAATGCTCTTATGGAGTGCTAAAAATTGAATTTTTAACACGGTTGTAGAAAAAAGTTTTTGTAGATATTATTCTGTAATTACGTTTGCAGAAAAAATATTGTATGATATGTGTGTTAAAAAGTACATTTTTAAGGCACTCATGTGAATTGCAGACTTTCACATGCGTGCCTTAAATGTGTACTTTTAACACTTATATCATAAATAACTATTAAAAAACTAACAGAAAATAGTAAAAATATTTGATTGAGCATAAGTAAAAAAGTCACTCTCTCAACCAATAAACATTTGTGATTAAAATTAATATACTTAATTGATTATAATATGAATGTGTTCTTGTAGAGTTTCATATAATAATTTCCATTTGACTAAAGAGACACAAGCTGGAATACTTAGGTCAATAATACTTAGGTATGAAACACCCTAAAAAATATGAAATTTTGCATTTGATAATTCAGAGAAAGATCCAAGGTAAATGTGGTTCTGGTAGAATCTCACAATCATAGCTGAACAATCTAAGACCATAGTATGGAAAATCGACTCCATCATCATTAGTTAGAGCTGCTGTCAATAAAGCCACAATAGCGAATATGGTAGCCAATATGATATCCAACAATTGATAACAGTCATGGAACTAAAAAATGTATTATTTCAAAGTGTTTATGGGATAAAATTAGTAAGAGTGACATGATACCTAACAAAAATTTGATTCAGAAGATTTAACATAAAACTTGTAATTCTCTTATACTAAACTCACAATAAAGATGCACCAGAAATAAACAACCCAAGACATGTTGAATGATACAAATAGCACTCCCGAATCATGATTTACAATGTATAAACTTTGTAAATCATGATTTGTGAGTGCTCCTCATAACATTCATCATGTCTTGTGTTTGTTTCTTTCTAGTGCATCTTTATTGTGATTTTAGTATTATAATTATATACAGTGTGTCCACGGTTGGGGTGCCCAAGAGGAAAAACTTTTTTATTTTCAATTTTAGCGAAAAATGTCATTATTGATAAAAAGTTTTGCTTGTTCTAAAACCCCATAAAACGAAATAAAATTCAAGTTTTTTAAATCCTGCTTAATTTTGTAGCCAATTTTATGTAAATCCCTATTTTATGTAAATTTTTGCACTGAGTTTGAAATCTTAACAATAATCTAGTGTTGCCAAGCCACAATGTAGCTTAGTACCTATCAACTTCGATAAATAATTTGCGAATTGTCAATTTTTTTGACAATGTTAAGCTATCAATAAAGAATTTATCTTGTGATAAATTTCATTATTAAAATTGTTGTATTAATAATTATTTAATTAATAAATAATTGGATGATTCAAGGAGAACGACAAAGTCTGGCTTCGTAATCCAGAGAAGTGAAAGGGTTGTTCTCCCAAGTTATTATTGTTACAATTTCGAACTTAGTGCAAAAATTTATAGGGATTTACATAAAATTGGCTATAAAAATAAGCAGGATTTGAAAAACTTGAATTTTAGTTCATTTTATGGGGTTTTAGAACAAGCAAAAGTTTTTATCAAGAATGACATTTTTCGCTAAAATTGAAAATAAAAAAGTTTTTCCTCTTGGGCACCCCATCCGTAGACACACGGTATTACTATTTTTATAATAAAAAGATTATAATTTATAAAATGTGATGCTGTATATGATTTCAAATATTAATCTTTTCTATTACCATACAAAAAAAATATTGCCTTTACTCAAAAACATTTTATTTATCATAAAATTTTTAAAGATATATTTAAAAAGTTCATAAATATTAATATTAATTTATACAAAAACATTAAATATTTTAGTTTTACTGGTTTATGGCTGTAAGGTGTCTCTGAATATTTTTCACTCTTTTATAAGATGTTTCGAAAATTGAAATATCTCTGAAAGTTTTTAATATTTAAAATCAGTTTTCATAAATTTATCATCAGTTAATATTAGAGATCTTAAGTTCACAGTGGCACAAACAACTGAAAATATCTTCTGCAAGTGGAAGAAGACTAACATACATTTTACATACATTAATTGTTTTTATTTATTTGGTTGGATCTATCTATGTGTACTCAAGCTTTAGCTATCTTCATTGTAAGAATTTTAAGTTTAGCGTGATATTTGGTAGTGGTACTAAAAAAATCGGACATCATGAAAGACTTTGGATTGGAATCTTTGTAGTCTTTGCATATTATGTTACTGGCAGTTCCCCAGAATTAAATCCTGTACATCCAGACTTGTAGTAGTATTGCCTTATAGAGAAGAAGTTTGTTCTGGATACATTTTTTTGTAAAGCATACCCAGTTTTAGTTGTTCCCATAGAGAGTAGTCTTTATTTTCACTTTCAGAAAGATTTTTCAAAAAATGTTTTAATACTTACCAGTATCTTTGTTTCCGTTTAGTGCTAAGATTGTTTTGTTAGAAAGCTGTTACTTAATTTTTTTTAGATACATTTGATTTCCCGAGCAAGGGTCATTCATCTTTATCAACTGCAACCCTAATTGAAAAGAGATTGTTGAGTTACTTTATATATTTTTTAGATACCTGCAATTTCCATCTACAAACTTTAATGGATTTCCAAATTATTAGAGTACCAACCAAAGTATGTAGGTACTATAAAAATTATGGGTTACTTTTTAATATTTTAGATTTATTTTGATATTTTTGTAATTAATTTTTGATTTTGTAATTCATTGTAAGATATACATGATTTGTGTTTATTGTATTTTATTTATTAATATTTTTATTTGAACACATATAAAATTGTACCACTATATATTATAAAAGTATGAAATAAATTGATTTGTATTTGACAATAAGTTTTTAATTCACTACACTAAGTTTGCAGCAATAACATTTCTTCGTATTCTCTATACACGTAACATGCAACCATTATTTCGATTTTCCTCATCTGGAATCATTTTCGTTGGAACTTTATTATGTTCTTCACTTCTTCATTGTTTTAAAGAGGAAGATGTTCTTTCATAATCATATGAAATGTTTGAAATAAAAAAATATATTATAATGTTTGAAGTTTGTATTTCACTACACTAAGTATGCAGCAATAACATTTCTTCGTATTCTCTGTCCTTCTAACATACAACCATTATTTCGATTTATCTCATCTTGAAACATCATTGGAACTTCAAGATGTTCTTCACTTCACTATCTAAAAGAGGAAGACATTCAATCATAGTATCCAATGTAACACAGAAAATAAATATAATGTTTGCATTTTAGCAATTTTTGCACGATGTACCACGTAAAGTTGATACACAATTAAAAGTGACTGATAAGAAAGCATAAAATAAGTTTTGTTTCAACTTTATAACAGTAAGAAGTACATGATCAAGTGCGTTCATAACAAGTCTATCCCTTTCGAATCCCTATGCAGTAGCTATCTCGACACTTTTAACAATCACATTTAGAAGTTCAAAGGATTGTATTTCTACTGTACTTGATTCAGCATTGTTTTTAATTAGATCCAAACATTTATTTGTTTAGGTAAAAAATTTGTTTCATTCAAAGATGACACATTCACAAAATTATATTTATATATATGACTTTGAGTTTCACTTAAAACAGAATTTTTCTTGAGGATAATCTGGTTTTTACTGAAAATGTCAGAAGAATCGTTTTACAAGTTGACACATTTGATTCTGAAAAGTCTTGGATAGTTTACTGGCTTTCAATTAAACAGGAATTCCATTTCCAATAACCTGGCTTTCTTTACATTCTCTAGTTTTTTGAGTTGTTGTATAATTTTCATGTCTTTTGAGAGACCTTTTTAAAATAATTTTTTTAACTGTATTTGTACTTTTTTTATGACTTTAGCAAAGGAATTGCATGTGGCCTTAATCATGCATCGTTTGTTGGCAAATCTAATTAATAAAGAGGTAACATTTAATCATAAGCTTTGAAAACAGATCAAAAGTAACCTTAAAAGTACATGGCAGTTTATAAATGTCTATTGTATAATAATAATTAGCTTTCTTAAAATGAAGTGAACTCTTGTGATAGGATAAACATGTTTTAATTGTAATACTTACAGTTTTCCAGTCGTTTAATTGATCATTTTCATTTTATTCCCAAAATAAACAGTTACAACCACATAACCCCATTTGTAATAGGTAAACAAATTCGTCATTTATATGTTATTTATGCGACTTTTGCTGTTGAATCCAATTTTAGCACATTTAAAATATATTAAATATTGTTAGCAAATCGATTTTGTTCACTAATATCTTTAGAAAACGGCATTATAAGCAGAAAAAAATAAACTTTTCTATATGTAAACATTGTAAATGTCAGCACAATAGGTCCCGACGGCGGCCATGACACTTTGGCAGTTAGGAAGGGGTACGATTACGGTTTATCCCAATACATCTCAGCTATACACAAACCCTCATAAATGTTTCTTCTTCTCTTGAAGTATCTTTTCGAACATAATGGATCTCTGCAAGGGGAACTAATGCGGGCCCTAACTGAATTCAAAATTTTTGTGTAGAGTTTGCTCTGTCATTGTGACAGGTGTTTCTAATGTTTTTCCCAGAACAGCAAATTTGAGTCATCAGTGAATTTACAAGGTTTGTAATTTGGTGGTATTGATATAATTTATGATATTCCAGTCTAAGTTTAGTCCTTAGGTTCACAGATCTGGATGGGTAAAAAATTCAAATCTGTGTAATGCTGTCAAGGAATAATACATCTACAAATAAAACATCAATTCTTTAATTTTATTAATCTAGCTGTTGCTGAACTACACAAGATCCAAAAATGAAAAGACACAGCATTTGCACCATGTGGATACGATATTAAGAAACTAAATGGTGTTAAATCAATACTATTATCTAGGGTGATAATGGGTGTACCTCTATAGTAAATAGATAATGTAACTAACAAAAATCCAAGCACAACCTTCGGACCATAAGCAAAACCTAACTGAATCGTTATATTGTTTCTTTCATTTCGAGAATTGGAAAGTTCTTCTTCAACCTTGTTAATCTGCCTCTGAATTTTTGAGTATTTGGAGAAATTTTCAGTAATGCTAACACTCTCTTGACTTTTCTTCAACTCATTTATTTTAGATGTTAATTCTTTTTCTTTCGATGTAGGTTTGTTGATCCATTTCAGTATCTAAAAATACATTATTATTATTGTTATTTATTTGTCAACCAGTAATTGCCAATTTTAATACAATATTACAGTATGAGGCAAAATAAACAGTATTGAAATGCCTACGCCTCAAACTTGTATGTGTAATGCATGAAACATAGTAAGTGGTTTCTGAATGTCGTTATAACTTATGTGAATGTAATGTTAATGTTAGGTACTCCAGGATGGTTCTCAGTTTTGCAGAAAAATTTTTTATAGTGGAGTACTATTTTCGGTCATACCAAAAAGGTGGAGAAAACAGGACAGGGTAACCTGTCACATGGCCAGGGAGTTTCCTTATTTCATGTGGCATTGATTTTCTATACCTATTGCACTCACCAGACCTAACGCCACCTGATGTGTACATATGGAGTAAGCTTAATAAAGCAGACTGATCCACTATCTGCCATTCCAGAATTGCAGACTACAATTCAAGATAAGAATTATATCCATAGTTTGTTCTATGGTGGGTAATTTGCAAAGGTTTGATAATCCTGGTTTGCCTAGAAGAGACATGGAATTAATTTTCAGTTCATTAATTTTAACAGTTGTGGACTGAAACAGATTATACAGGATAGTAGTTAGATCCTTGTGCATGAGTCTGACCTGAAGAGTTGTGATGTTGACAGAACTTTCAATGTTAGAGTAATTCATTTTGTTAGCTGTGGTGATTCTTACATGAAATAAATCTTAGGTATTTATATTGAACCCTCTCAATAGCCTGAATATGAGCATTATAGTGGGGGGCCATACACATGAGCAGTAATCCCAAGTGAGGACTCACTAAACTTGTATAATAATTTAATGAAAGGGATATTAATAAAATCCTTCACACAGAGTTTGATAAAGCCCAGCATTTAACGCTTTACGTGCAGATGGCATACGTGTGAGCCACAAATGTGCAGACGGCTCGCATGTATGCCATTGGATATATGAACTTCTAAGATGAAAATTAATTTCAGTTTAGAGTATAAGTCTTACCTCATTACATCCACACACAACATGTTAAAATGCCTTCGATATTGTCTTGGCCTTCAAAAAAGGTCATCGATATCAGGGGCTTAGGGTCACACAAACATAACTACATTTTTAATATTTTCGGTATTTTTGTGAACAAACATATCAAACTTCAATGGATTTAAGATTCACATGAACGTATATAGTTCTGATTTGCACATGCATATCAATATATAACGGTCAACCCTCAATATATCTGTACACGAAAATAAAACAAAGTGTAGGTACTTGTGTGATTCTATGCCCCCGATATGTGCCCTATGAATAGGGTTACCATACGTCCGGATTTCATCCGGACAGTCCAGATTTGAAAGACATGTCCAGATTGGCGTCCGGATATATGAGAAATATCCGGATTTTTTTCTTTACCAAAAAAAAAAAATGGAAAACACTTGGCCTACCAGTGGGAAATTTCATTCTGCGCAGTACCTAGTTAAGTGTAGTATGTTAAAGCATAGCTGTAAATGTATTTTAATTTTAAACTTTCAGAGATTTTCGATGTTAGTTGCATATTGTAGAGAAACAGCTGTACTTTTAATTAAAGTGCCATGGGCCATGTGCATTTCGGATATATGTACAATGTAGATGTAGCAACACAGTAAAATTCCGATTTTATATTTTCTACAACTCCTTGGACTACCCCTGTCCGGATTGGACCTTAATAAATTATGGTAACCCTACCTATGAATGATACACTGGAATCAGCCACAACATCCAAAAGTTTATCTTGGGTTACAGATTCTAAAGGAAAACCTTTTATAGCATACATTTGGTTTGTTTTCCATGATTAAACACCATTAACCAATTTACTGCTGATCGAAGAGGATGGAACTAGACTAGGAGCCAGTTTGTTGAATGGCACCTAACTGAAGTAACAGTATCACTCGCTGGCGCGAGAATGGCACCTGACTGAAGCACTGAATTAACCACATAACGTATCGGTATACATACTGGCGTACCACATACTGGTGTGCATCGGTAGCGAATGGGTTAACTGGCACTTTTTAATATTGAGTTCCATACCATTTATTTCACACAAGTGGCTCAAACCTACTTGTGGAACTTGGTAGTCATAGACATTCATGATTTTCTCATAAAGTTTTCAAGTTTATAGTTTAGCAAGTTTATACAGTAAGTATACAGTTTCCTATTGCCCTTACACAAAACAGGTGACAAAAGTCTTGTGTCCAACTATAGACCTATTAGTATCCTAAACTCTATTCCTAAACTATTCGAATCACTTGTCTGCGATTTCCTTACACCCTCCTTGAACGGTGTTCTATTGGAACAGCAGTTTGGTTTCAGGCGCCATAAGTCAACTGAACTCAATTTGCTGACATATACTAACTTCTTACTGAACGCCTTGGACGAAGGACTACAGGTGGACGCCCTGTACACCGACTTCTCTAAGGCCTTCGACAGAGTTAATCACAATATTCTATTAGAAAAATTGCAGTGATTAGGGATACATGGTTCACTTCTGCTGTGGCTTAGGGAATATCTTCTGGACAGAAAACAAATCGTCAAGCTCTACAGCTATTTTTCCTATGAAATAGTTGTCCCTTCGGGCGTACCGCAGGGATCTCATCTTGGACCTTTGTTGTTTAATGTTTTTATTAACGATATAAAAGATTGTTTCCAATATGCGAAATTTCTTTTATTTGCTGACGATGTTAAGTTTTACTGCCACATTAGGAATCCACTCGACTGTTTAAGGCTTCAGTCCGATTTGAATCGGTTGAATGAATGGTGCAGCAACAATGACATGGTTCTCAACTCCTGCAAATGTTTTCACATTTCATTCACACGTTCGAAAAGTCCTATCTCTTTCACATACAAAATAGGTGATATAAATATCACAACAGTCACATCCATAAAAGATCTTGGAGTTACACTTGACTCTGGACTATCTTTCAATATTCATATAAGCAATATCATCTCAAAATCGCTTCAACTGTTAGGTTTTATTAAAAGATGCTCCCAAGACTTTAAGCAGTTGAGATCGTTTAAACTGTTGTACTGTGCAATGGTGAGGCCAATCGTGGAATATGCATCTTGCATCTGGTCACCCGCCTATGAGACATACAACTGTAAGATTGAAAGGATCCAGCACCTATTCCTTAGGTTCGTCGCATTCAAAACAAACCGTAGAGACTGGAATTATATGGATCTTGAACTAGAACTTAACATTGACACCTTATCAAGCAGATGGAAAAAGAAGGACATGTACATGTTGTATAATATTATAAATTCAATTCACGACTGCCCTGAGCTCCTGGAGGAAGTAGGTTTACATATTCCCTCCAGAATCACACGTTCAAGATCTACGTTTCATACTCCCATCAGCAGAACTAACTTCACTGCAAATTCTTTCATCTCGAGGGTTTCTAGACAGGCAAATGCTTGCTCCAATTGTGTGGATTTCTTTGCGGATAGTTCGCGATTTTTAAAAACGCTAAAGGATTGCACCCTCTAGTTTTATGTTCTTGAATATTTTAAACTTGTGATTATATATCTTTACCTGTTATTTTTACTTTTTGACTTGCTTTATTGTCGTAGTGTTTATTGTATCTTATTGTATTTTACGTATATTTGTAATATTTTGTTAGTTCTTCATATCTTCTGTAATGTTTTATTGCAATGAGCTTTGCTCGTAAATATATATAAATAAGTAAAACCTCGATATAACGGACCTCTATTTAGCGGACTACGGATATAACGGACAAAATATTGGTTTGAATGTAAAAAAATTAAAAACGTCCTGTTAATTAATAATATGCATACTTAACCCTGCTCATACCAGGATACACTGCATAACAACGCGGTCCAGTGGACCCAAAACGCTGTATTTTGCTTCAAAATTTCAATTCAGAATTTCAATATAAGTTTTATTACAACACAATGAGGACACATTTGTAAATCACTAAATCGTTTGAGTTATTTTAAACCTATTTTTATATAACGGACTTTCGGCTTTAACGGACACTTCGTCCCCCCAATTAGTCCATTATATCCAGGTTTTACTGTATTATACAAAAAAAATGAACTTTGTGCTCTTACCTGTTTTCCGATAATGCTTGAATGAACGCTAATAAAGCTTAAGGCGGTAGCAAACAATAAAATACCTAAGCCCATATTGCTCAACTTTTGGAATAAATAAAAGATACAAAAAATAATATTGCAAGTAATAAATAATTTGAAATGTAAATATTAACCATACTTCATACTTTTAGAATTTTTTGTTTCTTCTTTTTTGTTCGTTTCATATTTTGACATTTAGGCATTTTCACTTGTTTACTTACCAACAATTTCAAATGATTCATAGTTAATATTACCCCAAAGGATAGTTTATGGTAATCAATCTGTACTTGTTCTAGAAAATAATATTTTTCTTTTAAATACTCGTTGTAAAGTAGCTCATACCTATTTTATTTCCTAAAATTGTTATTACACTCACAACATTTGAAAATGCCTAACGATAATTTTATATAAACGTCACAAATGACACTGACAGTACTGACACTGACATTAATGACACAATGACAGTAACACGGCAGGTGAAAGTGAAATCGGTTGGAACAAGACGGAAAACCTTGTTAAAACCACATTATTCGAAATGTATACGTTTACTACATTATGTCAAGTGTATTAGTATAAAAATTCTTTAAAAAAATATCGAATGAAACATTTTCTCTGTGACTTAATACAGTAAATATAGTTTGTTATGTTAATATGGACACACATCAATTGATAAGTTCCACTACAAAAGAAGTTGAAAGCAATGGTATTAAAAAAGAAGTACCATTGGAGAAACATAAACATGGACTTACCAGTATTAGGGCTATCGTATTTTTGTTACTGTGGTATTTTTTTAGTGGCTGTTCATTATTCTTAAATAAATATATTTTAACTTATGAAAATGGAAATCCAGCAATTCTAGGTGAGCTTAAATTTTACATATTTATACAAAAATATTTTTGATTGATGCTCAGAACTTAAGAAACATTTTGAGTGTAAAGTTAAATGATAAATAAATAATGTAATTGAAAGATAAGATGCTGAAAAGTTCAATTAGCTAACAGCTAAACCATTGTTATTAACATCAACCTGTGTGTGTCAAATGCTGGACATGTCTCCCTCAACTCCTTCCATCTGTCTCTGTCTTGTGCGGCTTGTATCCATGCTTCAGCTCGTCAGTCCATCTGGTTGGTAGGCGTTCGCTGCAAGCTGCTCCCTAGTGCTTCTTGTCTTAGCCTCAGCTTGATAGTATGTTTTGTCCATTGGTTGTGTGATAATCTGGCGAGTCCTAAGTACCCATTTAAATTCAATGTTCACTACCTTTTTTGCCTTCTTCTTCTTATTCTGTTTCAGTTGTTGTTGTGACTGTACATTGTCTTTCCACCTTTTCGGTGGCCTTCCAACGGGTTTTCTGCTATATCGAGGGTTTAGTATCAAACAACAATAACTACAAAAACATAAAGTGGCAGAAAATGCGAAAAACTGTTTTGAAACGTAATATCAGCCAACAAATTTGTGATTGCGGAGGCAAAATACATTACAATAGAAATCTGTAAATTTATATACTTAGTATTATCATGGTTTCTTTGACATATTGTAAAAATTATTACAGGTTATTGATATTCTACAGAGAAAAAAATAGACTTTTTTTCTAATAATGACCTGATAACGCTTTTTGATATTACCGATATATATTTTTTGTAACCGTTAACGTCGCACCTGATAATAATAGTTTTACTACAGGGTTAGTACTGCTGGGTGAAAATGTAAAAATGTAATTTCCCTAAAATGTGGCGAAAATTTTCCTGAAATTTCCCCTTTTTTTTCAGGATATCCAGTTTGACTTTAACTTAATTTCGATGATCTTTTCAAAGTTTTCAGGATATCCAATGCAGCACTAACCCTGTATTATTATTTTTTTTATTTATTTATTTATTTATTAATGGGATAAACCCAATACATACAAAATACAATAAAGCAGAGCTTTTGTCATAATAATGAAAATATAAAATTTAGATACATGTAAAACTACAACTATAAAACACAAACATAAAAAATAAAAAAGAATATAAATTATTTGTAAATGATGAAAACAACTGAATTAACTATAACAGTTAAATCTATTTAATTTTTTAAATTCAAAATTCAAGACGCCCGAGTTCTTGTTTAATAGAGGAAACTGAAGAACCAAACAGAACTATTACATGACTAAACTTGTTTCCATACAGGGCCAATCTACTAATTGGTGCATATTGACCATAATTTGTAGCATGTCGTTGTTCCTTGAATATTTGTGGATTTCGTGTCAATCTAGCAGGTATATTAAAGTATACAAGACTTATATGGAATGTTATTAGGAATGTTAATCATCATCATCAGCCTCTCTCAATCCACTGCTGGACATAGACCTCCCCTGTTTGTCTCCAAAGTGTTCTATCTTGTGCTTGCTGTACCCAGTTTTTTGTTGTCCTTCGTAAGTCATCTTGCCATCGTGTTGGTGGTCTTCCTCTGCTACGTTTATCGGCTCTTGGTCTCCATTCAACTAGTTTACGAGTCCATCTTCCGTCCTTCACTCTGGCAACATGTCAAGCCCATGTCCATTTTAAGTTACAGCTTCTTTCAATGACGTCTGTGACTTTGGTCTTAGCTTGCAGATCTTCGTTTCTAATCCTGTCTCGCAGAGTGGCCTCTATCATTGATCGCTTCATTCTTCTCTACGCTACTCTTAGTTTTTGTGCGTTTTTCTTTGTGAGCGATAATGTTTCTGCGCCCTAGGTCATCACCAGTAGCACGCATTGGTCGAAAACTTTTTTCTTCATATTAGTTGGAATGTCACTCTTAAAAACGTTCCTAAGAGCTCCGTATGCTGCCCATCCTTGTATTACTCTTTTGGATACTTCGGTTGTTTGATTGTCCTTACCTATCTTAATTTCGTGACCTAGATCAGAAGAATGTTAATAAGTGTATTTAAATAAAAAACTTTATTTTTCTAATAACATACAAATATTAAGCTTAAGAAAAAATATCTAAATACTTATACCATCTTTAAACACCTTCATCTTCTGAAACATTTTCATTATGATCATCATCCCTTCCTTGAAGATTCTAGTAAAAGAAGTGATATTGTTCTTTAATTTTTGCTCACAGAGTTCTACTAAACCTTTTAACTTTTTATTATTAATCGTTAACGGTTTGTCATATTTTCTTCTTGGCACAAGTTTGTTAATTGAAAATGTTCGAAGTTGCCTTCTCTGTATTTTAAATTTCGTAAAGTTGTCCGATTTAAAATTATATTTGAAATAACTGGGTGCAGTGTCTTCTTTTATAATATGTATATTGTAGCCAAACTATGTTCAACCATTTGACATTTCCTTCAATGTCAGTTTTTTTTATTTTTAATCAATTGAATTTGAAGTTCTTGATATATTTCAACTACTTCGTATTTTGATTTCTTTAAAGCCATTTTATTGACTGTACATATACCATCCGGATGGATCATCAATTTCCATTTACTCGCGTTTTCGATGTGGGCATGGGCCATATCACATTCTATTTGGGAATGTCAGGGCTCTAAAAATAACTGGTCGATTTTTGAAATATTTAGTGTTTCAACAGCAAACAGAAATATTGCGGAAACAACAATTGAATTTCCATTTTGGCTCGAACAAGTTTCAGACATAAAAGCGAAGTCTTTCCTAGTAACTTCACTTTTCATTGTATTTGTAAGGCAAGAGGCTACCTCAGAAGATCCACGACCCGCTAATGCTTGGTATTCTGTCATACAAAGTTTTGTGCTCCGACTGGACATTTTTCTGTTAAACACTGACAAAATCAAAATATTAAATAATTACGACAAATATATACGTAACAGGCAATAAGAAAATAACATCTATGTTTTCTTTTAACTTCGGCAAAACTAAAAAATGTAATGAGTAATCAGATTATTGTAATCATGTTATCATGTAATGAGTAATCAGATGGTAGAATCGAACAATATCGAAAATAAACAAAAATGTATTTAGCTATCCAGTATCAAAATGACGTTTTTCAAACAGATACGAATTATAATAATAACGCTGTCTACAATTACAGCTTAAATTATTAGTGTCAATAAACGTTAACAGTCGATAACTGTTTTTGATGTATCACGAAATTCACTGTGAAATAACATTATCACCTCTTAGATGTTTTTGACATGAACATTTTTTTCACAATTGGTAGTTAACGTTTAATGTGTTTTGAAATCTGCTTCAGATAGAGATACAGGTTTTTGTTACTAAATGAAGTCGAAAACGGTGAACTCGATTATAGAGATATCTCAATTTCACAAAAAATGTAGGTAACATTGTTTGACACTAAACCCTCGATATGACTTGTTGTTTTTATAGATGTACAACTTTTTTGTATGTTAATGTTTCCTCTCCAGAATAACATGTAACTCTCCAGTACATGTAACACCAGTGGCGGATCCAGCAGGATAAAGCAACGTCAAGAGGCCAAGAGAGGGGGGGACGATTGGCTAAATTTCTATGAAAAATAAATGAATAAATGAATGTTTTTATAATCTTTATATATAACTTGGTTTGATAGGGGGGGCCGATCGCCCCCATCGCCCTCCCCTGGATCCGCCACTGTGTAACACACATTGATCTAAGATTTTCCTTTTGAGTCATATATGTAGGTCTGATTTAAATTTTATTTATTTTATTTAATCAATTAAGCCCATTCGTACCTTTCGGTGTTGGGCTAGGTCTGATTTAAATACATAGTTTAATTTACTCAACTCTGAACAGATTTGTGTGGTCCTTGCAGAGACAGCATGACAAACGAATGTAGCTGCAGTCACAATAACGAGCTAGAGTCTCTATTTGGAAAAGAAAATCTAGTCAGATATATAAATTCCAATAGATTCAGATGGGCAGGGCATGTGATACGGGGTAACGACAATTACCTTATAAACAATGTGTTCTGGGAAAGGCCAGATGGAAGAGGGTCTCTAGGGCGGTCTAGAAAAAGGTGGAAAGATGCAGTCAAAGAAGATCTAGAGAAAATGGGAGTGTGACAATGCGAATTAGTGGCACAGGACTGACAAATATGGAAGGCAATAGTAAATGCGGCTTTGAACATTTTCTGCTGGCTTATGGTATATGCTTTCTAGTAGTCTATGAATACAATGCCAATGGTTTGTTGTATTCTGCAGACTTCCCTTTCAGGTTCTTTATCACTAGTAAGTGGTCGTTAGTACTGTATCCTGATCTAAATCCAGCTTGTTCTCTAGGCTGATAGAAATCTAGCTGTTTTGTTGTAGCATGTTTCACATAGATATTTTTTGTTAGATGGGATTAAAGCACAATCAACTATAATGTGAATTATAATATGTTATTATTTTGTAAATCAAAATGTCAAATAAAATAATAAAATGTAATTCTCAGTAAAGTTAATTGTTGTTAATCCTACCTAGTAAATGTCAATAATGTAATTATTGTATTTTTTAATTACTAAATTGTTTCAGCTGCCTGTCAAATGTTAATGACTGCCACATGTGGGTTTATACAGTTATATTTTCCATGTGGGATGTATAAACCAACACAACGTTTGAGTAAACCTCCTGGATTTTATAAACATATGGTTTTAGTTGGAAGTTTTAGGTATGATTTTTTATTATTTACTTAGGTTGTTTTGTCTGTCTGTCTGTGAATAGTTATTTGTTGAATAAAATTTATTAGTCGATGTGTCAGATTAATTGGTCTAATAACGTTATTTGTCAAATAAACTACTATTTGTCGTTGGTGAAACTGGCCATCAGGGAACTGTAAGGAAGATTTATGTGGAAATAAGAATTGAAAAACACAAAACCCATTCATTTAGCATAGTACAACTACAAAATCAAAAATAGATCTCTTACAGGATCTAGAAATTGTTGATCACTCACAACCCATTTGCCTATTATGTTCTAATTTGTAGTCTCTCAAAGGAATGATCACTTTTCCTTTATATTTAATACCCAATTTAAAGAAAATAGTGGTGCCAAATTTCATCTCTAACTTTGTAATAGAAGATACCTTATGACTACCTACTATATTAATTTATCCCTCACCACATTAAAGATATGCAAAAGTTTTGATGAATTACTATTTCTAGGAAATTTTTAATTCAGCTAATATTCCATTATTTCAGGTTTTTTACGGTTGTATTAGGATTAGTGTCATTGAATTATGTAGCAGTAAGTTTCACAGAAACTATAAAAAGTTCAGCACCATTATTTACAGTGCTGATTTCAAGATGTTTGTTAGGTAAGTAAAAGTCTTATATACACTGCGCATGTTCATTTTTGTAAACTTAAGATTAGTCCAGATGTTAAACATACACTTACTGGAGGGCAAAATTAACCAGACACCCATATTTTTCCTAAAAACGGGTGTTTAATAATGTTTAAGATTTAAGATGGTCTTAAATGACTACTAATAAACCAAATGTAAAAGTAAAATGTATTACAAATTAAGATTTTAACAATGAAAAAGGAGAATTAAAACAATTTGAAAAATTGCAAAGAAACTAAAATTCTTCCTGAGGCAGCAAATTCTTCCTGAGGGATTTGCTCCTATTTGTCATGAACTGCTTGTTCCAAGTCATTAATGATTTAAAACTCAACACGGTTATGTCGAATGTGCCATGCATTACCATGAATATCCCTTGCATGCTCTATTAGAATGTACCACAAGAACCCCAAGTAGTCCAGACTTATCCGATATAAGTCTGGATTCCTTAGAGGCCATGGCATTAAAGGAATCCCAATGTCATCCATGTATCCCATGTTATTCTTACAATATGCAGATGAGCATTATCTTGCAACAGACTTTCATCAGACATCAGTTTTCTCCAACAAATGGGGCAAATGGCACTACATGATTTTCTAAACATTGTTCAATACACCTTTCAGTGTTTAAATAGCTCCCTAGAGTTCTAACAAGTTCTGTATGAGCCTCTAGGGACAATGGTACCTATATCTGTATTATAAAATTTAAATTATCCAAAATAATTAAAAGTGAATTTATTCCATAATTTTAATTTTGCCTCTCTCACTGTATATTGAACCCTCTGCCATATTTTAATTGGTGTATCATCGATTTTTATATTCAAATATATATTAAGGATAATGAGGGCGTAATAATCAGAAAAATGCGTTTTCATTAGAATTAATAATGAAAAAAGTATTAATACCAACTAGAATATGAAATTTTAACTTTCGATTTGTATTGTAAGATAGTTTGAAGAACTTTTATATTTCATATTAAATTTTTAGGGGAACAAACTGGACTGTATGTTAACTTAAGTCTCATTCCTGTGATGTCAGGATTAGCTTTATGTTCTGTAAATGAAGTCAGTTTTGAATTGACTGGATTCATGGCCGCCATGGCCACCAACGTCACCGAATGTGTACAGAATGTTTATTCAAAAATGCTCATATCTGGAGATAAATTTAAATATACGTGAGTATTAAACGATTTTACATATTTTTTGATAATGGACGTATTTAATGCAATTAAAACGAACATTCTATGTGCAGTTTACATTTTTAAGTTGGCTGAATGGATGAATTTTTTAAAATAAATTTTGAATTATCTAGACCGTAAATACCGTAAATATAATTCTGACGGTGTTTCTGTATTAATTGAAGAGTTTATTTTAAGAACCAAATAAGTTTTAATTTACGTTTTTAACAATTGAGCGAAATAAAGCCCAAGCATGTTTATTACGGTCTGAAGCTAATGAGCAATTAGAGGTATATGAATTAAAAATATAAATTCAGTATTATTAGTGTTGTTCAAACATAGTCGTATAATAGTTGTTATTTATCAGTCTGCACGTTTTAGTCGACAAAGAAAATCATAAAACACATGTGCCAACTATTTCTACCGAAAAAACTTATTCTATAGTAAAAGCCAGAGTTATAATGCAGTGTTAGTCTTACGGCGCGCATGGATGCCGCTCATGCATCACTGTGGTAGGTGCGTGTTTACAACTTATAGGCAATTGTTGTGTGCGCATACATTCCAGTGCTATGATTCTTAAATCCGGTCCTAATGCACCGCTCGGGGCAAAACGGCAATGTGGTCGGTCGTTCTCCGGTAAGAAATACATTACCCTATGCTACCTGCACTGCATTCTAACTGTGGCTTCTACTGTGTATTCGCTGATGGATACGCTTTTTGTATCCATTGCTTAATCTCCTTTCTTTTGGAGGAGTATGATACCAGTTTTTTTTGACGGACAATTATGAAACGACTCACAAAGTGCCCAAAAACGTGTCAAAATATCTCGAGAAACACTCAAACGTTTCGAGTTTTTAATATGTGGAATCGAATATAATTTAGTGGACTTTTCCTGGGTACTAGTCTACTACATCATTTGCGATTATAGGTTCTAACTTAATCTAACCCTTTTTTTTCACATTTGAAGATGGGAGTGGGTAAGAAAATCTTCGTAAGCCTCCAGTGAGTCACTGGTTATGCGTGATTCTTTCGTCGCTGCTGAAATTGCAGTAGAGCACATGCGGTGGCCTCATCCGCAGTCCTCGCCGGGGCGAGAACCTATCCACTAAAGCCCTCCATCCTCACATACCTTCAGCACTGCAACTGACATCACGTCTCATCTGCTCTCCGCCTTGGAAACGTCCACTCACTCTGAGCATGTTTCAATGTAGGTAGACATCACGGCTCCCACACGCGATACCTCAGCGGCACCCATTTGTCTGATTCCCATCATCATCATCATCATCATCAATGGTGCTACAGCTCTATGAAAGAGCCTCGACCTTCCCAAGTCTATTACGTCAGTCAGTCCTATCCATTGCCAACCGTTGCCAGTTTGCTGCGCCTATTTTTCTCCCATCCTCATCCACACCATCCTTCCATCTGAGTTTTGGCCTACCCCTATTTCTACTTCCCACAGGTTGTGGCATAAGGATTCTTCTAGGAGGATTGTTCTGCTGTGATCTTGCTAGATGTCCTGCCCATCTTAGTCTTCCTATTCTTATTCTTAGAAGAGATACTACGTGTTTACCACCAAATTTTTGTTTATATCTGTGGTATACCTCGTAGTTGTACCTCCTCCTCCAAACATTATTTTCACAGATGCCACCGAATATTCCTCTCAGGATCCTTCGTTCAAATATAAGCAGACGGTTTTCATCTGCCTTGGAAATGGTCCATGCCTCTGATCCATATGTCACCACTGGTTATATAAGGGTTTTGTATATGGTTATTTTTGTTTTTTGGCTTAAGTTTCTGCTTCTCATATGTCTACTCAGTCCAAAATAGCGTTTGTTTGCTAGGATTATCCTTCGCTTGATTTCTTCCGTCATTACGTTCTCTTTGGTGATCAGGGAGCCTAAGTATGTGAATTTGTCCACCACTTCAAAGGTAGAGTTATCAACCGTAAATTGGTGACCGATGTTTCTGGCTCTATTGTTGGGTGTTGATGCCATAATCTTAGTTTTCTCCTCGTTTACTTGCAGGCCCATATTTTTTGAGGCATTTGAGAAGGTGGTATACATTTCTTCTAGCGTGCGTGTTGTGCGGGCAACTAGGTCCACGTCATCTGCATATGCCAAAATTTGGGATGATTTATTAAAAATATTTCCTCTATTGTCTATTCAGGCATCTCTGACCGCCTTCTCCAGAGCTATGTTGAAGAGGAGACACGCCAGCGCATCTCCTTGTCGCAACCCAACATGTGTTTCAAACGCCTGTGATTGTTCGCCCTGTATTTCGACTTTGCAAACAACTTTACGCATTGTAGCCTTAACCAATCTTATCAGTTTATCAGGGATATGGAATTCATCCATGGCTTCATACAATTTATTTCTTAGAACTCTATCATAGGCCGATTTAAAATCTACGAAAAGATGGTATGTGTCAATATTGAATTAATTGGGTTTTTCCAGTATTTGCCTTAGCACAAAGATCTGGTCTGTTGTTGATCGACCAGGCCTAAAACCACTTTGATATTCTCCATGAAGCTCCTCTGAATGTTCACTTAGGCGACTATATAAGGTACTCGAAAATATTTTGTAGGCTGTATTAAGGAGGGTTATTCCCCTATAGTTTCTACATTCCAATTGATCACCCTTTTTGTGTAACGGGCAAACGATTCCAATACACCACTCTTCCGGGATTTGTTCCTCATTCCAGGCTCTCGGTATTATTTTATATATTTGATTAGCCAGAGTAGCACCTCCATATTTACTAAGTTCCGAGGGTATACCATCGCTTCCTGGAGATTTATTATTTTTTAGGTGTTTTATTGCATCCCGTACTTCTTGAATTGATGCTATCTGATGCTTTACTCTCCGTCCTGAGGCTGCCTCTGTTTAATCTCCTTAGACTAGGGCGTCTTCCTTACAAAAACGTCGGTCCTAGCTGACATACTTTGGTCCACTTTCATCCTCTCTATCAGATTTCTGACATATTCGAAACGAACCCATGTGCTCTCTTTAATTCAGTCCTTTCCATGCTCCACCGTACACATTTCAACAGAGTATGCGTCACAGTGTCAACCAAGCCGCAGAAGGCAGTTATTTGATGCCACTATCTTGAACCTGAAGTGGTATGGGCGGAAGTACCAATGGTCTGTGAGTAGTGTGAGTACCTGCAACAGGAAATAATCCAGTAACCGGTGTCCAAAATCAAATCCCGTCTTCAGGTTCGGTATGAGGGACTTGGTCCACTGTACCACATCTTCTGTATCATACCATACAGCTTGCCACATCATCTTAAACTAATTGTTGCAATTGAAAATGCAATGAATGAATTACAATTCTACAAAAGGTTTATAATCTATAAACCTTTAAAGTACAAGTAAGAATATTTTGGCAAGAATAAATGATCTATATCTCGCTGAAAAGATGGACCAACATTTTTGGAATATGTCTTTCGGGAGGTCTACCACGAAGTGTGTAAGTGTACAGAGATTTTTTGCATGTGACAAATATGTGACACAAAGAAATCTATTGAATATGCAGCTATTGCAAGAAATGTTTATCCCCCATATAATCTGCTGAACTTACTAGCTTTGAACAAACCGTCAATCTTTAGGATTCTTCTAGATTATGTTAAGCCGTGTAAATTGAAACTTTAGATTATAAAATTAGTCGTTTAAATTAATAATACCCCGTATCCCTACTTAGTCTGTGGTTAGTCACCCTGAACGACATGGGTGCGAAAAGTTATTTTTCCCTTCCTTACCCTTGATTGTTCGATTGGATTTGATTCTAAGAAGTGGCTAAATGGGCGCAGTTCCCAAAAGCCCAAAAAGAAGAAGAAGAAACAAAAGAAGATAGAAACCGTTTATCCTTGTTAAAATATTCTTACTTTTTATACTGAAGAATTAAAGTTTATAAAGCTTTTTGTAGAATTGCAATTCAGTTAGTAGTTTTTTAGAAAAAAAAAATACCAAAAATCATTAAAGCATTTTTTTAACAAAAAATTGCAAATAACTAGAAAAAAGTATTTTTCGAAAAATTACCAAAAGAGAAAAAGTGTTTATTTTCGAGAGTATCAGTCAAATTGTTTTTTTTTTATATATGTTATTTGTTAATAACAACTGCCGTCCCACTTGGAAAAATAAAAAAAAAATTGAACTTTAAAAAATATCTAAAGAATTAAATAAAAACGTTTTGATACATTACAAATGCCAAAAAAAAGGTAAATTTACGCTCTGTCTATGGGGGTAAACCGTTCGCCTGTTCGGTAGAAATATCGTTTATAAATTTGGCGTGACCTAACCTTTGACGTGTGCAGGCATTTGCCTATTAAGAGGATGGGTACGTATTTTCGGCTGCAATGATATTCAAATGGGGATTCATTTTTTTTCGAATCCTGAGAAAGCTAAGAAGTATTTCTGAAAAATTTAAACGCAGAATGAAAGATTACGTTATTGTCAATGGCCGAAAGTCCCTGAGAACTTCTATAATGTTTATTTTAATAAGTTACAGGGGTGAAAAACTAAGAGAAAATTTAGTGTGATATTTAATTTAAAATATCTCATTCAAAATAAACTTTTTATTTATTATAAGGGACTTTCGGCCCTCGGTAATAATATAGTCTTTCATTCTGCGTTTAAAATTTTCAAAAATATTTATTGGTTTTTTCAGGATTCGAAAAAAATGAGCACGATGTCCGTGATAATATTTCCAAATCTATCTTTGTCATACAACGCACTCAGTCGAATAGAATATTGTCAGCATACTGTCAGCCAGACAGTGACAATCAGTGACAATTTTAAGTATTTGACATGGCATCGGGAATATTTTGAGTTGTTGATTAAATAATATTGATATATAGTGTATTTGATAAATAATTGATTTAAGACGTGAACTTAATGAAAAGTTATTTATTGTGTATTATTTGTGTAAGATCCAAGCAGAGAATACATCAGAATAATATATTCTGTGATCCAAGTATTTTGTTGTTAAATATGTTCAAAATTGTAAGCGTTCCATAGTAACAATATATTATTAAAAAATCACTTTAACAGTTTTCCTCTTTTCTCGATTGAGTATTAGTTTTTGTTGTACAGACATATAAATTATTACAGTCACTGAATACATAGTTAGTGAAAAAATTATCACATTTAATAACTGAATTAATAATTTACAATCCAAGGAAAAATTTCCCGTAACTGGCTGTATACCATTAATTACAAAAATTGAAGAAAGACTTCTGTGTAAAAGGTAGATTTATTAAAACCCCAATAAAGGGCTACATTAAAAGACAGAACGTTTTCGCTGTAAAGAGAGCATCATCAGTGTTCTAAGCAAGCTCTAAATGCTAAGCCACCAAAAATACATAGGTTAAAACCCTTAAAACGCCGACCAAAAGTCTTACATTGGCGTGTATTATGTTAAACCCTGGCGATGGGTGAAAATGAAAAAGATATACCTCACAGCATTATATGACTCTACCACGTGTATGTGGGTGGTTGAGTTGATTTCTCGAACGAAAACGTTCTGTCTTTTAATGTAGCCCTTTATTGGGGTTTTAATAAATATACCTTTTACACAGAAGCCTTTCTTCAATTTTTGTAATAATTTACACTTATAAAAATAACAGTTATCCAAGAACATTCAGAAGCCATCTCTTTAAATTAATGATGACATTTTCAAGTAGAATGACATTCTAGTAATGTTTACATATAGGCTATTGATTATGTTCAAAATAAGAGAGCTAAAAGAACTACAACGTTAACGGGATTTTATTGTCTCATATAGTCAATGGACCTCTTAATTTGAAAAAACCGTGGAGTGCTACCATTTAAATGGGTGCGTTTTTGAGAAATGGGTGAATTAGTCCCTAGGCACAGGGTGAATTAGGGTGACTGCTATGCACTTTTGGTACACAGACGTCTACAGGAAAATTGTTCCAGATTAAATTTACTATCGAAATATTACATTTTAAAGTCAAATATATTTTTATTTACAAATATATATTCAAAAGAAAATCAAAAAAACAACACGAAAGAAAGCAATTTTGTTTTTGGCCCCATAACTTTTTTCCACGGTGATATAGGTATAGACATTGCTTCAGCAGAAATTAACTTAAATTCTTTCTTTTTAAAATGACGTTTAGTAGAAGTCTCTAGGATTTATATTTTCCGAAACAGGATTTTTCAAACTTCGCCGCTCACAGCATTTTTGGACTATTTTCCCCATTATTTCGCAAACATTGTTCTGTAACTTTTTTTTACGCATTTCTAGGTATATGCAATGGTACATTTATTAGAAAGAGGAGTCAATTATCTTTAAAATGGTCTATTGTATAAGGTTGCTTGACTATTTTAAAGCAAGTTCTGCTTTTTCAAGGTTTCATACTTTTATTGAGTTTTGATATTTTTTATGATTATTTTTTAAATTTCTCATTATGACTTTTTTTCTTGTACATTTAGGGATATACATTGTATAATATAAATCAGCATATTTTCTTTTCTTTAAAATGGTGTATTCCAAAAAAATCTGGGACTATTTTTAAACAAGATATCCGTAGGATATCCAAGAGTATCAGTAATTTGAGAAAAATTTAAAATTTTTTATTTTTTTTTTCAATTATAAGAATATAATTGCATATTATAATATAATTTTTAATTCCAAACAATTTTTCTTAATAACACTTTTCGATATTGTGAAATATAAAGGTACTTTACTCTTGAGCAAATTCATATTTTTTAACATACCTCGTACACTATTAAAGAATTTTTATATCTGATGATTGCATTTTAGGTTTCAGACTAGGTAGAGCATTTTATAAAGAATAACTTTTTTTCATAAAATTAATACTAAATAAGTTTTCCATACGGTTCCAACTATTGCATGTGTATACGTCACACTTTGAAAAAGCATATCTTGTTTAAAAATAGTCCTACAATCTTTCACAGTACACTATTTTAAAGTAAAGAATATGAGCTTTCCTTTTTATTACACAATATACAATATACCCAAATATACAATAAAAAAAGTTATAATGAGAAATTTAAAAATAATCGTAAAATATATCAAAAATCATTAAAAGTATAAAATTTTTAAAAACCATATCTTGCTTAAATATAGATATACAGCCTTCCACGATAGAACTTTTGAAAGGTAATGGACTTCTCTTTCTACTAAATGTACCATTGCGTATACCTAGAAATGCGTAGAAAAAAGTTACAGAACAATGTTTGCGAAGTAACAAGGAAAAAATCCTAAAATCGCTGTGAGTGGCGAAATTTGAAAAATCATATTTTGGAAATTGTAAATCACAGGGACTTCTACCGAACGCCATTTTAAAGAGGAAGGATGGAAGTTTTTTTTCTATGAAGCAATGCCTATACCTATATCCCTGTGGAAAAAAATTATGGGGCAAAAACCAAAATTGCTATCTTTCATGTTTTTTTCTTGCTTTTCTTTTGGATATATTTTTGTAAAAAAACATGTTTTTAACTTTAAAATGTGATATTTCGATAGTAAATTTAACCTGAAATAATTTTCCTATAGACGTGTTTGCACTAAGTGTGCATAGAACTCACCCTAATTCGCCCTGTGCCTAGGGACTAATTCACCCCTTTCTCAAAAACGCACCAATTTAAATGGTAGCACTCCGCGGTTTTTTCAAATATAGAGGTCCATTGACTGTATGAAACAATAAAACCCTGTTAACGTTGTAGTTCCTTTCTAAAATTCATAATCAATAGCCTAATATCCATATAGTACATTCTTTCACGGTTTTTGCTCTAAATTTTAAAGAACCGCTTGGATTGACATGAAATTTGGCGTACGTGTAGCTTATATGTCAAAGAAAAAAAGTGATATTGTGCAGATGTGTGATTTTGCCCTGGGGGTGACTTTCACCCCCTATTGGGGGTGAAAAAATATATGTCTAAAATAAGTCCGGAAATGGGTAAACTGACTAATTTTAAGTAACTTTTGTTCTATAGAGCTTTTTCGCCAAGTCAATACTTTTTGAGTTATTTGTTCATTTTTCAACAAAATAACCACATTTTTAGACGGTTTTTCGCAAATAACTCAAAAAGTAAGTATTTTGTCGAAAGAAATGTTCTTAGCAAAAATATAGCCTATAAAAAAGTAAAAAAAAATGGTGTACGCGTTAGATCTCTGGATCTCGTAGAACCAGAGTTATAGCAAATGAAAAATAGATTCATATTCCCCAAATTTCAAATATAATATTTCGACGTGAAATATCCAAAAAATTAAGCATTTTTTGGGAAAAACCCATTATAAGTTTTATAAAGTGTTTAAAAAAGATTTATTTTTGTTTTTACAAAAAGTTTCTAGCAATAAATTTAAGCAAGTTTTTTTTTCTCTGATTCTGGCTTTGGTTTAGAACTAGAACCTTTAGCCACGTAATTGTATAACTTATCACTAAGTCAGGGGAGTAATGTGTAGTGTGTGTGTTGAGTAAGTGTCTTGTTACTTTGCAAAGTCGACGTCATTGTCTTTGCAAAGAGACGCTAATTGTTTCCGAACTTCTGCGGTCCCTCCGGTAATTTAAGCAAGTTACGCTAAAAATAAAGTTGGTCCCTTTTGTTTTCGCAAAAAAAATCGGGAAGACCACCCCCTAATTAGCAAATTAAAAGAAATTAATCGTTACCGCTCCACAAATTATTTTACCTATGTTTTGTTTATATGATCTGTAAGTTTCATCGATTCAAAGGGCTTATTATTGAAAAAATTTGGTTTCAAAGTAAAATTTTTAAAAATTTTAATTTTGAAAAATATGCTTTTTTTCAAAATAACTTAAAAATTGTTAGAGATACCAAAAATCTCAACAGACAAAAAAAGTCAGCATTGCTTTTCTGAATATCATGTATTTTTTTGTTTTTCTGTTAGACAAAAATTGATTAAGATTTGGTGTTTCTAAATTTGCATACATTCGTGATCAGTGACTCGTTCAACCTCTTTTAACTACAGCCCTTTCAATAATAAGGACTTTGAACCGATGAAACTTACAGATCATATAAACAATACATACACTAGTCAAGAAACCTGTGAAGTCGTAACGATTAAGTTCGTTTAAGATACTAATTAGGAGATGATTTTCTCGATTTTTTTACCAAAACAAAAAGGGACTAACATTATTTTGAGCGTAACTTGTTTACTTTTGATGCTAGAATTTTTTTTATAAAACAAAAATGAAGCTTTTTTTAAACACTTTAAATAAGTTGTAATGAGTTTTCCCCGAAATGTGCTTCATTTTTGGTTATTTCACGTTAAAGTATTCCATTTGGAATTTGACGAATATGAACCTATTTTTCATTAGCTATAACTCTGCTTCTACTAGGTATAGAGACGTGATATATACACCATTTTTTTAGTTTTTTACAGGCTATATTTTTGTTAAAAATAGTTTTTCGACAAAATACTTACTATTTAAGTTATTTGCGAAAAACCGTCTAAAAGCGTGGTTATTTTGTTGAAAAAACTAACATATTCACTGCCAAATAACTCGAAAAGTATTGACTTAGTGAAAAACTCTATAGAACAAAAGTTACTTAAAATTAGCCAGTTTATCCATTTCCTGACTTACTTTGGACGAATATTTTTCACCCCCAAGAGGGGGTGAAAACCACCCCCGGGGCAAAAGCACATATCGGCACAATATCACTTTTTTTCTTTGACTTGTTAGCTATGTGTATGCCAAATTTTATGTCAATCCAAGCGGTTCTTTAAAATTTAGAGGTTTTGCAATATTTTACCGTTAAAGAACGGACTAATACCAGTGTGAATTTTACTACACTTAACTTGCCGTGTAAAGACAGAAAAAGTAGGGATACCCGTAAAATATTTGCGAATTATGTACCGATGGCCTTAAAACCTTTGACGTGCGTATAGGGAGGAAATAACAAAAATTTATCAGATAACTCAGTATAGTTTACTATCAGTAAACGCTCACCACGAAGATAAGAATAGTAGTTGACATGTAGACACATCCTAAAAATATTTTTTTGGTTTAATTAAAATAATATAAAATCCATAACGAAAAATTTGCTGTAGCTGGCTGTATACCATTAATTATAAAAAAATTTTAATGAAAAAATCCTTTATAAAACAAATATACCGCTTATAAAGGATTTTTTCATTAATTTTTTTTTTGAAAATAATATAATTATTGAAAAAAACTGTTGTGTTTTTGTACACACATAAAACAAATGAATACATGGATGTAAGGTTTGATGCTTAGATCTAACAACATCACGAGAAAAACCAAATGCAAAATATTCAATACCCTGATAAAACCAGTCCATATGGATCAGAGACATGGACACTGTCGAAAAGCGATGAGAACTTATTAGGTACGTTTGAACGCAAAATCATTAGACACATATATAAGGGGGTACAAGAAAATGGCGTATGGCGCAGACGATATAATTTTGAATTATACGCAGCTTACAACGAACCCGACGTCATAACATCCATAAAAATTGGACATCTGCGCTGGATAGGCTATGTTGAACGGATATTGGAGACTGAAACACCAAAGCATATAATGAGGCAGACACCAGTAGGGAGAAGATCACAGGGAAGACCCAAACATAGATACATGGAACAAGATCTGAAAACACTTGAGATTAATAATTGGAAAAACAAAGCAAGGAACAGAACAGAATGGCGGAAAATCCTAGAACAAGCCAGGACCCAAAAAGGGTTGTCGAGCTACTGATGATGATGATGAAGGTTTGATGCTTACACTTTACAGCTAAAAGAAGATAGCTTTGTAAGCCGAAAGCTCTCAGCTAGGAAGAAATAATTTACACATTTTTAAAATATTTTTCCCCATTCATTTATTTTTAAACCAATATTTGTTTCTTTTGAAAAAACTTGTTATTGTTACGAATAATTAAGGTTTTTATTAAAAAATAACTAACCCATAAAACAATCAGATAACACAGGGCGGTACGTCTATGTTATTTGCTTTAGTTGTAAAAACGAAAATAAAAATAAACTAATTTTTGCGTTAAAAAACAAAAATATGCCTTATGCGGGGTTATCGGACTTGCAAAAGGGAAAGATTATTGGTCTTTTGGGGCAAGGAATGGCTTAGAGGGACATAGCTACAGTGGTAGGCGTAACACAGGGCGTTATGCAGGGCCGCGTTTAGGTCAATTGACGCCCTAGGCAATTCTCTAGTAGCCGCCCCTCAACCATGTACCATTTTTGCGAAAAAAAATTGCAGAAATTTGCAAAAACACTAAAAATGGATTTAAACTACGATGTGTATATACCTATAACAGAAAAAATTGTCATTTCAGTTCGATCACATCAGAGACTTCTTTTAAAAAAGACTTTTGAAAAAAAAATTTTCTTGACAAAATCGACAAATTGCACGTTATTGCGTCATACTTGATGAGAAATTATTTTTAATTCTTGAAAATGATCTTTCAGCGGATACGTTGACACCTGGGATGCACAAGTAAATGTGCAAAGCAATGTCAAAATTAGGGAAAATATATTTCAATCCACTTAGTGCAGTCACTGAAGGTTTTCACCTCCGATATCGTTGAACCTCCATCAATTTTCATGAAAATTGGTGAGTAGTTCGAGGATACCTCAATGAACAAAGGTGACATGATGCCAACTTGCGCTTTTACCGTGATGGTGAATGCCATCCCTTCTCGAGGATGAAAATAATTATTATTCTTTAATAATTCCATAAATCGATAGAGAGACAAATTCTAAGCAAAATTTGTTATATAAAGTTATTAATATAAATCAATACTTTTGGAGTTATTAAAGATCAAAGATTTTATTTTTTCGTAAAAAGTTGCATATTTTAAAGCTGTTTTTCACGTAGAACTCAATAACTATAAGCTTTAACAAAAAAGTTATTATCATCAAAATTGAAGATAATAAAAAGCTGAATACACTCCTTGCTGAAGAACTAAACTAATGTTAATTCAAAGTGAGTTATGGTTAATTGAATGTATATTTTTTTCGACGAGTACTCAAATCTAAGTGTTCAAGCTTAAATAACGGGAAAAAGACGTATTTTATAAAATATACCTATTAAACACTTGTCAAAGTACTTCGAAGTACCTATCAAATGAGCTCCAGTAGAAGTCAATATCATCACAATTAAGCAAGTTATGATGAAAATAAGAGAACCGTTTAGAACTTTTTAGGAAAAAGTGAAAAATAAAACATACTAAATTTTAGTTTTCTCTGTATCAAATATTTTAACTTTATATAACTATATAAAACTATAGGGTATATATAACTATAGGGTAAATATTAACCGAGATAGAAACGTTTAAAGCTTAAATTTTGCTACGAGAACCATGTAACCGGGGCCATTTAACCTTTTATTTTTAAAAAAAGTAAGGGGTTTAAAAGAATTAATTCAACGTGGTTTAATAGTCAATAAAATTAACTTTCAAATGGTGTTAAGGCAAACCTGATATCGTAAAAATTAACGGAGTTATAAAAAAAACAATAACTTTTTTGGAAAAATTCTTAAAAGATAAATTTTGAAAAATATTTGGTGCATAAATTTTAATGCTATTAACTTGTTCGGGATCTCATTTGATAGATATTTCTAAGTACAAATTAAGTACAATTAAGTACAAATTAAGTACAAATGAATGTTTAATAAGGTTATGTTATAAAATGCATCATTTTCCCGTTATCTAAGCTTGAATGCTTAGATTTGGTTACTCGCCGAAAAAAATATACATTCAATTACCTATAACTCACTTTTATTTAACTTTAAAAGGTCTTTTCAGTAAGGGGTTTATTTCATTTTTTATTAGATTCAATTTTGTTAGTAATAACTTTGTAATTAATAAACCTTGTAAAATCTTATAGTTTTTGAGTTATTTATGAAAAATAAATCGGTTAAAAACATGCATTTTTCTCACAAAAAATTAAAATCTTTGATCTTTAATAACTCAAAAAGTTTTGATTTATTTTAATAACTTTATGTAACAAATTTTACTTAGAATTTGCCCCACTATCGAATTCTGAGGATATTTTAATAAAATAATTTTCACTCTCGAGAAGGGGTGGCATCCACCCCCAGGGCAAAAGCGCAAGTTGACACCATGTCACCTTTGTCCCTTGAGATATCCTCTAACCACTCACCAATTTTCATGCAAATCGTTGGATGTTCAACGAAATCAGAGGTAATAGCTCATATCCACCTTCAGTGACTGCACTAACTCTCTTTAAATATTAAGATATGTCAATTGGCGATTTTATTGTGGTATCCAAATGATCCAAATGCATTCCAAATGCATTCATGCATGAATGATGTATCTTGGTCGTCTTTATTTTGTACCGGATTTTCAGCTTCTTTAATAATTTCTTCATTGCTTAATTTTGGCAAATCTGTTAATAACACGAAAACGTTGATAAATAAGTCGATAAGATCCCAGACGTCTATTCAGGTCTCTTATCAGAGTGTCGATTATAATACAGGGTGTCCCGAAAAGATTGGTCATAAATTATACCAGACATTCTGCAGTCAAAAATAGTTCGATTTAACCTAACTTACCTTAGTACAAATGTGCTCATAAAAAAAGTTACAGCCCTTTGAAGTTACAAAATGAAAATCGATTTTTTTTAATATATCGAAAACTATCAGAGATTTTTTATTGAAAATGGATATACATATATCATTCTCATGGGAGAAGCATCTTCAAGCAAAATTATAGTGAGATTTTTCCACCCCATAAAAATTTTATGGGGGTTTTGTTCCCTTAAACCCCCCCAAACTTTTGTGTACGTTCCAATTAATTCATTATTGTGGTACCATTAGTTAAACACAACGTTTTTAAAACTTTTTTGCCTCTTAGTATTTTTTCTATAAGTGAGTTTTTATCGAGATGCGGCTTCTTTTTTAAGATATTTACATACAAATTATATGGGGGTTTTGTTCCTTTAAACCCCCCAAATGTTTGTGTACGTTCCAATTAAACTATTATTGTGGTACCATTAGTTAAACACAGTGTTTTTAAAACTTTTTTGCCTTTTAGTCTTTTTTGATGTCAGTTTTTATCGAGATGTGGCTTCTTTTTCAAAATATACCCAAAAATGTCCATTATAAATAAATTTTCAGATTATAACAGGTCTCTATAATCGTACTTAACCATATACAAATATGTGGTGGATTCGACAAATATTCAAAATATCTCGATAAACACTGCCTTATCGAAAAAGTACTAGGAGGCAAAAAAGTTTTAAAAACACTGTGTTTAACTAATGGTGCCTCAATAATAATTTAATTGGAACGTACACAAAAGTTTGGGGGGGTTTAAGGGAACAAAACCCCTATAAAATTTTTATGGGGTGTACAAATCTCACTTTAATTTTTTTTTTAGATGTTGCTGCCATAAGAATGCCACATGTCCATTTTTAACAAAAAATCTCTAAGAGTTTTCGATATATGAAAAAAAATCTATTTTCATTTTGTAACTTCAAAGGGCTATAACTTTTTTTGTGTGCACTATTGTATATAAGTAAGTGAGGTTCAATCAACCTATTTTTGACCGTAGAGTCTGTGGTATAATTTATGACCAATCTTTTCGGGACACCCTGTATAGAATGTGTGGATTTTCATATCATCACTAGCTGAAAAGTTTAGATCATCATCGGCCCCCTCGTCAAATTGAATTTTTCTTTTTCTCTTTCGTATTTCTTTACATGTTTTATTTGGGCCCAATTTTTTGGCTTCCGTGCGGTAAAGTAATTTGAAAGAGCTTCATATATTTTAATGACAGAACCCAGATCCATAATTTTTATATACAAATATTTTTTGTACAGTATTTGTGCCGCCCTCTCATAATGTGCCGCCCTAGGCAACTGCCTATATTGCCTAATGGATAAAGCAGCCCTGGCGTTATGTCAAAAACGTATGCTATCAGGAACTAGAAAAGCTTAAAAATAGACTAGGAAAACCAAATTTAGACCAAAGGTCTAAGTGTTTCAGTTGACGACTGAATTTCTTGCCCAAAACGAGTTCTTGCCCAATGACTATACAGCAGGAGACAGTTACGGATTCTCGAGTTATCCAGCCAGTCAGCACAAGGTTGATTGTTTTCAACGCCAAAACTGTAACATGGGAAATTGGCAAAATCTGCTATTTTCGTGTACTTAGAGGGCGATGAAGAAAGCAAAAAATGGAAACTGACAAATCTGTTCACATATATAAGGGAGAAAGTGTCATCATACTCTAGGGATGCATTATGACCGTTAAAAAAACTCCTTTAATTTTCATCCAATGAACTTTAACAGCTCGCAGGTATGTTGATTTGATTCTAGAACCTGTAGTTAGGCTCAAGAGAGGTGCAATTGGAGAAAATTTAATTTTCATGCATGATAATGCACCTGCACATACCAGCAGACTGACTACAGACTTCCTTGAAGCAGAATAGGTATATCACTGTTCTGGAGTGGCCTGCTTGCTCACCCGACCTTAACCCTATAGAATACACTTAAAAGAAAAATTGGAGCTTAGTTGGGTAATACGTAAAACATCGCATGGCTGTTGGCTGTACAAGCTGCTCCTGAACGATAGAACAACCTACCACAACAAAATGTTGACAATTTGATTAGGAGCATGCCCACGAAAATTGAGATTTGCAATTGGGCTATTAGTAGTGCAGTCACTGAAGGTGGATATGAGCTATTGCCTCCGATTTCGTTGAACCTCCATCGATTTGCACGAAAATTGGTGAGTGGTTAGAGGATGTCTCAAGGAACAAAGGTGATATGGTATCAACTTTCGCTTTTACCCTGGGGGTGGATGCCACCCCTTCTCGGGGGTGAAAATTATTTTATTAAAAATAACCCCATAATTCGATAGAGGGACAAATTCTAAGCAAAATTTGTTATATAAAGTTATTAAAATAAATCAAAACTTTTTGAGTTATTAAAGATCAAAGATTTTAATTTTTCGTGAGAAAATGCATGTTTTTAATCGATTTTTGATAAATAACTCAAAAACTATACGTTTTAACAAAAAAGTTATTATTACCAAAATTGAAGCTAATAAAGAATGAAATAAACTCCTTACTAGAAAAACCTTTTACTGTTAACTAAAAGTGAGTTATTACTCTGGGCTAATTAGCAAAATACAAGGAAAAGTTATTTACCAGCAATTTTATTGCTGGAATCGAATCTTATGATTGTATATATTAATAATATAGGTATGCAAAGTCCGCAGATAGTGTGCTACTTTTTTTATGAACAAAATGGCGACCGAAAATCGTGTTTTTTTCAATTTTTGCTCTATAACTCCAAAGATTTTAACTTTACACCAAAAACACCCAAATAAAAATTCACCGCAATTAAATTCTGCATAGAGACGTGTTTTTTCCGATTCACTTCGATGAAAACTTTCCCCGGAAAAAGCGGGTTTTTTGAACAAAATCTTTAATTTTCAACTAAAATTTTAGATAAGTAATTGTTAATCAATAAATAAATAACTTAGTAATGTAAAAGCTCTTTTCGTATAGATTACAATTCCAGAAGCCGATGGAAATTGAATGAACAGTTTAGCAACAATTGAATTGCAAATTAAAAATTTACGGTCGCTATAATAACGACAATAATTATGATGCATAAGAATAACTATGATTTTTTCATAACAAGACACTATACCTATCTAATGTACTTTACAGAATTGAAATTGGACTATTTAAGCGGCCTCAGGAATATTTTAAAATTATAAACAATTTTTAGGCTTATAAACAAATAGAATATCTCGGGAAATATTAAACTAAATTAAATTGTGAAAACGGTATTCGAAAAACAGCGGCAGGACGCTTCTTTTAAAAGAAAAAACGTTTAATTATGATAAGCGGTTCCTGAGATACAACCGTTTAAAGTTGACCGGAATTTACGGCAAAGATATAAGAAATAGGATCATAATTTTTAAACCAACACCTTTTTATTTTTGTCCTCTTTCTCCACACCAATTTTCATATCTTTAAAATACTTATAACATATATTATTATAATAAAAACTATCGATAATACGTGTGAAAATTGCCAAAAATAGCAAAATTCTAATCAAAAATTAGGTTGGAGAAAATGTTACCCTCAAAGTTCAAAATCGGTATACGTTAAAAAAATGCATTTTCTCGGCTTCCCATGAAGCAATTTCCTTCATTCTTTTTTTGTTCCGTAATAACTCGAGTAGAGCCATCGAACTAATGCATTTATAAATGTCAAACTTGCTTTTGTGTTGTTATAATAGATTTATTTATTTATAAGAACAGAAAACTACATATTTTTTCCAGTTGTAAGCTTTTTTTTAGATAAACTTACTACAAGTGTACCTTTTAAAGTTAAAAACATAAATATTCTCATTCGAAAGCTGTATAATTATTTAAACAATTTTTATTTAAACAAATTAAAATTTTGTGTTATAATAAATAAATTAATTTATTATAACAAAACAAAAGCAAGTTTGACATTTAATAATGCATTAGTTCGATGACTCTACTCGAGTTACTTGGGAACAAAAAAAGAATGAAGGAAATTGCTCCATGGAAGCCGAGAAAATGCATTTTTTTAACGTATACTGATTTTGAACTTTGAGGGATACATTTTCTCCAACCTAATTTTTGACTGGAATTTTGCTATTTTTGGCAATTTTCACACGTATTATCGATAGTTTTTATTATAATAATATATGTTATGAGTATTTTAAAGATATGAAAATTTGTGTGGAGAAAGAGGACAAAAATAAAAAGGTGATGGTTTAAAAATTATGATCCTATTTTTTATATCTTTGCCGTAAATTCCGGTCAACGTTGACCGGTTGTATCTCAGGAACCACTCATCATAATTAAACGTTTTTTCTTTTAAAACAAGCATCCTGCCGCTGTTTTTCGAATACCGTTTTCACAATTTAATTTAGTTTAATATTTCCCGAGATATTCTATTTGTTTATAAGCCTAAAAATTGTTTATAATTTTAAAATATTCCTGAGGCCGCTTAAATACTCCAATTTCAATTCTGTAAAGTACGTTAGATAGGTATAGTGTCTTTTTATGAAAAAATTCTAGTTATTCTTATGCATCATAATTATTGTCGTTATTATAGCGACCGTAAATTTTTAATTACCAATTCAATTGTTGCTAAACTGTTCATTCAATTTCCATCGGCTTCTGGAATTATAATCTATACGAAAAGAGCTTTTACATTACCAAGTTATTTAATTATTGATTAACAATTACTTATCTAAAATTTTTGTTGAAAATTAAAGATTTTGTTGGAAAAACCCGCTTTTTCCGGGGAAAGTTTTCATCGAAGTGAATCGGGAAAAACACGTCTCTATGCAGAATTTAATTGCGGTGAATTTTTATTTGGGTGCTTTTGGTGTAAAGTTAAAATCTTTGGAGTTATAGAGCAAAAATTGAAAAAAACACGATTTTCGGTCGCCATTTTGTTTATAAAAAAAGTAGCACACTATCTGCGGACTTTGCATACCTATATTATTAATATATACAATCATAAGATTCGATTCCAGCAATAAAATTGCTGGTAAATAACTTTTCCCAAAAATGGCCTATTCTCCGATAATCAGCCCAGACTATATAGATAATTGAATGTATATTTTTTCGGCGAGTACCCAAATCTAAGTATTCGAGCTTAAATAACGGGAAAATGATGCATTTTATAACATAAACTTAATAAACACGTGTCAAAGTACTTGGAAATATCTATCAACTGAGCCCACGCATAAGTTGATTGCATTAAAATTTATGCTCCTACAATTTTTCAAAATTTATCTTTTAAAATTTTTTCCAAAAAATGTTATTGTGTTTTTTTAATAACTCCGTTAATTTTTACGATATCAGGTTCACCTGAAAACTATTTGAAAGTTAATTCCAAGGGCTATTAAACCGCGTTAAATTTAATCTTTAAAATCCTTTACTTTTTTAAAAATGAAAGGTTAAACGGCCCCGGTTACGTGGTTCTCGCAGCAAAATTTAAGTTAAACGTTTCTATCTCGGATATTTTTTACCCTACAGAAATAGTAAAACTGGTAAAATATTCAATATAGAAAAAACTAAAATATGGTTATTTATCATTTTTTACGTATATTGAGTATTTTTTGAGTTATTATCAAAAGAAAATGAAAATTACGATAATTTTAAATAATTGATGGATTCGACCGTTACTTGATGGAAGTTCATTTTATCTAACAATAAAACACTGAAAACGTTTGTTTTATATACTTCCACAAAATTTTTTATAACTAAGTGACTACAGCTGTTTCGGCAGAGTGCCTTTCTCAAGTGATAGAGTTTACAATGTAAACAAACACAATGTACAAGGCAAACACATTGTTTACAATGTACAAGGCAAACACATTGTAAACTCTATCACTTGAGAAAGGCACTCTGCCGAAACAGCTGTAGTCACTTAGTTATAATAAATTTTGTGGAAGTATATAAAACAAAACGTTTTCAGTGTTTTATTGTTAGATAATTTTAAAAATTCTGATTTTTTAAATTATACCTTTTTTTCAAAAATATGCATTTTAAACCGGACAAAATTGTTGAAATCATTACTTATGCTAATGTAAAGAAATTATAGTAAGGATTACTATAAATTTTAATTTTTGTGGAAATGGCGTATGTTTTATTTTTCACTTTTTCCTAAAGAAATCGAAAGGTTTCTCTTATTTTCATCATAACTTGCCTAATTTTAATACTATTAACTTCTTCTGGAGCTCATTTGATAGGTATTCCGAAGTACTTTGACAAGTGTTTAGCAGGTATATTTTATAAAATGCATAGTTTCCCGTTCAGGGGCGTGCGGTGAAATTTGAAACAGGGGAAGCAATTTATAAAAAAAATTGTAAAAACACCTATTTATAATGTAATTCAGTTCTTCTACCATTTTTCGAAAACTTGTCTATAACTTCCTTGTACAAACGTGGATATTGTGACATTTCTTTAATCAGATTATATTCAATTGGAAAAGAAAACAAGTAAAATCCTTTATAAAACGGATACATGCTACTAGGTATACTCCCTAGGGAGTAAAAGTACCTTGTCTCCCTAGGGACGAAAAGTAGGTACGCCTTTCCTCCCTACAATCAGGTCAGGAAATGTATAGTTTCGGTAGAGGTAGGTGGAAAAAATATTAGTAACTCACTGGCAATATTTTTTATGTCAATACTCAATATCCTCAGTCTCATATAAAGCTGTTAGGTCTGAACTTAATGAAATCAAGTCAAAATATTGTCCATAAAGACGCATCAAAAATTTTGTTTGTTTTTCAGGAAAATGTGTTTTTTTTAATGTATTAAAATTGCACAGCTAAAGAAAGTCTCGGTCATCAAAATTCTTAAAACCTATTTTCCATTCGTTGACATATTTGATCGAAAATCTGGTAAATTGTATAGTTGGCGGTAGCACGATTCGACATCTCCAACATTATCAGTGCGTCTATTCGTTTCCTTTTAGGCTTAACTTAACTTCTTGCCATCATATTATTCGAGCATTTTTCAAAGTCATCTCTCTCTTTTTGTTAATAATATCTTTAAATACGCTAATTTTTTTACACAGAAACCAATCTCGTTTATCTTGCATTGCAATACATTAAATAAATTATCGGAGAATGGAAATATTTCTGAAAAAAGCTAAGTTATAAAGTAAAATTCAAATAATCTTTTAAACTATCCAAAAATCCTCTCAAGCTATTTATGGTTTCTGTATCCCACATTTCACATTTTCACCATTTTCCAAAACACACATATTTTATAATATATTTATATAAATAATATTTATATTTAGTATTTATAATATAAATAATTCTATGTACTTATTTATATAAATAATTCAATAAAATCCATCTTCATACTTTCAAAAAATCAGTCAACGAAGCCCGTCATTGTCAAATGCTGGTAAATCCCATTTAAATTCACCAAAAACATCTTCGTATGCAATTGACAAAACTGCTTATAAGCTAAAGATATGCCCCAAATTTGAACTCGCCGCTCACCATCTAACCCCGATGATTTTTACATAGGCTTGAGTCGCTGGAGAGAAGCAACTTAAAAATCAAATTATTATGCCGATATAACTCCGAATACCACCGTAGAAATACGATCATGGTCCGAGTACGGAAGGATGCAGCATACAGCGCTGCTTATACTAGTATGGGTACCTATTTCATTGCTTAGTTATTTACTGTATGACAAAAATAGAGTAAAATACGTTTGTCTTTTCTTATTAGGTAGGTACTTGCTGCTTGTACTACATAATTAAATATTCTCGTACGCAACTTAAAATCCTGCTTATTATGTGTTTGTTCAATTTTTTTAAAATTATCTCAGTTACTCAGATGGTACGGCATTACTACGGAAACCAAGGGAAGCAATGCTTCCCTTGCTTCCATGGACTGCACGCCCCTGTTCCCGTTATTTAAGATTGAATACTTATATTTGAATACTCGTCGAAAAAAATATACATTTAATTACCCATAACTCATTTTGAATTAACATTATTTTAGTTCTTCAAGTGAGGAGTGTATTAAATTTTTTATTATCTTCAATTTTGGTAATAATAACTTTTTTGTAAAAGCTTATAGTTTTTGAGTTATACGTGAAAAACAGCTTTAAAACATGTATTTTTTTACGAAAAATTAAAAATTTTGATCTTTAATAACTCAAAAAGTATTGATTTATATTAATAACTTTATATAACAAAATTTTCTTATAATTTGTCCCTCTATCGATTAGTGGTATTATTTGTAATACAATAATTTTCACCCCCGGGAGGGGGGACATCCACCCCCAGGGTAAAAGCGCAAGTTGGCATCATGTGACCTTTGTTCCTTGAGGTATCCTCTAACTATTCACCAATTTTCATGAAAATCGATGAAGGTTCAACGAAATCGGAGGTGAAAACCTTCAGTTACTGCACTATAGGGGTGCTGACACTGACTACTAAAAAAACATAAATAAATAAAAAACATTCAAACATTATTCGTTCTATAATTAAATTTTTTATGCTACTGACTTTAAAACAAATATTTTTAATTTGTTATTTCAAGACTTTATTGTTTTCTTTAATTTTTACGAATTATTTGAATTGCATTAAAATAAATATTGTTTAACTTCGTATGTTATTTTTTTTTAATTCGCTTGAAATAATAAAAAATAATATCAGATGTTTCCGTATAATTTCCATATGGTTGTGTGTTTATAAACATTGATTAACCCATTCAACTACGTATTGCTTTGCGTTAGATATTCAATATAAATGATATATAATAATTGTTCCTGATTATTAAATAAAAGAAGAATAGCGGTAAAACGAACATTATTATAATGTCTGAAGCAATCCTACAACGACAATCTACATAAATGCTTATATAATGTGCAGCATGCATTCCATGAGATTTCTAAATAAATTAGAATCCATGACCTTTATTATTAGATTTAATGATCATGACTACAAATAGAAGTGAAAGTGACTAATTACTCGTTTACTTTGTAATGAAGAGTCAATTTTTTGTATATTACGCTTCTACCTGCAATATTTTTTGATTTATTTAAGTACAGTTAATATTAAAAAATAATTTTTAATACAATGTGTGGCTTTAATATGTAAATATTTTGACTTGTCTGTACCTATGTGTTTTTTTTAAATATCTACCTGTTTTCAGTTTGACAATTATTTTTATAAACAAGATTCTGGCTTTGCTATGGGCTCTTTATTGTCTCCATTCATTACCACCATTCTCTTTTTCTTTATCCCTATGCAGGATCGGCTTCCATAATTACTTTCTACATAATTTTTTATAATCATGTCAATATTAAACCCCTTTACCAACATTAGTGATGTTGATTATAGTTACTTTCGAGTATTCGTTACAGATCGTTACTTTTGTAAAAAATAATCATTTACAGTATTCGTTACTTTGATTACTATGATTACTTTTGTATTTGAGTGCCGGTAATCATATCGAGAATCGTATTTCTCAGTAGGTAGGTATTTTGTATAGGTATTCCGATATAACAACGACCTTCACCTCACCGATCTGTTTAAGAGTTTAAGGGATAAAAATGATTTGATTACTATGATTACTTTTGTTAATTTTGTATTTGAGTACCGGTAATGATATCGAGAATCGTATTTCTCATTAGATAGGTATTTTGTATAGGTATATATATAGATCTAGATAAAAATATAGGGTTTTCGCATTCGATCTTTGTTAATGACATACATTACATATTTTACGTATACCATTATACCTCCATCTGTTTCATCTTCTATCTTCTCCTCACCCTCACACCCTTAAAACGTTTCATACCGATAACGATATTCGATAACACTCGTAAAATACCGGTCCCGTCCGTTACTCGCTGGGATACGATTGGTAAAAAGTAATCAAGTGTACTGGTTGTAGATACAACAGTCGTTACTCTCTCTGATACGATTGGTACGAAGTAACAAAGTAATCAAAGTAGATACAATAGTCGTTATTCGCTCTGATACGATTGGTACGAAGTAAAGAAGTAATCAGATTAATTAAAGTAACGATTTGGCTCTCTGTATAGTAATCGTTACTTTCGGTATTCGTACGTAACGAGTACTTTGTAACGAATAGATACTTTTTCAACATCTCTAACCAACATGTCCTGCCTAAGCGTCTCCCTCATCTCATTTATCTCTTCATTATTTCTATTATTAGCTGATTTATTCATGGAAGAATTTGAAACAAATAATTGTGTACAAGTATAAAGGCGGAAATACATATCCGCGCCGCGAACTCCGCGCCGTGTGTGCGCCGCGCGTTCGTGGCGCGGTTATTGTTCGTTAAAATTTTTCAATTTGACGATCCATTGGAAACTTACGAACGTTTAGTAATTGTAGATAATCATGTCTCTGTCCTGTACTTCTACTACATCTTATTTTGGTATTGTTCTGAAACTATTTTCTTGTGTCATCTTATGCAATTTACTATTTTATGTGGAATAAGCCACAGTTTGGGAACATTTCGGGAACTACCTTTTTCGCTTCCTGGCAACACAAATATAATGGTAGAAGAGCCCAAGCGGGGATTTTTGCAGTTACTCGAGCGCGTCAGATTATCATATGGGGAGAAACGTAGTACCCTGCAGATGTACTTCCACCATATATTGGCTCTTAACACAGGGGAGTTCGTTCGGGCGGGCCCGAAAAAAAATCTATCCTTAAAATATTCGAAATTGTCAGATTAAGATAAGGTAAGTTAAGTACATGCAAAAGAGTCTATATTTCAAAAATATGACGATTTGAGCGGGGCGTACGGAAATGGGTGAGTCAAAAAGTTTCACAAAAAAAAGCGAATATTTCGCGAAATAAACGTCAGATTGAAAAACTAAAACCTACGTGTTCAATATTTTTCAAAAATCTATCGAAAAATACCAAACTTGACCCCCCACGGAGAGGGGTGGGGGGTAAATTTAAAATTTTAAATACAAATCCCGCGATCTTTCGCAAAATAAACATCATATCGAAAAACTGCAAAATACACTTTATCAATGTTTTTGAAAAATCTATCGAATGGTTCCAAACACGACCCCCCACGGAGGTGAGGTGGGGGTTACTTTAAAATCTTAAATGGTAGACCCCGTTTCTTATTGCAGATTTGGATTGTTTGTATAAAAATAAACAACTCTTATTCGAAACATTTTTTTGAATTATGGATAGATGGCGCTATAATCGGAAAAAAGATTGTTGGAAATGGAAAATTAAATTAAAAAATGGGAAGTCCCCACTAAAATGGAAAATTTTACTTAACTTTTTTGGTTTTAGGACCTAATAATCACAACCCAATAGGTCGCCAAAGCGCTCGAGTGACTGCACATTTAGCATATTTTGCTCCCCTACCATAATATATCTGCTTGTTCCTACAACCAGAAACAAAATTAGAGAACTGTAGGTACTTCCAAGTCATGCGATACCTTTTTCGTTTTCCGGTGACACAATTGTAATGTATCTGCTTGTTTCAACTGCGTAGCTTCACTAGAAACGAAATTAGAGAACTATAGGTTCTTCCAAGCCCTGTGTTAACTTTTTCGCTTTCCGGTGACCCAATTATAATATATCTGCTTGTTCCAACTCAGTTGCTTCACCAGAAGCGAAGTTAGGAAACTATAGGCTCTTCCAAGATGTGCGTTACCTTTTTCGCTTTCCGACGACACAATTATAACATATCTACTTGTTCCAACTCCGTTGCTTCACCAGAAGTGAAGTTAGGAAACTATAGGCTCTTCCAAGTTGTGCGTTACCTTTTTCGTTTTCCGGTGACCCAATTATAATATATATGCTTGTTCCAACTACGTTGCTTCACCAGAAGCGAAGTTAGAAAACTATTGGGTCTTCCAAGTTATGCGTTACCTTTTTGGCTTTCCGGTGACCCAATTATAATATATCTGCTTGTTCCAACTCCGTTGCTTCATCAGAAGCGAAGTTAGAAAACTATTGGGTCTTCCAAGTTGTGCGTTAGCTTTTTGGCTTTCCGGTGACCCAATTATAATATATCTGCTAGTTCCAACTCAGTTGCTTCACCAGAAGCGAAGTTAGGAAACTATAAGCTCTTCCAAGATGTGCGTTACCTTTTTCGCTTTCCGACGACACAATTATAACATATCTACTTGTTCCAACTCCGTTGCTTCACCAGAAGCGAAGTTAGGAAACTATAGGCTCTTCCAAGTTGTGCGTTACCTTTTTCGTTTTCCGGTGACATAATTATAATATATCTGCTTGTTCCAACTCCGTTGCTTCACCAGAAGCGAAGTTAGAAAACTATTGGGTCTTCCAAGTTGTGCGTTACCTTTTTGGCTTTCCGGTGACCCAATTATAATATATTTGCTTGTTCCAATTCCGTTGCTTCACCAGAAGTGAAGTTAGAAAACTACTGGGTCTTCCAAGTTGTGCGTTACCTTTTTGGCTTTCCGGTGACCCAATTATAATATATCTGCTTGTTCCAACTCCGTTGCTTCACCAGAAGCGAAGTTAGAAAACTATTGGGTGTTCCAAGTTGTGCCTTACCTTTTTCGCTTTCCGGTGACACAATTATAATATATCCGCTTGTTTCAACTGCGTTGCTTCACCAGACACGAAGTTAGAAAACTATAGGTTCTCCAAGTCGTGCGTTACCTATTTCGCTTTCCGGTGACACATATTTCTCTAATATATCTCTCTACTGCTTATGAATGTTTTTTTGATATTGATAACTATTTCCGAAGTGAAAGTCGAAAGGTCAAGTAAACTTGATTTCAAACTCGAATTGTGGCTTATGCCCAAATAAAATAATAAATCTTATTTCTAATACATGTTATTTTTAGTACAACAATGAACTAACATTTTTTAAAAAGGTCCGCATGTACATTTTTTTATTTCAGCTTCTATTTCCGTTAAGATCGGATTTAAGTTGTTTCTTTAAATTAAATGGTTCTTTATTGAGGATCCCACAATAATGATTTTCCACGGTAAACATCAATTTCCTTCCGACATTTCCGACCATTCCATTACTAACAAATATTCAACTCATGCGCGCCAAAACCAACAAAACACTCGCAAACCCGTCCAAATACGTATTGCGAACCATCAAAGCGTTTGTTGAAAAACCGACAGAATTTAGATCGTGGTGCGCCGTGTGCGTGCCGTTTGTGCGTCACTTGAAAACACGTACTAATCTGACGAATACGCTGCGCGCGAGCGGCTCGCACACCGAGCAGAGCGCATATGTATCTCCGCCTTAAGAGATTGGGAAGGGGAAGGATGGTAGGCTAAACGTGTTTGTTGTCTTCGACGTATGTTGGTTACCACTCATATTTTGATGTGTGAATCCCGTATTGAAGTTTTGCTATCAGTATTATTTCTGAAAAACATTTTACAGTCTCAACGTTCTTCGTTAATTTTTCAGGAAGTAGTATATCTTTTGCGCTCATATTCTTAGAGATTGCAACGGTAGATAATCTATACACCCATACCTCGCTTTACGGCCTAGATACGTTCCACAAAACTTGGCCGCAAAGCGAAAAGCCGTGTAACGAATCAATTATTATAATACAAATTCATATAAATTCAATGGGATCGGTTCCAAATTTGTTAAATATGTAACATGTAACATACTCCAAAACCAACAAAAATCTATAAACAAAAATGAAACAACTTCATGTTTCATAAAATATGTGAATGTAGGCACACATTTTTTTAAAATGGCTTTAATCTGAAGAACGATGAAGAAATGGTAACTTGCAGATGACTGCCGTCATCATTTTTCGCTGGTAAGGATGGACCTGGCTTAGAAAAATTGTCCAACGTGATTTGTGTTAACACGTTCTATTTCGTTCTTCAGTTATTTATAAAAGCTAATTCCTCGAGAAACTTTCGCGCTACGTTCGACGTCAGGATCGTTTTCAAGAAGGATATTTTTTATTCCTTGTCCGAAATAGGAAAAGCTTTCGACAACTTTTTTGATGTTAGCTGTTTGGAAACAACAGGCTCTGTCTCTTCATCAAATGCCAGTTCTGTTTACAACTGAATAAGTTCTTCATATGAAGCGGGTTCCCTATCAGCATCAAGTAGATCAAGCACATCTCGTTCGTTAAAACCTTCAAAGCCGAGATTATGTGCTAGATCCAAAATGTTTGGCCTAATTTCAGGATGGGTATTACGTTCTGCTTCAGTAGGATGTGTACTTTTACACATTCTGGCCATATATTTTTTAAATGGTTCATTGCTGTTAATTTTAATTCCTTCTATAATTCACTGATGCTATCAGCAGCATCCCTGATGTTATAGTTTTTCCAAAATGTTTTAATTGAAGATTGACCATCGGTTTCCTTTATAAGTTGTCGGAAAGTTCGGCCTAGGTAATATGCCTTCTTCTTCTAAAGGTGTCTATCTTCTAGTGATGTTGGCGACCGCATTGACCCATCTTATTCTATTTACAGTAATTCTAAATAGATCAGGTGACGTTAGGTGACAAAGCCTTGTTGCTTAAGTTATTGTCTCGCAAATATTTTGTCACTTCTGTACAAAAGTGATTTTTGAACCAATTCTCAAAAATAGCTTTAGTCCTTCAAGCTTCCTTGGTGGATCTCCATATGACAGGTAATAGATTTCTATTTAGTCCTTTAAAAGGCCTTGAATTTTCAGACCAATATGTACATTAAAAGTAGTTTAAGCTTAAAATCACCCGCAGCATTTGCATTTGCACCAACCAGCAAAATTAATTGTTTTTCGACACCTTATAACCGGATGCTCCTCAAAAATCTCAAAAAAGAAACAAGAAAGTAATATTTTAGATAAATATCGTTTAGATCTTTTGAGGAGTATGCGTGTGGCTGGCCTCCACACTATGTAAAACTTTAGAGCCTAGAAACACCAACGGGCAACCATGGCCCTCCATGGGTTGTCAGCGGTCACCGATGATGATGATGATGATAACCAGATGCACTTTTTTCAGTTTTTGAAATTTATGTGCGATCGGTCATTCGCTTCCAATAAAACAATGTTTCGTCTACGTTAAACACTTGTTCAAGTTTATAATCAAGTCTTTAAAAAAATCCCTTTAAAATATTGGGATTTTCCTTAGGGTAAGAACAGAACAAGTGGGTCGAGGTGGAGGTGTAGGTCCCGGTGGATGCCACTAGTTAGGTCGCGGTCGATGTCGACAGCACATAGCAAGGAAGTCACCTGCGAACCACTATCAAGTGAAGTAGTGTAATGAAATTTGAAGAATTCAAAAATAAACTGAACACAAAAAAGGGATTATATAAAAAGTATCAATTCAGATAGAGCAGGTAATGACAACTTGGCTTCGAACGAACCGATTACAGGGAAACATCCTTGTAGGCCGCGCAGTAGACATCCATGTAAAACAAACTCATTTTATTTTTAAAAGCATCGATGTAAACCTTGGATGGCATCGCGCTAAACCTCCACCGCGACTTACCTGCTCTGTTCTGTTTCATTCAGTACAATGTGTTGGTTTTACATGGATGTCGACATCGACCGCGACCTCCACCTCCACCGCGACCTGCTTGTTCTGTTCTTACCCTTAGATGTGGCCTCATCGAAGATAGCTACTTCACCTTTCATTTTCAAATTATGCTCCATTCTTTAAATTTTTAAAAATAATTAAAGCTATTTTCTGAATAGTCATTATTGCTATTAGTGTAGGAAACAAAGGTTGAACCTTGCAAAATGGACACAAATCCGGTTTTATTTTTTTTCTGGTATATCAAGGGGTGCTTATTATAAGACTAACTTTTTCTGAAAAACTTTCGCCCCGGAACCTCCCTTTTCACCCCTTTAAAGGGGGTAATTTGTGGTTTTTGCGGAACGTAGCCCTTCCTGTAACTTTTACAAAAAATTTCTTTTATAGAAATATGAAGAGGACTATATTTTCTACGATTTATTTCCAACACCATCTCTCTATCATCCACCGTTTAGCGGGGGTGGCGCCCTAAAGTTGAAAAATTTTTAAAAAAGATGTTTTAAAAAAATATATATTTTTCCCTAACTGTAACGGAAATTAAGAAGAAATCCTGCGGCAATTATTTACAAATAATTGACTGATTTTTTGGTATAGGTTTTACTTAAGGGTAATTGCCCTTTTTTTAATTACAGGGTGTTACATTTTAAAAAACCTCTTTTTATACCATCTGAACCGTTTATGCTAGAGTAAAAAGACTTTCAGCGATTACCCATGTACTGGTGCTATTTACAAATTTGTATAATGCACCCCCATTTTTTTCCCGCAACCACCCCAAAAAAAGAAGAATTAATAAATAAATTGATTTTCTTGGAATCCTTCACACACAATGCCCTTTATTAATATGCTTCATACATCATTTTGTGGACGTTATTATTACCCATGCATGGACACCAAAATCAATTTCCTAGTGCAACCCCTGAAGCAAAAAAAAATAAATAAATTGGGGGGTTGAAAATTTTTTTTCGTTTTTTGCTTTTTGATCCATATGGGCAAATGCTTCATCAATAGTGCTTTTCAAAAATATATATGGTTATTGCAACATCTCTGCGAAAACTACCCCTATCCTTGAAAATATACTGCAGAAACTACCCCTATCCCTTGGCGAGCATGTTTTTACGATTTTCTCATTACCTATGTATTCTTTTTAAACAAAGCTTATACAAGGTTAAAGACCACTATTTACTCTAAAAATTATGTCCTATTCATTTTTTCGTATAAGCAACCGTTACGGCACAGTGGCGCCGTAAACCTCATATATGCTTTGGCGGGCTCCAGGTTTTGTTTTTTGTTTCGTCATCTGTTCGTTTTATTGATAAAGTACTTATGCAAAATAAAACAACACAGTGTAACCTACAAATTATGACTTATGCACATTTTACATTCTTTGCTCCCCAAAGCCACAGTGGTGGCCCAAAATAAATTTTTGCATATTTTCGCCACCTACATGCATTTTATTGCATTAATGCTACCTTAACAGCACAATATTTACCCTTAGGTGGTCGCTACGCAGTGGCGGATCCAAGGAGGGGTGATGGGGGTGATCACCTCCCCCCCTCTCAAACCAAGTGATATTATATTCAAAGATTATAAAAATATTCATTTATTTTTATAGAAATTTAACCAATTGGCACCCCCCTCTTAACCCCCCTCTTAACGATGCTGGATCCGCCACTGTCGCTAAAGCATAAAAAGTCATTCTTATAAAAATAATATTAATATAAGTATTTCTATAAAAATAAATGAATATTTTTATAATCTTCAAATATAATATCACTTGGTTTGAGAGGGGTGGGGGTGATCGCCCCCATCACCCCTCCCTGGATCCGCCACTGCTTAGCGACCACTTAGGGGTGAATATTGTGCTATTAAGGTAGCATTAACGCAATAAAATGCGTGTAGGTGGCGAAAATAGGAAAAAATTTATTTTGGGCCACCACTGTAGCTTTGGGGAGCAAAGAATGTAAAATGTGCATAGGTCATGATTTGTAGGTTACACTGTGTTCTTTTATTTTACATAAGTACTTTATCAGTAAAACAAACAGATGACGAAAAAATAAACAAAAACTGGAGCCCGTCAAAGCATATATGACGTTTACGGCGCCACTGTGCCGTAACGGTTGCTTAAACGAAAAAATGAATAGGACATAATTTTTAGAGTAAATAGTGGTCTTTAACCTTGTATAAGCTTTGTTTAAAAAGAATACATAGGTAATGAGAAAACCGTAAAAACATGCTGGATAAGGTATAGGGGTAGTTTCTGCAGTATATTTTCAAGGATAGGGTGGTTTGTGCAGGGATGTTGCAATAACCATATATATTTTTGAAAAGCACTATTGATGAAGCATATGCCCATATGGATCAAAAAGCAAAAAACAAGAAAAAATTTTCAACCCCCCATTTTATTTATTGTTTTTGGCTACAGGGGTTGCACTAGGAAATCGCTTTTAGTGTCCATGCATGGGTAATAATAACTTGCATAAAATGATATATGAAGCATATTAATGAAGGGCATTGTGTGTGAAGGATTCCAAGAAAATCACTTTATTTATTAATTCTTCTTTTTTTTGGGTGGTTCCGGGGAAAAAATGGGGGTGCATTATACAAATTTGTAAATAACACTAATACAAGGGTAATCGCTGAAAGTCTTTTTACTCTAGCATAAATGGTTCAGATGGTATAAAAAGGGGTTTTTTAAAATGTAACACCCTGTAATTAAAAAAAGGGCAATTACCCTTAAGTGAAACCTATACCAAAAAAATCAATCATCTATTTGTGAATAATCTCCGCAGCATTTCTTTTTAATTTCCGTTACAGTTAGGGAAAAATATATTTTTTTAAAAACATCTTTTTTAAAAACTTGTCAACTTTGGGGCGCCACCCTTGCTAAACGGTGGATGATATAGAGATGCTGTCGGAAATAAATCGTAGAAAATATAGTCCTCTTCATATTTCTATAAAAGAAATTTTTTGTAAAAGGTACAGGAAGGGCTACGTTCTGCAAAAACCATAAATTACCCCCTTTAAAGGGGTGAAAAGGGGGGTTCCGGGGCGAAATTTTTTCAGAAAAAGTTAGTCTTATAATAAGCACCCCTTGATATGCCAGAAAAAAAATAAAACCGGACTTGTGTCCATTTTGCAAGGTTCAACCTCTATTTCCTACACTATATTTGATTCATTAGCATTCTCCGTTTGTTATTGTCCTTATTCCGTATAATGTATAATGAATAGTTTTTCCGTTTTTCCATAATCCAGTTTCTTTGGATTGTTAATCTCGAAACATTTAAAGGTGCGTCAGATTGCAAATATGTTTTAATGTCTTCTTTTTAATTGCAAATTTCAAAAATTTTGTCTCCAGCTAGCCGTTGCCGTTATAAACATTTTAGGCCGTATATCGAAAACATGCCTTAATTAAAGAGGGCCGTTATAGCGAAATGCCGTATAAAGAGCGGCCGTATAGCGAGGTATGGGTGTATTGTAGTTTATTTCCATTTTTTCGTTTCGTGTATTACGCATATCTCTATTCTGTTGTCCCTGAATTACGACCAATTCTTGAACTCTGTTATTCAATGATTTAATGTTCTGGATAGAACTTCTGACAATATTCATTTTAATCTTTATCCGTTTTCTTTTTCTCGCATGTGTCGTCAGTTTGTTGACTTTCCTGTCTCGACGCAATTGGTCGTTTCTGCGAACAATTATCTTTTTAACTCGTGGCGTCGGTGTACGGCGGTGAAGTGTAGGTACTACAAAGAAGAGTCAAGAAAAGAAGATGGTGGTAGCTGATATGAACATGTTACGGTAGATGTTGGGTCAGTCTAGAAGGGACAAGATCAGGAACAACGTGATTAGGAAAAGAGCCTACAGTTTTACAAAAGGTTTAACAACAAAGACTGCCTTGATTTGGGTGACTACGAACTCCCCCACGCTACCTAGATTTTAATGGGTTCAGTTTTATAGTAGGATTAAAAGCGACTACGAACTGCCCCACGCTACCTAGGTACTTAAATAATATTTTTGTGAACATATATAGTTTTTATTTTACTTTATTGTATTCAAAAAGGAACCCAATTCCCAAAGCATGAGCAAAAATTTTAAATAATTAAATAATGAAACTATAACAATATAATCGAATAAAGTTTATTTATAAATCTACATTAGGTAACTTATATACAATAACAAAAACTACAGTCAAACAATAACAATGTTTAAAATAATGTCTGATTAGTGATTAAAATAAGTAAGAGTCAACACAATGTCACCAACATCATTTGGATCTAAATAAGGTATGCCGAAAAACAATTTTAAATATTTTCCAATAATAGTTTGATTTTTATATTCCGAGGACAAACCTAAATTTTTAATTTTTCGGTACCAATTTTGTGTTAAATGAAATTTGCAACAAAAAATAATAATGTCGGGGCACACTAACTTGCCTGCATTTTGAATTGCTATTTCAAAATCAGAAATTATTCGCTTCGGTTTGAAATTTAAATTCAAATCTGTACATATTGTTATTAATGTATCAAAAGTACTTTTGTACGATTGCTGTGATTTATTTGGTAACAAATAAAATACTAGAGGAACATAAAAAACCATTTTTGTAGCCATGTATAGTAAACATCTGACAAAAATATTTAGAACAGTATTGAAAAGTTCCATCTACATACAAAGAATCGACATTACACAAAAAGTAAAGATTTGTGAAACAACTAAAAATTGCGGAATTATTTTTCGTAGATAATAAAAAGTTTTCACCTGTATTTGTTTTTAAATTTAAGTTCACTAACACTTGTAGAACGTCCTGTGACTTTGGCAATGATGGTGTGGATTTTCGTCTTGCAGTATAGATATTTCTTCGAACGTAAGAAATGTCCTTCGTCGTCAGCGGTAAATTGCTGAAATTTTCCTTCCTCAATTCGTTGTGGACAATCTTTAAAGGTCTTTCACATATATCTTCTACAGCTTTCCTCTTTGTAGAATTACTAAAAATTTGCCGGTCAACGTGGATATGTGGAGCATTATTATGCTCCACCGATGCTTTTTCCAGAATAACATAATTTTCATCACCTTCCTTTGTGTACTCTTTTTGTTGACATCTTTTTTTGATGCATCGCCATCTAACTTTTCCATCTTTGGAGACAAGGGCCATTGAATATTTATATTCATTAATTATTAATAAAAGTTCTCCCCTTTGACTAAACATAGTCGTTGGATTCGCCATTTAAAAGTTAAACACTAACGGACAAAATCGGACACTATACCGTAATACTTGCAACTGAAGTGAATAACTGAAAATATTTATATTCTTACTTTCAACTATAATCAAATTTGAAATTTCCGGTCATTAAGACTTAATCCCCAACTGTCTCGGCGATGGGGCAGCAGGTACTTGGGATTAATGGGCACAGGTAGTTCGTGGGGAAGTTAGATAACGCCGATTGATTTGGTCACATCAGATTTATGTGCGACGAAGCATAGAGCTGTTATAAGTTGAGAGAAAGAGAGGTAGAAGAAATAAGGACTTAAAAGGGAAAAGTTAAATGATTAAGACACGATGGACAGAAATGAGTAGCGAAGAAGAGTAAGGAAAAGCGACCCCCGAAGAGGAAAAAGCTGACGAAGAAGAGGAAGAGAGATAAAACCCTTCTTCCTCTTTCTTGCCTTACCAGATAAGGGGATAAGCAAATTACAAATTGCTCTGCAATCGTTAATCACCCTTCTGACATTAGTCCAAGTAATGAAGCTTAAGTTAGGACAAAACCTCGCAATTTTTACAGAATGGATCCATTTTCTTGAAACTTTGAGAATAAGTAGTGGATAGTCCGAGGATCAAAAGCTATATGATGCCGAAAAGAGCTTTTACCATGGGGTGTTGCCACCTCATCTCGGGGGTGGAAATTTTTTATTATATTTTGACCGCAAAAGTTGGTAAAAACTTTCATTCTAAGCAAAAAACATTATATACATTGTTTCGATAGAATTAATAGTTTTCGATTTATTCGCTATCGAAAATGTTAGTTTTATATCAAAAAAATCAATGTTTATAATCAGTTTTCTGCTAATAACTCAAAAAGTTTTCCTCTTATAAAAACAACTTCCCTTAACAAAAATGTACCTTTTGAAAAAATAAACAAAACCGTTTTTTCTGATTTTCTTTAAAATCAATAGTAATCGAGCTATACTTTATTGTATGGTAGCTCTTCTTCGTCAAATGCTAAATATTATAGTTTAAAAGTCAAAAGACGGGAAAACTATGCATTTTTCGAGGATAACTCGTTCTAATTTAAAGTATTTAAAAATATCTATCTCCAAAAATAAGTATCTAGCTAAAACATTAAGGGACGTATAATGAAAAGAATGTCAGTCCCTTTTTTTTCAGCGAAAAAGTGATTCGACACAACCCCCTAATCACCGCCCTAATTTAAATTAGTCATTGGTCTTATTTAGTCTTCTTTTTTTTTTGTGTATTATTAATAGGTTCTAGAAGTTTGACCGGCTTAGAATAATTAGTTTAAAAAAAATGGAGCTAAAAGCGAATAACGAATTTTTGTAGTTTGGTACAAAATCCCTTTTCTTCAGAATGAAAAGATTAGCATCAGAGATACGAAAAAATGTTTAAATATCAAATTGTAACTTATTTAATTCGCAAGAAGTTGTTTTGCAAAAATTGAGTGAGCTATTGACAATTAAAACTTGTAATAACATGCAAAAACCTCCTTGACCAGTCCTTTCAAAGTCACCTCTTTTTGCGAATGAGGATTTTAAAAGGATTTAATATCAATAGCCTTATAGACCTTTTAAAAACCTATAAAATTATTTTTTACCAAATTTTCTATGATAAAAAATAAAAAAGTTACGGTTAAAAATCAATATATTTTTTTTTTGAAAAAAAAAGGAGAAATCCAATTGGAAGCATAATAATGTAAGTTAGCGGTGTTTTTAGTCATTATCCTTATTCATTCTTCCTTATTTATGTATTATTAATAGATTCTAGAAGTTTGACTGGCTTGAATGATTAGTTTATAAAAAACTGGAGTTAAAAGCGAATAACGAATTTTTGTAGTTTGGTAAAAATACCATTTTCTTCAGAATAGAAAGATTAGCATCAAAGATACGAAAAAATTTTTAAATATGAAATTGTAGGTTATTTAATTCCCAAGAACTTGGTTTAAAAAAAAATTTCTACGGTAAAAATTGAGTGAATAATAAATGAGTATAATATCGAAAAATATTGATTTTTTCGATACAAAACTAATACCGATAGCGAATAAATCGAAAACTGCTAATTTTATTAAAAAAATGTATAAAACTTTTTTTGCTTAGAATGAGTATTTTTATCAACTTTTGCGGTCAAAATATAATAAAAAATTTCCACCCCCAAGATGGGGTGGCAGTGGCAACCACCCCCATGCTAAAAGCGCCTTTCGGCATCATATAGATTTTGATCCCTGGACTATCCACTATTTCTCAAATTTTCAAGCAAATCGATCCATTCTGTAAAAATTGCGAGGTGAATAGCTTCGGTTCCTGTACTACATACCTACTCTCAAAAATTAATATATTTTTATAACCGGGAAATATCGTTTATTATCAATTTTACGATGTATGTAATGTACTGTTACGTATTTGACGTCATAAATACAATACTTTTTTTTACAAAAGAATATTAAATAAATTTTATTGCAAATCTTTATAGCAGATGAATCTAGAAATGAAATATTATGCTATTGTTATAAACTTAGGTATCCAAAAATATCTTAAACTTAAATTTATAAAATAATTCGCCGTGAAACGAGATGAAGAGACGTATTATATTTCAGTTTGTTCAGAGAGCGCCATAAACGCCCTTACTAGTTTCATTCTATTGAAATTATAAAAACATTCATTATACTAAACACAGGTTTCTCTTTTGAATGGCATAGGAATGTTCTATAACTAGGAGTCATAGTTTTTGCGTAATTTACAATTTTCTTAAACGATAAATTGATTTTAAAAATAATATTTATAGTCACTCGCGATTTTTAAACTGAACGAAATAAATGTTTGTTTACCGTATCACAATGAAATGAAAATTATGTCTATTTACTAGACCATTATTATGAAAAGTAGGTACAGTAGGAAAAATAAAAGAATGCCCATGAACGAACATATAAAACACGCTTTATTTTCCTGTCACCGTGTCACACAAAAAATTGGCAGCAAAAAAGTACATATAATAAGTATTATTACGTGTACTTGCGCTGGGCACTTTTCTTTGTGACACGGTGATAGGAAAATACAGCGTGTTTTATATGTTCGTTCATGGGTATTCTTTCATTTTTCCGACTGTAGATTGGTCTGTATACAATACATTTTAAAAAAATCAGGATCTTCTCCAAAGTCTAAAAGTCCATAAACGATAAGTTAAATATTTATCATAATCCTGTTCGGTCTAATACTGGTGTAGTTTAGTTTTATACAGATAATAGTGGTTTTTCTTAAGTATTCTAACAGTCGTTTGACTGATTTACAATTCACCCGAAATTTTTTCTTTACTAGTATTTGGGTTTTCCGTAACAGAAAGCAGGACACCAAGTTCCTTGACGTCATCATAAATAACTGTTTTATTTATATTTCCTCATTTGGTACGTGTTATAATCTAGATACTCTGCATGCTTTATGTAAGTAATCCATTTCCGCTACTTCTATATTTTTTCTTTCCTTTCCTGTGAGTTGCCAACACTCTGCTCCATAAGTTATAATAGGTTCCACAATTGTTCTGTAGATTGTTAACTTTGTGTTCAGCTTCACCTTGTTAGACCATAGTAATAGACCATTTAAAATACGAGTTGCTTTCCTTCCTTGCTGTATCCTATGCTGTATGTCTCTTTTTGTAGTTCCTTCTTCTGATATTATGCTGCCTAAATATCTATATTCCTTACATTTCCTTATATTTCTTAACTCTAATTTCGGATCTTTGGTTTCCTCTCCTATTCTAAAATATTCCGTTTTCTCCATGTTCATACATAGGCCCCATTTTTCATATTCGATCTGTAACTTTCTTAGCATATAATCCATATCATGTTCATCGTTGGCAAGAATTACTTGGTCATCAGCAAAAAACAAAGTTGTTAAGCAGTTTTCTTCAATCATTATTCCCATCCCAGCAACTGTTTTCCTCCATTGCTCCAGAGCTTTCTGGATGTATATTTTAAATAGTGTTGGCGATAAGCAGCACCCTTGCCTTAAACCTTTTGTAACAGGGAATGGTTTCGACATAGATTTTCCCTGTTTAATTTCACATTTATAACTTAAATAATAAGCATAAGCATGTTATTTGAAAAAATAGGTGTAATTTTGAAAACCAGAATCTTTAAACGCGATTTCCCAAAAATCTACTTTTTTGAATTGTGCCTCTATATTACTGAGGGTGCGTTATATCTTCAATTTTTTATGTAACCTCATTATTATACGAAATTTATTCGAAAGTCGGTTATGATATATCGGCGCCGATATTATTCCGATATTATCTACAGACAGACCACTTCAAAATTAATATCGAAATCGGAAATTCGGTACCAGAATTAGAAAATGTCGTAAAATATTGTTTATACTCATTTTATTCTACATTATCGATACCTACCAATTATTACAATGTGTATTTTCTTATCGCAACTTTTTATCAAATGTGTTTTTTAATGGTTGAATGTGTTTTCGAGTTTATGTCATCCAGTTTGATTTGATAGTGAACATCAATTTTAATGATACTGAACATCAATCTGATATTGCTACTATAATAATTTATGTAATATGTCTATGTATGATTAGCATCTATTTAGTGTTTGTCGGTATTTTTAAACTTATATTTTTCCTAAAAATGTTATTTTGTAAATAAACTGACATTGTTTTTTATTACAACCAGTTAGTTCTTCGTAGTTTTGTATCTATTTTGGGTTTCTTTTATTACATAGTTATTTAATTGATTTTGTTCAGTTAGTCGATTCATTATGTTTATATGTTGTGTCCATTTTGGCCTATATTCTTCTATTTTCTCACTGATTGGATAGATATTCATTTCTTCTCCTTCTTCTTTATTTTTGCGTCTACTCTCTCTTTAATCTTAACCCCTCCCCCGGAGGTAATCGTGAAGTTTTGTATTGTCTGTCCCCAAAGATCTCTGTATCTGGTCATTTTTTCCTTAGGTTTCAACAATCACATCCGTATGTCAGTATTAGGAATATATAGGTCTGGATCCCGCGTATGAAAAAAAAGTTGATTAATAGCAAGCTGAAAATTTGTTAATAGCTTAAGGGTGTCTAGTCGGATAAACTTTGATATATGGGAACACTGGAATAGGGGCCGTTTTAATTGTGGAACAGGTTAAAAATTTGGAACGGTCAGACCGCGAAAACGGCACATTTATTTTGTCCGACAGAACAGACTTAAACTCTCCGAACAGAGATTAAACTCTCATGCAAAAATCTGACTGCTATTTATCACCTTTCATAATTCCTGTCATTTGACATATTCTACATGTTCCACTCATTAAAACGCCCATTTGGTGATAAATAGCAGTCTGATTTTTGCATGAGAGTTTAATCTCTGTTCGGAGAGTTTAAGTCTGTTCTCTCGGACAAAATAAATGTGCTGTTGTTGTGAAAATAAATGTGCTAAATTTATGAAGAATACGATGATCGAATTTCCAGTGCTCTTTCATTAGGCAAATTTTGTAACATTTTGATTTTTAAATTTTTTATATTTAGTTGCGGCCTCTAGCGGTGGACTTACAATTATGAAAATAATTTTCAGGCTTTTCCCGAGGCAACTTTTGTTATAATTTTTTTTCCCAAAGCTGTACTATAAACGGTTCCTGAGATATGGCCGAGAGCCGTTCTTATTGGGACACCCGGTACATATTAAGGGCAGAATTTGATATTAATTTTGAGAGTAAACTAAATGTAAGACCAAATACTTACGATGTTGGGATAATATCACGAGGTTTTTTTCCTGGTTTTCCCTCGTGATTTACTATGGAATCTCTAACGCGAGAATTTTACTGCCACCGTTGCATGTGGTTGGTTGTCTTTTTAAAGACAGATCACATGCTATGATTTTTTTGTGACGGATATTTTTGAGTTGGGGTTGATTTCATGTAATCGAATTTATCTTTCAGTAAAGTCGTCCCAGGATCGCAAAATCATTTTTTAAGTAGTGGTTTAATTGTGGTTTATTTCCCATTAAAATAGTTAATTGTAGTGACTGTGTTTGTAACCAATGATCATGATGTAAATATGGGCTCACAACCTCAAACCAGTCAATCGTGGTTATGTGTGGATGATTGTTATGGAACCCTATCATGATCTATGTCTACGATATGTTTAACTGCAGACCAAATCTTTGATTTTATTTTTCAACCAGTCGTATGAGGTTAATTAACTCTGCTTGGCTATTTTCAAGAAGGGCTGTGTCATCAACAAAACCTATATTGTTTATTTTCGACTATTTATTGAGATGCCCCTTTCCTATCCTTCAAGCGCTATCTCATGATATGCTCCCCATACATGACACCTTGTTCTGGATGGAATGTCATATTTTGTTACAGAGAAAGAAAAACATTTATACTTCGGTTTCTTCTGTGGCTTGAGCATTTCTGCTCTTATCTTCTGTTCTTCTTGTTTCAGGTTCTTCTTTAATTTTTTCAGGGGTTTGGTGAGCAAGTTTCTGGAGTTGTTCATCTTTATCATTTTCATCTTTCTCTTAATAGATACCGCCAATATAATCTCCAAGTCGTTGCTATATCTTTTCTATTGTTCTATCAACGGTCCTATTTGGCGAAGAAAATACTGCTGCTCCTCCGCCACGGCCAAATTTTTATCGAACTGTTGCCGAATCTACCGTTTTCTCCAGATTTGGCCTCGTGCGACTTCCTGTTTCCAAACTTAAAAAAAGTCACCGGTCACCGCCACCGCCGGGCAGAAAGGACCCCGCAGAAACGTTATGGGAAATGACTCTCTGTCAAATGCTCTGAAACTTTGGGTTCTGGTAGTCCTTGATGTGTAGAACAAAAGACTCAATGGGTGCATAGCTCCAAAAAATCATGGTTTTAAGATATAAGCCTCTGAAGTTATAGGTACAGTGAGGACGTTTGAGTTGGAATAAATTCATTTTCTCGAGAATAGGCGACTCTGGAGATAAATCCCGAAACAGATCCATTATTATTTTTAAATTATAATTTTTTGGCATATATATCATACTAGTGACGTCATCCATCTGGGCGTGATGGCGCAATCGATGATTTTTTTAAATAAGAATATGGGTCGTGTGATAGCTCATTTGAAAGGTTATAAAATTCTCTATTCAATAATATAAATATTAACAAAATTATTTATACAAGGTGCCAAAAAATTTTTTTGAATTTAATTAATTGAGACAAAAAGAAGAATGTATATAATTTATTTAATTCGAAATACATTTTACTGTTGTCTGAAACCAGGAAAAAATGTTTATTTGATAAAGAAATATTGTTTTTCGCTTAAATTCAATATTAAAGCTGTCACCCACCTGCCTCTTAGCAGTTTGAACATTTAATTTAAGCGAAAGGGGTCGTGTGATAGCTCATTTGAAACGTTATTTAATTCTCTATTCACGAATATAATCATTAACATAATTATTTATACAGGCTGCCCAAAATTTTTTTTGAATTAAATTAATTGAGACAAAAAAAGAATGTATATAATTTATTTAATTCGAAATACATTTTACTGCTGTCAGAAAACACAAAAAATGTTAATTTGAAAAATAAACATTGCTTTTCGCTTAAATTAAATGTTCAAACTGCTGAGAGGCAGGTGGGCGACAGCTTTAATATTGAATTTAAGCGAAAAACAATATTTATTTAGCAAATAAACATTTTTTTCCTGTTTTCGGACAACAGTAAAATGAATTTCGAATTAAATAAATTATATACAGTCTTCTTTTTGTCTCAATTAATTTAATTCAAAAAATTTTTTTGGGCACCCTGTATAAATAATTATGTTAATGTTTATATTATTGAATATAGAATTGAATAACCTTTCAAATGAGCTAGCACACGACCCCTATTCTTATTTAAAAAAATCATCGATTGCGCCATCACGCCCAGATGGATGACGTCACTAGTATGATATATATGCCAAAAAATTATAATTTAAAAATAAAAATCGATCTGTTTCGGGATTTATCTCCAGAGTCGCCCATTCTCGAGAAAATGAATTTATTCCAACTCAAACGTCCTCACTGTACCTATAACTTTAGAGGCTTATATCTTAAAACCATGATTTTTTGGAGCTATGTGCCCATTGAGTCTTTTGTTCTACACATCAAGGACTACCAAAACCCAAAGTTTCAGAGCATTTGACAAAGAGCCATTACTCATAAGGTTTCTGCGGAGTCCTTTGAGTTGAATATGGAGGTCATCGCCGTCACAGAGGCCTACTATAAACGTATTTTTTAGAGGATACAGAAGTTGGGACATCATTGGGTCAAGTGGTCAAGTGTCTCGAGTTAAACGAGACTATATTTGTCAATGACTGTGAGACTATGACTTTTCTGAATTTTCGTTTCTTTTTTAGTCCCGCAGAGCTTCAGTTTTATACTAGCATTGCTAGTATAATTGTACAAATACCAACCACGTTGATTATGGTGGATTTCAGCGGCGAGAAGATTGGTACTAAACTAGTGATATCGTTCATATTGAATGGGATATTTTTCCATTTCCAAAGTATATCAGCGTATGTACTGATGGATTACATCGGGCCCGTCACTCATAGGTAAGTATTTTGGTTGTTTGATTTTGACATTCTTTTTTTTATTAAACTGGGTTAGCTCGAGAAAATAATAAGAACTGGGTTAGTTCTCGTAAAAAATACTTATGAATGGTTGCACCAACAGATCTTAAGCTTAAGACGTGCCTTAAGCTCAGCTTAAGAAACATACGCGTGACACCATTGAGTCTTAGATCAATTTTCAGCTTGCCACAATTAAATAGATCGCAACAAAAGTATGTTAAGTATAAGTATAAAATATACACTTACTTTCCGGTATAAGGGAAGAATATAGTAGTATTCAATATCATACTTTTTTCTATATTATGCTAAAGGGAGATATGGTAGAGGGACAGATTTGAATGTAATACATTAACAAAACAAAATAATTGGCAGGATCTTGCTGATATTGAATACTACTATATTCTTCCCTTATACCGGAAAGTAAGTGTATATTTTATACTTATACTTAACATACTTTTGTTGCCCCTACATTTGAATGCGTGCATATATGTGAGTGTGAGGGTTGTAAACCATATTTACGTACATGTTAGTATTTATATGTATGCATAATAGCTATTTGTATAACAAGGGAGGAAAGTGCTACTTTTCCTCCCGAGAATGAAGTTTACTGCCCGACGCGTAGCGGAGGGCAGTAATCATTCAAGGGAGGAAAAGGCACTTTACTCCCATGTTATACATATGGTTTTTCCACCTTCCTCAAATAACAAATCATTTTTTCATATTTATTTAATTTATTTATGTAACTAACCAACAAAATTTATTAGAACCAAAACTAACAAGTAGCACACGTAGGTACAATATAACTGTCAACTGTCAAATATAAATAACAATTTACTGTTTTTTGCCATTCTGCAAAATACAGGGTGTTTTATAAATAAACGTTAAAATGTATAGATACTTACGTAATAGAAAATAGATATTGTACAGGGCGTCAATAAGTTATATTTCATAAATGAAATACCATGACGTCACTTTTACTTTTCCTCCCTAGGGAGGAAAAATATTTTCCTCCCTAGGGAGGAAAAGTACAACTTTGCTCCCTACAATCAGGTGCGGAAAAGTATACTTTCGGTAGAGGTAGGTGGAAAACATTGTTAAATCAGAATAACAATTTACTGTTTTTTACCATTCTGCAAAATACAGAGTGTTTTTAAATAAACGTTAAAATGTATAGATACTTACGTAATAGAAAATAGATATTGTACAGGGCGTCAATAAGTTATATTTCATGAATAGAATATCATGACGTCACTTTTACTTTTCCTCCCTAGGGAGGAAAAATATTTTCCTCCCTAGGGAGGAAAAGTACAACTTTGCTCCCTACAATCAGGTCCGGAAAAGTATACTTTCGGTAGAGGTAGGTGGAAAATATATATACTTTAATATTGGCTTGATCATTACCCTTTGATTTCAACCAGACCACTTAACTAACTCTGGTTTTTTGTTATTTGTAGCATTTAATTTTACTTTTACCGTGACCTGAAGATGCTGTGAATATTGTAGACAGCGAAACCGGTCGTCAGTTGTAAAATAAATTGTTTGTGAGAACGTCTCTCTTTTCTTTACTACAATAGTATGGACTCACACATGCAACCCATTCATTTTTTTAAATAGATCGCTTTAAGATCGATATTTTTAATAAACGTGGTTATGAGATAGTTAGTTTTTAGTTGTCAGTAAGATTAACAAAATGCGTTATGAAATGTAGGTCATAAACTCTACAACATCACTTTAAATCCTGTAAATTCGTTTTTAGAACTTTCGTAATATATTTAATATCTGCGTAGTAAAACTATATTTAGCAATGCAGTTAATAATTTATTTTTAAAAAGATAAAAATTTCATTAGTGTTAATAGTCCGTACATTATAAATACCGTTGCACGTCATTATTTACGTCAGAGATCTAAGTTGACATTGTTGCCCAATTACAAAAAAATCTTTAATTAATTTTAAATTAAATATATCACATAATAATTATTGCCAAAGTGGATTATACAACAAAACAATAAATAAAAATAGAAAAGAAGAATTAAGTTATAATCTTGCATTACAGTAAATAATAAAAACAATAAAAATATAATAAAAGAAATACTTATACAGGGTGATTGATTAGTAGGGTAAAGCTCAATAGCTCCGCTATAGTAATAGATAGCAATAAAAGTTAATAACAAAAATTTTAGCCACCTTTGAGCTTCACATTACAAAATTAGTTAGAATGTTACAGGGTGTTCGATAACACAGTGGCATACCTAACTTATGTTTTTTTAAATGGAACACCCTATATTTTATTTTATATTCGAAATCCTGTTAACTTCTCCATCACAAAAATATAAAGGTTTGTAATGTTATACAGGGTATTTACAAAGTTATAACAAATTTTGTATGAAAATCGTAACAAGTTCAACTCCCTGTATAAATAAAAATAAGCACAACAGCAATGGTTTATTAATGCCATATTTTTTTATTTATTCTCAAAATTTTTAAGAATTATTGATATTGCTAATTTTCTTTATATCAAATACAGGGTGAGTCAAAACGCAAGTACATTATTTTCTCAGTAATGTTAAATGGAACACCCTGTATTTTATATCATTATTGAAAAGTAACATTAACGTACTTTAATTTTTATATATGCCTATGCCCAAATTTATTAGTTTTCGAGATATTTTCATTTTTCAAAGCAAATTATTTTAGGTGTTTAAATTTATCTAAATTTTAAGTAAGCCATGACTGAATTGACAATTGAAGATTACCGATTAACAATCCGGTAATCAATGTAACATAAAGAAATAAAAATAATTTATTAGTTATACATTTTACAAACAAAAACACAACCACTACATGCAACAATTTTTGAAACAATTAAAAACTATCTTTTTATGTAAATGCAACAAATAAACATAGAAAATTAGTAATAAATTTTACAAAAAAACACACAACACAAAATACAATATTTTGTGAAGACAATAATTATTAAACACTACTTTTGTATGTAAATTTAACAATGTAACAAATAAAGAACGAAACATAATTTATCAGTAATACATTTTGCAAAAAAACATGTTTGAAAAAATTATAAGCTACTTTTAATAAAATATTTTTAATGTTTATTTACATAAGGTGTTCAAAATTATCTCCTAACACATTTATGTACGCCTAAAAACGATCATTGAATGAGCTACTTACTCTACGGAGCATTTGTAAATTAACACATCGAAATACACTTTGTATTCTATTTTTCATCTCATCCCTTGTTGTTGGAGGTATTTTATAAACTTAATTATTAACGTAACCCCAAAAAAATCAGTCCAGTTTATTAAATTCTGGTGATTTGGGTAGCCACGATACTGGTCCATTGAAAAATGAAAATATCTCGAAAACTAATAAATTTAGACATAGGGAATGTTATCTAAAAATTAAAGTACGGTAATGGTACTTTTCAATAGTGATATAAAATACAGGGTGTTCCATTTAAAATTACTGAGAAAATAATGTACTTACGTTTTGACTCACCCTGTATTTGATATAAAAAAATTAGCAATATCGACCATTCTTGAAAATTTTGACAATACGTTAAAAAATATGGCATTAATAAACCATTGTTGTTTTGCTTATTTTTATTTATACAGGGAGTTGAACTTGTTACGATTTTCATATAAAATTGGTTATAACTTTGTAAATACCCTGTATAACATAACAAACCTTTATATTTTTGTGATGGAGAAGTTAACAGGATTTCGAATTTAAAATAAAATATGGGATGTTCCATTTAAAAAAACATAAATTTGGTCTGCCACTGTGTTATCGAACACCCTGTAACATTCTAACTAATTTTGTAATGTGTATCTATTACTATAGAGGAGCTATTGAGCTTTACCCTACTAATTAATCACCCTGTAGTAACGGTAAATAAAAAAACAAATCTGAAGTGTCAACACCGCAACTGTCAAATAAGTGTTACCAATTTATGTCAATATGGCCGCAGTTAGAGTGTAATCCGAACAAGTGTGCTTTATAAAAATGCGTTATATTTACGTATACAAATTAAATGAAACAAGTTAGGGTATGTTTCTTTAAATGTACATTAATAGAAATCTTCCAATATTATTTCTACGCGTATATAATAAAATATGTCTAGTGGTTGTAATTCCAGTGTACTCGGCTAAGCAATTCTAAAAAGGAACAAACTTACGACCTAAATATTTCGTGTTGACATCATGTGATGTCACGTGTTATGACGCGGATGACGTGCAACGGTATTTATAATGTACGGCTCAAAGTTGGTAAGATTTATCTCTATTTTTAATTGTAACACTTTTACTTACTTTAAGAAACTAGTTGGTTATTATGTAATATTAATTTAGTTTTTTTATTAACAAATGTTTAGCAATCACCAAGGATTGAAAATTGAAAGAAGTACCTTTTACGCCACATATTTTGCCTTTGAATCTGTAAGGGGATTCTTCTTCTTCTTCTTAGTTCAGACGAAGCACGTTAATGTCTTTGGAGGAATCTTTTGGTGCTTCTTTCCTTAACATTTGCGATTGTAGCTGTTGTACCAACTAGAAAGTGGTCTGAGTAACGTTAGAAAACTTAACAACGGCTTACCTCAAGGCTTAGTGCTAGCTCATTTATTATTTAACCTTTAGACGGCAAATATACCTTAAACAAAATCGAGAAAATTCGCTTATGCTGACGACCTGTCCATTGGCTTTCAAGATAATAGTAAAGAAGCTGGAGAACGAGCTCTAAACGAGGACCTAACTACACTAAGTAACTACTTTAAAAACTGGCGCTTACGTCCTAACACAAGCAAAACTGAAACCTGTCTCTTTCACCTGTCGAATCAACTTGCAGCCGATACTCTCAATGTAACTCTAAATGATACAGCTATCAAACAGAACAACAACCCCAAATATCTAGGCGTCACACTTGATAGAACACTCACCTTCAAAAGCCATCTTACAAACGCAGCCGGTAAACTGAGAACAAGAAACAATATAACAACAAAACTTGCTGGAACAGCTTGGGGTGCTTCTGCAGATACTCTTGGGATCTCTTTGTCGCTTTTGCGACAAGACGCGAAGAGACGCTTTGGTTTTTTCAATGGCAGAATATTGTGCACCAGTATGGTTAAATAGTGCACTTACAAACAAAATCGATGTCAAACTTAATCAAACCAGAATAATCACTGGAACAATAAAATCAACTCCAGTGCGATGGCTGCCTACTTTGAGCAATTTTGCTCCACCAGATCTACGCCGTACAGCAGCATTAGTGAGAGAGTACCAGAAAATTGTAGCCAACGTACAATTACCAATCCATCAAGACATATCAGACATCTCAAAAGAGCACCAGCGACTGAGATCTAGAAATCCTCCAATCAGATTTGCCCTAAAAATTGGCGATTCCTATGATATACAAGATATGCAATGGTCCACAAGATGGATGCCAACAATATCAACAAACTATATTCAGGTACCTACCCCAACTCAGGATTTCATCCCAATAAATCTGCCCCGGTCCACCTGGGCGAGGCTTAATATGTACCGGACATGGTAAATGTGCTGATTCTCTGTTCAAATGGGGTCGTGCGGAAAGTCCACAGTGCGATTGCGGATCACCTAGACAGACTGCCTAAATCGTCCAGGACTTTGTGGAATGCAATTGAATAGCTATGTAAATTGGACATTAATATTTAGGTTCATTCATTATATTTTATTATTTGAATAATATATTATATTTGTGTATTTATATTACTGTCAAAGTCCATACGCTAAATAAATAAACTGACCGTAAAATAATTAACGGATGTTTTGTTCCAGCGTTGCCAACACAGCGAAGAGAGCGTTCCTGATTTGGTTGTCGGTAGTGATGTTCGGCAACCCTGTGACTTTGCTCAGCGGTTTGGGCACAATAACTGTGATAATAGGCGTTTTGATGTACATAAAGGCACAGGAGTATGATAATCAAGACCGATTAGCTTCAAACGCAGGCGCAGTCCACAGAAAAGTTCGAGCCATTTAGCAAATATAAAGTGTGATTCGACAATGTTTGTTAGTGGAAGTATTAATTTATTTTTTTTTAACAGATTTCTGGGAGTTAAAGTGCAGTATTTACCTTTTACATTCCATAGTTAATAAAAAATCTATAAGCTCTAAGACATAGTGTTTATTTTTAAAATCCAAGGGTTTCCATAGTTTTAATAGACATTTACTTCGTTGGTACAGTTTTATTTCTATTATACTCGATCCAGTGAGTCTTTGCACAAACGTCATCATTTACTTTATACGAATTAAATCAAAAAGTTTAAGTGGGGACAAGGAGGTGTGGTTTGAAAATTTTGAAATTTGTTTGACACAATACTTTTTGTATAATTTTTATGCGCATTTCCATCATTTGCATCGCCATTCGGTGATGGTAATTCAAAAATCTATCCCAGTGCGCAGATCAATCCAACGAGTACTTGTATTTGCCCACGGCTTTCTTTAATCCATCAGGCCGTTACATTTTAATATAATATAATTGCCACATATTATGTGGCAACATTGTCTACTTGTCAAATAGAGAGCCTATTGATAGATATAATAGATACAGGCCTTTAGCGGGAAGAATACAATTTTAAAGAGTTATATTTAATTAAATTAACACAAATTATTTATTTTACTTATATAATAGACAAGACAAAGTCTGTGCTGCCACAATATTGTCAGAACTCAAAATAAATAATGGTCAGTGTATTTTATCGTATAAAAACATGAATACTTGTGCGAAGATACAACGGAGAGAGTATCTTATATCCGCCAATAATTTGATGTTGTGTGCTTTCGTTTACAGCAAACTATATATTTAGTCCTGTTCAGATTCCAGAAAATTTATGTTTTGTCCAGTTTACAAATCCCTTGACCTTGTGCTATGTGATATTTGTTAAAACAGTTATTTTTAAAATAAATTTTATATCAAATACTTATGTCCTCAAGAAAACAATCATTTTCTACTGAAAAAGATTTTAATACTTTATTCATGCCAAAAAAACACATTTATACGTATATCCACAATAGCTAAATTAAACAAATATAATGTATATTCGCTGAGCAAATCCTGAACTTACCCAGAGGAAGAACGCCTGCGCAATAAGTGTTCAGAGGGAAAAATTCGACCTCCCGCACAAGTTTATAATAGCAGGCGTTCTCCCTCTGGGTAAGTTCAGGATTTGCTCCGCGAATACAACTATAATTATCCTTTTTGATGAACTTATATTAGTTTGGTAGACGTCAATTACTGTACTTATAGCGAAAATTCTAGAAGGGAGCAACATTTGAAAACCATGAATCGTAAAAAGTGTTTTATACATGTAGGTTTAATGAACATGAAGTGACTTATGCTAAAGGAAAAACTGTAAATATTTGCTTTAACACAAAAAAGTCAATTTTTATTAGCTCATAATCTACAATATCTGAAGCACCAATATCTAGCAACATACAACATCTAGGCGTCATTAAATCTAGGTCATCGGTCATAAAAAACAAGTTGATGGAACCTGATGTACACACCTGCAATTTTTGTTATTCTATTCTCCCCAAAAAGGGTTTTTAATAGCCGGTCGTAAAATATTTTATTGATTTTGGGACAACAAATGGAAAATATATCATTGATTGATTTTTTTGTATTACTCACAATGGGTCAGTAATTTTTGGATTTTCTAACATTTAAAACAGTCAATTATATATAATATCAAATTAATTGCTCAAATTGTCATAAAAATAAATGTAGTTTACCTGAACTTTGCAACCTCGCTAAGTTATAACCTAAAGCTCAGCTGTAATACAGTACCTCACTGCTCTATATGTAATATTCCATAAATGACGCAACATATACTGATTTTACATCGTTAAAATGCAGTGCCAACCTATTTAATTAATTATATAACTTTTTATAGTTCTGCAATCGAACTAAAAGAGTCATTAATATTTAGCTCAGCGGGGTACTATTGCTGGAAATGTGTACTTAAATAAACAAGGGATCGTTCCTTAAAACATGTAGATCCCTTGTTGATAGAATTTCACACCTCGAAGACTAGCACCCCGCTGAGTGTACACCCAGCTGAATATATTAATGTCTCTTAGTTCGATTGCAGAACTACATATATAAATATACTTAACCCATGCTCTTTTTCACTTCATGGTAATTAGACTCTACTTGTTCCAAATGGAAAAATATTTGTTCCAAGAGAACAAAATGGTCTTTAGTGTAAAATTAGATGTGATTAGGACGGGCAATAATGTTTGTAAATACTATTCGTATATATAACCTTTTTTTAACGCATCTAAAGTTTAAATTTTTTCTATTTATGTAGGTCTGTACTTAAATCGATAGACGTATACAATAAGCGCCACGCTAGTAGACACACGGGTACCTACGTAATTGTTAGGCTTATGGGCTAATCCGGCCCGTTCTGACATGTGACTTTCATGTCTGTCATGACATGTGATCGTCATGTCATGTGTGTTAAGTATTTTATAACTTTTACAACTTAACCACATGAAAACAATAACAATGACAACTATAAATTTCAAATACAACTCTTCTACAAAATGTCAACTCTCTATAATATATTCTCCAACTTAATACTTCTTCTTTTATGTCAAGGGACTTTTTAAATCCCGGCATAAACTTCTCGGCATAAAAGAAAACAGTGCAACAAACAAGTGAAAGGTCCAGGATTGTATTAGCTCAATGTGCCCGTGTGTCTACTAGCGTGGCGACTACTGTATATTAACGTAGACCGAGCATACTGGGCTCGCGTGCTGACGATAATATCTCTTGCAGTTTTTTGATGTCTCTCTTAGCGCGCTATATAGCGTATTGAAAATCCTCACTCTCTCTCTCTCTCTCCCACCAAAGTGACGCTGCTCTACTTGATGTAAGACGTGGTGTAATAAAAGGTGGTGTTGTCACTTAGCTGTGACGCGGTGGAGGTAGTCTGAAACGATGCCAGCGTGAGTAGCGGCGAAATATGACAATATTGGAAATATCTTTGTAATGCCATTGTCATTGTTTGTATAACAAATTTGATCAAAAATGATAAATCAATGTTGCATAAGTATTTAATTGTTCTAATTATAGCCACAATAGTAAGTGTAATTTCTATACATCTCCAATAATGACAAATAAAGTAAGTTATCAATCGAAGTAGCACAGAAAACGACAATAAATATCGTTCCCATACAATCAGATTGACAACAGGTGGAATACTTTCTTTGGTTACAACCTCCCGAGATTTTCCAAATTTATAAATCATACAGGATGCCGAGGAAATTAAGATGAGAGAATTTTGAATAATTCACAACTCATTTGCTCAGCGTGGTAAAGGCTCCAACAAGAAAGATTCCTTAATACTCAAACAAAAGAGTAAATGAATTAAAAATGTATAAACATTCTCAATTTCTTTGCAACACGAAAATGCAGCAGCAATGACCATAATACTATTGTCAAATCCAGGCGCGGATCCAAGGGGGGGTCAATGGGGTCAATTGCCCCCTCCTTGAGACTTCGCCTGGTCATTTTTTAAGAAAGAGATAATTACGATTGAAAATAAATAGTGAGTTTTGTGTCCTGTTGACAACTGAATAACGGAATGAAACATAAAACAGAATTCCTTCTCCAAAGTACGTGTTCTCGTTCTCGGTCTTACTGTATGGTGTCGAGTCTTGGACTGTGAATAAAATCGATCTACTTACCTAAATCGCCTTGAGGCTTTCGAAATGTGGTTCTATAGAAGAATTTTAAAAGTATCTTGCTTGGGTGAAGAAGGTTCGAAACTCCACAATACTAGAACGTCTCAGCAAGACTACTGAGATTATAGAAGGCATCAAGAAGAGAGAAGTGGAGTATTTTGGACATGTAATGAGAAGTTTCAAATATAGGTTGGTACAAAATATTATGCAAGTGAAAATATAAGGCAAACGCAGTTCAGGACGAAAAAGCACTTCTTGGTTGATTTAGGGTGGCAGTGAATAAAATTAAGATAGCTATGATAGTAACCAACGTTCTGAAAGGACATGGTACATGAAGAAAAATAAAGTAACAGCCCATACCGAAAAATAATCCTGCATACGCGATTGACGAGAAAATTTTTATTTCATTGCCCCCTCCTTGCAAGGTTGCTGGATCCGCCGTTGGTCAAATCTGAGAGTGCAGGAAGAGTCTGTACCGGTTTCGGGGGTTGTTTCCCCCTCATCAGTAGTCCCATATCCTCTTCTCTCAGATTCTTCCACGTACCACACTTTAGACCTTTCCTAAAATGACAAATAAATTAGAGAAAGAATTTAAACTAGGAAGATTAAACTCAAAAGGACAGATTCACACCAAATAATGCCACTATATCAATCACTAGATTCATCTTCTTTTCTGATTGACCATGTCGGCCTTCGACGATAATCCAGTAATCAGTATCAGATAACTTATATGACTAACAACAATTCGCTATTGAGTTCTAAAAACGGAATTTTTTTTATAAAAATGCAGACTAAAAATCTAAAAATTAAAGGAATAACTCAGAAAACATAAAGAATCGTCGATGTACTTAATTAACCTTAAATTTTAAATGTCAATAGTGTCAAAATTTCATAATTTAGTGGAGTAACTGAGGTTAGTCCAATTACAAGCAAGTATTACAGCGCAGTATATTTGAATTGAGGGGCTTGGAAGTAAAAGGGTTTAACTGCACTTTTTTCAAATTCTGACCTAAGTACAGATTCGCATACCTAAATGGTATTATAACTTGGTAAATTGATCTAAGCTTATTTCGCCCTACAGGCGCCATCTATCGCCATTACATTTTGTTCAATGAAAACAATTGCAGTTTGCTTTGGTAGTAAACAGGTTTATCCGTGCTCTTGAACCGTTTTACCACAAAACTATTTTTAGTATTCTGTAAAAACAAATAGTAAGAAACGGGTTTAAGTGCGTTTGAACCATTTTATTTTGTAATGTGTAAACACATGTTAATACAGAATTAATTTCAAGTAAATAAATATTAGATTTGTGACCAATTTTGAAGACTAATTAAGTATTATGTAACATGCCAGTTGTAGTTACACTGTGGATAACAGCTGGAAGAAAAATGATTAGTAATATGTAGTTAACATCTGCACTTGAACCGTTTTACCAGTAACATTTATCAACACCATGTACCGATTCAAGTACATTTTTTTAATAATTGAAAAAAAGGGAGGATATAGTAAGGGTAATAATATACCCTTATATTTTTATCACTTTATAGTACATTGTACCGGGTGTCCCAATAAGAATGGCTCTCGGCCATATCTCAGGAACCGTTTATAGTAGAGCTTTGAAATAAAAAATTTTATAACAAAAGTTGCCTCAGGAAAAGCCTGGAAATTATTTTCATAATTGTGGGTCCACCGTTAGAGGGCGTAATTGAATATCAAAAATAAAAAAATCTAAATTTTACAAAATTTTCCTAATGAAGGGGCACTGGAAATCCGATTATTGTATTCTTCATCAAATTCTGCGCATATTTGATTTAACAAGTTTAACTCTACCTTTGCAAATAAGAGGTGGGGGTGAGTGGGAACCTTGTTATGAAAAAATGGCTGTAAGTCCGGATCTGCTAAATCAAATTTTGAAAACTGGGTCTTGTTGAAGACAGATCTTTTTCTTCAATGTAAGCGTGATAATTTTGAACCATCCTAATAAGTAATAAGCCAGCTGGGAGGCGTTATTTAATTTTTTTCAGAAATCTAGTTTTCTTTGGAAAATATTAAATACAAGTATGCATTTTTAATCATACTTTATAAAATTAGATTAAATTAGCAATAGAATAGCGAAAACCGCATGTCGATACCCTTTTTCTATCTCAAGATATCTCGAGAAACGTGTAAATTTTATACATAACTGTTACTATCACCGGTAAACTAAGTTAATGAAAAGTAGTGTGCTGTGGAAAAAAACAAAATAACATTTTCCAGATGTCAACGTATAAAAATATAATTAATTAAAACAACAATGTAAAGAGAAACAATACTATTAAAATTAAATATAACACAGAACAAAAATACCTACTTAGTGACGACCTAAATATTCAAATTGTTGCCCATCATACACTACTCTAGAATACATTATCCAGAGAATACTAAACGCCATTCAAAGCATATCGAGAGCAGAAATTGAGACTGCTGTTCAATCTACTCTTGAAAGAATAAATGTTTGCAACGAAAATGATGGGCAAAAATTTGAACGTTTATGTCATCACTAAATAGTTGTTTTTATTTCTTTGTAATAGGGCTTTTCAACGCTTCTCATTTGTTTCGAGCCTCTGTCATATGCCGTATAATCCGTGTATAATATTAATATACGAGATATGAACGAGGCTCGAAACAAATGAGAAGCGTTGAAAAGACCTAATATACGTTGACAGCTGGAAAATGTTTCTTTGTTGTTTCCACCGCACACTACTTTTAAGGAATTTCGTTTACCGGTGATAGTAACAGTTATGTTTTTAAATTTACACGTTTTGTAAGATATCTCGAGATAGAAAAAAGGTATTAACATGCGGTTTTCGCTATTCTGTTGCTAATTTTGTCTAATTTTGTAATATGGTATTAAAAATGCATGTTTGTATTTAATATTTTCCAAGGAACACTAGATTTCTGAAAAAAATTAAATAACGCCTTCTAGCTGGCATATTACTCAGTAAGTTGGTTCGAAATCATAACTTTTACATTGACGAAAAAGATCTGTCTTCAACAAGACCAAGTTTTCAAAATTTGATTTAGCAGAACCGGACTTACAGCCATTTTTTCATAACAAGGTTCCCACTCACCCCCACCTCTTATTTGCAAAGGTAGAGTTAAACTTGTTAAATAAAATATGCGCAGAATTTGATGAAGAATACAATAATCGGATTTCCAGTGCCCCTTCATTAGGAAAATTTTGTAAAATTTAGATTTTTTAATTTTTGATATTCAATTACGCCCTCTAGCGGTGGTCCCACAATTATGAAAATAATTTCCAGGCTTTTCCTGAGGCAACTTTTGTTATAAAATTTTTTATTTCAAAGCTCTACTATAAACGGTTCCTGAGATATGACCGAGAGCCATTCTTATTGGGACACCCGGTACACTAGACAAATTTTAGTTGAATGACTCCTAGAATTTATAAAACTCAAACAACTTTGAAGCTGATTATCTCAGAATACCAAAACTGCACTTAAACCCTTTTACGTCTGGCCCCCTCAATTACTCCTAGTTTAAAAACGAAGATAGATTTTCCCCTTTCTGTTCCGTCTGGGGTTGAAAAGATAAATTGTGATCAATTTTTAAAAACCCATTTCTTAATATACTACATCAATTTTATACATGAATTGGAAAAGTATCGTTAAACAACTATTATTAATAAATTGCAACTTCACAATATGTATTTATCATATTATACTTAACATCAAATTTTGATCTCCAAAAATGTCAAGTGAAGGCATTATAGGTGTCACGTCAGTCATGCACGGAGCGAATAGACTGCTCAGTCTCTGTTAATATATACGTCTATGCTTAAATCCTGGTTGAGCAAATAAATAATTCTGTGAATGTAAATTGTTAAGCCTGTCAATTGAAAATTGCAGGAATTTTATAAAATAAGTAAAGTTCTATTTCTGTGAGAAATATTTTTTTCTCAAATAATACAGGGTTAAAATTATTTTAGGAAATAAATGTATACCATTTTGTATCACTTATTTAATTTAACATTTTATGAGTTTTAGTAAACCAATTTAATGACAATTTCAGTATTTGTTAAAAGTTGTTCTCTTAATGAAATAAAAAGATTCGGAAGTTTAAATTATCAGTATTGTATATTATTATCTAATGACAAGAATAGTAAACGGTATAGTAAATTAATAATAATTAATATTATAGTGAGGCAAATTGTATTCGCCCACTTACTCCGTGGCGTTACAACCTTTCGAGGGTTTTAGCCGACTCGACAACATGCCTCCACTCTTCTTTGTCTCGTGCAACCCCTATCCAATTCTCCACGCCCATAGCTCTCAGGTCTCCAGCTATGGGAACATCCATAAACTACATCGTAAAAATTTTGGAGTTTTTAATACCCTCCCCCCCCTTTCGTCGTAAAGCGTCGTTTACAGTTGACCCCCCTCATACCGACGTCGCAATTGCAACTCATGACCCCCCGTTTTAGTGTTTTTTTTTTAAATTCTATGTTATTTCTGGATTTTTTAAAGTTAGCTCTCAAAGTTTATGTACGAATGTATTAAAATCAGTATAGCTCATTAATATCCGCGTACTTTTTTCTCTCAATTCACTGTGCAATTAATTAGCTTTATTGGGACAAAAGACAACACTTTTATCAGAGTTCCTATGCTTTCTTAACTGCATCATATAAATCTTGATACAATAGCATATACAGTATAGAATAGAATACTTTATTTCTATTCATTCTTGTAGAATTGTTTCACACAGGGTATTCAGTAAATAAATGAACAGTTTAATATTTATTCCTTCCAGACGCCGTTCTCTATAGAAGCGTTTGTTCAAAGACAGAACAATGTTTTATTGCTTTTTATTATGTACAAAACTGCTAGCAATATTATTAAGGCTGTGAATGATAAAAACGAAATGAAAAGTAAGCGATAAAAGTATCATGTAATACACTATTTTTTTTTTAATTCTAAAAAATATGGTATATTTTTTATATTCGTGAACATCAAACGACGTCGGATGTGCACTTATGGCCCCCTCCCCCTTTTCTACGACGTAGTTTATGAATGTTCCCTATATTATCTCGCCACTGGAGTCGTGGGAGTCCGCGTGGTCTTCTTCCAGTTGGGAATTCCTCCCTTACCAGCCTTACTGGTCAGAATGTCTTCTGAGGTGTCCTACCCATTGGACTCTTCTAGACTTTTTTCCTTTTATTATGTTGGCGTCTGAGTAAAGTAAATTGTATAACCAGTAGTTATTTAACAAGCAATGTAATAATAACTGTTAAATAGTTTAGATTGTTTGTTTGATATGATTAATTACTGTGTTAATCTACAAGCCTATGCCTATTATGTTTTGCACACTAAGACATAGAAATGCCAAATTAATGTATAATACCAAAAATGAATATCCATCCTTAGTTAACCTCAATCCAAAATGTTGGCTTCAACCAACAAGTTGTTTTGTGTTTTCGACAATGAAGGACCATATTGTCAACAATTTCTCCTTGATACGGAGAATTAAAACATCTTAGTCCCCTCCGTGGCTCAGTGGTAAGAGCGGCTACGCTGGATCGAAAAATCCGAAAGGTCGTGAGTTCGAATCTCACCAGGGTCAGAAATTTTTCGTTTATTATAAATTAATAAATAAAAATAGTTTCTGTCCTTGTGGGATCGGTACTCACCGGAGGGACCGCAGACGTTCGGATACAATTAGCGTCTCTTTGCAAAGACAATGACGTTGACTTTGCAAAGTAACAAGACACTTACTCAACACACACACTACACATGACACTAGGTACCTAACTGTAAAAATTTACCGTACCTACCATGCCAATGGCCATTAGTTGTCGAGGCATTAGCTAAATAAAAAAAAACATCTTATTGATGATCCAAGGGCAGTTTTACCAAAAACTGTAAGTAATCATTTAGAAAAATGTCGGTACTATGCGCAAGCTTATCTGCGACGATCGACATGTGATATACAATTATTATAATGTTCACACTAAATATGGTTATTATGCAAAAAAAATTAAGGGAACATCTTTTTTTATATTTGTTTCTGACCGCATGGTCTAATCCTAAAGCCAATAAAAAACATATTTTTTTATGTGATCCCATTTGAATTTGTATTATATTTTTGTTATTTGGTATTAAAATAATATGTGATATATTCTTGTCAATCTTAAAACAGTTGGTGTTATTTTTATCTAATTTTTTTTTGTGCTAACGATTCATATCATGTGTAAAAAACCTGTACATGTAAATAGTATAGAGTGCTGTGTGTTTTTGAACAAACTATGGTTGTGTGCGAAATTATTCCACTAGATGTTAATTAATTTAATTTCTATAATTACCACATATTTATTTTTATTCATGTTCTTAATTATAGGTTTTCTACTTGACCAAAATTTTTTCACAAAAAATCATTATTCTCTATTTAGCTATACTAAGTCTTCCCTGGGTACTAAGGGGGCGAAGAGTTCTATAGATTATAAAAAAGAAGAAGATGGCTGATAAGGAGATTAAAATCTTGTGTTATGCATATAACGCGGCGTTAATTGCCGAAAACGAGGATGACCTACAACTCTACAACAACTTCTAAATTAATTTAACGTCACAGCCATATTGTACAATATGGTGATATCAGCCGGTAAAAAAAGTATGACAACATCAAAGACACTTGTAAGATGTTAACTCGAGGTGAATGGATCAATTATCCAGCAAGAGATGAGGTACTGAGGCAGGTACTGAGACTGATATTTAGGCAGAGAACTATCAGGCTATAGCGACTTTGAACCAGAAATAAGAGAACAATCAACGAGAGTAACAAACATGGCCGACTGTATGCACAATACAGTATGGCGTAATAAAAACATTGGTATTGAGGCTAAATCGAGAATATATTAGAGGGTGTCCCAAAAGTAGCGAAACGGTCGAATATTTCGCGAAATAAACGTCTGATCAAAAAACTGAAAAATACGTGTTCAATAACTTTTAAAAATCTATCCAAAGACACCAAACCCTTGGAGGTGGGGTGGGTGGTAACTTTAAAATCTTAAATGGAAACCCCCAGTTTTTATTGCAGATTTGGATTCCTTACCTAAAAGTAAGTACTTTTAGTCGAGGCATTTTTTCGAATTATGGACAGATGGCGCCATAATCGGAAAAAACGATTTATCGTGATACCATAGGTAAATTATAGAAACGGTCTAATATCTCGAGAAATACACTTCCAAATGAAAAACCAAAAAATATGTGTTTAATATTTTTCAAAAACTTATCGAATGACACCAAACACTACCCTCCACTCCACACTTTGGAGGTGGGGTGGGGGTATCTCTAAAATCTTAAATAGGGACCCCCGTTTTTTATTGCAATTTTGGATTCCTCGTGAAAGAATAGTAACATTTATTCGAAACATTTTTTAGAATTGTTGATAGATGGCTCTAATAAACCGTATTTTTCCAATTATAGCGCCATCTATTAACAATTCTAAAAAATGTTTCGAATAAATATTGCTTAATTTTTCATGACGAATCCAAATCTGAAATAAAAAATGGGGGTTCCTATTTAAGATTTTAGAGTTACCCCACCCCATCTCCAGGGTGTGGAGTGGAGTGGATAACAATTCTACAAGAATGAATAGAAATAAAGTATTCTATTCTATACTGTATATGCTATTGTATCAAGATTTATATGATGCAGTTAAGAAAGCATAGGAACTCTGATAAAAGTGTTGTCTTTTGTCCCAATAAAGCTAATTAATTGCACAGTGAATTGAGAGAAAAAAGTACGCGGATATTAATGACCTATACTGATTTTAATAGATTCGTAAATAAACTTTGAGAGCTAACTTTAAAAAATCCAGAATTGGTATCAGTCGATAGGTTTTTGAAAAATATTAAATAAGTATTTTTTGGTTTTTCATTTGGAAGTGTATTTCTTGATATATTAGTCCGTTTCTATAATTTACATATGCTATTACGATACATCGTTTTTCCGATTATGGCGCCATCTATCCAGAATTCCAAAAAATTTCTTGAATAAAACGTGCTTACTTTTATGTAGCGAATCCAAATCGGCAATAAAAACTGGGGGTTTCCATTTAAAATTTTAAAGTTACCCCCACCCCTTCTCCAGGGTGTGTAGTGGGGAATCGTGTTTGGTGTCATTGGATAGATTTTTGAAAATTATTGATCACGTATTTTTCACTTTTTCGATCCGATGTTTATTTCGCAAAATATTCGACCGTTCCGCTACTTTTGGGACAACCTGTATAAAGCTGCTATAAGGCATATAATGACATACACCGTCGAAAATAGACCAGAAATAAAAAAAAACAAAAGATTGCTTGAAACAACAGAAGTGAAGGTATTTCAAGGCAGAGCTGGAAAGACTCTTCTACATGGAGAAACAAGTTATAAACATAAGAAATACATGTGAGGTATACGATAGTAATGATTTGGTGCTAAACAGAAAAAAGGGTGGAATGAACATATTAGCAGAATGGAAGAAAAAAGAACGGTGAGTAACGCTCGAGATAAGTCGCCAACGGGATGGAGAAGTATAGGCCGACTCTGAAAAAGGTGAAGCGTAAATCTGAACATTGATGCAGGTGGATGAAGTTTAAATACGCAATTCGCCTAGAATAAAGAAGGGAGAAGAAGAAAGAGAAAGTTGTATTAATTTTCGACAACCTGACACCACAGTCCATGAAGTTATCTGATCTGTGAGCTATTATTCGATTATACAGCGTGTCCCGAAAAGATTGGTCATAAATTATACCACACATTCTCGGGTCAAAAATAGTTCGATTGAACCTAACTTACCTTAGTACAAATGTGCCCATAAAAAAAGTTACAGCTCTTTGAAGTTACAAAATGAAAATCGATTTTTTTCAATACATATATTGAGAAAACTATTAGAGATTTTTTATTGAAAATGGACATGTATCATTCATATGGCAGGAACATCTTAAAACAAAATTATAGTGAAGTTTGTCCACCCCACAAAAAATTTATGGGGGTTTTGTTCTCTTAAACCCCCCCAAACTTTTGTGTACGTTCCAATTAATTCATTATTGTGGTAGCATTAGTTAAACACAACGTTTCTAAAACTTTTTTGCCTCCTAGTATTTTTTCGATAAGCCAGTTTTTATCGAGCTTCGGCTTCTCTTTTAATATATTTACATAAAAATTTTATGGGGGTTTTGTTCCTATAAACCACCCAAGTGCTTGTGTACGTTCGAATTAAACTATTATTGTGATACTATTAGTTAAAAAGTGTTTTTAAAACTTTTTTGCGTCTTAGTCTTTTTTTGAGAAGTCACCTTTTATCAAGATGTGGCTTCTTTTTCAAAATATACCTAAAAATGTAAATTATAAATAAATTTTCAGATTAATAACAGGTCTCTATAATCGTACTTACCATATACTAATATGTGGTGGATTCGACAAATATTCAAAATATGTCGATAAACACTGGCCTATCGAAAAAGTACTAAGAGGCAAAGAAGTTTTAGAAACGGTGTGTTTCATGAATGGTACTACAATAATAATTTAATTGGAACGTAGACAAAAGTTTGGGGGGTTTAAAGGAACAAAACATCCATAAAATTTTTATGGGGTGCACAAATTTCACGTTTTTTTTAAGATGTTGCTGCCATAAGAATGCCACATGTCCATTTTCAATAAAAAATCCTCTAAGAGTTTTCGATATATGAAAAAAAATCAATTTTCATTTTGTAACTTCAAAGGGCTGCAACTTTTTTTGTGTGCACTATTGTATATAGATAAGTGAGGTCCAATCAACCTATTTTTCACCCCAGAATCTGTGGTACAATTTATGACCAATCTTTTCGGGACACCTTGTATATAAGGTGGAAGGCACTTATGGAATAAAATTATTTGTGTCCTTGTTTTAAAATATTTAAAAAAAATGCTAAGACCCGTCTATTTTTAAATATAAATATACGCTTTTTAAACCTAAACTTGAATATACAGGGTGATTCACGCAAGCCTACCATAGTCCATAATCTTTATTTGTAATAGAACACCCTGTATATTTTTATATTTTTACATTTTTACAAGCTGGTCAACAACCTGGTTTAAACGAATCATATTATGATGTATGGTATATTATGAATAATACAGGGTGCAATTTTTGAAATTATAGTGTGTGGATACCACTTAGGGAATAAAATTGTTTGTGTCCTTATTTTAGAAAATTATAAAATACGATAGGATATGTCAGCTTTTAAATTCAAATATGCACTGTTTAAACATAAACTTTAATATACAAGGTGATTCACACAAGTCTAGCATAGTCCATGATCTTTAATTTTAATGAAACATCCTGTATATTTTTATGATTTAAAAATCTGCTAAACAACCTCACATCAGAAAAGTGTATTATATAGAGCTATTATGAATAATACAAGGTGAAATTTACAAATTGTGTGTAATTTTCGTCATGATATTAAATACCTACATACAATTTTGAAATTAATAATTTATCATACTTTACATAATGGTATTATTTTTTTAAATATGCGATATATTTTAAATAGACCAACAGCTATATATGGATGTGAGACATGGATACTCAACCAAACAACAAAAAAAAAACAGTAAGAAGATGGGAAAGGAAAATACTCAGAAGAATAATAGGAGGGAAGAGAACAGAGGAGGGGTATTTAAGAAGGACAAATCAGGAAGTTTATAATATTTACAAAGAACCACAAACAGATAGCGCAATAAAATCAAGAAGGTTGCACTGGCTGGGCCATATAGAAAGAATGAACGATGACAGAGTGGTCAAGAAAATAGCATGGAGAGTACCAGATTATAAAAGAAAGAGAGGAAGACCACGAAAGCGATGGAGAGAGGCGGTAATAGAAGACCTAAGAGAAAAGGGACTGGAAGAAGTTGACAGAAAGCCATGGAAAAGAACAACAAAGCTCTACCTTTTCTAAACTAAGTATAAATCTATTGAGTTTTGTATTATTTAATGTCTTGACGAAATTTTAAAAAAATTTCAAAATTTCACCTTGTATAAAGCGGACACTACATAATACACTTTTGTGAGATGAGGTTGTAAAGTCGCTTCTAAAAACATAAAAATATACAGGGTGATCCATTAAAACTAGAGATCATGGACTATGCTGTACTTGAGTGAATCACCCTGTATATTTAAATTTATGTTTATAAAGCGCCCATTTGAAATTAAAAGTCGACGTGTCCCAGTATTTTTTATAATTTTCTAAAATAAGGACACAGACAATTTTATTCCATAATTGGTTTCCATACTGTATAATTTCAAAATTTCTCCCTGTATTATTCAGAATACACCCTATAAGTTTGTCGAAATCAGGTTATTAAGCTTTTAAAAATATAAAAATATACAGGGTGCTCCATTAAAACTAAAGCTTATGGACTCTGCTAGACTTGAACGAATCACCCTGTACATTTAAATTTATGTTTAAAAAGTGCACAAATTTATTTAAAAATCGACGGGTCTCAGCGATTTTTAAAATTTTTTGAAACAAGGACAGAAATAATTTTATTCCATAAGTGCCTTCCACACTGTATAGTAAACAAGTGTAGCTCAATTATAAACAGATCTAACTAAAAATGTTTTTCAAAAACATTCTGAAGTACTCTATTTTAATCCAATAAACCGAGCAATTGGTTATCGCAATTAGTGTTTTTTGCATGTTTCTTCAATAGGGCTTTTCAATCAGTCATTTGTTTCGAGCTTCTGTCATATGTCGTATAATCCGTGCATATTAATATTATACACAGATTATACAACATATGACAGAAGCTCGAAACAAATGACAATCGATGAAAAGCCCTATGGTTGACACTTGCATAATAGTTCTAATTGGTTGTCAACCGAATAACATGAGTGTATCAATTAAATGATAATCATTGGTAACAATAGCTAATATTCCCAAAATTTGTAAGTTTGACAATGTTAAAAAGTAAGTTTATATACAAATTATGAATAACAATCACACATGCCATAAAATTTGACCAAAATTCGGACTCAAAGATCAGAATATACTTTTCAGAAAGTTTTTTTGTGTGCTAAATCCGAATCTGAGCCACAAGTTGGCAAATTAGCTATTAGGTCTGGATCCCGCGTATGAAAAAAAAGTTGATTAATAGCAAGCTGAAAATTTGTTAATAGCTTAAGGGTGTCTAGTCGGACAAACTTTGATATATGGGAACACTGGAACAGGGGTAGTTTTAATTGTGGAACAGGTTAAAAATTTGGAACGGTCAGACCACGAAAACGGCACATTTATTTTGTCCGACGGAATAGACTTAAACTCTCCGAACAGAGATTAAACCCTCATGCAAAAATCACACTGCTATTTATCACCAAATGGGCGTTTTAATGAGTGGAACATGTAGAATATGTCAAATGACAGGGACTATGACAGGTGATAAATAGCAGTCTGATTTTTGCATGAGAGGTTAATCTCTGTTCGGAGAGTTTAAGTCTATTCTGTCGGACAAAATAAATGTGCCGTTTTCGTGGTCTGACCGTTCCAAATTTTTAATCTGTTCCACAATTAAAACTACCCCTGTTCCAGTGTTCCCATTGTTTGGAATTTACTCGTTTCCTGTCGCTGATAATCGAAATAAACACTAGTGGACTGTATGATACTTGTAATTAATTGAAAGAGGTACAAATTACATAAAATACACTTCTTGGTTCGCGTATTCGTCTGTAGTCTGTTTTCTTGTCTTGTCTACACTCTTAACAACATTAGTTCCCGAATTCTGGTTTTTAGGTGTCACTGAGGCGCGCGCGGTGTTGCCACCGTTGCCATTTTTTATAAAGGTTAAAAGTCCTAACATAGCCCCCCTTTTGAAGGGCACCTTCAAAAATATATACATAAAATATTGAATAGTAAAATATCTAAATACACAAAAAATAAAACAAACACAAATAATTGTCAATTGTTGATGTCTTCTTGCATTGGTAAAGGACACAAATGTCTTACTGAACGAGTAACTGATCCCTTCATGGTGGTTACTTCTGCTACTCTGGTTTCTCCATCTCTACCTTGACATAACTTAGTGATTCGTCCAGTAATCCATTGACAAGGAGGAAAAGAATCATTTTTAATAAGAACCAGGGTTCCTAATCGAATTTTGCTAGCTGGATCCTTCCATTTGTACTGTTGATGTAATTGAGACATATATTGTTTGGAAAATTGACCCCAAAATTGCTGGTACAGCTGCTGCACATGTTGGAATCTGGTTAAGCGACAGCTGGCTATATTGTGAACGTCATACTCTGGCAATGACGTAAGAGGTCTACCAATTAGGAAATGGGAAGGTGTAATAGGAGATAAGTCATTAGGACTATTTGACATGTCAAACAATGGTCGTGAATTTAATATACCTTCTATCTGTACGATAAGGGTGTTAAATTCTTCAAATGTTACATTATTATTAATTAATATTCGTTTCAAATGATGCTTAGTGCTTTTAACAGCTGCTTCCCACAGCCCCCCATGATTAGGTGTATAAGGAGGAATGAAGATCCATTTTATTCGTAGCTCGCTTGTAGCCGTTTCAATAGAATTGTAATTTTTCTGTAAAAAATGTCCTAACTGTTTCAGATAATTGTTGGCTCCTACAAAGGTACTGCCGTTGTCTGAATAAATAGTACTAGGTATACCACGTCGAGCGGTAAATCTTTTTAAACTTGCTAAAAAATTCTCTTTTGTGAGGTCCGACACAACTTCTAAATGGACAGCTTTTGTGCAAAAGCAAATGAATAATGCCAAATAACATTTTAATAGTTTAGCTCCGCGCCCCTTTTTACTAAGAATATTAAAAGGACCTGCATAATCTATACCAGTCACATCAAATGGAAAATTAGGTTTAATTCGATTATTTGGTAGATTTGACATTGGACTTAAAAAGGGTGTAGGATTAAACTTGAAACAAGTCAAACAATTTTTGACAGTTTGTTTTGCTAAGACACGTCCTGCTATAGGCCAGTAACGTTGTCTTACTGATGCAAGCAATAATTGAGGACCTGGATGAAATAGTTGCTTATGTTTATACTCGAAAATTAACTTAGTAAAATAGTGTTTGGATAACAGAAGAATAGGATGTCTAGTATTGAACGATAAATACGTATTGTTGAGTCTTCCACCTACTCGAAGAATTCCTTTATTATCCAAAAATGGAGTTAATGAAGAAAGTCTATTATTTTTTGGAAGTTGCTTGCCCCTTTTGAAAAAGGATAATTCGTCAGCAAATGACTCTAATTGAGCTTGTTTGACGATACTAATATGGGCTTCATCTAATTCTGCAATAGATAAATTACCCGTACGTTTATTAGATTTATTTCTTAAATTGTAAATGAAACGTAAACAATAGGCTGTCATTCTTTGAAGTGTAATAAAATCTGAGTATCTAGTGATTAAATCTGACAATTGTACTGATATAACTTGAAACACTTTAGAAGTCTTTTTCAACTCTGTCAGTTCTGAAGTTTTTAACTTAAAATCCACATTAGGCCATTCTGACTGTGGCAATTGCAAAAACAGTGGTCCGTTCCACCAAATTGTATTGGAAATTAATTTTTCAGGCATAATACCACGAGATGCAATATCTGCTGGGTTACTTGAACTGTTAACATAATTCCAGGTAAATGTGTTGGACAACGATTGAATTTTGGATACTCGATTAGCAACGAAAACTTGTAATTTACTAGGATCCGTATGAATCCAACTTAGTGCTACCTGAGAATCAGACCACATGAAAATAGGAACATTGACTTGAATGGCTTCTGTTACGGTGTTTATTAGTTGTGCACCTAATAAACAAGCACAGAGTTCTAGTTTCGGAATAGTTACAAGTTTGATTGGTGCAACTTTAGTTTTTGAACACAAGAGATTAATGTGATATTGATTTGAATCATCGATGCTTCGAAGGTAAATGCACGCAGCATATGCAGCTCTTGATGCATCACAAAAACAATGAATATCAAGTAAAGTATTCGAGACAACTTTACGAGGAATAGATATCTGATTAAAAATATTAATATTATTTTGAAATTGTAACCAAGTCTGTTGCAAATCCAAAGGGATTGGAGTGTCCCACGAAATATGAAGAGTCCATAATTGCTGAATGAGCATTTTTGCAATAATAATAGACGGGCTTAACAGACCTAGAGGGTCATATATTTGCGCAATATTCGATAGAATATGTCTTTTAGTAAATGGTTCGTGACTACGTAATTTGTTTATGTTAAAGGTAAACGAATCAGAAGAATTTAGCCACTGGACACCTAATGTTTTACAACTATCGTGATCTCCCAAATTTAATACTGAATTTGAGACATCGGATTCTTGAAAATCTGTAATTACTTGCTGATCATTTGAAATCCATTTTCTCAGAATAAAATGAGCTGATTTGAGCATATTGTAAATAGATTTGCATCTTTCTTGTAGTTCGCTTAGATCATTAGATCCTGTTAATAAATCATCAACATACATATCATTTAAAATTGTGCTAGAAGCTAATGGAAACTTGTCTAAATTGTCTTCAGCTAATGTTCTGATACATTTAATTGCTAAATAAGGTGCTGATCTAGTGCCATATGTGACAGTATTCAGTTGATAAATAGAAAATTCTTCATTATTATTTTCACGCCAAAGAATTTGTTGTAAATATTTATGTTCTGGATGTATGAGTATCTGTCTGTACATTTTAGAAATATCTGCTGATACAACATATTTATAAATTCTGAATCTTAGCAAAATGTTTAAAATATCGTTTTGCACTTTAGGACCTACATATTGAAGGTCATTAAGAGAATATCCTGATGAGCTCTGGCAGCTTCCATCAAAGACAGTTCTAAGTTTTGTAGTTACACTAGACTCTTTTAATATACCATGATGTGGTAAAAAATAGGAATGTTCTGAATTAATAGAAATTTTACTCATATGACCTAGGTTTTCATATTCATGAATAAATTCAAAATAGAGTTGTTTAAAATAGGAATTGGAGAATTTTGATTCTAATGACTTAAATCTTTTAATAGCTGTTTGCTTTGAATCACCTAATAGACTAGGAGAATATTTTAATGGTAATTTTACCACGAATTGTCCATTCTCATTACGAGATGTGTCTTGTTTAAATAAAGATTCGCAAATGAGATCGTCTTGAGACAGAAATTCATTCTTGGTTTGAACATCCTCTAGTTCCCAAAACTTTTTTAATTGATCATCCTCAGGGATGTGTACTTCAACAAAATTGCATACATATTTATCTGAATTAATTGGAACTGTACCTGTTACAACCCAACCTAAATGAGTATTGATTAGTAATGGAAGATTTTTACCTAATGATATTTTATCTTGCAATATAAGATCCCAAAAAATGTGAGCGCCTAATAACAAGTCAATTTCTTTAGGACAATTGAATTCTGGATCTGCTAAATTAATATTGTGAGGTAATCGAATATTATTCATATCAATAGGATAAGCAGGTAATCTACTTGAAATAACGGGTACTACAAGACATGATATACTAGAATTGAAATCTGAAAATTGTGAAAACATTTTTAATGAACATTTTTTACTAATGTTAGAAGAACGCTGACTAATACCAGTAATTGAACAGTTTGTATCAGTTAATTGTAGTTTTAATTTATTGCAAAAGCGTTCGGTGATTAAATTCATTTGTGCACCGCAATCAAGTAATGCTCGGCACTTATGAAACTTACCATCTTGGTCTTTAATATTACACATAACTGTAGCTAATAAAACTTGACTCTCATTTTTTGCAAAATTTATACTTATTTGCTGTTCTACACCATCATTTCTATGATCAAAAGTACTAGGTGAACTTACTTGATGATTAGTGTCACGAATTGAAACTTCTGCATAATCTTTATGAAGCAACGTGTTATGTTTGTGAGTCTTACAAACAGGACATGGACCAAATTTACAATTTCTCTTATCATGACCACTTAATAAACAATTTTCGCATAATTTAAGTTTTCTAACTTCCCGAAACCTCTCTTCGACTGATAACGCTTTAAAGGTGGGACATTTATAAATTGAATGTTCCTTTCTACAAAAATTACATCGGTTTTTAACCGCAAAGTGCACTAGATTGTTAGATCTGTTATGATACTTATTTGAACTTGAAGAGTGTGATTTAGCCGTTTGAGATTCATCCAAACTTTGTAGTATGTCCGTCTTATTTTTTACAAAATTGATAAAATGTTCTAAAGTAGGCAAATCGTTTGCAACCTTAGTTTCTTTCCATTCGCGTATAGTATTTTTCTGGAACTTGTTGATTAAGATATGTATCATAAATGAATCATATAACTTTTCTTTTGGTACGTCTATACCTTCCAAGGAAGTTAAATGTTTGGATATCTCGTCTAACATATTTCGAAAACTAGCATAATTATAATTATCTTTTTGCATCATGGTTAAATTTAGTAATGATTTAAAGTGGCTGTCTATTAAAAACTGTTTTTTATCGAACCTATCGCATAATAAATCCCAGGCTTTCTGAAATGGTTGATCTACGCTCTCTAAACCTTCAATACAACTGGCTGCGTACCCTTGCAAGGAAGCCTTCAAGAAATGAAACTTCTGCCCATCACTAAGGGATGCATTATTCGCAATGGTCGCATTGAAGCTATTTTTGAAACTAACCCAAAATTGAAACTCCCCAGAGAACGTTTGCAATTTTATTCTCGGTAATAGGACATTTTGCAGGGGATCACTCACTGCTTTAAATTCACTAGATTGACCTAATTGACCGTATTGTACGTTATTACTGTTTACCGCTACCGGTCTTAAAATGGTTTTTAAATATGCTTGTGCCGCATAAAATCGATTTTCAAACTCCTCTCTTTCTGAATAGTGCTCCGGTAATTGACCCTCAGAACATTTCTTTTCTATCTCTGTTTGAACTATATCAAAATCATTTAATAAGTTTATATGATTATCATATCTAAATTGAACATCTTGAATATCAAAGTCACCCTTGTCTTTTGTTTTAGTAATGAATTTCTCTAGCAAAGTTAACTTTTGTTTATTTGTTCCACGAAGTCTAACTAAATCTTTTAAATCGTCTACTACTACTACTTCATTTGAGGTCGCCATCTTAGTAAATAAAATTGATAAAATCGACAAATGGGTACTTATAATTTAACTATGGATTATTATTGAAATTAAATATGAAAACACATATATAATTGTACACAAATATCGCAAACAGAAGGTAATATCATTTAACTAGATTGATATTGATAGAATTGCATAAAATCGTTTATAATTATTGTCAAATAAACCAACTAATTATAAAATGATCGGTTAAGAATGAAATATGTAAAAATGGAAGGATCTGACCTTTATTTGCAGTGGTCCTGATGAATAGCTGTCGCTTGTCGCGTACCTTGCTGTACGTACTTCTCTTTCGCTGAATTGGGCCACTGGAAATGACACTAGAACTTGGAACTATTAACTTGGTTAGCGTCTACTAGTTTTTGGCGCTAATATTGCCTCATGCCGGCTAATAGATAATAAATCCGGCTCGAAGGACCAAAATGTTTGGAATTTACTCGTTTCCTGTCGCTGATAATCGAAATAAACACTAGTGGACTGTATGATACTTGTAATTAATTGAAAGAGGTACAAATTACATAAAATACACTTCTTGGTTCGCGTATTCGTCTGTAGTCTGTTTTCTTGTCTTGTCTACACTCTTAACAACATTAGTTCCCGAATTCTGGTTTTTAGGTGTCACTGAGGCACGCGCGGTGTTGCCACCGTTGCCATTTTTTATAAAGGTTAAAAGTCCTAACACCCATATATCAAAGTTTATCCGACTAGACACCCTTAAACTATTAACAAATTTTCAGCTTGCTATTAATCAACTTTTTTTTCATACGCGGGATCCAGACCTATATGGTTTCTCAGCTATCCTAACTTAATAGTGCAAAATAGCAGTTTTGGCCATAGACATATAATAACTAGACTGCGCTAAAACTGGTCCCCCAGTGCGACAGAGAAACATATTGCAAACAGGGTATGCATCTCTTTCTTAACAGAGGGGTCTATGAAATCGGCGGTAGTGGGAAAGTCACGTGCTCGATAAACGCAGCTGATTAGAAAGAGATGCGTACACTGTTTACAAACACTTTTTCTCTGTCAGTTTTAGATTGCAGCGCGCAGGCTAGGTATTATATATGTCTATGCCAAAAACCGATATTTTTGCAGTTTTACGATAGAATATCTCAGAAATCAGAGGCAATTTGGAGCTCAGATTCTTATTTAGCTCACCAAGAACCTTCAGAAAAGTATATTCTGATCTCTGAATCTCAGGCTTGTCGGCCTGTGTTATTGTCAAAAATATATCTAAAGTACACTATTATTTTCAAAGTACTTTACAAGATTAGTGGAATAAAATACAGTACTATTGTTTTCCTAGGTATGAATTATTAAACAATTATTATTCGATAGACTCCCAAAAGTTTTTCATTTCACTTTGAATAAGTTTCTTTCGCACATATAAGTACAATAATTATTTATTTGTACTTACTGTATAAATATGTGTAAATTAAATGATTGTAATCGAGTGTTATAGTAACTGTTTATTTTTAAAACTTTTTAATAAATTGTTTCACAAACTTTTTTTTTATTTTATCGTAGAATTTTCTTTTATCCATGGAACACTGCCAAACTTGACAGGATAAAGTTTTCTATAATACTCTAAATACATGCAATACCAAGGAGGTTTGCAGATATTGGTAGACCATTGTGAAATATTTACGCTTACCAAATCCTCAAAGTTATACCGGCCGTTGTTATCACAGACCATCTGTCACGGAGTAGCTGCAGAGTACACTGATCAATATATGAGCATATTCTTCCTTCACAGCAAGCGAAATTAGAAATATTTATATTGAAATCGTTGCCAAATTTAATAATCATTTCCGATCAATTCAATTTCTTAATTGTAATATTACTAATTTTAATCTTATTAACAAATAAAGTTTATTAAACAACTAAAATAAACAAATTATTCGTAGATAAAGCAGAGTATATTACTCGCAATAATACAATAATTAACAATAAAACTAATATAATAAAACTAATGGACTGTGTCCATTAATGAAAACATTTTGCGCTTCTACTACAAGGTGACAAACCTCGGTCAAGAAACAATCGGCTACCGACAACAGATGTATGCCGAATTTTGCAAGATGTACCCAGATATTCAAGTATCGGAGCAACGAGTATCAGACCAATACCGTGTAATTATAAGAAACAAACTTATCCCAGAGACTAGACGCAATACCATCAAAAGCGAAGTCGAACGGGAGATTCATAACGATGTAGTAATTAAAGATCAAGTCCCTGTTGAAGTTCATGAGTAGATTCCTGAGCTTGCCATACAAGAAACTCAACCTGAAAATACAGAGCAGGAAAACAACGAGTTATGCGATAACCTAGTAAGCGAAATGGCACGTGCGGTACAGGAGTTTAATGGAACAAACTCACTTAGCAGACCACCACTACCACGAATAAACTCTTGTAAGAAACTAGGGGCGCTCTTACAAATTGTGAACACTGAAGTCCTACCCAAATATGTCGTAGAAGCCCACACATTAGAATATTTGCACATGCTAATCTACTGTGCAGCAACAGCAATTGCTAATGTAATGGACATAAAGATCAGAACACGACGGGGTACTAACAACGGAAGGACTGGTAACAGAATTTCACCCTGGGAAAAAAGACTGCTCGGTTGAATTAATGCGTAGGGATATTGGTCAAGTCACCGAATATATACGAGGTGTAAGAAGTAGAAAAGTCATCAGGAGAGCTGAAGAAATAATACTGAGTACTGCAAGACACTCAAGATATGATCCAGAAAACAACAAAGCCCAACAGTGCCTGGATACATTAAAACAAAAACTCTCCGTTTATTCAGGACGACTAAGAAGGTACAAAGTGAGTAACAACCGAAAATCCGACAATACACTTTTTGAGACTGCTGAGAAGGCGTTCTATCGAAAACTCAATTGCACCGTAGAAAATCTCGATAAGTCTTACCCAAGCCAAGAACAAATTCATGAGTTTTGGGGAAATCAACTTTCCACACCAGCTGCTCTTAACAACAATGTTGGGTGGATAGAAGATACGACACAGAACTGCCAACACTACACTATACTACTCTCTACGAACCCTTCACCACTGAAGAAGTATCAAATATCAAAGAGCTGCATAACTGGAAATCTCCTGGACCAGACGGAGTTCAAAACTTCTGGCTTAAGAAGTTTTGGAGTGTTCATGATTGCTTATCAACACTAATTAATAATGCTATTTCTAATCCGCAGGAAACACCATCATTTCTAACTCAGGGAACTACTTATTTAATACCGAAGGATCAAAATAACACCCAAGATCCAGCTAAATACCGCCCAATTACTTGTCTTCCAACTTTGTATAAATTGGTCACATCCTGTGTAGCCCAGCGTATCTACCAACACTGTGCTCTGAACAATATCATAGAGCCTCAACAGAAAGGATGCGCTAAGGGTTCCATGGGTTGCAAAGAACAACTTATCATCGACTCGGTCATTTCTAATCAAGCATATTCCAAAAAGAGTGCCTTCATTGATTACAAGAAGGCCTTTGATTCAGTGCCGCATGAATGGCTTATGGATATATTGAGAATATGTATATAAAGTCGATGATAATATAGTGACCTTTTCACAGCATATACTGACGCAGTGGAAGACTAGAATTCACCTTCAAATACCTGGTGAAAATAACATCGGAACTGAAAATATCGCAATCACCCGGGGCCTGTTCCAAGGAGATTCGTTAAGTCCACTGTGGTTCTGTCTAGCTATGAACCCACTATCTCAACTATTGAACTCCACTGACGCAGGTTTTAGCATCAAAAATAACAACAATGTGGTGGCGAAGCTTAATCATTTGTTGTATATGGATGATTTGAAATTGATGGCTTCCACTCGAAACCAACTAGATGAGATGCTAAGAAATGTAGAATCCTTTTCAAATGACATTAGTATCCACTTCGGACTAGACAAGTGTCGCGTTTTAAATATAGTCAGAGGAAAAGTACAGCCCGGAGGTTTCGATATGCAAAATGTCCAGAACATCGAGACCATGGGTGAAAACGATATGTATAAATATCTTGGAGTAAAGCAAGCGCGGAAAATTGACCATAATCAAAGGAAAACTGAGATATTTACCGAGTTTATACGAAGGGTAAAACAGCTGCTTCGTTCACATCTTAAAAGTAGAAATTTGTTTAAGGCACTAAACACCTACGCATGTTCCGCGCTTAACTATTCGTTTGGCATTGTTAAGTGGACAAAAACGGACATATAGAGAATTTTCAGCGAAAAGTAAGAACACACCTCACAAAAGCACAATAAAACACCATCCTAAAAGTGCAGTAGAAAGAACGACATTACTACGGAATCTAGGAGGAAGAGGACTTATGGATATAGGTGAGCAATTAGATAAACAAATTGCTAATTTAAGAACTTATTTTCAGATGCAAGCTGAGACATCTACTCTACATCGCGCTATTTGCGCAGTAGATGACACAACACCGATCAAACTGAGGGAACCAGAAATGCGCATAAACCACCTCACTAAAGACGAAAAAATGCGCACCTGGATGGGTAAACCTCTGCACGGGCGACATCCCAATGAGGTCGGCCAAGACTATGTCGACAATACAGCGTCGAACTATTGGTTGACATCAGGAAAGATGTTCCCTGAAACGGAGGGTTCATTACTGGCCATTAAGGATCAGGTTATACCAACCAGAAATTACCTGAAATATATCATCAAAGACCCTCAGGTTCAAAACGACAGATGCCGATATGGATGTCAAGCCCAAGAAACCATCCAACATCTTACAGGGGGCAAAATTTTTGGGAGATACAACTGCATTCCAAGTCACCTAGGACTCGATAATACGGAAAGAGTCCCACCAGAGCTCAATCCTTTCGATACCGTAGGTATCTGGGATGAGCCAATTTTGCCCTTACAGGGAGTGTGAGCCGTATGGCTAAATCTGGATAAAACTATTATTTTCTCGGAATAATACTCTCTCCTTGCTAACGTGGCTTGGTTCATCGGAAATAATAGTTATTACTATAGACTCGTGGTGTGATCTACTATAAATATGTCTTTCACTTTATTCATTAATCCCTGAACGTTCCATTTTATGAAATTTATATTCTTATTTGGTCGCATATTTTGTCGTTTATATGCCAGAATTCCAAGGTTGACTTTTAGGATTATTATCATTTCTGTTTTTTTTTTCGAGTATGGAGTTGCTGGCCCCATGTCCCTACCACCTTCTAGGAGATCGGGTGATTTTACTGAAAGTAATATCTTTGTAGCAAAGAAAAACCATAAAATAAAAAAATATTTATTTACAATTGAAAACGGATCCTATGTGTAATAAGTTATCTAAAAAATTATGTAAAAATCTAACCACTAACGTTTTAAAAAAATATTGGCACATGGGTGGCCTGCATGTTTTACAGTAAAAAATATAAACATCGAGATTTAACCTAAGAACAAAGTTGAGTCTACTTAAGCATATAAAATAACCAAATCTATTTACAACAATAGGTTGTTCAATGCGTACATTTTATGAGATGTACCGCTGGAAATATCACATCCGGGTAGGAAGGACCATAATAGGTGTTGTAAAATGTTTATACAAAGGAATAAGAGATTGATATATTTTTGACTGATTTTTACAAAACCCTTATTATATTTGAACAATCTAATCAGAAAGGATTTTTTGCTTTGCTATTAATATGTCCATTTGTATGAGTAAAATAAAGGTTTGTTGAAAATAGAAACAAAATATACTTAATGCTGGATAGAAAGCAATGGTGTTATAGATGGACCAATTTTCTAAATTGAATATTTTATCGTTAGGAATATTCTGAATGTATAAAGTTTTTGGAAACGCTATATGTATCTGAAATATATCACTCTTTTTCATTTGTATGTATATAAACTTAAACGTTCAAGAAATAAGTTAAAAATATTAATAGTACTCGTACGATATAAAATAAAAAATATTTTCTAATATATCCGAATAGCTAGTAAATATTTCGTAATGTTTGACAGCGCGTGAAAGAGTAAAAAAGAGCAGCATTCCATTTCTTGGAAGACACAAGTATTCTGCGTTTCTATGTTCCTTTTTATGAATGTAGATGTGTTATACGTTTGATGATAGGTAGCATCCAGCAGTTCGTAGCTTGGTATTTTCCTCTTTTTTGGAGATCTTGTTCTGTTACACAGTGGCTTTCCTTAAATTCGATATCGTTATCTTTTAGTATCCTTGGTAGAGCTGGCTTTTGGCGTAGCTTATACTTTCTACGTGAATATACAAATTCGAACTGAAGATCTAATTTTTCTGGTACCTATTCTAATAGAAGAGCCTTGAAAAGAGCTTGTTAGTAAGTTGTTTCAATATATAGTGAGGCTTTCATGCTGTCCAACATTAGGGAATATGGTATAGTTGATAAAGTTACTCATTATGTTTGAGTTTTTAAGCTATCCGGATAATTTTTCAACTATAAATTTGAAGGACTTCTCAGGAAAGAATTTCCATCTATTTATATTAAATAATATAAAAGTTAATAACAAATCGGTGTTTTTGTTGTTCTTTAGTAACCGATTTTGAATTATTTCAAGGTATAGGGTGTTTTGGAACTGTGGACAATTTTTCTATAAGCACAGTGGAAGTTTAAGTATTAGAAAAAGTTCAAATAATCTTAGTCATTATGAATGCAATGAAAATAATGTTTGTGTCAAAAAAGGTACATACCAGCTAAGCTAAGCCCAACAGGCTGAATCTAACAGGATATAACAGAGTGATTCATTAAGAATGTTCATTCTCTGAGTTGTAGATTATAGACTCCAAAATATTAAGATGTAACCCAAATCACTTAAATAAAATGTGGCTCCTTACTGAGTTACAGGGAGTTTTATTTAAAAGTCTAAAAATTATTTGTACCCAGTACTTTAAAAGTATTTGACATATCCTTGGCATACTTGGCAGAAAGTGCACTGTATACCCTACTAATCTATGATATATACACGTTTCTACCTACTACCTTAGGCGTACGACAGGTAGCAGTGAATGGTTGACCCTTCCCAAATTTTAGTTTACTGGCGGAATTGCTATTTTAGTGCAATTTTTCGATTCTCCAATACTTTCTATTTAAATAATATACTTTTTATTTTTAAGCATAAAATAATTAGTTTTCGAGATATTTGAAGCTAAAAATTAAGCGGCACAATAGATTAATCAAAATAACTGTGCCGTTTCATTTTTATCTTCAAATGTCTGGAAATATAATGACTTACATCGTTACAAATGAAGAGTACATTACTTACATAGAAAGTATTGGCGAATCGAAATATTGCGCTAAAATAGCAATTCCACCAGTGGCGTGTAGTATTTGAGAAGGGTCAACCATTCACTTTCCCCTATCGTACGCCTCTGGTAGTAGCCACAAACGATTATTTAACATAATTTAGTAGGTTGTACAGCACCTACACTTACAATAATGACCAGGATATGTCAAATAGTTCTAATTAAAGTACCTACTGGGTACAAATAAAACACCCTGTAAGGGTACAAATAAAACACCCTGTAAGGGGTGTACAAGGAGCCATATTTCATTTAAATGATTGGGGTTCAATCTTAATATTTTAAGGTCTAGAATCTACAAGTCAGAGATTTGATATTCTTAATGAATCACCCTGTATATTATAATCTATAAACAGTCAAGAAGATGCATGTAAACAGTTACACGTGGACAGATCCTGATGCTTCAATGAAATTTGGACCATTTCAATCGGCCGATGACAATTTCGCCAATGAATAGGTACCTATACCTTATGAAAAATGATCACGTAATGATTTTTCTTGGCTGTGAATATAATTACAGTGGGACAGAAATGCTAAAGCAAATATTTACAGATAAACATTAAGTTAGCAGGTACGTACTATTAGTTGAGAGAGAAAGTACACAGAAAGCTTTGGGCCAGTAAGTCACTGTAAAGGACAACTTACAGAACAGTAAGTAAATGTGACTAAGAATCTAAAGAGGAACTGAATAGATAAAAATGTAGAGGATATTGTTAAGTTAACAAAGAAACGAAAATTTTAATGAAAACCTAACGTAGTCACTGTGAATAGAGTCAGCCACCCTGTATACACCAGTCTATATTTCCCTATTGTGCTCTACTAGCTATACTTCCAGGAGTTCGGGCAGGCAGTCGCCTCCTTCCAGCCAGAAGCTTATTCAGTCCTCTAGGCTCTTCCGTTGTCGTGCTGGAGCTTGGAGCTGCAGCTTCGGTTTCGTCACTGTCTTCTTCAGCAGCTTCTGCGGCTGCTTCCGTTGAAGATGGCTCTTGCGGGGCTTCACTGGATGGATTTTCAGTAGATTGACCGGGACGTTTTCTGCCTAGGAGTGGGTTGACTCTACGTACTTGGACTGGAGCGCTTGCTGCAGTTTTCTGACGTGGCTGAACGTTGATTCTGTTTTTATTTCGTAAACGGCCTAATGGTGAGTTATCTACTGCAGCTGGTGCTTCTTCCTGTATGTACAAAAAACATATAAATAAGATATCTTTTTTTAAATAACTAATTTTTAAAAGGAAGCTTGACCTTTTTTTATTGTAGTTGTTAACAGTTAGAAAGCTTTATCGATTTTGAAAAAGCGTTTGACAGAGTACGCCACGATAAGCTAAGAGACATTCTTGAAAGAAAAGACATAGATAACAAAGGTCTGCGAATAATTCTGAATTTATATCGGAATCAGAAAGCTAACATCAAAATAGAAAATGAAATCACAAGCAATAGAAATACGTAGAGGAGTACGACAGGGATGCATTTTGTCACCACTGCTATTTAATGTATATAGTGAAAGCATCTGCCAGGAAGCCCTTTTGCAAGCAAACCAAGGAATTGTAATCAATGGAGAGGTTGTAAATAATATTCGATACGCAGACGACACTGTACCAGTTGCAAGAACAGTAAGAAGAATTACAACGATTACTTACAAATATAAATATTGCTTGCAATATTTATGGCATAAACATCAATATCGAAAAAGCCAAGTACATGGTATTCAGTAAAATCATTACACAACCAGCACGTATTAGTATAAACGGCATTCAAATTGAAAAAGTATCAAGTTATAAATACTTGGGAACTTTAATAAACGAAACTGGAGACCAAAACAATGAAATAAAAAGACGTATCGAAATTGCCAGAACCACCTTCATAAAGATGAGAAATTCTTCTGCAACAGATATATAAGCATCCCTCTACGATTAAGAATGATAAGATTCTACGTATTTAACACGCTATTAAGCTGTGTAGAGGCCTGGATTCTCAAACAAAACAACAAAAAATATTGAAAGTTTCTAGATGTGGTGCTACCGTCCAATGCTGAAGATAAGTTGGGTCGAAAGAGTCACAAACCTTGAAGTAATACGAAGGATAGGAAAAGACCCAGAAATTTTGTTAACGATAAAATGAAGAAAACTCGAATATTTTGTCACCTAATGAGAGGACATAAATACGCATTATTTCAAAATATAATGCAAGGAAAAATAGAAAGAAAACAAAACGGAATCCAGGCCGTAGAAGAATGTCATGGTTGCGGAATTTGAGAGAGTGGTTTGGCTGCACCACTAATGAACTTTTAGGTTAGCTGCAAACAAGGTCAGGATAGCCTTGATGATTTCCAATCTCCGATAGGAGTGGCACAAAAAGAAGAAGAAGAATAAAGCTTATCTTGATAATCCAAAAATTACCTTTGGTTCATCATGAGTTTCGGGTTCTTCATCACCTGCAACATTATCTTCTACTGGGGCAGCTGCTTCAGTAGTACTTGTAGTGGTTCTGCCTCGACTTCCTCCTATGTTAATCCTAGCTCCTGGTCTTAATGGTCTCACAGCTGATCCTCCGCTAATCCTCCTAGGTTTGGCTGTGGTGCTAAAAAATAATACAATAACTATTCTGTTAAATTATCTGTAAGGTTATATTATCTGCAATCTGGAATAATTAGAAACCTTTACTGGAATCTAACTGTACTCTACTGGACTAAAAGTAAGAATTTGAGATGTGGCTGTAACGGAGAATACGTAAAATCTCGGATACGCACATCAAGAAGAAGATAATATATTATCTGTATATATTTACCTTGAGTCTGCGGTTGAAGATGCGTCATCCTTATTGTCGTCATGTTCCGTTGATGGTGCAGCTGTTGTACGGCTTCTAGTTCTTAAACCTGGTCTTGATTTGGGAAGGGAAGCCCTAGATGGTGCTGAAGTACTTGATTCTTCTTTAGGATCATCGGAAGGAGCTGCAGTAGTCCTTGTTCGTGTTCTGGAAGAACTGAATCGAGATCTATTCACCGTAGGCTAGAAAATATTTGAAAACATTTGTATATCTGATGAATATTATACAATATTTAGATAAGATTTGTTATAACTTACTCTTGATTGTCCAACAGGTTTAACTTCTTCTTGGCTGACAGGTTCTTCAGCTGATGGGGCGGCAGTTGTTCTTGTTCGAGACCTTCCTCCAAAGCTGGGTCTTCCGAATTTACTCTTTTTAGGTTCGGAAGCAGATGCTTCTGTAGTGGTAGTAGTGGTTGTTGATTTTCTTCCTCCAAGGGTACGTCTACCAGCACCAAATTTATTCCTTCCAAAACCTGTGGGTGCTTCAGTCGAAGGTGGAGGTGGTGGAGTAGTGGTCGTCGTAGTTGTTGTTGTAGTTGTTGTGGTGGTAGTTGTAGTTGTGGTGCTCGATGTCGCTTCAGTCTCTGTAACTGGGGTAAAAAGTATGTATTATGTATTATAAAATATTCCAATTATTACTTGTTGAAGCTTCATCTGTCGATTCCTCAGTCGATCCAGTACTTTCTTCACCTTCTCCGAAGAGTTTTTGTGTTCCTTGAGAAATGGCATATAGATCTAAAGCAACTTTATCCATAGGAGACATGGCGGTTGTTGTAGGGTCAAAAACTGTTCCAGTACTGTCTTTTTCTGGAGTACTTGCTACTTCTTCATCCTCTCTTTCCGGGGCCGGAGATTCTTTTTCAACCGATTCTGGGGCCTTTAATGAGAAATTGTATTACTTATTATGTTAGTTGTTGATTAAGCCATACCATGGTAAAAACTACAAGTAAATAAAAGGATAAGCTTGGGCGATATTCTACGACCTAAACTTTTAATTATATGATACAGAATTACGCATTAAAGATAATACTAAAACTACCAAACAACCACTTTAGAAGTGATAAGTACTATTATGACCCAATCCAAATTATACCCATTAAAATACTGGTTATTAATTTGGGGCTCTATAATAAAACGGTTAGCAAATCCTACTCTCAAGTTCTGGAAGTCACACTGTCTTTCATACACCGTTGCAATGTTAAATAGAGCAAACAGAGTCGCAGGTTACATGAATGAAACAATATGGAGAAACGAAAATACAGGGAAAGAATTGAAAGGCAGAATTTACAAAACAGTCATCAGACCAATAATAATGACATACGCGGCAGAAACACGATCTGACACAGAGAGGACAATAAGAATACTAGAAACAGCAGATATGAAAACCCTTGAAAAAATCGATGGTAAGACGTTATGGGACAAAGCTAGAAGTACATACGACGAAGATGCAAAGAGAAGATGATTAAGACCACGAAAACGATACATCCACAACTTACTGAAGGCGCATTGAAAAACAGACATAGCCATGTCTACATAAATAGAAGAAGAAGGATCAGAAGCACTAAATAGATTCTTGATGGACATCAATAGTAAAAAAGAATCAATCAAATTCACCATGAAAATGAAAACAACAACTCACTAACTTTTCTGGATGTGTTAATCGCAAAAGAGAATACAGGATAAGCAACCAAAGTCTACAGAAAATCAACACACACCAACAGAAATAACCACTCAAACTACAACACAAATATCAAAAAAGAAATTATCAGATCATTATATTATGATAAAACCCAAACACCTGCTCTAATAACAATGCATTTTGGGAAGGAATGCATAATCTTTTAAAAAACAAAAAATGATTAACCATTATCTTTTATAAACAAGGAAGTTTACAAGATTTTAGAAAGAAAACAACATAACACCATAAGCAACCCAGAAATGTTTACAAAAAGGGAGAATGAAGGATCACAACAATACCATATGTAAAAGGCTTATCAGAAAATTTAAAAGGATAGGAAATAAATACACAGTACAATGATATTTCAAATGACTAATACACCTAGATCTATTCTAAGCAAAACCAAAGCAATCAACATAAGGAGAGATCAAATAACTGCATCTATAAAATATCCTGTGAATGCAACAATTTTTATGTGGGAGAAGTCACAAGACCATTAAGTGTTAACGGAGACTTCAACCATTAGCCAATACATTACATCAACAGATTGCAGATAAACAGAACATGCCTGGTACAACGAGCACAGAGTCTAAAGAAATGGGGAAAGTCATGAAAGTAAAAAACAGTCAAAGCAGTAGCCCATCTAACTTCATGAAAAAAACATGGCTTTTTGCCTGTAAGATGGAGGCCGGATGAGTCCCTTGTCAAATTAAAAAAAAGCGCCAACTAATAGACAACAACGGGTTATAATAACCGCCTTATTTTAATTTTTATAATTCTTCTCCTTTTAAGATTGATTTTGGAAGAGGAAATATGCCTAAACTCTTGAGATACCTACAGGCAAAGATAAAAGATAGACGTGGACAGTTAGTTCTTCCACGAATATGACATGGCCAAGACATGGAAAAAATTCATGATTGAGAAATACTTTGTCTACAACTAAGTGAACTACATAAACCAGTTAGTTTTCTTTTTCAAACTATAGTACTACCACTGATTAAACTAACTAGAGTTATATTTGTACTACTCTTATTTAGATAAACTAAAGTTTATTCTATATAATATTGTTAAAAGGTGCATCCTTTTAGTGCAATTATATTATATACAATTATTGATTCTATTTACTGGTAGGTCGTATTCGATGCGCTCGTTGGGTATGGCTCCCAAAAAACGTACCGGTCCTTCAGGAAGTTCTTGAGGAAATGATGGTTTACTTTGGCTGCTTCCTCCATTATGGGTGTTGAAACTGTCATTGTCGACTAAATCCAGAGATGGACGGTGGACTCGGGTGCGACCTCTAGATGCCTGAAATCAGTAATATGTATGAGGATGAGGATAATAATCAGTAATATGTATAAGGGAGCTCGCGAACCAAAGCAATATCCCTAAATCGCATAACATACATTGCGGAAAGGTACGCACTGTATTACTTATATAATAGTGTATTTATGTCAGTTTGAAAAACAACTTAGCATTTTATAAGATATTTTATTTTAGAATAAGAAACAGCACTTATACCCATTGTCTTCCAACTAAATACTTGGACTGTACTTGTACCTTTATTCTGTTAAATAGAATTTAATGAACGAAACGCCGAATTTTTTTAAAAAAGTGAACAAATGCTATATAAAATGTAAAAATTAGGAAACATACTAGAAATAATAATAAACTAACTAGTCATCATCTTGATCTGAGATTTTTTGTCTTTCCCGTTGTTGGTAAGGCAAATTTCTGTAGAAGTTGTGATTGATGGCTATTTATTGATAGACCATTTAGAAGTTGGCTAATTTTTTTACATACAAAGAGGTGATCTACCTATCTAATACACGTTACAGAATTAAAATCGGATTATTTAAGGGGCCCCAGCAATGTTTTAAATTTATAAACAATTTTTTGGCTTATTAATAAATAGCTTTGTTTAATAATAAAAAAATTAATTTTTAGCAATGCAAATAATTAAAACCGGTATAATTTGGCTTAAACTTTCAAATGCTGTCAGCAGAATTGCTATTTTATTTTTTAATCAAACGTTATTCGCGTTAAAAAATTACAATTTCTCGATTTTTTGAAAGTTCCACCGCGTTTATCTCGAAAACTATGCATCCTACGAAAAAAATTGTAAGAACATTTTTTGCTTAGAATTACCCAAGAAATACAAAAAAATGTTTTATTTTGCGAAAAATCGATTTTATGTAATTCCTCAAGTTCTTTGTTTATAACAATCTTATCGACATCCGGATCAACTGTTACCCAAAAAATTCGTGTGCTACGGGTCAAAACACCCCCTTCTGGCCACAGCACTAATTTGTTTAGAAGCCAAAAAATTGTTTCTAACTTTAAAACATTGCTGAGGCTGCTTAAATAATCCGATTTTAATTCTGTAAAGTGCATTAGATAGGTGGAGTACTTCTTTATATGTAAAAAAATTGACAAATCTTTGTATGTTCTAGTTTTTGTTGTGCAAGCTTTTAAAAAATTTTAATTTAAAAAAAAAGTTTAGATTGCAAAATTATTATGCAAAATTTAGTAAGTCAATTTTAATGAAATTTGGTGTACGGTTCTAGCACATTTCAAAAATTTTCTAAGCGAATTAGGAAGGTTCCAAGTGTAACCTATTTTATATTTATTGCTATTTTGAAGCAAGGGTGATAAATTAAGACATTTTTAACCAATCGCATCTGATAGAAAATTTAATTATCTTTGTTTTATTTCTATAGGACTTTGTTCTAAAATGAATAGTTTTTAAGTTATAAGCAAAAAAAGTAGAAAAAAAACGAAATTTTTTGAAATTTTTAAATATTTTATTTTTTTATTAATGTACCGGGCATATTTGAGAAGGAGCATAAATCAATTATTATTAACGAAGTTATCTCTCCAACCTCTCACATTCACCTAAAAACAGATCCTTATTGGTCTATATAGCTTTCCGACAAAAACGCCATTTAAAAATAATGGGTAGATTTCGGAGTCTGACAATTTAAAAAAATAATTTGTGGTACCTAAATGGTAAATATAGAAAGTTAAGTACCTAATAAAATCAAAGAAGGTAACTAAAAAATTATAGAGAGCGAAACCGGTCGTCGGAGTAATACAAATTATTGTAAGTACATCTCCTATTATTTTCATTCTTAACGAACTCACATTTGCAACCCATTCAACATTTTAATAAATAAATATGAAATTTTTTAAAATTATTTTTTTTATAGATTTTTGATCTTACTTGAGTTTCATCAGAAGTAGTGTCGACCTCAGTCGAAGGTAGCGCGTTCGAATCACCCGCTGGCCTTCCTCTTCCTCGGCCTCTGTTGGGCGCTCCTGTTCCGGCACTGGAGGCTTTTGTTTCCTCTTCGGGTAAGGGCGTGGTGTTCAGATTTCTGCTTCTGCAATTATTAATCACTATTCTAAATATTCTAATCGGTTTTTTAATCGATGAAAGTTGAAATTCCGGTTGCCGGTGTAGTTGAATCAATATCGGAAATCAATATTTTATTGAATATATAGGAGGAGACCTCTAGTTTATAGAAACTTATTATTTTACATTAAAATAAATGGTTAGTCCATTGAAATGTTACATTTAGGGTTGCATTTCCTAGAGAGTCAATTTTATTTTTTAAATGTGTATATGGGGGTTCAGTAGAAGCTTAAGTTCAAGTTTTTGGGGTCGCCACTCTTGTCCCCCGGCCGCCATCTTGGAAAAGGGGGTGCAAAGGGCTTTTGCGCTGTATCTCCTAAATTATCAACCCTACAGAAAATATAATTATACATAAAAGGTAGCAAATTAAATTTTCTACAATTTTTTATCTTTCACTTTTTATCGTCAAGTGACCAACAAAAAAGTTATAAACAAAAATTAGAGAAATATTTGTAAGAAGTTTCTTTTTGTAGGTTATAACTTTTTTTCCGTTCATTTCACAATAAAATAACATCATGGCGATTTTGTAGAGGATTTTTCAATGAACAATTTTCACTATAAAAAGTTGTTTAATTTTATTTATTATCTAGGTTTTACAGCGCTCCAATCTTGACCAGATTCTCGAATTCTCATAGGAATACAATAAAAACTATATTATGTTTCTATCTATATATTAGGCGAGCGGCATCAACCGTTATGCCGACCACGAAAATCAAATTTAAGGTGAATGACCAATTTTGGTCTATTTTTATGTTTTCGAGGTCGCTGAATCCGAATATGAAGTTTATTTTTATCTTGAGTTGGTGGAACATGTTCAAAAATCAAATTTTATACAAAAATGCCAAAAATCAATTTTGATGATTTTTCAAATTTACCTAGCTGTATCTTTGGCCGCTGTAAATATTTCCTTTTGAAAATTTTACTGTGTCATCTATGAGGTATGTAGATAACAGTGAAATTTGTCCAAAATGTTTAAACATATTACAAAAGGAGTTGTTAATTTTTAAACATTTTGTCATCATATTTCGTTAGTTTCATGTTTACTTAAAAAAGTTGAGTGACAAACTTTTTAGTTTATAATTTTAACCAACACCGCAATAAAATATAATTCATGAAGAAGTTTTTTGAAAAATTTTAAGTCAAAATATACAATAGGAAAAAAGTTATGTTACTTCATAGACTAGCGGCACACCCCAAAAAACGCTTATATCTCGAGATCCTGACCACGATGTGGTGAATGGCTAATTTTGATCATACTTTATGATTTTGATATCAAAAATCGTTTTTTGCCCTTCTTAAGAATTTCGCATTTTGCGGTTGGGTCATTCGTCTTCTGAACCGACGAATTTGTCCTCAAACAACTTCTTGGGCCTTTTCTATATATGCTTAGGGTTATAAGTTTTATAGTGGGCAGAAAGGTCAAAAACAGATTAATAATAGCATAGGAATGTTAAAATCATAATAAATTGTATGAATAAAAATATATATACAATAGATAGAAAAGTAAGCCTAACTTTTGTTTTTATTGTATCCCTGTGAGCATTCGAGAATCTGGTCAAGTTTGGAGCGCTGTAAAACCTATAGAAATAAATAGAATTAAACAACCTTATAGTGGAAATTGTTCGCTGAAAAACCCTCTACAAAATTGCTATAATGTTATTTTATTTTAAAATGAACTGAAAAAAGTTATAACCTCCAAAAGGAAACTTGTTAAAAATTTTTTACATATTTTTGTTTATATCTTTTTTGTTGGTCACTTGACTATAAAATGTAATAGAAACAAAATTGTAGAAAATTTAATTTGCTACATTTCTTGTTTAATTAGATTTTCCGTAGGGTTGGTAGTTTACGAGATATAGCGCGAAACCCCTTTGCACCCCATTTCTAAGATGGCGGCCGGGGGACCATAGGCGTAACCAGGGGGGTTTTGGGGGTTGTAACCCCCCATTGGGATGTACTTTGAGCTCTATACGCTTAACACCATAGCCCTCAGAGACCTTCCAGTAGTTGTAACCCCCCCTTCAGGTAGTTGTAACCCCCCCCCCCTTAGGATCATCTTGGTTACGCCTATGCGGGGGACAAGGGTGGCGACCCCAAAAACTTGAACTTAAGCTTCTACTGATCCCCCTATGCAATATAGAAATAAAATTGACTCCTCTAACAAATACAAGATATGGCTTAAAAAATATAGCATTTTAATGGACTAGGTGCAATGTTAAACTAATATTAATTAGTAAAAGATGGTTTTTGCTTGTTTTCGATTCAGAGGGATGCACAATCTCTGGACAGCTGTTTCTGTCTTATAGGCTTCCTCAGCAGAGCAGCGGGCACACCTCTGAAGCGAAAACCAGCTAGCCCATCTATTTAAGGGAAATTTCAAAGATCATATAAATCCCCATTGCCACGCAATTGATGCAATTGATGTCTCAGATGCAGAATTCACCATTATAATAAAAATTAAAATGGTAAATAGTTATTAAAATCTGAAACTTTCCTTCTTGGAAGTTCTTTCTGGTACATCCTTAATCTGCGACTTTTACAATTTATAAGACGAAGCTGTTAATCAGCAGACGACGAATATAGAAAAGAAAAAGGACTCTACTATATGCAGTCACATTCCGTTTTCATTCGTCTAGGAAAAGGACAGAAAGAACAGGGATTGTGCATTCCTCTGAATCAAAAACAAGCAAAAACCATCTTTTACTTTTTAGGAAGTTTCTCGGCAACTAATGGTCATTGTCATGGTATAGTTGATTTTGCAATCATATACCTAGTGTAGTGGGTAGTGTGTGTCTTGAGTAAATGTCTTGTTACTTTAAAGTCGCCTTCATTGTCTTTACAAAGAGACGCTGATTGTATCCGAACGTCTGCGGTCCCTCCGATGAGTACCGCTCCCACAAGGATAGAAACTGTGTCCAATTTTATCTGGTAGAACCCACTTGTGGTGTCTAATTTCGAAAATTGATTTGACCCACTTAATTGGGCTAGTGTTTGACAAATTTTCGGTAATGGAAAATGAGAACGTAGGACGGAAATATTTAATTTTGTGAAGTCACAACATAGACGTACTGTATCTCCTTTGTCTACACAAACTATAGGACTCAACCACGTAGTTGGAGACTCAATTGGTTCTATAATACCAAGTTTAAGCAATCTATCCAGCTCTATTTTTAATTTATGAAGTAGTGCTAATGGCACTGTTCGAGGTACAGATTGTACAAACGGCTTAGCATCTGGCTTAACCTTTATAGACATTTCATTTTTAAATTCCCCTATATCGTTAAAAATACCCTTAAATTGCTTAGCAATTACCTCTAAACTATCCTTTGATAAGTTATTCTGACTTTTCTTGCAATCAAATTGATAATCGTTTAGTAAGCAAATATTTTTAGTTGGAAAATTTAACACTTTAAAACGAATTAGTGCATTACGACTTAAAATAGGCTGCCTTAAGAGGAAACAGTAGCGATCAACAGGTAGCCAAAACGCGTTCCAAGATTACGGCTGTAATTTTGAATATTTTTTCGAGATATTTGGCACACGTATTCGTAATATAATAAAGAATGGCGGTACAGAGCCCAATTTGAAAAATATATTAATATGTGGAAATTACTCTGTAATTAAATACAATATTAAAAAAACGAGCCTGTACCGCCATTAAGAAGAACAAAAAAATACATTTTCTTCAAATAAACTTTTTTATCCGATGCCTAGATTTTGTGTCATTTTGGAACTACTAACATTTTTTATTTCATTAGTAGTTCCAAAATGACACAAAATCTAAGCATCGGATAAAAAAGTTTATTTCCACTGCATTACATGAAACCAACTGTGTTCCAAACTCTTTTGGCAACATTTCGTATGGAAAACAGCTGACATCAGCCCCAGTGTCAACAAAGAACGGTATTGTATGTTTATTATTAATTAAAATGTCCACATAGCATCTATACTGCTTGTCTAGGTATACCTGGCCAATGAAATTTTCATCTCCATGTCCGTTAGAGGTTACTTGTGACACATTCTTCTCTGGGCCCTCAGAGCTGCACTCAGAATCACTTCCACTTTCAGCCACAACCATAACTTACTTTTTATTTTGACACATAGCACTCCAATGTCCACGCTTCAAACAAGAACGACAGTTCGACAATTTAGCTGGACACTTTACTCTATCTCTTCACGTACTAATACCACAGTATGTACACCTTTCCTGTGAAGTTGACTGTTTCTTACTTTGATCCACTGACTTATTTGCACTGCTTCTTACTGCATTAACTGCCTGTTCCTGCCTGATAATCTTATTCTGTGAGCTCTGCCACTCAGCCTGCCTAACTGCTGTAATTGCCTCTGCTAGGGTTAATTTATCCCTTAATTGTAGTCTCTCGCTCACCTTCATATCCAGACCACCAATGACTATCCGGTCCCGAAACAACTCATCTTTTAAGGTCCCATACTCGCAATGTTCTGCTAATGCGTGCAAACTAGTTATAAAGTTCTCAACTGGCTCACCATGTCTCTGAACTCTTGAGTTAAACTTATACCTTTCGAAAATTACGTTTCTTTGAGGTATAAAGTACTTGTCTAACTTGGCCAAAATGTCAGCGTACTCCTCTGAATTATCTACATTTTGTTGTATCAAAATTTCTTCTGCTTCATTACCCATAAGGTAAACCAGCATGTCAATCTTTTCCTTGTCGGATTTATTCTCAAAACCGCTCACAGATGTACCTTTCGAAGCGCTTTCTCCATTGTGGCCATTGTTGTGGTTGGGAAAAATTAAATTCCACAGGCGCGTGTACATTAACAAACACTTCTGTTGCCCCTCCAGGGCTTCGATGTGTCCCTGGCGTTTCGTTTGGCATTTTACTTCCATTTTCACGGGCGTGAAACTTGCAATCGTTCGCAAACTAGCGATGGTTCGACCACTCACTCACGGCAATTTTTCGACAAAGCACTCGAGATATAGACTTGGGCAAAATCTTATGATATCATGGATGAACAATGTATCAATTACTAGAATACTCAAAAAACTTTAAAAATAAGGTAAAATACAGAAGACGAATATTCTAGCTAAAGAACTGAATAACCTTGCAACATCCATCACAGGACTGTTCAGAGCAAGCAACCAATTAAATTATCATTGCCAGAATGATTGCCGACATTCAATAAGGGAAAAAGAAGAAATATGTACATATATTCAAACCAATTTACCTTGGAGGGAATCTTGTATTAGCTGGTAATCTTTCTTCATTGACAGTTTCGTCTTCTCCCAATTGTCTACCTCTTTTTGCGGCAGTTCTCGATGGAAGGACTTCGTTACTTTCAGCGATTGCTTTTTCCTTTTCACTTCGAGTAGGAATTTGGTTTCTTGCGGGACCGTCATGGGCGTTGGTGAACTGTAAAAATATGTTTATGAATTTACTATGTATTTTCAGTCAACGAATCAAATTTTAAGTCAACTATTACAAATTTTCAGTCAACAAAATTTAAAAAATAATCCGTTAAAAAGATTCTTAGAAACTTTGCTTCAATTTGATTTACAGTAAAACTATATGTTATTTATCTTATGCCTTTAATTCTTCTTCTTTTTAGTATGTCTCATCCTTTAAGGACTTTAGTGGTCATCAAAGCTCGTTTTTCTCTGTCTGAAGCAGTGGCATACTGATAGATCAGTGGGCATTGGTTCCAGTTGGGATGTAAGTTAAGACTATATGACGCGCTGTGAACATGAGGAGCGTTTTGATATCTTTTCGAAATTTTAGCTTAAACGCCATTATAAACGCCGCTCATGTTTGCTGCGCCATCACATCTCTGACCCCGCAGTTTGTCCATGCATATATTTAATTTAAAAACTAAGTTTTCAATCTAATAGCATATAAAACAACATCCAAAAATGTCATTCTACATCCTACCAGACTGAAAACAATGGGAACCTTCTCTGGTAACACCTCCGAGGCTTCTACAATTTGCAAGCCATAACGGATACTGAGACTAAGGAAGATGAGGGAATTTTACAATTTATAATTCACGTCCCATCTGCTCAGCGCGGTAAAGTTCCAACGAGAATGGTTCCCCTCGTACTCCAATGGGAGTAAACATAAATCAAAAATGAATAACCATTTTCAATTTCGTTGCAACACGAAACTACAGCCGCATTATTATTCCAGTTCAATCAGAGAGTGCAGCAAGCACCTCTACCGGTTTCGAAACTTATTAATCTCTCATCAGGAGGCACATATGCTGCTCTCTCTTATATATTTAATTTAGTTTATAATTTAGCCAAAATTGTATTGCTAAGTCTACACGCAGTTTGGTCAGTTATCGGAATAAATTATAAAAATGATTCGTTAATTACAACATCCAAGACATTTTCTTCGGCATACACAATTTCTACATGTCGAAAAACTAACTAAGCTGGTCTGTCTGTGAACGTGACCAGACATCTCGTAACGCAACAGTTCGTAACCGGACAATTCGTAACAGCGACAGTTCGTAACGGCGACACTTCGTAACGGCGACACTTCGTAACGGCGACAGTTCGTAACGTTACGTACCTTGGCAGGGACACTGGGCACCAGGTGCTCATGCACCGTTCTGACGGCATATTCATGTTTAGCGACTCCAAAAACCCCCGAGTAACAAAACCTGGCCCTTACTGTGCTTATTTTGACATGTTTTTGTACTTTGGATGCATTTACTTTAAAATGCAATTATGCATTTCCACCCATTTTTCTATAGTAGACTTTTTCTTGACATCATCCTGAGCACAATGCAAAAAGTTGCAAGACTCTAGGTGCTGTATTTAAAAAATCGATTTATTCCGGTTTTTTAGTGCTAAATGCTCTGGTCTATTATACTACATCTGAGATCATTAGGCAGTTTAAATGACATTATACACTCCGAATCGGCTTTTTTGATGGTCCAAGTCTCTGAAGCGTAGGTGACAATAGGAAATATTAGGGCTCGAATAAGGCGTAATTTTGTGTTTTTTTTAATGTCAGTGTTCTTCCATATTTTTGTGAGTTTGGCTGTTGCTGATGTTTATTTGGTACCTAGTTAACATGAAAAAACTTAAAATTGAAGATCTCATATTAAATATTATATAAATCTTTTCAGTACAAATTCTAATAATATAATTAGAGGGCAAATTCCACTTAACTGTACAGATACTCCTTATACTTACTGTCTTGTTTTTGTTATCATCGTCGTCATCATAGTAATAATAATAAACATACTCGTACTCATACTCTTGACCATTGGGTCCTTTTTTAATTTGTATCCTGGACCTTTGTTTATCGCTAGCTGCACCAAGAAGAGGAATATCATCTACGACAGCTTTGGGGATGGCTTTTCCTGTGGTTAGGACGGGACTAGGACTGGTAACTTCTGGTCTCGAAGAAATTGCTTTCTTTACTCTTTTGTTTGATCCGCCTCGTCGACGCTGGACCTTCTTGGTAGTTGATTCGGTTTTGGGAGGAGATGTTGATGTTGAACTTGCAGATTGGTATCTGGAAAATAAAATTTAAAATAAAATCTTCATTAAATTAAGTTTTTGATTTGGTAAAATGCAACATCAAAACAACTGTGCTTAAAAAATTATAAGTGAAAGTATGTTGATCAAACCATTGGATGATGTTATTTCATGAATTCAAAATTTTTTGGAGTCATATTGAGAAATGTAATTTCTCAAAAAAAAGTGTAACAACCTCACTCCGACTCCAAAAGCTGCGATCTAGACGATTTTCCCCTTAAGAATTAATATGGGCGCCTCCAAAAAATTCCAAGGTCCAAAACAGCAATTTTTTTTTCGGAAAGTAGGAACTCGGGAACGGCTGGACGGTTCAGGACGTATGAGGTATCGATGGAAAGGGGAGGGATCACCATTATTACATGATAGAAAAAACTTGGTGGCGTGTACAAAGGGCCGTTAAGCTGTATGTCAGTTGTTATTGAACCGATTTTGACGTGTGAGGCGTCAAATGAAAGTGGATTGGACACAAATGAATTTTTTAACAGACAAATTAAATATGGCTGCAATACTAAAAGGGTATTGCGTCATATCTCAGCTGTAAGTGGTCCGATTTTGACGTGTCACGTGTCCTGTGACAGCATGTAGCAAATACAATGCAATGATATACAACAAAACATGGCGATGTGTACAAAGGGCCGGTATATTTTATTTCAGTTATTATGAGTCCGATAGTGGTGTGCGAGGTGTCATGTGACAACATATTATACGGATATATACATACTGTTGCGAAACAGTAACTGCGACTATGCCAAACTGCTGATCTGGTAGCAAAATCAGAAAGCCATAATAATAGGTAAAACTAGGTTGGGGATCCAACGAAATAAATATAAGATTAAAAATATATGGATGGAGATTTAATTCTAGGAGATTACTAAAACTAGTTTTGACTAACAAGTTCAATAGAGTCATACCGTCTAAAATGATAGAAAAAGTTGAGAAACTAGAGACTCTGTATTTCTAACACTATTTAGCTTGATCTTGGAAGCAATAGTCATGAAGCCAACCCTACACAACAAAAATATTATTACAAGTTCAAGTTTGTAGATGATCGATCCATCATAGCAAATACAAAGGAAGTACTATTGGATAATGGATTCGCATTGGCGACCTTTTCATCATTACAAAGATGGTAGTTGAAGAAACAAAAATAAGTATAGTGTGATAGAAACATGAGATACACTGACTGATTAAATGACTGACTAAAACAAAGCTTCAAGTTTGAAGAATGGCAGCTATCTGGGAGTGACAAAAACAACTGGGGCTGTCCATTAATCACGTGAGGCTCGAAAGGGGGAGGGAAAAAGTCTAGAAATATTATAAGGGGATGATAAACTCCATAGCAAAAAAATATCACGAGATTATTGAAACTAATCCAAATATAACATTGAAACGAAGATTAAAACCAATTGAGAAAATAAAAATTTCAAAAAACATGGTTAGACGTAGAAAAGGTCGTGAAAACCATGAATAACAAGGACCGAAAAGTGCAACACGAAAAAGTGCAGGAAAAAATACAAAAACACCATGATAGAAGCAAAACCCACAAGAAACCACGAATGAGAAAGAATAATTATACACCTAAGAATAGGATTTTAAAACGCTCAGATATTGATCATAATCCCATCAAATACTGTACAGTTTTGATGAAGATCGTCAAAGCCGTATATTAACATTAACACAACCTATTGTTTAATTGTTAAGTTGTATTAATTAATTATGCTATTAATCCGCTCACCAAAGATCTCCTCAAAAATATGAATAAAGACAATAAAGTGTCTTTAATATGGGTGACAGATCTTGAATAGGTGCATGGGATTAACGAGCAGATTTGTGGGCATAACAAGGCTCGATAATATATCCTTTTGTAGGCCTAGAACTATTGTGTGGTACCATCAAAAATGCTACAAGAAACGAGGTTCAGAAGTGACTGACAAGGAATCATCAAAAGGAGAGCGACTCAAGGGCAAATCCAGATTAAGAAAATAATAAAGAATATTTAAAAAAATACTCTCGCACAATGTAGTTCAAACGGACACAGAAATGGTGAGTGGACATTATTATTATTATTATTATTATTATTACATAACAAGTAAGGGCAGAGGAGCAAGCTCCTATTATGCCCAAAAACAAAGAAAAATAACAATGTAAAATAACTACTGACAGTTACATAAAATAAGAGATATTAGTAAAATATCCATAGAAAATTTAACATCGTGCAATTTTTATGTATGAAATATTGTCGTATCCAGTCTGTTTTTAAACGTATTCACTGTAGTTGCTGATATGGTGTCTCGATCTAAATTATTCCAAATATTAAATATCCTGTTAGGCAAGAAGTTTACTCTGGACCGTGCTATTGCCTGCTCCTTCTTTAATTTGTATTGGTGGCCTCTTAATCTATCATCTCGGTTTATGGTAAACATGGTATTTAGGTTTCCAAAGTTGTATTTCAGAATTCGGAAGCACAAAATTAGATCACCTCGAAGACGTCGACGCTCGAAAGTCGTTAGATGAGCCATGGTGAGTCTATCTTCATAACAAGGTCTTACGCGGCCGAATGCGAGTCTTGTAGCTTTACGCTGCACATTTTCGATTAATACCTTGTCACGAGCGAGATCTGGATTCCAAACCGGTCCTGCAAACTCAAGAGTAGGTCTGACGTATATTGAATAAAGTCTGCACATGGAATTTAAAGAAATACGTGTAAAACACTTACGTATCAGAAATAGTTTCGAGTTTGCACGTTTACACACCGACACAATATGCTCCGACCAATTTAAGTCACTGTTAATTATCACTCCGAGGTCGTTGTGGGAGGTTACCGAGCTTAAGGGATGTCCATTTATAAAGTACGGTAGTGACGGGTTGTTCTTGCCAATGTGTAGTACAACGCATTTCTCAATGTTTAGAGGAAGTAACCATTCCAAGGACCACTTCAATATTGTATCGAGATCATGTTGAAGAACATGTTGGTTAACAATAGGATTAACGTACAACTTGGTATCATCAGCGTAAATGGAAACCTTACTAGATATAATGAGTGGAAGATCGCTTGTATAGACACAGAAGAGAAGTGGTCCAAGTACCGATCCTTGTGGAACTCCGCTCTTGACAGGTTTGTCTGATGAATATGCTTCCCCAACACGCACTCGGAAATACCTATCAGATAGGAAATTCTGAATCCAAAGGTTTAACTTTCCGCGGATACCAAAGTGATCCAATTTAGCTAGTAGTCGACGCTTGGGAACACGGTCGAAAGCTTTGGAGAAGTCTAAGTAGACTACGTCAACAGGATGCCGATCGTTTAAAGATGACGACCAATCGTTAACACAATGGAGTAAATTCGTGATTGCTGAACGACCTTTAATAAAACCATGTTGTTGGTGAGGAATCACATTTTCGTGAAGGAGAAACTCAGACATAGCTTCGGAAATAATGGCTTCCATGATCTTGCTGACAATAGGTACTAGGCTGATTGGGCGATAATTATTGCAATCAAGTTTATTGCCTTTCTTAAAAATAGGAGTAACCGAAGCCAATTTCCACGATGAAGGGAGATAACCCTGAATAAAGGAAGTATTCATCATAAGGGATAGAGGGATTGCTACAGAATCTGCGCATTGTTTTAGGAAAAAGGAGGTTAGTCCGTCCAAACCAGGCGATGAATTGTTGCGTAGTTTCCGTAAATGTTGTTTAATTACCTCCGGTGTGAAAGAGATGTCATTAAGAGTTGCATGCAAACGTGGACACATTATTTGAGGAACGGCATCATTAGGTTCATCTGTAAAAACCTGAGTGAAAAACAGCGATAAAGCATCAGAGGATTCTTTATTCGAGGAACATAAAGACCCGTCGGCTTTTTGAAGCAATGGTATGGAGACTTTAGATGATAAAGATGTGCGAATGTACCGGAAAATTTTCTTACTATTATCACTTGCAATGATAGATTCTTCAAAATCTTTCCTTAGGTTTAGTAAAGATTGTTTTACTCTATTGGAAAATCTACGGTGAACAAGAAAATCATCAAGGGAACCTGTGCGTTTATAAGATTGCCAAAGCTTCCGTTTATGTCGAATTAAGCGTGTAGCGGCAAGGTTGATCCAAGGTTTTAATTGATTTCTAAACAGCTGACGTTCAGTTGTATGAACTGAAATAGTTCTAGTTGTAGTGTCAAGAAAAGTGTCCCACATTGACGAGGGATCGATTAAGTTATGAAAAAGGTTATTCCAATTAAGTTGATGTAAAGCGGAATTAACTTTAAAGAAATCTGTAACTGTTATAGTTTAAGATTTAAACATTGTCCTTTAAGAAAACACCTATACAAAATAGGTACGGTGAATAAACCATGGTGTATAAAATACGAAATAGAAGACGAGACTACTATCCACATCCTATGCCATTGCGATGTGTTAGTGATATGAGGCAGGAATTTACTGGCCAACTGAGAATTGAAGAGATCCTAAAACTACCAATGAGGAAACTGTTGGTCTTCTTTGAGACCAAGAACTTATTGAGTTTAATGGCAAAAAAGCGGGATTACGTACCAAGGTTTTATGACCAAGTGCCAGAGATTGCCGCTTGGACTAAGAAAAAGAAGGCTTGAGGTCTAGATTTTGAGAAGGCGTTTGATAGGGTTCAACATGATAGGCTGTTTGAATATCTAGAAATGATTGGGATAGATGATCAAGATCTGAGACTTTTACAACATCTATATTGGAATCAATAAGCTTCTGTTCTGGTAGACGGCAAAGAAACAGACAAAATTTGCATTCAAAGAGGTGTCAGACAGGGTTGTGTGTTATCCCCAACTTTGTTTAACGTATACTCAGAAATGATTTTTAACGAAGCCTTGGAGGGACAATGTGGAGTTCGAATCAGGGGAGAAAGTATTAACAACATCAGATATGCAGACGACACCGCGATCATGGCTGAAAGTATCGAAGATCTTCAATTCCTTATAGATCGAGTCACTAGAGAATGTTCCAATAACGGAACAGTGAAGGTGATTTAATCAAGATGATAAAAAAGAGAAAACTTTAATATATGGGTCACATAATGAGAGGTAGCAGATACAGGATGCTGCAGTTAATATTCAATGGAAAGATCGACGGAAAAGATGAATTGGTCGGAAGAAATATTCATGGCTCCGAAACCTTCGTCAATGGACTGGTTTATCAGCAGATCAATTGTTACATGCCGCACAAGATCGAGAACGATATCGGCAAATTGTCATGGAAGCTACCCACGCCTAAAATTTGGACACGGTGCTTAAAGAAGAAGAAGATTTTGTTTATCCTCAGTTTTGTAGATAACCAAATTGAGTGTGCGTGTGTGGAGCGAAAAATGTCATTAGACAATCTTGCCACAGAACTCTGTTATAAAGGTATTATTTCTGGTGATTACTTACTTAGCTAGTAAGGCTTTCACATCAATTTTTGTTGCTCCTGGAGGCGCTGGAGCAGGTGCAGTTACTTGGGCAGCCCTCTTCAAAATCTTTTTTCCCTTTTTCACTTCTTTAACATGAACTTCTTCAGCTTCGTCATCTTCCTCTAGTTTATATCTCAGCGAAGGCGGTAACTTATGAGATGTTTCGAATTCTTTTTCCGCTGGGAATGTTTTTTCGTTTCGTATTACTGGTTTAGCTTCGAGATTGGTGGACTGTACGAATACATATTCCTCTCCAGGTTTTGGTTCTGTGATTAGATCTGATTTGGATGGGTACGATGCGGCGAGGGCTAGAAGTGCAGAAATTAATCTGAAAAATAAAATGCGAATGTTACATTTATTTTTAGAATAATAAAAAATGGATAAAGACAAAAAAATAGAATTATAGAACTAATTAAATATAGAACAATCTTCTTCATTTAAGACTTCTAAAGGCGAGTGTCCACAGGGAGACTAAAATCTCTTGACATCTTTTCCCATGAAAAATTAATTTCATATAATATATTATGTTTTCACAGAATGTGAGATATTTCTCTGAGTTTATGCGACTCGAGAGTTTACTCTCACATGAGGCAAGGTGTCTGCCAGCACTGTTTCCATAGTATTACAAATAATCTGTAACTTGAAAGATACAAACAAAAATTGGTTAATATACAGGGCGTTTGGTAAAGAATGGGCTATAGCTTAACCTTAGATTCCTGAGCTTAAAATAGGTCGATTTCAGCTAACTTACCTTAGTACGAAAGTTGATAACAACCGAAATACAGGGTGTCAAAGTTAAACTTTTATTTTATTTATTATTGAATATTTCCCGCCAGGCATGAGCTAACAACACGACATTTGGTAAGCGGGGGTTTTATGAGACGAGAAATCTAAATTCGCCACCAAAAATGATGTATTACCCAGAGGGCGCAACATAATCTTTCAGCGCTTATTTAATACGTTTAATTTTTTTTATCCCCCACTCTATATGCTTTTTGAACCAAAATTTTTATTCTCATATTTTTACTTAAAAAAGATATACTACATTCATTTCGCTAAATTTGGCCGTTTTTGAAATAAACGCATTTTAAATCTGCAATGCAACATAATTTTTGCATTACATTATCATTATAGTTTCACCCGAAAAATAGACAATAATTTCCAAAAATGTATTGCAAATTTCTTCTAATGGAATTTGCGATGCAATAACATAAATATGAGAACTTGCACAATTATTATTGTTTTAAGTCTATTTTTCGGGTGTAACTACAATGATATTATTATGCCAATAAGAGTATATCTTTTTTAAGTAAAAATATTAAGAGAATAACTTATTAAATGAGCGCCGAAAGACGTATGTGGCGCCTTCTGGGCAATACATTATTTTTGGTGGCGAATTTAGATTTCTCGTCCCAAAAAACCACCACCCACCAAATTTCGTGTTGTTAGCTCATGCCTGTCAAAAAATATTCAAGAATAAATAAAATAAAAGTTTAACTTTGACACCCTGTATTTCGGTTATTATCATCTTTCATACTAAGGTAAGTTAGCTTAAATCGACCTATTTAAAGCTCAGGAATCTAAGGTTAAGCTATGGCCCATTCTTTACCAAACACCCTGTATATATCTAAAGTTGTTAGTAACCATTTATTGGTAAATAATATGGAAATGATTTGTTTTGATGAAGCTATGACTTACGTAACTAGAACAGTTCTTCCATTGTTAAGAGCAAACAGTAGCGATCAACAGGTAGCAACAAACTTTGAATATTTTGTCGAGATATTTGGCACACTTATTCGTAATATAATAAAGAATGGCGGTACAGAGCCCAATTTCAGAAATATGTTAGTATGTGCGAATTACTCTATACCTAAATAAAATATTGAAAAAAGGAGCCTGTACCGCCATTAAGAAAGACAAAAAAATACACTTTCTTCAAATAAACTTTTTTATTCCGTGCCTAGATTTTGTGTCACATTGGAACTACTAAAAATCGATTTTTTTATAACAAGAAATCGAACGTCACTGACTTTTTTTTTTTGACCGTTTTTGATCACGGTTCTTAGACATTACTACGGTTGCCTAAATCGACTAACCAATGAACATTAAGGGTGAGATTACGTCACGAGAGTTTACTGTCATTTGAATCGTAATATGATTTTTTTCGAATCCTGAGAAAACCAAGTATTTTAGAAAAATTTAAACGCAGGATACAAGATTACATTATTACCGAGGGCGGAAAGCCCCTTAGAATAAACAAGCAGATTCTATTGAATGAAATATTTGAAATTAAATATCACACTTCTCTTTTATTTTCAGCCCTGTAACTTATTAAAATAAACATTATAGAAGTTTTCAGGGACTTTCAGCCCTCGGTAATAATGTAGTCTTTCATTCTGAGTTTAAATTTTTCAAAATTATTTATTAGTTTCTCAGGATTCGAAACATGAAAACATTTTCATTCGAAAATTAAAACACATTGAGAATTTTGACATGCGTCAAAATTTTGCATTAACTTAATGTAAAATTCTGAACTGTTGAATTCCAGCTTCCCTAAAGGCCGCGTCCCACCATCAAATAATTTGATCAAACTGGTTTGAGCAAACTGAAAGTGACAGTTAGTGACGTCACATCCTGAGTGTTCATTGTGGATAATAATGAAAAATTTTAATTTTAAATTAAGTACAAACAAGTTAGACAACTCAATAAAAAAAATTTGATCAAACTAGACTGATAGTGAGAGCACAGATTTTTAGAATTTCAAAAAAACTGCAATTGTGACGTCACTTTGACGTACTTCCGGAGTTTGCTCAAACTGTTTGATCAAATTATTTGATGGTGAGACGCGGCCTTAATAATTATTGTACATCAAAAGACATTAGAAACTATTTGTAGAGGATTGAAATCTGTATTGGAAATAACTGTTAAAATTGGTCTACATATTCCAAAATTTTGTAAAAATGTAATACATTTTAGTTTTCAGCCCAAACTTAGGCCACACACATTGCAATAATGTTCACATTTTTGAACTGTCAATATTTTAATTTTATCATCTATTGTTTAAAAACAATACAGTTGATAAGATACCCTCAGTTGCGGAGAAAGGATTAATAATAAAGATTTTTTTATTCAGTCAATGGTGTGAGCACTGTCAGTTAAATAGTAACGTGTGGCCTTACTTTTACACGCATACCTATTGTGGCAAATGTATCATATTTTTCAAAATTTTGGAATGCATTTAAATCGTAGAACAATTTTAACTTTTGATTTTAATACAGATTTTAATTCTCTACAAGTATTCTCTCATGACTTTTGATGTAAAATAATTAGGGAAGCAGGAATTCAACAATTCAGAATTTTACATTGAGTTTCCTACGGCCCTTTTTACGATTCACCACCCAGTATAAGATAAAATGTGTACTATTTGTCTAATTATTTCATAATAACACAAATAATACACATATATACACAATAACACACATTCAATGATCGAAAATCATTTAAAAATATGGGAATGTAAACTCTTGTGACGTAAAGTCAAAAATATAAGTCTCCCCACCACCGTCGGACAAGACAACCGTAATAAAGTCTAATAACCGTGGTTTTTGATAGTATAAACCTCACTGTCAGTGTCGAATTACCGACGCACTGTTGCCTCACTTTTGAAAGTTCGCAGAACTTTCGCAATCTTAGACCGCGTTTGTTGCTACCTGTTGATCGCTACTGTGCTCTTAAATTATTGTGACTTGTGATGTGATTTTAAAGATGGCAACTAAAAAAGTTAAAAATGGAACGGCACAAAATGGAATAGGAATAGGATTCATACAGCTATATTAAAAATGTCGTATCATGGTTCATGTCCAGTTAACATCACATTTTTTTAACACCCCATTTTGATACCTCGGTTCACTCATTTTTTTACTGTTATCTCATAACACAATAGTTTGACTCACGTGCAGCATCTGAAATAAATATTTCACGCGAAATTCGCAATGTATCGTGTTTAAATGTTGAGATTTGTTCATGAAATTAAAGGATGATAGATACATTTTCTCGCGAAATTATCTCTAGTTTATCATGTATCTCAGGTTTATTTCCTCAATGAAAATAAATGTTTTTTGATTTTTTTTATTTCATGAGAAATAAATCTCATGAGTCATTGTGGATTCGCACCTTAAACCCTTTCAATATTTGCTGTCAGAGATATAAAGTTTTCGACAAAATGACATCTCTTTGCACCATACAAAATCTAAGCACAACTCTTAAATTATAACAGTCTAAATATTCAAAACGAATTACTTATATAACAAGAGCAAAGCGGATTCAGAAAAGGTCTGTTGTGCAGTGATTATATAATATAATCTAACTTTGAAAGCTAAAAATTCCTTCGACTTTAAAAGACTTTGAACGTATTTTTTGCACCTTTTTGTGTTCTGATGTACGTTTATCAAAAGTTCTGCCAGTTTGACCGATGTAAGCTTTTGGACAGTCATTACGAGTCAGTTTGTACACACCGCTATTCGCGGTGTGCAAGTACTTGGAAAGGGAAACGAGAAACGACCGTGCGCGAGTCGCGGAGAAATATTGAATCTATCTTAAATAATTCATATTGTCAATTGAAATTGTCAAATTGACGTATATTTCATACCTTCTGTCAGTGACGCAGAAAAATTATATATTGCTCCACAATATTGATATGTTATGCAATTATTATATAAAGGTAAATTTAATTAATTGTATTTTGCTTGCAGTACTGCATTTTAATAACTGATTTTATTTACTACATACAATTGTTTACGTTTGCTAAACATAACCTGCATCTTATTTTTTCTTCTTATTATTTTTTTGGACTATGGTCTTGACAATTATCCAGCAACCAGGACTAATATAATTGGCCAATATAATTAAAAGTGCGAATAAAAGTACAGAGCGTAGAAATAGAGGTCGCTTTGCCGAACTTGCACGGTCCCAATATAATTGCTTTTTCTTTTGATTTTTATTGTTGTTAATGTTCATTTAAGACTTTTCATTCAACTCGTATAAAGTTAATGTACACAATATAATTTCTCAGACAATTTATTTTAAAATTTAATTAAACAAACAATGATTCATTATTAATTCTTCGTTTCTAATCGGATATCATTCAAATTGGCCTCTTATTATCTGCACCAACAGCAACATATAATTAACATTGAAAATAGGTAACGCGTCGTTAGTTCTACCATTATTTGAAGATTCTCCCATTCAGTTTCTCTTTCTGTTTACAAAAGTAAAAGGTTTATTAGATTTAATTGCACTTTTTCCATTTGTTATGCTGCTACTTTTCGTAAAAGGATATTTATGTCATGTAGAAAATTAACATTGATTTAATTTCTAAGTGAGTTTGGAATATGTGCGGTTGAAATATGCGATGGCAGCTGCAAAGAATTTTATCGACTTTTTAACTAGGCTGTGGTAATTGCAAAAAAACGAATACGCAAAAATATGCCTACATTTTGCTTGAAGTATTGTGTTTGACCGAGTTTTACCAAGAGATTTCAAAGTGATCGAATCTTTCAGTTCCAATTTCTTAACAATGCTTGTTGAGCATATACTGATTACTCGTATACATAATATACGAAATTTGATGTTTATCTAGATAGATATAATCAAACTTGACACCATAGAAGAAAAAAGAAATCAAAATATTTTAATTAGATTAGATGTACATGAGATGAAAATAAAATACTAGTATGTACTAGAGAATACTAGTACTATAGGAGCTAATAGTACTAGGCCTACTTATAGGCAGTAGGCACTGGAATGACTGATAGCCTTATGAACACACCCAAAATGAATATGTATTACCTATCCTAACCAGTGGCGTAGCGTGAATGTCGGCCGCCCGGGGCGGAAGACAATTTTGCCGCCCTCTTATTTAGGTATTTCAATTTATTGTATAACATTACATACATTAATTATAGAGAACTTTTCGGCGAGAACAGTCATCATTATATATAAGTTTTACAATAACGTTTATTAATACAAAAATTCTTTTAATTTATCCAAATAGATACATTGATATAACTTAGGTACCTACCTATATGACTTAAGATTAGGTACACCTTGACGATCGACACAATTTAAAATCAATTTCTAATTAGAACTAGAACGAGACTATAATGTTATATTTTTATTTTTATTGAAAAGTAATATGAGTATTTGTTAGAATTAAAAACAAAACTTTCGTCTTCAATTAAAAATTTATACGTCTACTTTTTTTAAGACCAAAGTCTTTTATTGCACCATGAATGTCTATCGCATCACACACCTCTTGCTCAATAGACAAAATAGCCAAATTAGTTAGTTTTAGAGTACCTATTATTATTGTCGATCTTAAATATTTTTTTCATTTTCAATTTTGAAAAACTCTTCTCACAGCTGGCATGGCTTATAGCAACTGTGAAAAATATTCGGAACATTATTAAAATATTGGGCAGAGTATCTTTCAGCTTGCCTGTAGCAGCAACGAAAGTCCGCAGTCGAAGTTTTTCCAGCTTGAAACCCTGCTCGTCAATTTCATCAGATGCGTAGTCTAGATTACATTCAGTGTTGTCTTGATCTAATAATATAACCGGCGTTAGATAAACAAACTCGGATCCTGGCCGGATAGCCCTGGCAGCTAAGGCCATTCAAATGAAGAGAAGAAGAAGATAAACAAACTTAAATTACAAAATACTCCGTTAAATTCTGTTGCTGTTGAAAATGCTCACGAATTTCTACAATAACTCTATCTAACGAAGAAAACAGCTTTCGTCTCAACTCATTTTTCCGTCATCGAAAACATGCTTTATTATTATGCGCCTCCGAGGTTTTATGGAAATTTCAAGTTCTTCACACATATTTTTGCATACCCTACAACGCCATTTGCCCATTCCTCTCTTTTCTCTGTCAATATCATCTGCAAAGCATTTCCTTTCTAAGCGTACAATCTTATGTCCAGTCCCCTTGTTTGTATTTTTGTGCATCATTCACTTCATGTAGCCACATGCCCAACAAACAAAGAAAGGAAAATGACTGCATCGAAACTAGTAAAGCACCTGCATCTGTCCTAGTGTTTAAGCTTTCACCTGCCTCTGTCAGTTTTTCCAAAGTGACGAGAATGTCTTTGTAATGATGCCACGTCACATTTACGGCATTGCCTCTTGCACTCCACCTCGCGTTTTGAATCCTTCTCTTGCGTATAGCTGCTATCAGAACTTCCCAACGATGTGTTGATGAGAAAAAAAAAAAAAAAAAAAGAATAGGCAACGTTCTAAAGTGCCGAAAAAAGTTATGCTGATTGTTAGTCATAAACAGGGAATTCCCACAAGTCAATGTGGACGTTGTTGCCAGTCGCTACAAAATATCATTCAAAGAAAAGGAATTCCCAGAATTCGTCACAAAATAAGTATGTAATGAAAAATTCCTTGCTTCTTTCAATCGGTCCGAATTTGTAGTTGCGATAAAAATATAAAATGGTTGAAATATTAAAAAATATTTTTATTATTTATTGTTAAAGTTTGTCGCCCCCTAAGAAGTGCCGCCCGGGGCGGGCCGCCCCTGCCGCCCCCACTACGCTACGCCACTGATCCTAACTTATATACTCTATATAGAGAATTGTCTGGTTTGCTTACAACAGGATTTAAAGAGGAACATAAAGAGTGCAAAACACATTTGGTTACTTTTGTAACATATAGGAGAATTATTATATGCCAATCAAGTTAGGTTTTTACTAGACATAACGGAAAAGACGAGGTTTGACAGTTGAAATGTGAAGTATGAGATTACAAAAAGACTACCATCTTTGGATTCATCAATTTTTTAGTGGAACATTTTTTAAATAAACAATCAAAACGTCAAACTTAGTTTTTTACTCATAACTTAAAAACTTGTATATTTAGAAATTTGACGTCCACAGGTAACTTTCTCAGAAAAAAAAAGATACATCGAATGAGATACGCTAAATAAAAATCGGTTAATAAACAAAAAATTATTGCAAAACGGATGACAAAATCACTGTTTTTGAATATAGTCAATAACAATTTTATTGTTTGTTAAAATACGTTTTAATATACCCACAATTGAGGGCACTATGGTGTTTGAATGGTGTACAAAAAATGGTCCAGATCTGTTAAATAGTTTTTGTAAAATTGAATTTGTTTTTAACATTTTTTTAAAAACGAGCTAATTTCTGAGGCTGGTCCAGTTAATATGGCTGAATATATCTCAATAATCTGGGGCTCATTTCCTTCGTTAAGATGTATACTAACAGCTTATGAAAAAAAAAAGTAAAATAAAATTACATATACGTACATAAAATTATTTGTAAATAAAGAGCAGTTTTTAAGCTTATAAACAATTACAATAATTTCGTAGAAATTAGATCAAATTAAATGGCAATAAAAAATACGGAAAGCTGGTTAAAATACACAACTTTAAAAAAAATTTTTAGGTCCTACGACCCTTGGGGTCTGAGATAGCCCATTTTTCTGAAAAAATCACTGTTACGTTAATTAACAACAATAAGAGCTGAAATTAACCAATCTTTTATAAGAAAAGTCAAAGTTTTTAACAAAGTTTTTAGTAAGAAAAAATGTTAAAAATTGTTTAAATAGGAGTGTTATAAACACAGAGTATTTTGCGTTCCGACTAAAGTAAAAAATAGCGGGTGTAGTCGACTGACTGAATAGTGGGCGCGGTTGGCGACCGGCATGCGGCAGCAACTATTAAAATTACCTTATCCCGACCACAAAAATCCACTTTAAGGTGAATGACAAATTTTCGTCATTCCTTATGTTTCGAGGTCTCTGAATCCGAATATGGAGTTAATTTTTTTCTAGAATTAGTGGAACATGTTCAAAAATCAAATTTTATGCAAAAATGCGAAAAATCAATTTTGATGATTTTTCAATTTTAACTCACTGTATTTTTGGTCGCTGTAAATATTTCCTTTTGAAAATTTTACTGTGTTATCTTTGAAGCATTTAGATAACAATGAGATTTGTCCAAAATGACTCGACACGTTAAAAGAGAAGTTGTTAATTTTTAAACATTTTGTCGTCAGATTTCGTTAGTTTCATGTTTACTTAAAAAAGTTGAGTGAAAAACTTTTTAGTTTATAATTTTAATTAACACAGAAATAAAACACAATTTATGAAGAAGTTTTCCAAAAAAATTTAATTTAAAATATGCAATAGGAAAAATGTTATGTGACTTTATAGACGAGCGGCACACCCCAAAAAAAGCTTATTTCTCGAGATACTGATACTAATTTTGGTCATACTTTATATTTTTGATGGTGCTGAAAACTAAAATTAGGGTTGTTTTGAATTTTACGCGGGGGAACATTATCAAAATCGCAACTTTACCCTAAAAATAAAAAAAATCACGTTTTTTTGAGTTTAATTTGCTACAACTCTGTTCCATTGTAATATTTTTCTCTGATATTTTTATAGTATATATTTCTCACCTTTCTGAAGACAATGGGACCTGCTTCAATATTTATGTCTTGCCATAAAGAAAGTTATAAATTGTTTGAAGTAAAAGGTGCAGATTCTTGAATTGCAAAGTTTAATCGCAAAAGTTGAGTAACAAAATTTGAAATTTAGCTGTTTAATTAATTTTAAGTTAAAATCTAGAGTACAGAGAACAAAATGTTTTATAGAAAAAAGTGGTGTAACTTTTAATTTTAAGAAAAACGTGATTTCATTTTTTTTTATTTTTAGGGTAAAATTGCGATTTTGACAATGTTTCCCCATCTAAAATTCAAAATAAAACTCATTTTCGTTTTCAGCACCATAAAAAGTATAAAGTAAGACCAAAATTAGCCATTCACCACACCGTGGTTGATATCTCGAGAAATGAGCGTTTTTTGGGGGGGAGTACCACGTACCACTCGTCTATAAGGTCGCGTAACTTTTTTTCTGTTGCATATTTTGACTTTGTGGCCTTTTTATTGTTATCTTTTAAATTTATTTATTTAAAATATAATTTTACTAAATAAATGTGCAACATAATAAAATTCATAAAATTCAAGTTTCTACCAAAATGTATAAATATAATATTAAGCTTCAAATCTGGTATACTGTCAATGTTAAAAATGGGCTGCAACGGTCTAGCGCTAGCGAATGCTAGTCCGCGAATTTATTCTCATTCGGCTGCGCCCATCATTTTTTTTTACTTTAGTCGGAACGCAAAATACTCTTTGTTTATAACAATACTGTTTAAACAATTTTTAACATTTTTTCTTGCAAAAAACTTTGTTAAAAACTTTGACTTTTCTTATAAAAGATTGGTTAATTTCAGATCTTAGTGTTGTTAATTAACGTAACAGTGATTTTATCAAAAAAAGGGACTATCTCAGACCCCAAGGGTCGTAGGACCTAAAAATTCTTTTTAGAAGTTGTGTATTTTAACCAGCTTTCAGTATTTTTTATTGCCATTTAATTTGATCTAATTTCTACGAAATTATTGTAATTGTTTATAAGCTTAAAAACTGCTATTTATTAACAAATAATTTTGTGTACGTATATGTAATTTTTTTTACTTTTTTTTTCATAGGGTATTAGTATACATCTTAACGAAGGAAATGAGTCCCTGATTATTGAGATACATTCAGCCATATTAACTGGACCAGCCTCAGAACTTAGCTCGTTTTTCAAAAAATTTTATAAACAAATTAAATTTTGCAAAAACTATTTAACAGATCTGGACAATTTTTTGCACACCATTCAAACACCATAATGCCCTCAAGTTTAGGTATATTTAAACATATTTTAATAAACAATAAAATTGTTATTAACAATATTCAAAAACAGTGATTTTGTCGTCCGTTTTGCAATAACTTTTTTGTTTATTAACCGATTTTAATTTGGTGTATCTCATTCGATGTATCTTTTTTTTCTGAAAAAGTTACCTGTGGACGTCAAATTTCTAAATAAACAAGTTTTTAAGTTATGAGTAAAAAACTAAGTTTGACGTTTTGATTGTTTATTTAAAAAATGTTCCACTAAAAAATTGATGAATCCCAAGATGGTAGCCTTTTTGTAATATCTCATACTACACATTTCAACTGTCAAACCTCGTCTTTTCAATTATGTCGAAAAACGGCTTATTTTTTACTAACTTGATTGGTCTATTAGTCATAATCTAAGAGCTAGTGAACCCTCCGACTAACGGTCTTCCTGTAAGGCTAGAAATTTGTATAGTGATAATTCATAGCACACCAAGGCTAAATTTCTAACCTTACATTATATTATAATTACTTTATATATCCGTACCTCAGAGCAAAACTGTATTAAGTCCAAAATTTCAGTTTTTTACTTTTTTAGCTCACTGGGCTTACAATTTTCTGCTCTATTCACTGGTGTTTTCTATTCGCTGTTTCGACTGAAATTGGCCAAAATAGCCTTGTATGAACAGTATTAAGTCCACACTTCGCTTAGAGCAAAACAGTATCTTCTGCACTTCAAATGTATTACATCCAAAATGGTGTATACGTTTCCCAGGGCAAAACCATATTATGTCCAACAAAAAGAATTATGTCCCACATAATGCAATTCAGGCAAAGCATTAAGTCCACAATATTTTAAAATTTGGCAAGTTTGTGCCTCAGGGAGCACAAATTCACCGACAATTTTGGAATCATGAGACAACCATAGATCCAAAAAGACAATTTTTATGTTCTTATCTTGAAAAAAACGTGTATCAAAAGAAAAAGAGAACGGATAGGTGCTCAAGCTAGCCATTGTAACTGGAAATATATTTTTACCGTTGAAGAAAAGACACTCTAGATATTTCTCAATCTATTGTTAGATGTTCACTTGAAAAAATGCGAACAAGTGGAAAGTGGAGTTTTAGAGTGTGACAAAAGATTAAAGCAGCCATCTAAAAGTAAAGAAAATAATGAGGTCAAGGTAAAGGATAGGATTCATGAACATATAATGGACTATCCATATCCATATGAAGAATCACATTATAGTCGAAGAAGGACGGCGAACAAATATTTAGGAGGTCACTAAATTATTTCTACAATGTTTAGGATGTTTAAGGAAGAATGAGATTAGAAAGACATTCCTTCGGACGGAGTAGACAAAGAATGGCTTTACAATTACATTTTTATTACAGAATTTAATTTATCATTAGCTGTTCCTTCAAAAGACACTTGTGCTAAATGTGATGAATTTCTAATCAATCTAAGAGTCAAAGTCTGAAGCTGAGTGAGAAACATTACAAGTGATGGTACAAATTGAAACAAATAGATATCAATAGCCCTGGACAAAAAGTTTTATTGATAAATTTACAAAAATGTCTTCCTTGCCCAAAGCTAATTGATCCTCAAAGTTTTTACATTCTAAAACTCTGGTGTTTTAATTATTATATATAATTTATGATTCAACAGAAAAACTGGCGAACTGTCTAATGTGGGATGAATCAATTGCTGGTTGATGTGGAAACGAAATGGTCTCATGATTGATCCAATACGTTCATTCATTATCTCAAAGCACAACTGCTATTGTTATTTGGACCAATAATTGCTCATCCCAAAACCGGAACTTCCAAATGATTATGTGCTACTTTCATCTACTTTAGAGATATCCACATATAAAAGAAATCACTCACAAATTCCTTTTGCAAGGGCATACGCACATGGAGGTGGACAGTATACACCCAGTTATAGAACGAGAGGCTAAAAAATGCCCTAATTTTCAAATTATTATCTACTCCATAGAATTGGTTACAGTTGGCTAAAATTTTCGGGAAAAACAAATATTTCAAAGTGTATGAAATGACAATTTCTAATCTTAAAAGACTTTAATAAATTGTGCAATTCTTACGATTCGCCGTTTCAAAATAAAAATAAAACCGAGAATAAAGAGTGTAGACTTAACCGACGAATCAATCTGTAGAAGATTCTCTGATTTCGTTGAGAGATACCTTAAATCCGATGAGTACTAAAAAATTCAATGATCTTCTACTAAAGTGGGTGTCATCGAGGATTCACGATTTTTTTCAGACTCTAGTGCATAAGGACATAATTCAAATTACTGATACAGCGGCAGTAGCCCTGCATTTGTTAAGTTTTTAATTATTTTTTTATGTACTTCAAAAAGTTATTGTTAATTTTTTTAGTTAATAAAAATACAGTTGCGTTACAACCATTTCTGTTTTTTTTTAATTCGACTTTTTAAGTCGAATTAAATCTTTTTTTAGTACTCGTGTTAATGGTTTTGTTACAAATACGTCCGTATAATATTTTTAGTTCTTTATATCCTAACATTTCCTTAATTTTGTACAATAGGTACGATATTTTTTGTAATAGAGCTCCGTCTTTGCCATAGGATAGATAGAAAAATTAATATTAAGTCACAGTAAAAAATTTATTTTTTAGAGCGAAAATGTGTTAAGTCCATTTTTTTCCAAAAACAGTAATTTTCAAAAAAAATTCTTTTTAGTAGTAAATAGAACAATGATCATTATTCACATTTATAAGAATTTGCTAAATAAAATTTAATGTATTAAATGGAAAATGTCACAAAACACTCAAAATAATTTTTGTTTTCGCTCTCCTGTAAAATTTACATTTTGTGACTTAATACACTTTTGTTCTGAGGTACGGATATACAAATTTCTAGCCTTAGACCCGTTTGCCATTATACTAATTTCAGTACTGATTTCAGTACTAAAAATATTGGTTAGTTGCGCGAGTCGATCTAGTATGAAAAAGTCAGTTTGTGCCAAGTTTGTGTTTGCAACTATCCGAATTGTAATCAGCATATAGGCATGCGCTCTACCTACTAAATTTACATGAGCTTTACTCAAGGTTCATAGATAGGAGCTTTACTAATTGAGATTGCAAGTTGCAAGCCATTAACTTATTAACAATAAAAGATGGGAAGAAGTATTTTTGCAAAACTGGCAAACTTGGCTTTTATTTCTGCTATTAGAGATATATCCACACCTAGTTTGGCTAATTCTGCCTTTATTTCTTCCAAAACTTTAATTCGTGCGTTCCTATTCTATAGAGAGGGTGCTTTGGCACATACAAACATTGATCATTGATTCGATTTGTAAAACTCTATTAATGTTTCAATCTGCCTTTTTCTCCACATGTTGAAAGTTGAAATCACTATTATTATTATGTACCTATAAAAAAAAACAAAAGTACCTAATATACAATACAACCTCACTTTTTAATATTGTGTCAATTTCAGTACAAGAAATTAGAACATGTTTTAATTTTTAGTACTAAATCGGCGCGCGCATCTAATTTGTAGATACAATATTTTTAGTACTAATTTCAGTACTAAATTTAGCATAGTGGCAAGCGGACCTTACAGGAAGACCGTTACTAGGAGGGTTCACTAGCTCTTAGACTATCAGTAATAGAGATGCATCAAGTCAAACTAGTTTGATTTTATTCAACAAACTTGACTTGACTTGAAAATCAAACTTTTTTTGTAAAAAAGTTTGACTTGACTTGATTTCGATATCTTTAGGTTTGACTTGAAATCAAACTTCTTCAAACAGTTTGAAGTTTGAATGAAATATTGGCAACGTGTTTATTTCCAATTCTAATTAAGAGCGTATGGATTTTGTTGTGACTTATTTGGATACGTCTGAATCTGTATTCTGCTACTCCACAAATTAGTTTGTAGTTCATATTTAGACGTCCATGTTTGGCTTGTTTATTACGTTCGTTTTGAAGTGTGTGGCTTTGGAAGATAATAGGTTTGTTCTAGCATCAGTTTCAAACGGTTTGAAACCATCAGCGAATAGTGGACCAGCGCGAGTAGAGGGGATATCACTGGTGACTGTATTATGTTCTCTCACTGACCAACTGTTTGCTGACGGTTTCTGACTAGTTTGACTGTTTGCTAGAACAAACCTAATATCTGAATGTGGATATTTTTCGGTTCAGAATAAGTACCAGAACAAATTGAGTCTGATATTGAAGGTATTCTCACTGCAAAAATTAACAGAAACAATCTGTAGTCGAAGCAGTATTAATTAAGAAAAATAAATATACTGATTTATTTGATGGTGCGGCAGGTGATTTCAAAACAATGAAAATTGCAAAGTGCATACATACTTCTATTATGTAAAAATAAAGAACAGCGTTATAAAATCACAAACAGTGAACTAATTCTTTAAAAGGACATAACTCGACCAAGCGCCATTTCTTTAAAATCGAGATTACAGCGGATTCTGGTGACACATAGCTAAAACTATCTTGGAAAAATCCCTGTTATTGTCACGTTAACGGTTACTAAAAAAAAAAAAATAAACCAAGCGACATTCTGTCTATTAAGGGTTTTTAGTTTTGCATAACAAGACTATATTCATAACCAGTGCCGGTTTATCCACTGCCGGTCATTCCTTTTAATTATAAAAAAACTGAAGACGCTAAATAATCTACATATTCTCCGAAAAAAACCTCATACGCAGATACGCCAATAAAAAGCCTAGGTTCTATTATTACATTTCTTCACGCCTATACACAGTGGCGTAGCCTAGCTCTACAGGGGTCCCGTGTCAGTGTTTGTGGCGGGCCCTTTTCCAAAAACTACAGAAAGTTATCAGATTTAGCTATGTCTCGAATTGTATTCAAAATAATCGCATAAACGGAGTTTTTTAGTTTCTAATAATTTCATTTTGAATTGTGGGGCCCAAATAATAATAGGTATATCTCACTTTTCGGCTTTAAAATAAGTTCTCTTTTAAAATAGGAACAAGATAAGTTCTTTTAAAATAGTTAAACGAAAGACAAAAATAGATGTACATACATCTAATTTATAGAAAAAGAATAGATTATTCTCGAAAATGACATATACGCAAACAATAGTACACACCCTTTCAAACATTCAAAAGTAAAGTGATTACAAAAATTGCAATTTGGCATTATACAGTGGCCTCTAAGGCTAGCACTCCACTTGCGATTTGTAGTCGCGGTGACAAAGAAATCGCTATCGCAGAAAATTTAGAGTCTAGAAAATTAGTCGCTGTTTTCAGAATCGCGAATTGAATGCTACAAGGGTGTGACATCAGCTTTTAAATGTTTTTTTACTCTAGATAAAGAAGAAGTTAAGACGTCAATTAATACTTTATGCGAGAAACATAAAAACGATGTTTATGAAACCAAAGAGAACTTGCATAATGCAATTACCCATTTTGTAACGTTATGCCAAAATTTGAATAAACGTATTTTATGAAAAATTTTATGTCATCCAGGATGTAAAGGCAACTTTTTCTTATTTGACGCGTCAGGTGAGCGGTCTTTTTCGGCTTTAAAAAGAATAAAAACATATTTAAGGTCAAATTTGGGTCAAAAAAACCTAGACGCATTATCACTATTGTATAATATAGTATATAGAGAATGAAGAACTGGAAAAACTGAATTCTGATAATATTATATGGAAGTTTGCGAATACCAAGTCAAGAAAAAAAATGATCTAATTTTTGTCTTTATGTATTTTTTAGAATATGTTTTTTTGCTTGTCATGTGTTGTTTTGTGGAACTTTCTATTTTTTATTTATTTTTTTGGATTATTTTTTACGTTTGCTATTCTTCTGGCTTGTTTAAAAAAATTACTGTATGGATTTTACAATAAACCTTTATGGTTAATGCATGTGCTTTCTTGTTAAAAAACTGACAACGAATAGCAATGAAGGGGGCCCCTAAACCGCCAGCGCCCAGGGCCCGAAGTTAGGATAAACCGGCACTGTTCATAACTGCCATTCTTAACTGCCATTCATAACTGCCATATATCCATAACTGCCATTCATAACAGTTTCGCAATTGTAGACTAAGCGCCGACTTTGGTCTGTTTATGCTAAACTAAGCGTTTGGCCAGAATAACAGTCTTGTCCCCATTAATGTACACATTAATTTTGAAGTTTCCTTCAAAAAATGATGGAATTTTTTTAAAGTGAAAATGTTGTGTTTATATATATGTTATTAAATTGAAAAATACAAATAATCTATATAAAATCTTTATATTATGTCTAACGTGCTATGTACTAAGAATATAGTATAAGTCATAAAATGAACCTTTCGGGATTCTTCTATATTTTGAATTTTGAATGTTTATTAATCATTTCTGTACTAAGAGTATAAATCAATAGCTTGTTTTTCATGTATAAATATTGATTTTATTCCAACTGTACAACTTTTAATTTCAAAAGTCTGCTTTGTAAGGTACAGGTCAACTTCTACTGTTTTATTAGTACCTTCTGCCATTGATTATAAATATTCCTTACTTATTAATCAATGCTTCTGCTAAACGCAGCTTGACTTACTTTTAGTACACACCACTTTTAGATAATCCAAATTTGACCATAAAATTTCAAGGAACTAGGCCTTAACATCCTTAAAAAGGGGTTGGTACGGAAACAGATTTTTGAGGTTCTTTGTTTTCTTCCTTTTTAACTTTCACTTTTTTTATGACTTTCGTTCTGTCGTTGAAGACGGAGCCGGTGTTTATTGTTATCGGTTATAAAAGCAGAAAATTATAAAAATAGCTAGATCCCATTTGAACCAAAAACTGTTCATTTAGTATTTTTTATTTAATTTTGTTGTGCGTGCTAAAAAATAGTTTACTGTGAAAGTGTCAGTGTACTATTGTACATGATTTTTAAAAATGAGTAGAAGGAAACAAATACTAAAATTATTGGAACTAAAGGATGATTTATATGGCACTCAATATATTATTAAATTTCTTATCTTAATTGGCAACTGACATGTCTATCTCAACAAAAAAGTATATAAAAAAATAAAAAAAAATAAAATACAGGATCCTTTGTAAAAGTTATATTTAAAAGACCCTAATAATGGTTACATCACAAAACAAAACGTTTTCGGATTAACAAGTAATCCATCATCAGTGTTAAGCCAATAACATGCATGCGTGAGCCACCAAAAAGTTATGGGTAAAAACCCTTTAAAAGATATAGTTGACACTCAATTTTCAATATGTGAGGTTCATCCCTTTCATATCACATCTACGTGGGTTAGAGTCCTGTGTTGCCCTGGGTAATATCCAGGAATATTTGCAACATCTAACTATTTTAAACATAATATGTAGCATAATATAAGGTCTTATACCTTTTAAAGGGTTTTTACCCATAACTTTTTGGTGGCTCACGCATACATGTTATTGGCTTAACACTGATGATGGATTACTTGTTAATCCGAAAACGTTTTGTTTTGTGATGCAACCCTTATTAGGGTCTTTTAAATATACCTTTTAAGAAGGATCCTGTATTTTTTGTGATTTATGGTATAGAGCCAGCTACAGGAATTTTATTTTCCTCGTGGATTGTTAAAAAAGTATATCTACGAAATAAATTATTTTTCAAACTCTTTCAAACTAGTTTGACAAACAGTTTGAATTTTCAAACCTGTACGATTGACCAGCTTGACTTGACTTGAATTATTTGTCAGAAGGATTGACTTGAGTTTGATTTGAAATTAAGTCAAACTCAAGTCAAGTTCAAACATTCAAGTCAAACTTGTGCAACTCTAATCAGTAATGTAATAAAATTCATATACAAGGTCATTTAAAGTTAAAGCTCAGTCTTTTAAAGTTCCACCTCATTAGACTGTAGTCTATTGTAATTTTTTTAATGGATCAAGCAAGCCAGCAATAGTGATTAACCCAGTCTGAGAAACTTGCTTACCTCTTGAGAATGACATTCGGGTGATAAAATTGTGACTCCACAAGAAATCTTATCCCGATCAATGCAGGCCAGCGTGAGACGCTCTATTCCCGCTATATATATAATGACATATTATCTTCGATCTGTACTGCTTGCTCATGCCCCGAGTCCTCGCTCTGAGTTACGTCCAGTTCGGCTGTTAAGTCTAGGTTGTTATTTTACCGAACAATAAGGTCTAGATAAAAGGATAAAATGTAGAATTTTTATTTTACCGAACAATGAGGTCTAGATAAAGGGATTAAAATGTAGAATTGAAAGCAACTTTTTAAAAATGAGGTTACTTTTCTCTAACAAGAACTTGAAACTTCAACGTCGGAAACACATTATAAATGCTACATATTATAGAGAATATGTTTTCCTAGGAATTGGATTCATTTATATAAAATCAATAACTAAGATCGTTTTGTCGAAGAAACGTGCAATAAAAACAAGCCAATGGAAAAATAAAAACAAATTAAAATAGCTTTTGTGATACCCTAACCATTTAATTTACCAATTCTTATTAATTTATTGCGTATTTTATTATCTTAATTATTTTTTTATACGGCTTCTTCCGATTTAAATATTCATATCTCTTAATATAATTGCGATGGTATTCATTACAAATGAATAATTTTTTAAGTAAATTTTAATATTTTATTAAATTAGATATACATATTTCGATCTGGTTCGTTAATTAACACATTCCAATATAAAGTAAGACTTTCAGTAACGGAATAGAGATGTATAGCTTGAGGTTGACGGAGTTAATCATGATTCCGGATAATAAGATAAGGATTACAAAGACAATTTAATTATATGATTGCTTTAAAAACTATTTTTATTCTTAAGTACTTAACAAATAAAATTAATGTCCGACTGGTATATTATTTGACAAATAATGACATGATTTCGAAATCAGTTAAATATGATATAATTCTATCTTTCTATCTTTCTTCTTTCCGAATTTCTCAGGGTCCAATATTCACATCCGTAGGTCAGTATTGGTAATATTCAGCAGTTGATCAACCTCATCTTTAACGCTCTTGAAATTTGACAGTCCTTCCATATTGTGGTCATTTTTGCTGTGGCGTCTTTTGCTAGATCACATCTACGTTTTATTTCTTCCTGTAGTGACCTTGTGATTGATGATCCCAGATATAAGTATGAGCTCACAACCTCAAACCGATCAATTGTGGTTATGTGTGGATGATTGTTATGTAGTTTATGTACTATCATAATATTTGTCTTTGATATCTTTAATTGCAGACCAAATATTTGACTTTCGTTTTCAACCAGTCGTATAAGATCAATCAGCTCTCCTTGACTATTTGCAAGAAGGGCTGGGCTGTGTCATCTTCGAAACGTAGGTTGTTTATTTTATGACTATTTATTTAAATGCCTTTTTCCCATCCTTCAGGTGCTCTTCTCATAATATGCTCTCCATATATATTGAATAATTGTGAAGATAGTATACATCCCTGTCTGACACCCCGTTCTGGATTAAATTCGTTTGAAAGTGTGTCAAGCACTTTAACTGATCTAATATTGTGGTCGTATAGTTTAGTTATAAGCTAAATAAGGTGTTGGGGTGCGCCTACTTCTTTTAGTATTCGCCATAAGTGTCTCCACTTGACCCTGTCGAACGCCTTACGATACTCTATAAAGCATATGTACAGTGGAATATTGAATTCCCTAGATTTTTCGACTTTCTGTCTTATATTCAACAGGTGTTGTCTTCAATGGTCCAAGTTCTGGCATTAAAGTCTCTTGTTAAGTAGCATTCCTCTTTTAATATGCCCTAAAAACGGAAAAATTCATTTACACACCGCGAAAAAAAAATGTTTCGCTCTGGCAATGGAAATTCCACAACGACCATCCAATGAAAGTAATACATTTTATTGTTCCCATGAGCATAGTAAAAAATGGTCAAAATCGGGCAAATTTATTTATTTAACAGAAAAATTCAAAGTAAACAAATGCGGTTAAGCGCATCTCTATACCGAAGTGAAAGACAATATAGGTATTGCTGTCGCAAAAGTTGGTTAATGTTCATGCATCTGAAGCATATGTTACCTGAAATGCATACATCTAAATTTAAAACGATTACAGAATCTGACAAATTACGTAAATATTTAAATAATTGTTATTTACCTACTTTCTCTACGACTATAGTGAAAATCATTATCAATAATGTCAGCTTTTGGAATAATTAATTGGATGATTTAACAGGCTTGTGCCAATAGTTTACGAAATAACCGGTGTAGGTATATGCTTAGCGTGCATTTTTGGGTTTTAAAATGTTTTTTATACGAATGCCTGAAAAACAAATAGGTTATCAATTAAATAGATATTTAAGCACTGTCAACCATTACGACGTTTTTATACGGTGCCCCTTTTAGTGCCTTGTTGCATGCAATACCGCAAGCGTCAAGAGGCACAGAAGGTTACCTCCTTACGATTTCTTCCATTTTACATACATCAACATTTAAAAAACCGCTGCACTTTGTAATCAATTTGCGATGTTCGCTAAACCACATGTTCCACGTGGTTCCAGTTCCAGTAAACTTCATTCTCGGGAGGAAAAGTAGCACTTTCCTCCCTTGTTATACAAATAGCTATTCCTTAACTTGTTTAAATTTTTCTTCAATTTAATATTGTCTATTGCTATTCTTGCCTATTTTCTTTGTTTTGTTGTGTTGTCCAAAAGTTTAGTAATGTAATATATGGTAAATGTCTCATAGTCTGAGCCTATTTTACTTCAAATCAGGCCCGAGGCACTACACAATTTTCGGGCCCCTAAATATGGTTTATTAATAAATTTTTTAAATGTATTAATTATTTAATAGAAATATAGTTGCACCAGAAATTCAAATTTTTATTAACAATAAATAAAATTTATATTTAAACAATTAAACATTGTTTAACATGTTATTTTGTAAATAATTTGGTTCTTGAACCATACAAGGATATATCGTTCTTGAACAATAATTTAATGTTTGCTATTATTCATTGAAGAACGTTTTTCCAATGTTCCTTTTCTTCTAAATAACTTTTTTCCATTAATGTTACAATTTGTCCTGCTGTATTACTTCTCTTGACTAACGTATTAATTATTAATTGATAAACAATGTTTAGAAGATTGCTCATGTTGAATAACTGTCGTATTGATATTTTTCCAATCATTATATCCATTGCAAGAACCTCTCGCGAAGAATTTTTTTCCCATTAGCTTTCGTTTTATAAAAAATCGTACTTTGCAAATGTCTGGTTTTATTTATCCAATTGTCTAACACTCTCACTAATTTTATGAATATTTTGATTCTGTCGATTATTTATAAAATCCATGATACTCCAGATTTAAATGTTTTGGCCAATCCAAAAAAAATCGCTAGGAAAAGAGTTATTGACATTGTCGTTTTCTATAGCAGATGACGGAGATGTACAGTCATCTGTATGAAAGAATAAGAATAACACAAAAATGAAAGAATACCCATGAACGAACATATAAAACATGCTGTATTTTTCTGTCACCGTGTCACAAAGAAAATTGTCCAGTGCAAGTACATGTAACAATAATTATTACATGTACTTGCGCTGGCCAATTTTTTGTGTGACACGGTGACAGGAAAATACAGCGTGTTTTATATTTTCGTTCGTAGGTACTCTTTCATTTTTCCTACTGTAGGTACTTGTGCCAGGCAAAGTCGCTTGAAAGTCAACAGTAAAGTCATCATATATCAATTAATAATCGTAAAATGAAAGAATTTTGAAAAATTATTTTGTTATTGCAATAAAACATTTTTTGTAATCTTTCCGGGCCCCAATAAAATGCGGGCCCTAGTGGTAAAATAGACCCTGCTCATAGTCGTTTTAAAAGCAATTAAATCCGCACTGTAACCCGGTCTATATAGACATTTCAAATAACAAAAATTGCCGGTGAGCCAAATTTTGGTGTAGAGCTAGGGTATACCATAACAAATAAAGTTTAAAAAGTCCCCATCGATCCCATGTGTGCGTCAAAAGTTATTCGGGGTCAAAGGTCAAAATTTGAGATTTTTTGGATTTTTTTCGAAAACGGTAAGTTTTATCAAAAAAAAAACCTTAAACCAAAGTTGTAGATCTTAAAATTCTCTACAAAAATAGTTCTTACTATTTTTTTCCTAAGAGTTGCCATTCCTGAGATATCGCGATTCAAAGAGTCACATTATACATGATATGCACGCACACGTTTCCACACCACCTGTGAGGTAGTGTACTCGGCGCGTTTTTTTTTACCGTGGTTTCCCCTGTATGCCTACTCCACTAACTGTTTTGACAATTTTAGGATAATTTAAGGAAACAATACCGGTCAAGTTCCAGATATTACCTTATTATTGATATTGATTATTGATATTGCTATTGATTATTAGGTTAACTATTGTTTTGATTTCTTTAGATATTTTAATCAGATTCATATTTTTGAAAGTCTACTTCAACAGTCAAGTTTTCGTCGATTTCATCTTCTTCCTCTTCCTCTTGCTGGATGTTCAAAAATTGTTCAAATGTGACTGAGTCATTGGTCTCTTCATTAAAATCACAGGAGTCTTCCTCTGTTGTACTAAACTGGACATTTGAGCAAGACTGACCTTGGCAGTTGGTACACACTAGAGAACACAGCAACCCGACTTTTTTACATCCACATTTGGCACTACAACCTTTTTTGCAATTGCAAACAAATAGTGTTAAGGAGTTTTTCTGGAGCAGGTGGGAGTAAGGTTTTAATCGGTTCCAGAGTATTATCTATTAATTTCCAACTCCATTCTTCTGGATTCAGTTCATTGCCTAGCCATGTTTGAACTTGATAATATAGTCGATACAAATGTTGAAAAGCAGATGCTGATGTTGGAGGAAGACATGATAGTTGTACTTGTTTCGCGTATTTTTTACAAAAGTTCGGTTTTACAAAAAATATCGGTATTTATCAAGCCAAATAATTTTTTTTGGAGCTTCATAAACCGCAAGAAGAAAGCGAATTCCTTCCGTAATTATTGTTTGCGGTGTAGAATCAAGTTCTGTAAAAACTTTACAGCAGTCAGTCAAATCTTTTTTTTTTTCGAATAAAATTTAAGTACTGACGTTTTGCCCCTTCTGTACATTGCGGACGTAGTGTCGCAGCCGGTTATCGCATGTAAAAATAAAATGTACTTTTGGCATTTGCGATAAGCCGATAAACTATTCGAAGAATATATCTCTGTTCGCTGTTGAGCCCTTACAGGTTCCAGAAAATAAATAACTTTATCTACTGGAGTCCTTGCAGTAATCAGTACCAACAAATCAACATCTTCACCAACTACAATTGTTGTGTTTGTTGCCTTAAATTTTTCAATTGCTGTTTCAATTATTATAAGGACATCTGCGTCATTTTTAGCTTGTTTCACTTCAATATTCGCAGCTGTTAATTTGTCAGTTAACATGGAAATGAAACGAGATTTATTATTAATGTTGGCGAAAAATTGTTGATTCGCTGGAACTGTTATATTTTCATCAAAGATAATCTCGGAACCCGATGATGTTTTTGAAGTTCGACGACGTTTTTCTGCAGCTTTAATATTCTTTGTCGAGTCATTGTAGCCGTCAAATACCACTGTCACTGTAAGCCCGTAATGTCTGCGTAGATACTGAACATATTTATCAAAAATAACGCTAAAGGTTTCTTCTCGATCCCACACAACGTGATGTAGTAGGTACCCTCCATCAGTAATGTAAGTAGCGTTTCTACGATCCACCTCAGTATTGACTGATTCAAAGCAATCATAAATTGCTGACTTTGTTGTTTTGCGCATTCCAGCTGCATCGAAAAGTGATAAGGGGTAAGGAGCTAATTCATACTCAATAGCCATTGCCTATAATAGACATTAATCTGTTCTTTTTTAAACAATGGTATAGCCAAATGTTTTTCAAGGCCACGTGGATAGAGGAAATTCAGTTTGGGACTGATTACCTTTTGAAGAAATATTTTCAGAATAGTATAATATACTATATAAAAGAGACACAAAGAGGAATTTATACTTGTTTTAAGGGCCACATATGTATATACGTGGCTTATATGTGCATATAATATATAAAGTAACTTTTAAAATCGCGATATCTCAGGAATGGTAACTCTTAGAAAAAAAATTGTAAGGACAATTTTTGTAGAGAATGTTAAGATCTACAACTTTGGTTTGAGGTTTTTTTTGATAAAACTTACCGTTTTCGAAAAAAATCCAAAAAATCTCAAATTTTGACCTTTGACCCCGAATAACTTTTGACGCACACATGGGATCGATGGGGACTTTTTAACCTTTATTTGTTATGGTATACCCTAGCTCTCCACCAAAATTTGGCTCTCCGGCAATTTTTGTTATTTGCCAAGCATTTTGATGTCTAAGTTGACCGGATTACTGTTGGTGATTGTAACTCAATTCACTAAAAACCCTGACCGTGCTCTGAATAACTGTGATGGTTCAATTGTACTAAAATAATTGCATACGGTCTACGTTGCAAGCACCTGTCTCCATCATTTCTGAACGTTGCTAACTCCTTGGCATTCAAGGATTTTACTTTTACTCCTCTCGCACTGACTACATTTATTTGCTAATTGATGAGCCGGTACTTTAGAACTACACTAGAAGATAGAGATACACAATTTGAATTTATTAGCAATGCCACAGGCGAGAACGCAAGAACGATTGTGCTTTCAATTTTTAAAATAGATAGCCTGTTCTATCACGACTTGCTATTAGAAATTTTTTTTATTGACGTTTATGTAATGGTTGTAAGATGGTACTGTTTTAGAAAAAAAAATATCTCACCGTAAGGTTCTCAGGCAATCCTAATTATATTTCTATACAGTGTGTTTGTTAACAAATATCGCATCATATAACTAAACGAGTAATCGATAATTATTACTAGATCATATTACTTTTAGACAATAGTGGTACCAACATTGTAAAGTATTTGCAAAAACTCACACAATAATAAAAATTACAAAATAACGTTGTTGAAAGGTTCTGTTTCAGCTTCTGATTTTCTTTGACCTTTGCCTCCTAAGTGCCAGCCATAAAAGGTCATAGACAGAAAGTTTGCTCCTTGTCCAAGGATCGTAAATCACAAAATTATGAGGGAAATAATCCTATTTCACGTTGCTTTGATTCCCGTCTTCAGTTTTTATCTTTTTCTGTTATAATTTTGTACTTTGCAAAGCGCGTCACGCCACGTTCCGTTTGAGCTCGTTTTTAGATAGATTGTTAAACTATCATCATTATCCAGCCTCAAAAGTCCACAGCTGAACATAGGCCTCCTCCCCCCGTTTCCATCCTGCGCCGCTCTCATCCAGTTTTTATTTACCTTTCTTAAGTCGTCAGTCCATCTTGTAGGCGGTCGACCGACGCTTCTCTTGTCTTCTCTTGGCCTCCATTCCAATAACCTCTTCGTCCATCGCCCATCTGTCATTCTGGCTATGTGTCCTGCCTATCTCCACTTCAACCTGGCTATCCTCTCGATGACGTCAGTCACCTTTGTTCTTCTTCTGATTTCTTCGTTTCTGATTTTGTTGAGCGGTCACTGTTATTCCTAACATTGACCGCTCCATTCTTCTCTGCGTGACTCTTAGTTTGGTAGCCGAGGCTTTAGTTAAGGTAAGTGTTTCTGCCCGCACGACATTTTTAAAAATGAGGTCATTCTTCTGTAATGATACCTTGCAACTTCAACTTCGAAAGCGCATGATTAAATGCTACATTTGGTCAGTCCTCTTGTATGGTGTCGAAGCATGGACATTAAAAATATCCACCATTAACCGTTTGGAGGCCTTTGAAATGTGGCTGCACAGACGTATTCTGAAAATACCATGGACGGCTATGCTGACAAATGTGGCAGTCCTTAAGAGAGCAAATGCTACCCGCGAGCTGCTTGATAACATCAAATATAGAAAGATGGCCTATTTTGGACACGTAGTAAGGGGAGACCGGTATAATATTCTTCAACTTATTATGATGGGTAAAATCGAAGGACGCAGAGGAATTGGTAGAAAGCAGGCCTCTTGGTTGAAGAATATCCGGGAGTGGACAGGAATAAAGAAAGCAGAACACCTATTTAGAATAGCTCGAGACAGAGACAGTTTCTCCATGTTAATCGCCAACGTCAAGGGGACTTGATAGGGCACGTTAAGAAGAAGTGTTTCTGATCCGTACGTCAATACTGGGAGGACGCACTGATCAAATACCTTTCTCTTTAGGTATGTGGGCAACTCACTTTTAAAAGTTTCTCTCAGTTTTCCAAATGCTGCCCACTCAAGACCTATTCTTCTCTTCAGTTCATGAGTCTGGTTATCCCTGCCAATCGTAATTTTATGTCCCAGGTAATTATATCTATCTACGAGTCCTATATCCTTCCCACCAATACTGATGTTCTGGTTGGGTACCAAATTTGTCATTATTTTTGTTTTCGAGATGTTTATATTTAAACCTACATTTTCTGTAGCCACAACGAGTTCCTGTACCATCTCTCTTGCCATACCTAAATCCTCAGCTACTATGACTATATCATCGGCGAAACGTAAGTTGTTTAGGTATTCTCTATCTATTTTTATTCCCTTTGTCATCCAATCCAAACTCGTGAAAGCATGTTCTAATACCGTATTAAAAAGTTTAGGTGACATTGGGTCTCCTTGTCTAACTTGTTGAACTCCTTGTTCTATTTTTATGCGATTACTGTTAGTATGTAATTTAACAGTGGTTGTTGCCTGTAAGTATATTTTGTGTAATAATTTTATATACCTATAATCTAACCTGCATTCTTTAAACGCCTGTAATATTTTGCTAAGCTCAACTGTGTCATAGGCTTTATGAAAATCGATAAAATGTAGAACTAGAGGTTTATTGTATTCCACTACTTTCTCTATTAGGGTTTTTATACTTTGTAGATGGTAATTTGTTCCGTAACTTTTTCGGAATCCTGCCTCTTGGTTGATAAGTCTCTAACTTTCTTTCCATTCTCTTAACTATTATTCGCGTAAATAACTTATATAAATGGCTGAGGAGGCTAATCGGTATGTAATTCTCTAAATTGGCTTTGTCTCCTGCTTTGTAGTAGCGTTGTTCCAGCGTTGTTCCAGTCTGTTGGAATATTGGCGTTGTGAAGGCAGATATTGAAAAGTAGTTTAATTTTTTTAAGTAGTATATTTCCTCCAATTTTTAGTGCTTCTGATACTATTCCATCTTCGCCTGGGGTTCGATTATTTTTCATTTTCTTCAGAGCCTCTTTGATTTCTGTTTTTGTTATATCGGGCATTAAATCTGATGCTTGATTTAATACCCCAGTTTTTACTGTAATTGGAGGTTGCGTATTGTCATCTTTTTTTCTTATTTCATCTTTTTTTTGTCATCTTTTTTTGACTATAAGTTTATGTAAACAGTATCAGTGTCCTAAAGAAAAAGAATAAACAACACAATTAGTGCGTACAACCAAAAATTTTCGTTCATAGATGAATCTTAGCAAACCTCAAAATCACTTTCTTCGGCGGAAGGTTACACCGTGACCTTGAGAAACGAATTTCTCCTCTTCTTTCACTCTCATCGTACGGATTGCCTCGCCTTCTTTGGAGCGATGGAGTCACTGACACCTGATGATGGCTCTTCATGTAACAAATGATATCGAAAGTGGTGGCCTACTTCAGAAATTCGAGATGAAGAAGCAGACAGGATATGCAGATATGGGCACCGGTGAGGCGCCTGCAATTGGCAACGAAAACTGATACTATTGGTGTGATCAATTCTTTATTTTTATTGTTTATTATAATAAGCATTGGCTTATCGCAATGCAAGATGTCGTTAAGTCGAATAATGCAACTGGAATCTTATTTATGTGACAGAAATCGATTGAAATTGCCATATCGTATGTTGATACGTGTAATAAATGTTGTAACTGACCCTTGTAGCAGGATTTATGTAACAAGACGAGGTAGTTAGGATGAGTGCTATAAAATAAATCAAGAGGATATAAACTTCAAGCAATGTTAAGAAGAAACGTTCAGAATAGACAGGAAACTAGTTACATGTTCTATTAGTCCAGGGCGGATCTGTTTTGAGATGGACGTTGAGAGGTGACTCAAATTTTTTTGCAAAAATTGCTTAAAAATAAATCAAATAATAATATTTGAGTTATCCTCCCTCTCAAAAAGGTCCGGAACATTGTTTAAATAATCAAAATGTCAAGAATTGAAGGAAAAATTCGATATTTTTCTTTGTTTTTTGATTATAATTTTAAAAGTATTCATTTCCGAGAAAAGTTGTATTGACATAAAAGTTGCGTAATTCAATTTACTACAATATAGAATTGGTTAAAAATTTAAAAAATAGTCACCCTAGTTGCAAAATAGCAATAATTGCGAAGAAACCATACAAAAACAAGTTTTCGCATTTTACGTTTTTCAGCCATTTATGCTACACTTAGGACCTTCATATTTCACCCAGTGAAAACTTTATGATACAGTAAAGTAAAACAATACTGTAAATTTCATTAAGATCGGTTTAATAGATTTTGCAAAATAAATTTTGCAATACAGCTTTCGCAAAAAAAATTCATTTTTTCAAAATGTTACAGGACTGAAAATAAAGCAGATAGCAAGTTGAATTTTTTTTTGCTTATAGAAGTGTACTGTACCTTTCATTTGCAATTTTCAAAATTAAAATAGATTAATTACCAAGGCGTCAGAAAATTTTTGAAATAAACAATAATTTTTGGTGCTACGCGCAGGACAGCGGTGTTCGATTCATACAGGTTGATTTCCACCAAAATTATTTCCAATCTTTATCTAATATATTATTTTCTTACTTTATATTTTGTTGTATTTAAATTTTTTAATTCCACAAAAATCAAACTAATTTTATTATTGTTTGTGAAATATTGTTTAAACAATTGCATATGTTTAAAAATAATAAACTTTTATTATTTAAGTTAAAATATATGAACAAAGAAAGTTTTGCTAATAAAAGTGTTATTTCAAAGGATAGAGCATGTGTTTTTATTTTGCAATAAACAAATGTATTTATTTATATCGAAATGTCATAAAAATTAAAATGTATCAATCATTATCAAAGGTCATTGGAATGCCCAATCAGAGCAACCTATCCGCTGTTCTGCGCGTAGCACCAATAATTAATGTTTATTTAAAAAAATTCCTGACGCCGTGGTGTTAAGCGATTTTAATTTTGCAAAATTGCAAATGAAAGGTACAGTACACTTCTATATGCAAAAAAATTTTCATCTTGCTATCTGCTTTATTTTCAATCGTGTAACATTTTGAAAAAATGAATTTTTTTTACGAAAGCTGGATTGCAAAATTTATTTTGCAAAATCTATTGAACCGATCTTAATGAAATTTACAGTATTATTTTACTGTATCATAAAATGTTTCAGGGTGAAATATGAAGGTCCTAAGTGTAGCATAAATGGTTAAAAAACGTAAAATGCAAATACTTGTTTTTGTATGTTTTTTTCACAATTATTGCTATTTTGCAACAAGGGTGACTATTTCTTAAATTTTTAGCCAATTCTATATTGTATGAAATTTAATTACGCAACTTTTATGTCAGTACAACTTTTCTCGGAAATGAATACTTTTAAAGTTATAATCAATAAACCAAGAAAAAAATCGAATTTTTCCTTAATGTTTTGACATTTTGATTATTTAAACAATGTTCCGGACCTTTTTGAGAGGGAGGATAACTCAAATATTATTATTTGATTTATTTTCAAGTAATTTCTGCAAAAAAATTTGAGTCACCTCTCAACGTCCAAATGTACTAATATTTTTACAGATGCGCCCTGGTCTATATATGATACAGCAATTTACAACGTATAAGTACCAATAATAGTTAGAAATGCTCTTAAAGCGCTCTATTCACATGCGTATTTGTCCGGTGGATATGTACGGCGGACAGATCCGTTGTTAGCTACATACAGGCAGATGTGTCTCCAGACAAATTCGTTGGTGCTACACATTCAGTCGTCGCGTCGTCTTGAACCACAGACGGCGAGCAAGACACATACGGCGTACGCACGGATACACACATGCGGATCTGTCCGGAGTATATGTCCGCCGTACATATCCGCCGGAAAAATACGCATGTGAATAGAGCGCTTAACCCTTAACCACTAACATGCGGTATGCCATACCCCGCCGAAAATATATTTTGTTGTAAAACTTGTTTTATAAAAGATTCCTGGAAAACCATCTCTGTACCTTCAAGTGGTGTGTTATTGAGTAGTAGTCTTTGAGATACGTTGACGTAAAATTTTCTTGCGGTAGCACGTATTTACTGCATATCAGTGTCAGTGTTTACTTTTCTACAGGGTGATTGATTAGTGGGGTAAAGCTCAATAGATCCGCTATAGTAATAGATAGCAATAAAAGTTAATAACAAAAATTTTAGCCACCTTTGAGCTTCACATTAAAAAATTAGTTAGAATGTTACAGGGTGTTCGATAACACAGTGGCAGACCAAACTTATGTTTTTTTAAATGGAACACCCTATATTTTCTTTTAAATTCGAAATCCTGTAAACTTCTCCATCACAAAAATATAAAGGTTTGTTATGTTTTACAGGGTATTCACAAAGTTATAACCAATTTTATATGAAAATCGTAACAAGTTCAACTCCCTGTATAAATAAAGATAAGCACAACAGCAATGGTTTATTGGTGCAGTATTTTTTTGTAGAAACAAAACAGCAATGGTTTATTAATGCCATATTTTTTATGTATTGTCAAAATTTTCAAGAATGATTGATATTGCTAATTTTCTTTATATCAATACAGGGTGAGTCAAAACGTAAGTACATTATTTTCTCAGTAATTTTAAATGGAATCTCAGTATTTTATATCACTATTGAAACGTACCATTACCGTACTTTAATTTTTAGATAACATTCTTGGTGTCTAAATTTATTAGTTTTCGAGATATTTTCATTGTTCATAGCAAATTATTTTTGGTGTCTAAATTTATCTAAATTTTAAGTAAGCCATGACTGAATTGATAATTGACGACTGATTATCAATCCGGTAATCAATGTAACAATGTAGCAAATAAAGAAATAAAAATAATTTATTAGTAATATATTTTACAACAAAAACACAACCACAAAATGCAACATTTTTGAAACAATTAAAAACTACTTTTTTATGTAAATGTAACAAATAAAGAAAGAAAATTAGTAATAAATTTTACAAAAAAACACACAAACACAAAATACAACATTTTGTGAAGATAATTAAACACTACTTTTGTCTGTAAATGTAACAATGTAACAAATAAAGAAAGAAAAATAATTTATAAGTAATACATTTTGCAAAAAAACATGTTTGAAAAAATAAATTAGAAGCTACTTTTAATAAAATATTTTTAATATTTAATTACAATAAGGTGTTCAAAATTACCTCCTAACACATTTATGCACGCCTAAAAACGATCATTGAATGAGCTACTTACTCTATGAAGCATTTGTAAATTAACACATCGAAATACACTTTTTATTCTATTTATCATCTCATCCCTTGTTGTTGGAGGTATTTTATAAACTTCATTATTAACGTAACTCCAAAAAAATCAGTCCAGTTTATTAAATTCTGGTGATTTGGGTGGCCACGCTACTTGTCAATTGAAAAATGAAAATATCTCGAAAACTAATAAATTTAGACATAGGGAATGTTATCTAAAAATTAAAGTACGGTAATGGTACTTTACAATAGTGATATAAAATACAGGGTGTTCCATTTAAAATTACTGAGAAAATAATGTACTTGCGTTTTGACTCACCCTGTATTTGATATGAAGAAAATTAGCAATATTAATCATTCTTGAAAATTTTGACAATACATTAAAAAATATGGCATTAATAAACCATTGCTGTTTTGTTTATTTTTATTTATACAGGGAGGTGAACTTGTTACGATTTTCATATAAAATTGGTTATAACTTTGTAAATACCCTGTATAACATAACAAACCTTTATATTTTTGTGATGGAGAAGTTAACAGGATTTCGAATTTAAAATAAAATATAGGGTGTTCCATTAAAAAAAAACATAAGCTTGGTCTGCCACCGTGTTATCGAACACTCTGCAACATTCTAACTAATTTTGTAATGTGAAGCTCAAAGGTGGCTAAAATTTTTGTTATTAACTTTTATGGTTATCTACTACTATAGCGGATCTATTGAGCTTTACCCTACTAATCAATCACCCTGTATAGTCAAAAGCAGTCCATTAAGTATTCTTTCGATATTAGTATCGCAGCAAGTTCATCCAGTTGTTTTGCTTTCAACTGCATTCAACATTATTTTTCTATTTTTGAATTATCAATACTCAAGTTTTTTTGTAGTTCAGTTCTAAACGATTTTCTAAGAACCTTCACCATTTTTTTAATATTATGCATGCGTTCATAATTTCTTGAAAAAATAAAGTTTATTTTATTTGGAGCAGTATTTTATTCCACAGCAGTGTAAAGACTCATTCCGTCGTTGATGTAAAAAACCAAAAATACAGTCATATAAGACAAATTCATATTGAAAACAAACGAGAATAGGTAACGGTATGACATACCGAATGTCAGTGTCTACGTTCTGAAATATCCAGGTCAGTAGTTAAGGGTTAATAACGGGACCTCCCTTCTCCGGTTTTTTTAAAGTCCTCCTCCTTTTAAGTCCTCCTCTATTGAGGTTGGCGATCAATGTGACAAATTTCTCTGTGTTCTGGGCTTGATGAATTAAGTCATTCTCTGTTGTGTGGGTCCATCTCTAATGTTTCGGAGCCAGGATTGTTTCTTTCTTCCTATACCCCCTTTTACCCTCGATTTTGCCTTTTAATATTAACTCGAGCGGCTCAAATTCCCTATGGTTCCTTAAAGTCCTAATATCCTGCAAAGATGGGATCGTCGTTTTGAATTTTTTCAACTTTTTAATATACACATAGTTTCAAAAGTTTTGCATCACCCCTCGTATTCACGATGTTTACGCTTTTGTAAATCCGTATCTTTGTCACATATTTAATGGGCCTTTTTTATAAAAAATATACCATTTTGTTTTTTTTATTTGATTACCCATTTAATTGACCTGGTTTTGCCAAGGTGTAAACATTTGAAAAAATTATTCTGGTGAAAATTTTGAAAACGTGATTAAAAATGAATCGTACTTTAATTTCTGAGTTGGAACGTATGAACGTTTAATTTCTGAGTTGAGCGGTTCGTGGCGGAAAGAGTGGGTGTTTCTCAGAGTGATGTCTCACGGATATGGATAGGTTCCTGGAGACAAACTCGATACGGAATAGAGCTCCGTCTGGTAGACCTCGAGTTACCACTGATCGACAGAATAGATATATCAGAATTTCCATCCGTAGAAATTCTTCTATGTCTGTACCAGCCCTCCAAGGAGAATTCAGGCATGCTACAATAGTCAGAGTATCGTTGGCTACAATAAGAAGAAGAATTTTAGACTCAGGTTTGAGGAGTCGTCGACCAATAAGAGTTCCTCAGCTACAATCTAGACATGATTTGGACCGCCTCCAGTGGGCTCAAGAACACATACAGCTCCCCCAACAGTTTTAGAATTTTGTGCTTTTTTCAGACGAGACCAGAATCTGTTTAAATAGTGATAACCGGCAAATTCGTGTGTGGCTAGTTGTGCAGCTCTTGTTTGCTCTCGCCACACACGAATTCACCGGTTATCACTATTTAAACAGATTCTGGTCTCGTCTAAAAAAAGCACAAAATTTCAAAACTGTTGGGGAGCTGTATGTGTTCTTGAGCCCACTGGAGGCGGTCCAAAACATGTCTAGATTGTAGCTGAGGAACTCTTATTGGTCGACGACTCCTCAAACCTGAGTCCAAAATTATTCTTCTTATTGTAGCCAACGATACTCTGACTCTTGTAGCATGCCTGAATTCTCTTTGGAGGTCTGGTACAGACAAAGAAGAATTTCTACAGATGGAAATTCTGATATATCTATTCTGTCGATCATTGGTAACTCGGGGTCTACCAGACCGAGCTCTATTCCGTATCGAGTTTGTCTCCAGAAACCTATTCCATATCCGTGAGACATCACTCTTTAAAACACCCACTCTTTCCGTCACTAAACGCTGTGAATGGTCTTCTTCAACTAAATCGATAACTCTTATACAGTCCAACTCAGAAATTAAAGTACGATTCATTTTTGATTACGTTTTCAAAAATTTCACCAGAATAATTTTTTCAAATGTTTACACCTTGGCAAAACCAGGTAAATTAAATGGGTAATGAAATAAAATAAAAAACCAAAAATGGTGTATTTTTTATAAAAAAGGCCCATTAAATATGTGATAAAGATACGGATTTATAAAAGCGTAAACATCGTGAATACGAGGGTGATGCCTAACTTTTGAAACTATGTGTATTTTTTATATTCTGTTGTGTCGGTTTATTATCATGTTTTTTCTTAGGATTATTTTTCGTTTTTAGATTAAATTTCTTGTATCCATATTCTTCTTTTATTTTTGTAGTGCCTATCAATTTCGGATGTTGGCGACCATCATGGCTGCAAACTGCTGCTCTAAAAATATTTGTAGTGGTTGTGTTAAACCACGTACGTAGATTTTTCAGCCAAGAAATCCTTCAACTTCCTGGACCGCGTTTTCCTTTCAAGGTTTCGTAAAATTCAGGAAGTTACTGACCTGTTCAGAGTTCGATCTTCAACTGAGACTAAGATTTACTAAGTGTTATGTATTGTCGGTGCTGCTGTATGGCGTAGAGGGCTGGACACTCAAAACGACAAAAATAAACAGATTAGAAGCTTTCGAAATAAGGTTTTATCGCCGTATGCTAACGGACGACGAAAGTCATAAATATTACATAATTTTTATTAGGAATTAAAATTTTAAAAATCCAAAAGGATTAGGTGCATAAGTGTTCAGAACGAAACTTTTTGGACTTATCAGTCCATTTTCAGTGAACTTTGTACTTGCTAAATAGCCGCAGAAGCAAACAGTGTTTGGATATAATTTAAAAGTTTCATTATGGTCAGAGGCAGATTTGAAGATTTGCCGCCCCTGGACTATCCACAAATTGTCGCACTCCTCCCCGCCACTCTTTACAAAAATTTGCCGCCCCCTGAATTCTGCCGCCCTGAGCTATAGTCCATTCAGCCCATGTGTAAATCCAGCCCTGATTATGGTAGGGGAGCCCAAGCAGTGGTGGTCTCAGAGTCAGATTTTGGGAGGGGCGATGGTCTGTTGCAGGGGGGTCTGGGGTGCAGCCCCCCAGCCGGAAAGGGGGTCCGGAAAATTTTTAAAAATATGGCAAGATTTTGAGAGTTTTAAAGGCATTTTATTCATTTGAACAGTTGATGGACCGAATATGGACTGACTGTCACTTAGTGGTTGTGACGAACGGAGAAAAAGGAAAATCACTTATTATTATTACAATTAGTATGAGTGGAAACAGTTTTACACTATAATAAAAAATAAAAAAGCTAGCCTCTAAAGCTTGTTGTAAATATTGTTCGGCTAACTTACAAATAAAATATTCAAAATATATTTTGTATTCTTGTGATTGTATCAAAAACCAATTTAGAACTATTGAAAACAACTCAAAGTCTAATAGAAAAGGTTTGTGGGTGATAGTATTTTTCAATGGCAAGCCTCTGAAGCAAGTCTCATCTTTCTAAACCTTTGACGATTTAGGTGGTTTTACTTTATCACGAACAAACGTCGAACTTCAGAGGTTTGGTCTGACAATGTTAGTTTTACGCTTGAATTGAAAGAGCTCAAAACACCTTTTACCTTTTAAAATGTTAAAATTTACAATAAATATACAATACAAATTAGTCTATTAGAATGGAAAAAAGGAGGTTCACATTATACATTGCAATAGTTTTATTAGGTTATAAGTAATAAAATAACAAGTTATAAGGTTTTAAAAAGAATGTAATTACAAATCGAATTCAAGTCTTCGATGGCCACTTTTGACGAATCGTTCTAAAACTTTCGTTGGGTCTACAGGGATGTCTCGATGGGCATGGAGTAGAGCAAGTCCAGTCAACCTGTCTTGACGCATCCGTGTTCTTAGCCACGACTTTATTCTCTTTAGAGATTGAAAGCTACGCTCTGCAGAAGCATTGCTGATGGGAAGTGTAGCTACGACTAGAAGTAGCTTGCTGACTGTAGGGAACAAATCTCACAAATCTGCATTAGTTCGATCTCACACTTCGGATTAATATGTATATTAACTTCTCAATTTTTCAGAAAACTAAGGTTTCTGGGGGGGGGGCGATCGCCCCCGTCGCCCCCCCCCTTGAGACCGCAACTGAGCCCAAGCGGGGATTTTTGCAGTTACTCGAGCGCGTCAGATTATTACATGGAGAGAAATCTTGTACCCTGTAAATGTACCCCTACCATATAAATATGGAGTCTTAGTACAGGGGAGTTATTTTAACTACAATTTTAATTACAACAGGAGATTTGACTTCAATGTTAAAAGTTATTTATTATTAGAATTTTTATAACTCTAAGATTGTTTATAACTCTAAGAGTAAATGTTACAATGTTTGTTTTGCTTTTCAACTAAAAAAAATTAAGCCATGTAAAATTGTAAACAAATCCTTTACCATTCAATATGAAGAAAACCTGGACTAAAAAATTATAACAAACAAACTCATTGGCTAATACTTGTATCTAAAGCAATATCGTTGTTACACATTTAATACGTATAGTGTGCTATAACTGTTGTGTAGAAATTGGAGAAAATATCTATTTTGTATCGCTTGACTAACTTTAAATATCAATTTCATTCTTACCAAACAATGAATAATAAATTAAGTTTTACAGTAAACGAAATATTTGTTCTATTTTAAGATTATAATAAAATCTGCTGCATTTTACATATGACGTAATATAAGTTATTCGATGTATCAAATGTAGGGCTTCATAAATAACACAATTACAAAACAGATAGTTAATTACATTTAAACAATGGGAGCTAATAAGGGTAATTAATAGTATTAATAATATATCTCTATAGGCGAGAACTGATTCTTTACAAAATTCACGCTGCATTCATTATCTGTGTTAATTAATACACTAAAATTTGGTAATAGTGACATCGTTAAATTTTAAATGTCAACAGAGATTGTAGTGTTGTTTGTTTCGATAAATTATTAGTTTTTATATTTGTCTTCTCTACTCATTGTTTTTTAACTTAATACAAATAAATGGTAATACATTTTTTCCGGTACCCCTTTATTTTTCCTCCTTTTATCCCCATTCTATCCCTTTCATCTTCCACAAGTATTATTCCAAATTTTCTGAAAATATGGCATATTCTGGTACGATTAAATAAAAAGTAGGAATTATCTTTTTTAATTTCTACTAATTTGTTTAAAATAATTTAAAAAACTAACTATTTTAATTTTAAAGATAAAGACAAAGTTGTAGCATATAGTAGACAATTAATTAGAATTTAATCAAAAATTAAAATTTTTTGGAAAAAAAAATATTTTTTTTTAATTGTTTTTCTACAGCCGTGTTAAAATGAAATTTTTAGCAGTCCATAGGAGCGTTAAAAATGCTCATTTAAAGCACTAGTGCTTTAAAAATTTTAAGGCACTACAGTTAAAAGTGAATTGTCAAATTGTGAAACGTCAAAATATTTATATTTCATTTAACATTAATATTAATAGTACAACTTGCGCAATTTAAAAAAGGTGGTTTAAAAGGTTTTTAAAATTTAATTTAAACTGTATTATTGCATTTTTAACACGTTTGTAGAAAAAAACTATTAAAATTATCAGAATATATAACAATAAAAGTAAGATGTTATTCTATAGTTGTTATGATTTACGTATTGACAGTATAGGCAGTTTTGATGTAATGTCAAGAAAAATATAAAAACGGAATGTCAGTCAAGTTCAAGTAAAAGTTTTTGTAGATACTGTCCTGTAATTGAGAATGAATAAATTATAATTGTTGATATATAAAACGTTTGTAGAAAAAATATTGTATGATAACGTGTTAAAAAGTACATTTTTAAGGCACTCATGGGAATTGCAGAATTCGCTCCGCTCATTCTGCAAACTTTCACATGCGTGCCTTAAAATTGTACTTTTAACACTTATATCATAAATAACTATTAAACGTATTACATTGCTTATTAATTATTAATAGTATATTTAGTCCAGAAAGCCACTGCGCATCCGCTAGGAAAAATATTCTAATTCGGATTTTTTGCACAATCTTACTCAAAAAGGACTCCTTTTAACAAATTTGCATGTTGTCAGGACCAAAAGGTGGTCAAAAATTTTTTAAACGTTTTTTTTTTGTTTTTTTCCTAAAATTATTTTTTTTACATGGAAAAAAGTTTTTTTAGGTTTTTTGGATCATTCCAAACAGAAAAGGTTTTTAGTGACTTTTCTCTAAAAATGATAGTTTTTGACATATAAGCGATTAAAAATTGTAAAATTGCGCAATTGGCCATTTTTAACCCTCAAAAACTATGTGAAAAACTGAAAATTTTAATGTTGCCAAGGTAGGTAGATATTCTTTAAACATCGATTGATGAAATTCCGAAGAGTTTTTTGCAATACAATATTCAAAACTCCTTTTGTTTTTTAATTGCTAATCAAGCGTGCGCGACACTATTTTCCACCGACAGTATGGTGCAAATGAAAGGAATAAATTCGTTATTTCGTAAACCGGCGACTTTGAAGAAAAATCCCGAAATAGGTCGATTTTTATTTTTAAGTTATGATATTGTGGCATATATGGTATACTAGTGACGTCATCCGTCTGGGCGTGATGACGTAATCGATGATTTTTTTAAATGAGAATAGGGGTCGTGTGCTAGCTCATTTGAAAGGTTCTTCAATTCTCTATTCAGTAATATAAACATTTACATAATTATTTATACAGGGTGTCCAAAAATTTTTTATTAAATTAAATTATTTGACAAAAAAAGAAGTAGAAGGACACCCTGTATAAATAATTATGTAAATGTTTACATTACTGAATAGAGAATTGAAGAACCTTTCATATGAGCTACCACACGACCCCTATTCTCATTTAAAAAAATCATCGATTACGTCATCACGCCCAGACGGATGACGTCACTAGTATACCATATATGCCACAATATCATAACTTAAAAATAAAAATCGACCTATTTCGGGATTTTTCTTCAAAGTCGCCGGTTTACGAAATAACGAATTTATTCCTTTCATTTGCACCATACTGTCGGTGGAAAATAGTGTCGCGCACGCTTGATTAGCAATTAAAAAACAAAGGAGTTTTGAATATTGTATTGCAAAAAACTCTTCGGAATTTCATCAATCGATGTTTAAAGAATATCTACCTACCTTGGCAACATTAAAATTTTCAGTTTTTCACATAGTTTTTGAGGGTTAAAAATGGCCAATTGCGCAATTTTACAATTTTTAATCGCTTATATGTCAAAAACTATCATTTTTAGAGAAAAGTCACTAAAGACCTTTTCTGTTTGGAATGATCCAAAAAACCTAAAAAAACTTGTTCCATGTAAAAAAAATAATTTTAGGAAAAAAACAAAAAAAAAAACGTTTAAAAAATTTTTGACCACCTTTTGGTCCTGGCAACATGCAAATTTGTTAAAAGGAGTCCTTTTTGAGTAAGATTGTGCAAAAAATCCGAATTAGAATATTTTTCCTAGCGGATGCGCAGTGGCTTTCTGGACTAATTAAGTATGGAGAACGGTAAGGGTTTTATACAGATCGAAGACAATTGTTTGGTTGAGATTATTGTCTGAGATCGGTTACCCTTAACGTTCGACATGCTTATAACGTTTTTTGCACGATTGATACCATTATAAATTATAAAATTAAACATTTTCGTCATATTGACTAGTTTCATTCATTTTATCAATATAGATACTTTGGTTGTTAGGTAGTAACTAGGGTGCATAACAACAATGGAGAATTGAGTTTTTATTTAGTTGTCAATAATTTTAAGTACAATTTTGATTATTATAAATTAAAATATGAGCGAAAGTGAATTTGAAGAAATTGAACGGGCTTGGGAAGAAGGGTGCTCCGCAATTATTCTCGAAAAATCCAAAATCCGTTATCAAAATACCTACCAAAAGTATATAAAACTTCGTCCATTACAAGTAAAATCAAATCATTTGTTCTTAAGATACGCCAAAGAAAAATGTTGTGCTCAAGTAATAGGGAAAGGGACAATCGGGGGCTGGCCTTCTCAAATTGCCAAATTCTTAAATTTGCCTAATCCCGAGAACTATACTGGCCATTCGTTCAGGAGGACATCAGCAACGCTTTTGGCTAATAAAGGTGTTGATGTCCTCGGATTAAAGCGTCATGGAGGTTGGCGTTCATCGACAGTGGCAGAAAGCTATGTAGAAGATTCTCTTCAAAATAAAATAGATTTTGCCGAAAAAATATTGTGCAATACTAGTAATACTACTAATGTATGCGATTCTGCAGGAGTTTCTGTTAGAAGTAAAACCACAGCCCAAACAAGTGGGATTTCATTAAATAATTTAACAAATTGTACCATAAGTTTCAATATTAATAAATAATTCGTTAGTTTTCTTTATTCTTTCAAAAAATAAATTAAAATTAAGATATTTTTTAACTCGACGGTAAGTGAATTACTTACCGTCGAGTTGGAGTACTTACCGTCGAGTTGGATTACTTACCGTCGAGTTGCTAGTAAATGCCACCTACTGACGTAAAATCTGTCACGGTAAACAGTCAAAAATTATCAATCGTGCAAAAATATTATTAAAACATTGCATATTTGTAATGTACGCAAAAAGTACATACGAATTAAAAAATATATTAAAATCTATCAACTAGATCCCGAAATAAGGAAACTACAGTATTTTGATGTTTATTATTAACATTTTTGAACGCTTGAATTTTTAGTTCCCACTTAACATGGTCTAATTAATTTTCATTTTAGCCTTATTTTTAGCAGTCACACACAATACTGTCTATGTATTATCCTAACAATACTTACGTATGTTACTTATGTCTACGTAACATCCCTACTTTTTACCTAATCGTTCTGGAATAACTTTGTTTTTTGTTTACATTCGTGTAAAATTGTCAGCTTTTAATTACATTTAAACAATGGCGGGTAATAAGGGTAATTAATACTGTTAAATAATATATCTCTATAGGCGAGCACCAATTCTTTACAAAACTCACGTTGTACTCATTATCGGTGTTAATTAATACAGTAATGATACGATATTTGTCTTGTCTGCTTGTTATTTTTTTACTTAATACAAATATGATAATACAGTAGACTCCCTCTATAACAAGAACTGAAATGGCGGACTAATTACCTCGTTATAAGCGGATCTCGTTATATCAGACAACAATAATATTGTGCATACCACCACCATTGAAATGTTTTGATGCCTCTTACGTAGGTTATTAGGTGTCGATGGTCGACCTCAACAATGAAATTTGGCCATCGTAAATTGTAAATTTCCTACAATATTCCATATCGGTCGATAGATAAACAAGAAGGAAGAAGTTTATTACCGGCGGTGGAATTTATTACAGCACTGGTCTCAATAAAGACACAGATGTTGGGCATTCCTGTATACAGGCAGTTATGGTATTTATTTATGGCCACCACCAAGCCAAAAACAAGTAAACATATTCTTCGATTTCATTTTTCCTCATTATAACCAAATATGGCTCGTTATAGAGGGTTTATAGTTCAATAGAAATTTCATAGGACATCTAGTGTACCTCGTTATAAGCGAAACCTCGTAATACCCGTGTTCGTTATAGAGAGAATCTACTGTATTATACATTAATTTTTTTCCGGTATCCCTTCATTTTTCTTATCCTCCACAAGCATTATTCCAAATTTTCTGAAAATAGGATGACCTGCTTTGACTTATATTTTCCTGTCTTACACAATTCTCTTCTTCTTCGTCTTCTTTTCTTAACTCATTTTACCCACTGGGGTGTCAGATTTTTTGTTGTGTTGGAGAAAGCATATTCAATTATTTGTATTGTACCTTCCTACTCGATCTCAATAAGAAAACAAACAAACCTACAATATCTCGAACATATAATTCATGAGAAAAATAATGCATCTTGTGGTTCATAATTTGAGCCAAAAATTGAGAGCAGGAGTATCACAAAAAGACGAATATCTGGACTAAAAAACCTATGAGGATAATATAGTTATAGATCAGAACTTCTCATTAGAAAAGTTGTTTTTCAAGTAGAGTTGTAAATTTCTGAAAATAGTACTTAGAAGTCGACAAAAGAAGAAGATATTGTTACGAAATAAAAGCTTGTCTTGAAAAAGCCAGAGGCTCTTTTAACGGTCTTAGGAAAATTTTCTGTAACTTATTTTTAAGTATCAATATACGCATAAGAATTCTTAGATGCTACGTTGTAGTCTCCTCCTCTACGGAGGAGAAAGCTGGAGTCTTACAGAAGATGCCATAAAACGATTAGACGCATGTGAGATGTGGTGCTGAGGCACCGACGTATGTTAAGGGTCTCATATACACCACAAAACTAACATAACTATTCTTCAGAGGCTAAGAAAAGACAAAGAAATTATTAACACCGTAAATAACAGAAAATTGGTTTACTCCGGTCACATTATGCGTAATACTAATAATAAATACCGACTTCTACAGTTGATTCTACAAGGCAAAACTGAGGTCAAGTGATGTCCAGGACGGAGGCGTATATCTTGGTTGGCCAATCTTAGGAAATGGACTGGCCTAACGTCAATTGCTACTTGACTTGCTGAATGCTGAGGCACTTGCCTACTTAAGAAAATAAAAAACCTTTTTAACATGTGCCTTTTGGACAGTAATATACCCGACAAATGACACAATGTTGAGGTAGTTATAATGTACAAAAAAGGAGATCTCCATAAAATAGAAAACTACAGACCTAAAAGCCTTCTTAATCACCTATACAAACTCCTTATAAGAATAGTAACGAATCGTCTCGAGAAAAAACTTGATTTCTACCAGCCAATATACCAAGCGGGCTTTCGTACCGGATTTGGAACAGATGATCACCTACAGAGCATTAAAACTGTAATAGAAAAGACTATCGAATAAAATCGACCACTCGTTCTGGCTTTTGTAGATTTCCATAAAGCCTTTGACATGGAGAATTCGACAAAATCGTGGAAGCACTACAAGCATGCCGCACTGATTACCGATACATAAGGTTAATTTACAATACATACAAGAACGCAACTATGTCGGTGAAACTACATAAAAACACGGACCATATCCCAATCGGCAGAGAAGTCCGATAGGGCGATACCTTATCGACTAAACTGTTTACCGCAGTACTAAAATATGCTTGTAAAAAACTTAACTGGCAAGATAGAGGCCTGAACATTGACGGTAGAACATTAACAAATTTAAAATTTACAGATGACATAGTTTTGTTCTCTGACAACCTCAAGGAGATATGTATAATGCTACATGAACTTCAGTTAGAGTGTACCAGTGTGGCTCTTAAAAGAAACATCTTAAAAACAAAATTCATGACAAACCTAGCGGAAATATCAATATTGTAGACACCAAAGTAGAGCTGGTGGAGAAATACATATATACCTTGGACACGAAATAAAGATCACAAGAGACAACCAACCATGCGAACTACGAAGAAGAATAAACCTAGCATGGGCAGCCTATGGAAAACTTAAAGACATCTTTAAGCCATATACCAATTTCATTAAAACGTAAAACATTTGACCGATGTGTGTTACCTGTGATGACCTATGGTGCTGAAACTTTGACATTGACAGCTATCACGTTATCGTAGAGAGAAATGAAGACTTAAGACGAAGAACAGGAGTTACCGATGTAATTTCCCGAATTGCCACCCTGAAATGGAATTGGGCCGGACACGTCGCCCGAATCAGTGATGAAAGGTGGACGAAGAGATTACTTGAGTGGAGGCCGAGATTAGACAAAAGAAACACAGGAAGACACCTACTCGTTGGACTGATGATCTCAAGAAAATGCCAAGAAATTGTATGCAAAGTGCTCAAAATATAGCACAATGGACAAAAATGAGGGAGGCCTATGTCCAGCAGTGGACACAAAGGGCTGGATGATGATGAACGTCAATTGATCAATTTCGAGCTGCTGCGAGGCACATTTAGAAGAAGAAAAAGTATTCAAACAGAGATAATAACTAAAAAGTTTTAAAAATTTCAAATACAGCTAAATGCTAGAATGCTATCCAATAGAAAAGTGTCTATGAAATTTTATTTTAAGAGTATAAGGGCAAAGGGTGATCAAAATTTAAAACATAACTTCGCATAACCTAAAATATGGACATTTCACCCTGTATGACTCCAACGTCAACATATTTTATGTTTTGCAACATTCAGGTATTTGAAAATTACTATTACTGTTATTTTATTCATTATTCATATGCCACTCCTAATAAAAAATCCGCTGGAAATGTCAACTACAACTACACAACGCTAGGCAGAAAAAGTGTTCTTCCTTTTAGAAACTGACAAATCTAGCGAGTCATCACCACACATTGTGAAAGTACCTTGATACTTCACATCAAATCATTTCTGCATTTCGTCTTCAGACCTTTGACATTTTCATGGAGATTAAGTAATATCCTCTCTATAAATTGCGGTTACAGGGTCGGACACAAATTACAACAAAATTAGCTTTTGATAAGCCAGTGTTTATCGAGATATTTTGAATATTTGTCGAATCCACCATATATCTGTATATGGTTAAGTATGTTAGTAATCTGAAAATTTATTTATAACTTACATTTTTAGGTAGGGGAAACCCGGGCAAAATGGGGTACTTAAGGTTTAAATTAGGATTTAAAACACATCTGTAACTTTTAAGGTCTGGAAATAAGCCAAATACCATTGTTATAGTAGTAACTATTTATTAATGTAACTTAAAGTTAAAAAAAGTAAAAGATTTTCTTATCATATAAAAAAACAAAAAATAATGTAAAGTACCCCATTATGCCCGTCATATAGGGTAAAATGGGGGTACCAAATTAAAACCAAGAAAAAGTTATTGACAAAATTCGCATACAAGTACTGATTCGTCATCCTCATCTTCTACACCTGCACATTAATTTTTAGCCCATTTAAGGCAACTGGATCAGCTTATCCATCCTTCTGTGGAACTTAAATAAAAGTTTCCGCAGAGCCAGTCAGTGTCACTATCTTCGCCTTCTGAATCTGACTCTACTTTTTTAGTTTTATTCAATTGCGATTTCTTACTCGTCTGTGATTTGGTTTGATCATAGGCTATCTTACTTGGTATGGTAAAAAGGGTTAAGACTACCAATAGGTATGGTAAAAAGGGTACCCCATTTTACCCTACCTATTGGTACCCCGTTTTGCCCAAAGAGCAGATTTTGAGATTATGACCTGTTTAAATTATTACAAGTTTTATTTTTTAACATAATGACAAACGAATACTCTAGAACACATTCACTGTTAGTTGGAAGTAATAATATTAAATAATAAATTGTTTTAGTAATAATAACGATGGATTATTTTTCGGCCGATATTATAACTTGGTTAACTAAAAACGCACATGTATTGTTTACAACAATCGACTAACAGTTAATTATATCTGCTTTATGACAGAAGGCGTAAACAGGCGTCTATAATATAATTTCATTAACGTCGTATAGATCGAGCGAGTGATATTGAAAAAAAAGGGGGTACCCCGTTTTAGGCAGCTACCCCGTTTTGCCCGCCTTTCCCCTATATTTTGAAAAAGAAGCCACATCTCGATAAAAGGTGACTTATCAAAAAAAGACTAAGAGGCAAAAAAGTTTTAAAAACACTGTGTTTAACTAATGGTACCACAATAATAGTTTAATTGAAACGTACACAAACATTTGGGGGGCTTTAAGGAACAAATCCCCCATAAAATTTTCATGTAAATATATTAAAAAAGAAGCCGCATCTCGATAAAAACTAACTGGCTTATCGAAAAAATACTAAGAGGCAAAAAAAGTTTTAAAAACACTGTGTTTAACTAATGGTACCACAATAATAGTTTAATTGAAACGTACACAAACATTTGGGGGGCTTTAAGGAACAAATCCCCCATAAAATTTTCATGTAAATATATTAAAAAAGAAGCCGCATCTCGATAAAAACTAACTGGCTTATCGAAAAAATACTAAGAGGCAAAAAAAGTTTTAAAAACGTTGTGTTTAACTAATGGTACCACAATAATGAATTAATTGGAAGGCACACATAAGTTTGGGCGGGTTTAAGGGAACAAAACCCCCATAAAATTTTATGGGGTGGACAAATTTTACTATAATTTTGTTTTAAGATGTTCCTGGCATAAATATGATTGTCCATTTTCAATAAAAAATCTCTAATAGTTTTCGATATATTGAAAAAAATCGATTTTCATTTTGTAACTTCAAAGGGCTGTAACTTTTTTATGAGCACATTTGTACTAAGGTAAGTTAGGTTCAACCGAACTATTTTTGACCCCAGAATGTGTGGTATAATTTATGACCAATCTTTTTGGGACACCCTGTATATTTTGTGTAATATAATAAAATATGAAGTAATAGGTCTGGATCCCGCGTATGAAAAAAAAGTTGATTAATAGCAAGCTGAAAATTTATTAATAGCTTAAGGGTGTCTAGTCGGACAAACTTTGATATGTGGGAACACTGGAACAGCGGAAGTGTTAATTGTGGAACATGTTAAAAATTTGGAATGGCCAGACCACGAAAACGGCACATGTATTTTGTCCGACAGAACAGACTTAAACTCTCCGAACAGAAATTAAACTCTCATGCAAAAATCAGACTGCTATTTATCACCAAATGTGCGTTTTAATGAGTGGATCATGTAGAATATGTCAAATGACAGGAATTATGACAGGTGATAAATAGCAGTCTGATTTTTGCATGAGAGTTTAATCTCTGTTCGGAGAGTTTATGTCTGCTCTGTCGGACAAAATAAATGTGCCGTTTTCGTGGTCTGACCGTTCCAAATTTTTAACCTGTTCCACAATTAAAACTGCCCCTATTCCAGTGTTCCCATATATCAAAGTTTATCTGACTAGACACCCTTAAGCTATTAACAAATTTTCAGCTTGCTAATAATCATTTTTTTTTCATACGCGGGATCCAGACCTATAAGAATTATGCAAAATTAAAATTAAAATATTTTTAATGACATATTTTAATATTTCATCGTTGTCTACCTTGAACAGAAAATTACTGCTTTGTTGCTAGAAAACTTGGTATTTTAACTATTTTGCAGAAAATGGGTTTGTCACACTTATAATATTTTAATTTTTATTACTAATTGTTATATAATAAGTTGGGTAATACGTAAGGTTTGGTTAGGATAGGTTAGGTTTTTTTGACATTTATCACTAAAAGCGAAATATGGTTTGTTTGTCGGTATTATGGTCATTAGATCAGTTATCAAAAGTAAGTGGGTATTAATAATAATGGGGGGTATTAATAATAATAGTGGGTAATACTTAAAACGTTTGCAAGCACCACACTCTCGGCGAAGTTACTTCGGCAAAGTTGACCGAAGTCCGAAGTACCCGTCACTACACACTCGTTCTACTTCGCGAGGAACAAATTCACGCCGGGCGATAAGGACTTCGGTTCCTTTGGCTTGATCGCAAAAACCGCCACCGAATGGAAGTAGGCCGAGGCACAGCGAAGTTGCATAAGGTGCCTGACTACACTCTCGTACTTGCTGAACTTCGATCGACTTCGCGAGTAGTATAGTGAGCGTTTAAGCATTTTTCAATGTGAAGACGTTTGCATGAATGAGAGGAAAACGCATTAGTATCTAATATTACTTTAATATCATTATAAGTAGATATGATGCTACACAACTCACGATTATGTAATAGATTAACAAAAGTGTTGCTTTTTGAGTGAAAAGCCACTGACAAATAATCTATCTAATGTGTGTGAAGTTAATATATTTAGTCGTTATTATTTTTTAATCGTTAAAAAAGTAATATCACGGCAAACAATTGGACAAATGGACGAAAAAAATTACTGCTATAGAACTTTGCGGAGTCAACGGATGTTGACAATAGATTATTATTTTATAATAAACGAATTATGATTTGAAACCATTATGATATTTTAAGCATGATATAAGATTACACAACTGATGAGTTTATAATAAAACAATAGTGTTGTTCTTTTGTGTATGTAGGTACTTCCCTATTAATTCAACTAAGCATTTTTTACAGATGCATTGTTAAAGCAAGGAAGAGGCACGATAGGCTACAAATGCAACACGAAAGGCTACAAGTTTACAAAGTGGTAGAATTAGAAGATACCAGGCCGAATTCTCTCCAGACAGATCGACGAGAAGACGTTTGAATTTAAGATTGAAAACTATCATCTATTCGTTGAGTTTAAGTCGCGATTCAGGGCGAATTAGAGTGAGTTCTATGCACTTTTGGTACAAACACGTCTACAGGAAAATTGTTTTAGGTTAAATTTACTATCGAAACATGACATTTTAAAGTCAAAAATATTTTTTTACAAAAATATATTCAAAAGAAAAGCAACAAAAAATCACGAAGGATAGCAATTTTGTTTTTTGCCCCATAACTTTTTTCCACGGGGATATAGGTATAAACGTTGCTTCATAGAAAATAAACTTCCATTTTTCCTCTTTAAAACGGCGTTTGGTAGAAGTCTCTATGGTTTAAAGTTTACAAAATATGATTTTTCAAAATTCGCCACTTACAGCGATTTTGGCACATTTTTCTTGTTACTTCTCAAACATTGTTCTGTAATTTTTTTCTACGTAGCTTTGGGTATACCCAATGTCATATTTAATAGTAAGGGAAGTTAATTATCTTTAAAATGGTCTATTATAGAAGGCTGTATGACTCTTTTTAAGCAAGATATGGTTGTTCAAAATTTTATACTTTTAATGATTTTTGATATATTTTACGATTATTTTTAAATTTATTATTATAACTTTTTTATTGTATATTTAGGTATATACATTGTACAATAAAAAAGAAAGCTTATTTTCTTTGCTTTAAAATAGTGTACTGTAAAACATTCTAGGACTATTTTTGAACCAGGTATGCTTTTTGATGAACGCCCCATTACGGTGCGTTACACAGGAGGGGGGGTCAAAATTTTTTAAAAATCGCGTTACGTAATACTTGAACGCCCCCTTTATGAAAGAAAAATATTCTTTATAAAATGTTCTGCATAGTTTATAACCTAAGATTCAATCGTCAGTTATAAAATTTTATTAATAATGTACGAGGTATGTTAAAAAATATGAATTTCGCTCAAGAGTAAAGTACCTTGAATTAAAAAAAAATAAAAATAATCATTTAGGGCAGTCAATGAGGATATTTGGCTCCGAATTCCATCCTACTATATCGATTTACTTGATATTTTCATAGTAAGTAGGGAATAGCTAAGTCTAACCTATAAGTCTACCCTATGCTGATGTGTGCTTTTATCTTAGGAGCGGTTCCCACCCCTTCTGGGGGTGGAAAATTTTTTGTCCAAAAAACGACGGAAGTAGCTAGAGAACCTAATTCTAAGCAAAAACTATTCTATAATTTTTTTTAAACTCTATACTTTTTGAGTTATTCGTGGTTGAAAATTGGCCATTTTCATTAAAAAATGACACCTTTTCGGACGGTTTTTTGCGAATACCTTAAAAACTATGCATCTAACTAAAAAAACTGCATAAACATTTTTGTAGCTGATAAAAAAACAAAGAGACTTCTTCCTTCATAAATCTTCTAGTTATAATACAAAAAGAGATATGGTAGGTGAAAAAGTTTGTTTTTTTTCTTGCATGCTCAAATAGGTGTATTCAACTTGAAATAACAGAGACGGTCGATTTTAGGTGTATAATCCTACCAGTACCTTTTGTAGTGCTTTTTGTAATGTAAAATGAGCAGTAATAAATGTCAATTACATACAAACGAAGCTAAATATGGTGCAAAGAAAATTGATGACTAATGTATTTTAAGAAAAAATTAGAAGTATATGTAACCCCTCATCCACCAGAATTTAAATGCATCGTTTTCCTTCTACAATACATTTTATTATAATGTTATTTTTATATTCAGAAAGTTAAACGGGTTTAAAATGAATGGTTTTTGAAAAAAGTAAGATCAAATTATAGAGCTCATTATTTCATTTTTCCTAAAAATCTTCTTTTTCTCCATGTAACTTGAAAATGAAAGAGATACAGTAATGAAAAATAATAACAAAATTTTTATCTAAAACAGCCCTACATTTTTGCATAGTAGGTACCTTTTTTTCGTATCTTTTATCATTTTCGAGTTACATAGATAAAAAGGAAGATTTCTAAGAAATCTAACAATAAAACACTGAAAACGTTTGTTTTCTATACTTCCACAAAATTTATTACAACTATGTGACTACAGCTGTTTCGGCAGAGTGAATTACTCAAGTGATATAGATTACAATGTGTTTGCCTTTTTAAGTCTTTAACTGAAGAGGTTGAGGAGTGGGGAGCTGTTTGTCACGAGTTGGTTATTCACATGGTAAAAGGCACATTCACATTGTAAAGGCACATTCACATTGTAAAAGGCACATTCACATTGTAAAGGCACATTCAAATTGTAAAAGGCACATTCACATTGTAAAAAGGCAAACACATTGTAAACTATATCACTTGAGAAAGGCACTCTGCCGAAACTGCTGTAGTCACATAGTTGTAATAAATTTTGTGGAAGTCTAGGAAACAAACGTTTTCAGTGTTTTATTGTTAGATAAAATGAACTTCCATCAAGTAACGGTCGAATCCATCAATTATTTCTAAGAAAATATAAAAATGCGCTCTATAATTTGACTTTATTTCTTTCAAGAACCATTTATTTTAAACCCGTCCAACTTTTTGAACATAGAAACAACACTATGTTAAAAGGCATTGTAAAAGGAGAACAATGTATTTAAATTGTGGTAGATGAGGGGTTAAATATACTTCTCATTTTTGTTTAAAATACATTAGTCATCAATTTTTTTGCAGAATATCTCACTTAGTTTGAACGTAATTGGCATTTGATATTGCTCATTTTAAAGGTCTTTTCAAGCACTATAGTAGCATTATTGTATTGGTAGCATTATATACCTAAAATCGACCGTTTCTGTGTTATTTCAAGTTGAATACACCGATTTGAGCATGCCCCAAAAAAACAAACTGTTTTCACCTACCATATCTCTTTTTTTTATTACAACTAGAAGATTTAAGAAGGAACGAATCTCTGTGTTTTTTATAAGCTACAAAAATGTTTTATGCAGTTTTTTTAGTTAGATGCATAGTTTTTAAGGTATTCGCAAAAAACAGTCCGAAAATGTGTAATTTTTCAATGAAAATAACCCATTTTCAACCATGAATAACTCAAAAAGGATTGAGTTTAAAAAAAAATTATAGAATAGTTTTTGCTTAGAATTAGGTTTTCTAGCCTCTTCCGTGGTTATTTTGACCCGTGGGAACCGACCCCAAGATAAAAGCGCACATCGGCGTAGGGTAGACTTTGAATTAGAAGATAAGTAGAGGTTATTCCCAAAATTTTATTAAAATCCATGCAGTAGGATAGAATTCGGAGGTAATATCCTGTTCTTGCTCTCATTGACTGGCGTAATTAAAGATATCAAAAATCATTAAAAGTATAAATCTTGAAAAAGCATAACTTGCTTAAAAAGAACCGTATAACCTTATACGATAGACCATTTCAAAGGTAATTGACATCTCTTTCTACTAAGTGTACCATTGCGTATACCTAGAAATACAGAACAATGTTTGCGAAATAATGGGGAAAATGGCACAAAAATTGTGTGAGCGGCAAATTTTGAAAAATCCTATTTCGGAAACTGTAAAGCCTAGAGACTTCTACCAAACGTCATTTTAATGAGGAAGATGGAAGTTATTTTTCGCTGAAGCAATGACTATACCTATATCCCTGTGAAAAAAAGTTATGGGGCAAAAAACAAAATGCTTTCTTTTGTGTATTTTCTTGCTTTTCTTTTGAATATATTTTTGTAAGAAAAATATTTTTGACTGTAAAATGTGATATTTAGATAGTAAATTTAACCTGGAATAATTTTTCTGTAGACCTGTTTGTACCAAAAGTACATAACACTCACCCTAAATTACCCTGTGCCTAGGGACTAACTCACCCCTTTCTCAAAAACGCACCTATCTAAATGGCAGCACTCTGCGGTTTATTTAAATATCCTGTTAACGTTGTAATTCCTTTTAGCTCTCTTATTTTGAACATAATCAATAGACTACAGGATTGTTGAACCAATTTAAAAAGAAAAGTTATAATCGTTGTTTTTAAATTAAAAACCCATCATAACCACCAAAAAAATTATTAAATCAAATGGAAACGTCAAGATACGTTTCATGTTTATGCTTTAGTAAAAGTAATAAAAATACTAGAGGCAAAAAGGCAAGAATTTGATGAAGCAGAAGATGAGGGAAGCAGCTATGCAAATGTCAGAGAAAGAAAAATATAGATTGGGAAAAGACAAAAGATTAACAGAGAGAAATGGAAAAAATTACATAACTAATGACTTACATTGTCTGGAAAAAGCCTTTATATGTATCTAATTTCTATTTCATAAAACGATTATAACAGCATACAAAAATGTACCATATTTTTATTATTGAGAAAGGTCAGAAAAAAAATTAAGGAAAATTGTTAGAAGACCACTGATAAATCATTTAATGTGTAAAATAAACGGTATTGTTCTCTTTTTGCCACAATCAAATACTATTGTATGCAGTTGTTACCTCGAAGGCGTAGGCATTAACGGAGGAAAAAACTCATCATTAAAGTGTCGGTAATAAATCTTGTTACAGCTAGGCAGTAAAACTAAGGATGTGGGCAATAAAATGGTTATTAGATTAACAATAGTGTTATTGGTTTTGTTTTATTTCGTATCTCGTAAAATAATCATAATGAACTAAAAAAATTGTTAGTTTTAAGAAATGTCCAACTTTCTGAGTTTTTTTAACTTCATATAGATATTTAACTGGTTATATTTCCTTTAGCATGGTTTTTTTGTTTGATTGCCTGCGGACAGCAGGACTTAACCATTAGGACATAAAACTGCTAAAATACAAATTACAACCAAGTAGCCTCTATCAAAATTGGAGATAGTCGTAATGAAAAGTCACGCATCAAACGTGGGGTACGACAGGATTGTGTTTTGTCACCCAGTCTGTTTAATCTGTACTCTGTAGAAATCTTTGGGGACGCTTCGGATGGCAGACAAAAGGGAGTAAGACTAGGCGGAGTGAAGTGCAGCAAGTTATCGGATAGGCCTTAAAATCAACATTTCAAAGACAAAGTGGATGGAAGTTGGAAAGATTAATATAGATCAAGGTTTGCTTTTTATTAATGGAGAGGAGATAGTCATAGTCATAGTCATACTTTATTGATACTTTAAGACATTAAAAATGTATAGGATACGTCACTACAAAATTAAGTATAAAAAAACGATAGAACGTGTAAACCATTTTAAATACCTTGGTAGCAGGTTAAATGTAAATTGTGACTCTGATGAAGAGATAATAACCAAGATCGAAATATCACGTAAGGCTTTTATGACCCGAAAAACAGTTTTATGAAGGTCGTGAAATGTTAGGTGTGGTTTATCCTATTGTATGGTTGTGAGAGATGGACGTTCAAAATCACAAGGCTAAACAAATTAGAAGCATTTGAATTGCAGCGCTATAGACGGATCCTAAAGAAATCGTTGGTTTCCACATCCACACTTCCAATGAGGGTGTCCTTCAAATGATAAATTCAGATCGTCTACTTCGGCCATATGATTAGACGACCTAAATACAAACTACTTCGCCTTACAATACAAGGACACGTGGAGAGAAAGACATGTCGAAAGAAACTTTCATGGCTGCGTCTTATTAGACAATTGTGTGGTTCCACAGTAGAGGAATTATTTCGCGCAGCAGCCAATAGAGAATGGTTTCGGGAAATTGTAGACTGATGACGACGAACGTCTGAATACGGAACGGACAAGGCACCTAAAGAAGAAGATTTTTTTCTGTCTAGGAATTTGCCACACAATCAGTCCCGGATTAAGAATCATGGGGCCCCTAGGCAACCCAAGCTATGAGGCCCCTTAAGAAACCTCTGTATTCTCCCTGCTATGCTAAACTACGGATAACTTCTGCGTCTCTGAGCAGTTTTCCATAGATATAAGATATAACGGTGACAGTTTTGAATAATTTTCATATTTGAAAATGACCGTTCGCCTGTTGCATTTGTACTTATTAGCGTAAAATAAGTCTTAAAAGCTACTGACACATTTGGAAACGCCAATTCGAGTTTGTTCTCATAAATAACCCAAAATTACTGTGAAGCAGGAATAAATTGATTTCCCTGGAAGTCTTGAAGTTGGACTATAAAATATCTGCACTAGTTCATTTTCAATTTCAGGATGAGTATCATCAGGATAGAGCGAAAGGCATGTGTAGTGGAGAAGGGGGTAGGGAGGGAAACCGTGCAGACCGACAGGCACTACTATTCCTTCTACCAAATGGCTTCTACATTAGCGACTTTTTCTCGTAACATAGGCTTTCCATGTGAACAAAATGGTGTATTGTAATTGTAATGTAATGTAGTTTTATACGTCCACCATCACTTTGATGGTATTGCTTGATATTAGAATTGTTCAACATAATATGACATATAATTTTTATTTAATTCTAACTATTATTTATTCATTTTGGGCCTTGCGAGGCCCCCTTTGGAGCCGAGGCCTCTAGGTACAACTGCCTACTTTGCCTAATGGTTAATCCGTCACTGCACACAATTGGTTTCATTTAACATAATTACAGCCGCCTCTTGAATTTTTCTCTTTTTACCATCTGTTTTTTCAGGACTATACTTGAATCTTTCTACTGAACTCTATATTTATTTCCCCATGCGTGTTTACATAGTTGAGATCTCAAATACTGTCATCATTGCATGTGGTTTTCTTCTTAAATACAAATCACATGCTATGATTTTTTTCTGACAGGCATTCTTAAGTTAAAGTTGATTTCATGTAATTAAATGACATATCTTTCAATAAAGTCGTTCCAGGAACGCAACTCATAAATATTGGCAATATTATATCATTGGTATAATATAATATGTCTTAATAGGGAACTTGCATAAAATTTTAAATTCGAAAAAAATGGTATAAATCACAACAGAACATAATTTAGAACCTGTATCAAAAATAAAAAAGTTTTGTTTGTCTTTCGTTTGGCCTCTAAAGACGACTAAAAGTTCAACTTATACCAGCCACCCCAAAACGCGTCGTGACGTCACGGGGTTTTATGTTTACATTCTACACCAATTGTATATATAATTTTAAATTAGACATTAAAAACGTCAGTAGAAAATACAGTTATGTGACGTTACAAATATTTTTGATCGTTTGAACTATTCATAGAAAATTTGTACTTTTACAAAATGGTTTTATTTTCAATAGTAAACCTTCTTTCCTTTCCTTCAAAAACTGTATCAAACTGCAATCTCAACAAACTGGTATATTTTATTACAATGACATACGATAAATGTCATTAGAATATAAATATTTTTCCTTTATTTCCCTACGACGATCTGGCTAAATACCCAAGTAGGTGGAGGCCAATAAACTAAAGAAGAAGAAGAAGAATATACGTAAATATAACCATAAACTGAACCACATAGTTAAACTCTGTGACGTCACGGGTCGTTTGAACTATTTTAAGATAAAGAAGACTTTAAATTTGTACTTCCAAGTTATTATGAGTTTTTGAAGCGTGAAATTTGGGAAATCTCATTTTTATACAAAACTGAACATTATTATGTAATAAAAAAAATGTGCAAGTTCCCTATTGTCAATATGAATAAGTCAAATAAAATTAAATTGTTAGAAGAATTTTTGACCAAGTAACAAAAACAAAATTTGTTTAATTTATCAATGTTTTGTATTTTGATAAATATTTCCGAAGTGGAAATCGAAACATTAAATAAACTTAATTTTAAAGTAAAATTAGTAAAGAATATCTATTATTAATTTAAAAAATAATTAAGGAAAAATAGTAAATAACAAAAAAATTCATATATAATATAAAAAAATTAAATTTATTATTAATTCTTAAACATACATACTGTTATGCAAACTTTCATAAATCCTTATTTGACCTTTAAGTGATTAAAATTAGAAATACCAATAATAAGCTTGAACATTTCACTTTTCTTGTCTCTCTTAAAGGTCACTCTTATTTAATTTATATGTTTTTATAATTGAGAATGAAATAATCTACAAAAGAGGTTTACTAAAACATTTTTTGTATAATATAGTGATTGTTTTTGTATTTAATTAACGAATGATTAATAAAAAATAAAAATAACTGAGACATTTAACGGATGACATAATTTTTATTAATCGGCACATTTTTTGAAAGAAAGAATGATACAATACTAATAGCAGAAAATATTACAGATCTATAAAGAATTTTAGATAAGGTTGTTGCAACGAGTGAAGAATTTGTTCTATTACTAAACATACAGAAAACAAAATTCATGGTTATATCAAAGAAAAATATTAGAAACATCAATCTACACGTAAATAATGTAGGTCTTTGGATTTTTCTTATTCGCATTTTTCGGATCTTTCTGGATTGTATCCAGTAAGTATTTCCATCCAATATCTAAACTCCATATTAACTCCTAAAATTAATAATTAACGAACTTTTTATAAACAACACCTTTTTTGACCACAAAGACCAACACAAATATACATTCAATAATATCCGTGGACAAAGATCTATGATAGATTATGTTGTAACTAACAGAGATATACATCCAACAAAAATAATTGACGTAAGATGCCTCAACTCAGCAGATGTAGGTAGTGACCACAGCCTAGTTATATGTAAAATTAGAATCACCATGAAATGCTTCACACCTAAGAGAGTGGCACCAACACAAACAAAAACCAAAGTCGAAGGACTAAGTACGGAATCCACGGAGTACTTATATAGAAAAAGAATATCAGAAGATTGCTGATAATGAAATACTAGAAAACAATAACATCGAGGAAAGCTGGGAAAAACTCAAAAGTAACATAATTAACGCAGCAACAGAATCACTTGGAGAGAGGAAAGTAACGAATACCAATATATCAAAAAAGAAAACCACATGGTTTCGAGAGGAAGTGAAGATAAAATCTGAAGAAAAGAAGAAAGCCTTTTTACCAGTACCGGCGCTAGGAAGGCGCCCGCCTGCAAAACTAGCATAGGCGCCCTTTAGTCTCTTTTAAATTAATATTTTGTATCGCACCAGCAGAAAGAAGCTCATTTTGGCGCCCCCCAAACAGGAGCGCCTGCCTGCAGTGCATCCCTTGCAGGCCCTTTATCGTCGGCCCTGCTTTTTTACAATACAGAACACAACAAACACAACAGGCATACAACCACTATAAAAGAATTAGAAACGAAACAAACACTTTAGTCAGACAAATAAAAAGAGAACACTGGGAGAGTTTCTCAAAACAGATGGAACACGACTTCTACGGAACACAAAAGGAAATATGGAGAATGATCAGAGGACAAAGAAAAGAGATGAACGAACTAATAAAAACGAAACACATTCAGAAGGAAACTTGGGCAGACTATTTTCGATCTCTGTTTGCTAAAGATAACGATAACGAACCACCAACACCTGAAGTGACAACAAACGAAGAAATAAATATTGAAGAAGTAGAGGTAACGGAAGCATTAAGGAAATTAAAAAATAGAAAATCACCAGGAGAGGACAGAATATCGAATGAACTCCTAAAGTATGGAGGACAAGACCTGACCAAACAATTATTAAAACTAATCCAAAAAATAATAGAACAAAATAGAATACCACAAGAATGGATATCAAGCATCCTAATACCTCTCTTCAAAAAGTGAGAAAAATCGGGCCCGGAGAATTACAGATGAATTAATTTATTAAACACTAACTAAAATTAACGACCAAAGTGATAACAAACAAACTGAATAAAATTATAACATTAGCAGAAGAACAACAAGGTTTTAGGTCGGGAAGATCATGCACCGACGCTATATTTATAATGAGGCAGATTCAAGAAAAATCGTTAGAATACAACAAACCGGCATACTTATGTTTTGTGGACATTAAGAAGGCATTTGACAGGGTCAAATTAAAGGACGTTATCCATTTATTGTACGCAAGAGAGGTACTTCCAGGAATAATTAAAACGATCGAAAATATCTACCAGAACAACACAATAAAAGTAAAAGTAGATGAAGAACTAACTGATCCAATTGAAGCTGGCAATGGGATAAGACAGGGAGATTCCCCGAGTCCCCTGTTGTTCAACCTGATCATGGACGAAATAATAAAAAAAGTAAGAACAAAAAAAGGATATCAAATGGGAGAAAAACAACTTAAAATAATCTGCTATGCAGACGACGCAATACTAATCTCTCAAAGTGAAGATGATTTACAACGTACGCTGCACGAATTTAATATAACCGCTAGAAAATTTAACATGTTAATTTCCCCAAAAAAGACTAAATGCATGGTTAAAACAGCAGATCTAATAAGGTGTAAACTAGAGCTGGAGGGTCAAATAATAGAACAAGTCATGGAGTTTAAATATCTAGGCATCACACTATGCAGCTACGGAAAGCTCGAAACAGAAGTGGAAGATCAGGTCAATAAATATATAGAATGAATATTCAATATAATATGAAGAAAAAAAAAACATCGGAAAAGAAGTGAAAGGCAGAATTTACAAAACAGTCATCAGACCAATAATGACATACGCGGCAGAAACATGACCTGATACAGAAAGGACAAAAAGAATTCTAGAAACAGCAGAGATGAAAACATTGCGAAAAATCGATGGTAAGACGCTGTGGGATAGAGCTAGAAGTGCAGATATACGAAGGAGATGCAAGGTGGACAACATTAATAACTGGGTGAAAAGCAGAAGAGTAGAATGGAACGACCACATAAGCCGAATGACAGCAAATAGAGTAGTAAGGACAACGAGAGACGGTTCCCCAATAGGAAGACGATCAGTGGGAAGACCACGAAATAGATGGAATGACAACTTACTGGAGGCACATTGAAAAACAGACAGAGTAATGTCTATATAAAAAGAAGAAGAAGAAAATTAATAATTCAGGGCAAGTTTCAAAGAAGGCGCAGCATAGGTTCTAGATAAGCATAGGTCTTAGACCTATGCATTATTAATTTAGGAGTTCATATCTGAAGAAAAATGTCATGGCTGAGAAACCTCAGATAATGATTTGGATGCAGCTCAACTGAACTCTTTCGGGCTGTAATGTCAAAATTTAGAATAGCAATGATGGTTGCCAACCTAAAGAAGAAGAACGAAAGATACAAAAGGAAATTGGAAAAAAGGCTAAATAGTTCAAAAGTGAACCAAAAGAAGTTACACATGGTTATGGAAACTGACGACTAAAAAGGAATGCTAAAGATGAGATAGTAGTTAAAGTGAGAGTTCAAAGTCCAAAGAAATCTCACACAAAATATGACTGTAGTACCGTGTGAGACGTCTGCTTCCATGGCGTCTGTAGTACCAAATGGTACCAAATTTATTTGGTACAAAATTACAAGTACATATTAGTTTAAATGGTCGGTAGCCAAGGTTTTTTAAGTAACAGGGTAAAGCAAACGGTCGATGGAACAACAACGGATAACGAAAAAGTGAATATTAATAAGAAAAAACTATAAATGTACATTAATACTAGCTGACCCGATAAACTACGTCCCGCCTTACAAATAAATAATATGTCAAAGTTCAATAACTTCAAACTAACAAAAAATAAAAAAATACTCAAAAATATTATGAACGAAAAAATTTCAATCAATTTTTTCTTATACAATTTGGCTACTAGTTCGGAGAAATAAGGAAAAAAAATATCCTGTTGGTGACACAACCCCCTCCAAGCCGAATCCAGGCTTTCTGAGTAGTATGGACATCTATAATAATAACCTATATGTTTCCTGCAGCCGATTTTGATGATATACATAGTTATAAACAAATGAAAATCAAAAAACGGTAAATTTTCGCTTTTTTCGTCTATTACCAAAAAGTTAAGTATTTTAAACAAATTTGAGAATAAGAAACTCATACATCGTATAAAAAACCTTAAAATCGTTATTGGTTGCTTAGAAAATTGCAACATAAATAATAAATTTTGAGTTTTTATAAATATTTATAACTTATGTAAAAATTAACTTAGAACCTTCTTATTACACGGAATGCTGAGACTTCGGGTGCTTAAATCGTACCCTAAATTTTAAAGCAATTGGTCAAATAGTTTAAAAGTTATTTAATTTGTTTATCCCAAATTAATGTTTTTTTTTGCAACACTATAAGCCAGAAAATGATGAAGTTACAGTAATAGTTTGGTTAGTTTATGAAAGAAGAAGATTTACACTATTAATTTAATTTAAAAAATGGCAAAAAATAATTCTAAATATTGCAAAATTATTTTGCAAGAACATGTGAATTAAAAAAAGGGGGGGCTAACTTCGTCCCAATTGTTTTTCTTTCTAAATGTGTATAACAATTCAGTCTTTCTAAATATGAAAAAATAATTTTTCTACGGGTAACGGTTAAAAAGTTATTCTAATTGTTTATAAGTAAGCCAAAAATCGACATGTTCTTGCAAAATAATTTTACACTGTTTAAAATTACTTTTTGTCATTTTTTTAAATTAAGTTAATAGTACAAATGTTCTTTCATAAACTGTCCGAGGTGTTACTGTAATCTCATAATTTTCTGACTTATAGTGTTGTAAAAAAATGAATTTGGGATAAACAAATTAAATAACTTTACTTGACCAATTGCTTTGAAATATAAATAGTATATTGTACAACAAGAGAGAAAAAAGACATATTTCTCACGAGCGCAGAAGTTTGTTGGCACGAGCCGAGGCACGAGGCGAGTGCCGCAAATCAAGCGAGAGAGAAATATGTCATTTTCTCTCGTGTTGTACACTGTACTTTTTCTATGGATGCGTTTTTGTCAAGAATTCAAATTTCAAAATTAAATAATTTAGGTGCTTTTAGGTATATTATATGCCTAAATTGAAATAAAATACATATATACACATAGGTATTTAATATTCTTAATATTTATATACTTTATTTATTTAAAATTATAATTCACAGTTGAATAGTCTTAAAAGGTAATTTTTGATAAGTTTTGACAAGTTTGAACACATTTTATTTGACAAAAATAATTGTGTTTGTATTGTGCATGTTACCATGGAAATGGCGATCCTATGTATGTAAACCGGCGGTGAACCCGTGAGAAAAAATATTTCTCACTGCAATGGCCGACTTTTCTCACTGCCTGAGAAATTGTTCGTTTTGAATGTATGTAAGTAGTGAGAGAAGTTGCACATTGTATAGCATCCATAGAAAAATGTAATTTAAGCACAATAATTCTCAGCATTCCGTGTAATAAGAAGGTTCTAACTTAATTTTTACATAAGTTATGAACATTTATAAAATCTCAAAATTTATGACTTATTTTGCAATTTTCTAAGCAACAGATAAGGATAGACATATTCAGCGAACGCCATATTGAAGCTTTTTATATGATTTTTGAGTTTCTTATTCTCAAATTTGTTTAGGATGCTTTACTTTTTAGTAATAGACGAAAAAACGATAATTTACCGTTTTTCGATCTTCATTTGTTTATAACTATGTATATCATCAAAATCGGCTGCAGGAAACATATAGGTTATTAATGTAGATTTCCATACTACTCAAAAAATGGTTTCGGCCTGGAGGGGGATGTGTCACGAGAAAAATCTTATTTCTCTGGACTATACACCGAGCCGCAGTTTAATATTTGCAATAAAGGGATTCTTTTTAGGAGGATTTTGAAAATACCATGGACCGATCATATTACGAACGAAATGGTGTTGCACAGAATGGGAAGAGACAGAGAACTTTTGACCATCATTTAAAGGCGAAAGACAGCATATTTGGAGCACATACTTAGAAATGATAAAATACAAGTTGTTGCAGCTGATTATGAAGGGTAAAGTCGAAAGAAAAGGGGGAAAACATTCGCGACTGGACCGGATTAAACAGACATACGCCTTTAAAAAAAGCAGAATATAAAGACGAATTTTGCAAAGGTTATTTATAGCCAACCTTCATTAGTGGAGACTGCACTAGAGAGAAAGAACAAAGGAATTGCGGTCGGATGCTATGTCCATAGTCTATAATAATAGTATTCTTGTACCTTTTATTAATTGTTAAATAATTTATTTGATTCCTTACAATATCCTGATGGTCGTCTACAGGGCCGCCGCTACCATGTGTGCAAAGTGTGCATCGCACACGGGCGGCCGATTATAGGGGCGGCGAAAAGCAGGCCACTAATGATAATACATACTCTTTTTAAAACGAAAATAAATTTAAAAAATTAAATAGTAATAATTCAGATCATTCTATAAACTCTAATATTCCAAACGATCTAAACAAAAATGTCAAAAAATGTTATTTATTATAGATATGAACTGCCATTTTGCAGCTGTAGTCATAAAGTAGTTCCGGGAATGCTTTTTAATTCAAATTGGCTGGCTGCGTTCGGACTTTAAGATATTTTTATCTACGTGGTCCATATGCGATTTTTTCAAATTCTAAACATTTATGATTTGAGAACATTAAGAGAGTACGATACGACCATAGGATACTTTGCGAAAATTTAGATAAGTGCTTGTTAAGTTGCTCTCATTGAGTAATAAAAAAGTATTTTTTATTACTTGATGGTTTAAGAAAATCCTTTTTATCACTCGATGGTTGTTGTGTTATAATATTGTTCCATTATGCTTATGTATGATTATAGATGGGTTATAGTTCAATCTAAGTTGAGAATTTGATGATTTTAGATACGCTTTTGATAAACGATTTTGTTTGTAAAGTATAGTAGTGTGCCCGTTTCTTTTGCACACTACTTTATTTCAAATAGGCCTTGATCCCGCGTATCAAAAAAGTTGATAAATAGCAAGTTGAAAATTTGTTAATAGCTTAACGGTGTCTAGTCGGGCAAACTTTGATGTACGGGAACACTGGAACAAGGGCAGTTTTAATTGTGGAACAGTTTAAAAGTTTGGAACCTCAGATTACGAAAACGTCCCATGTATTTTGTCGGACAGAACATCCAATTGATAACTGATATGTTACCCTTTCATTAAACTCTCATGTAAAAATCAATTTGCTATTACTAATCAACATGATTCCTGTTATTTGACATGTTCTTCGTGTTCCACTCATTAAAATGCCTAGTTGGTGATAAACACCAGTCTGATTTTTTCATGAGAGTTTAATAAAATGGTAAAAAATCAATTGGAAGTTATGTCCGATAAAATACATGGACGTTTTCGTAGTCTGATGTTCCAAATTTTTAATCTGCTCCACAATTAAAACTTTCCCTGTTCCATTGTTCCCATACATCAAAGTTTGTCCGACTAGACACCGTTAAGCTATTAACAAATTGTCAGCTTGCTATTAATCAACTTTCTAAAAGTAACGTCGAGATAAAAGCAAATATTATTCATATACGCGTTACGGTTACGATGTATCTTCTGCACATTTCTTTAAATATGTACTAGTACCTATGTTGAAACGACTAAAGTGTTAAAAGGGGGGCGGCAAATATTAAGTTGCACACGGGCGGCCAACACTTTAGCGGCGGCCCTGGTCGTCTAAAGACAACCTCCATGCCTAAAGCTTACAAAGATACTCTCTGAAGATACATTTGGGAGTACAGTTAAATGAAAAGCAAGGGTTAGATGTTTAGGTCCCCTCTATGTAACATAATAAACCTGTTTTAGTAAAAATCATAAATTCTAGGCCAAAAAGCAAAATGCTTTTAATCCTAACTTAATTATGATTTAATACTTGATATTTTTACTTAAGTTTATATATCTTTTTCTCACCTTTACTAATCTAATGGACACGGAAACATGAATACCCAGAACTAAGATTTTATGCTTATTATAAAATGTGGTCTCCTGAATATTTATAATTACGAAATGAATCATTCTCTTCGCTTTTTATAGTTACATAACTGAATACTATTAATCAAAAAATAATTCTTTCTCGTTTGCAACTTTAACCGGTCAGATGATCAATAGCCACAGTTTTATGAGGAATAATCTAATCTAAATAAATACTAAAAATAAAGTGTTATAAAGCAATAAATCATCATATTCACCTTTATCTACATTAGGGGTGGATGTTCTTAGTTTTATTTATCCCTATGTCTTTATTTTGAATCATATCAATATTACGACCCCCTTCTCATGTAAATTGGAAAAACTTAAAGTTTTAATCCACCGAACAACCTTATTGTGAATTTCCATAATTTCCGAAAGGATCCCCCTAGCAAAAATGCCATTATTATTATTTGGATTTTCATATTTTATAAAAACTCTTTTTTAAACAAATAAAATGTTTCAATAAACAGAATAAAAAGAAATCAAGGAAACGCATAGATTATGTAACATTAACAAAAAAAAGTAACAATTTACCACTGAATAGCACATTCTGCGAAAATTCTGGTATAAGCAAATCCCATATTTCTTGCAATTTTGCTATAATTCCTTGACGGACCTGGAAAAACGTTTACCCAATGCATTTTTTTGATTTCATGCTACAAAGTTTCTATAGGGGGACTGTTAGAAAACTATTCCAGAAGTGGTACACCTTGGTCTTCAGTTCACTTGAAACTGTTTTTTGAGTTGTACGAAAGAGTAACACGGTCTACAATGCCGAATTATTGGGCCGATCCGGCACGGAATGAATTGCAGAGAGTCGGCCCATTTGGCGAATAAGTGCTCTTACACTGTGACAACGCACTTGCTCACACCTTTGCCGTGGCCACGGACAAACTGGTGGAATTGGGCTACGAACTGCTGCCACATCCGCCGTATTCTCCAGATTTGGCCCCGTGCAATGTTTTCTATTTCTGAACTTAAAAAGTCACACGCCAAGCCGAAGTTCACAAGGCATACTTTGCAAACTTCGAGTATTTTTCAGACGGGTGACAAAAGTTGGAGCATCGTTGGGTCAAGAGAATCGAACTAATACATTAGCTGAGTATTATGCTGGGGCCACAGTAACGTCTAATGCCGTTAATTAACGCGTTATTTGATTAAGGCGTTAGGTGTAGCCATGACTTAGCGCGCTAATTTGTTAATGCCATTATTAATACCGTTAAACGTTAGGCGATAAATCGGGTGTCGGTTTCTTTCGACACTACAAAGGAGTTACTCCGTTATTTATCGCGTTGTTGTGGCTAAACTTGCACTGTTTCAACAATTTCTAGCTTGCAGCGCAGCAGAGTAATTTGTTTTGTGAAATAGGTTACATAGATACTATTCTACGAAAATGGAGTGGAGTAACGAGAAAATACTTGAATTTTTAACAGTGTTCGAAACAGAAACTTGCTTATAGGATCCCCGACAAAAACACATAAAAATCGTGGTGTTCATGGTGACACTTGGCGCCGAATTGTGCAATCATTATCTTTTTCAGCGACGGTAAAAAAATTTGAAAAAGAAAAAAGGAACACTTATGGGATCCTATGGGGCCCATTTAAATAAATATAAAAAATCGTTAAAAGCTGGCATGGGAACGAATGAGGTATATAAAACAAGCTGGTTTGCATTTGATGTCATTACCGTGTTCGTTTTCTGTGCACTTTTTTCATCCACCATCTTCTTTTGAGTCTTGGTTTTTGCTTGATCCGTTTATAAAATAATGAATTCATAAAACAATAATTAGAACTCATAAAATATAACAGCGTAGCAGCTTCGACTTCCATCTTGAAATTATTGGATTAAAAAACGCGTTTTCTGCTGACTACGCGTTAAAATATAAGTGTGGCCAGTCACTTTAACGCGCAGTTTATTCCATCATTTTTGGTGTTAGTCCAGAAAGGCACTGCGCATCCGATAGGAAAAATATTCTTATTCGGATTTTTTGCACAATCTTACTCAAAAAGGACCCCTTTTAACAAATTTGCATGTTGCCAGGACCAAAAGTTGGTCAAAAATCTTTTAAACGTTTTTTTTGTTTTCTTCCTAAAATTATTTTTTTTTGCATGGAACAAATTTTTTTTAGGTTTTTTGGATCATTCCAAACAGAAAAGGGCTTTAGTGACTTTTCTCTAAAGTTGATAGTTTTTGACATATAAGCAATTAAAAATTGAAAAATTGCAAAATCAGCCATTTTTAACCCTCAAAAACTATGTAAAAAACTGAAAATTTGAATGTTGCCAAGGTAGGTAGATATTCTTTAAACATCGATTGATGAAATCCCGAAGAGTTTTTTGCAATACAATATTCAAAACTCCTTTGTTTGTTAATTGCTACTCAAGCGTGCGCGACACTATTTTCCACAGTTGCATGTGTATGCAGTATGGTGCAAATGAAAGGAATAAATTCGTTATTTCGTAAACCGGCGACTTTAAGGAAAAATCCCGAAACAGGTCGATTTTTATTTTTAAGTTATGATATTGTGACATATATGGTATACTAGTGACGGGATGACGTAATCGATGATTTTTTTAAATGAGAATAGGGGTCGTGTGCTAGTTCATTTGAAAGGTTTTTCAATTCTCTATTCAGTAATATAAACATTTACATAATTATTTATACACGGTGTCAAATAATTTAATTTTTTTGTAAATTTGCCAAATGATTTAATTTAATAAAAATTTTTTGGACACCCTGTATAAATACATATGTACATGTTTATATTACTGAATAGAGAATTGAAGAACCTTTCAAATGAGCCAGCACACGACCCGTATTCTCATTTAAAAAAATCATCGATTACGTCATCACGCCCAGATGGATGACGTCACTAGTATATTATATATGCCACAATATCATAACTTAAAAATAAAAACCGACATGTTTAGGGATTTTTCCTTAAAGTCACCGGTTTACGAAATAACGAATTTATTCCTTTCATTTGCACCATACTGTGTATACACATGCAACGGTGGAAAATAGTGTCGCGCACGCTTGATTGGCAATTAAAAAACAAAAGGGTTTTCGATATTGTGTTGCAAAAAACTCTTCGGGATTTCATCAATCGATGTTTAAAGAATATCTACCGACCTTGGCAACATTCAAATTTTCAGTTTTTCACATAGTTTTTGAGGGTAAAAAATGGCCGATTTCGCAATTTTTCAATTTTTAATCGCTTATATGTCAAAAACTATCAACTTTAGAGCAAAGTCACTAAAGACCTTTTCTATTTGGAATGATCCAAAAAACCTAAAAAAAATTTGTTCCGTGCAAAAAAAATAATTTTAGGAAAAAACAAAAAAAAACGTTTAAAAAATGTTTGACCAACTTTTGGTCCTGGCAACATGCAAATTTGTTAAAAGGGGTCCTTTTTGAGTAAGATTGTGCAAAAAATCCGAATTAGAATATTTTTCCTAGCGGATGCGCAGTGGCTTTCTGGACTATGTGTTAATTAATAGATAATGGACGTTAGACGTTAACGTTACTGTGGCACCAGCATCATGTTGAGAAATACATCGCCATATTTACAAAATTTTCTTTTGTAAGCTATGTATTTATCGGACCGCCCTCGTTTGTATGTTATCCGGTTTTTTCTTGGTCCGGTGAGTTAACTTTTGCAGATACGTAAGATGACTTTTGTTTAATTTATTACTTATGCGTATTTCAATAATTTCTCAGATAGTTACCTACAAGAATTAAAATTTGAAATATAGAGGTGAATCCTGTAAAACTAATTAGAAACTACCGATGAAAAACACCACTTTCAGTTGAAATATGCACTTTCTTCTAATGTTGCATCAAAAACTACAAACCACATTATTGAGACCAGAATTATTATATTTGCCCATAAAGGTGTCAATTAACTTTTTATATCCAAATGGATCGTTTTTGTAATGTTCAACAATAAACTGAGATACGTTTCAGTTCCAGTTGTTATTGTTAAATTCACAATATAATTACTTCATTTTTAGAAATCATAATCAACTAAATGTTTGTTTAAATTTAAATATACATGCCATGATCCAATTTTTTAAGTCCAATTTTTGAGCGTAAGCATCTTTCAAAAGATTTTTCATTTACCAGATTGTGGACTGTTGAAAAATGATGACATTATGTTCATCAATCTACATTGGTGGTAATCATAGAGTATATTTCTCCTCTCTATAGGTGTATACTTTTTTTTCTCCCTGGACCCATCTGATTCAAAAGATCTGAATTATAACTTAAGCTGAAGCTTATTATGCTTGCTTCCCATTGTTGTTTCCTACACTCCTAGAATTTTTGTACCCTGTAGAAGTTTGTACAGGTCTTTTGATTGGTGTCTATATGTTTAGTACGGTCCCCTCAGTTTTGTTGTACAAACCTTTAACATGTTTTACAGTTATTGCAGAGTCTGAAGTTAAGGTATCCATTGTAAGTATAGTCGGTTCGCTAAACTCAGACACAACTGGGTAGAGATTTTAGTCGATAATTGTTTTGTTTTTGCCAATTTTGCAAAAATTGGCAAAATTACTAACTATTTAGTAATTATTAACTATTTAGTAAATATTTTATGCCAATTTTACCAAAATTGGCAAAATTACTTACTAAAATCACTAGCCAGTTGTGTCTGAGTTTAGCGAACGGACTATAACTAGTTTATTCATGGATTCTATTACTGATGCATGCATACCCGGCCAACAGTTCTGTTGCTATTCTCAATTTTTTCCTGTCCATATTGAGCAATTTCTTTGTTCCTTTTGTACATGGTTTACCAATGAAGATTTTCCCATGTATTTATTTTGAAATTCTCTTCCAATATCGCTCATGATTTTCTCGAATCCAGTTCTCTACAGCCCTACGTACTGCAGCCTTTGGTACTGACAGAGTCATAGCCGGTCTGTTTGATTCTGAAGTTGATCTGCTTTTTCGTTGCCTTCGATGCCTTGTTGTCCTGGTACCCAGATAAGCTCAACCTTGTTCCGGTCTCCCAGTTCATTCAATACTTTGATGCAGTGCCACAGCCGCCTAGACTTCACTTCCTGACATGCCAGTGCCTTCTGGTTTCAGCAAAATAAATAAATGGTAAGTTTGTAAGAAAAATTGCAACACCTCGTACCTCGGAAAACAAAGCATTATGTTAAAATTAACAACACAAAACAAAATTAACAACAAAACAAAATAAGTCAATAGCGAGTATGTCCATCTCTCGCTGCAACGACTGCTCGCAATCTGTTTGGCATCGAATAAAGATGTGTTCTTCTTGCCTGGGGAATAGCCCGATATTCCTCTACCAGGGCCATTACTGTACCAAATTTTCTGGAGGCCTAGGAGACAGCGAATAGCTGCTTTTATTTCATGCTCAATAGGATTAATATAAATTAATATAAATGCTCAATAGGATTAGGATCTGGGCTGCATGCGGGCCACTCTAATCTTATTAATCCAACCTCTATTTAAATTATTTATGTTTATGAGCCAATCAGTGTTTTTGTTTACAAAAAATTTTACAGCTCTTACAAGAAAAGAGATGTTCGGGTAATTCTAAAAACAATATATTAGAAATATCTCCAGGATAATACAAAAGGAGTATGTAACAAAATCAGCCCTCCAATTTTTTCACAGAATTTTTTAAAGTTAGGAGAAAATACAACGCTTTCATTCACCCCCGTATATACTGCTATCTAAGCAAAAAAATTGTTACCGAAATAATAACAAACGACACCAAAACATGTACCTATAAACTGATGCAAGGATCTTGAAAATCAGAGTACAAATTAATAATAAATTTATAAAATGTCAAACTTTACCAAAAATTTTCGGTGGCGGAATTTTCTGCCGGTGAGTGTATTACATATTATTCAAATATACAGAGTGGGCCAAAGAAAACAGTCCACCTCGATATTTGGCATTATTTATTAAATTTTAAGGAAATGACGAAACAGGTCGATTTGTGATCTAAGAGGACACATTTTTTCGGTACATACATTTGTCATTTGTCAACCCCCTCCCTTCCACTTCCCCTTCCCTTATTTTTAAAAGCGTGCTAGTGTGCTAGCTCATTTAAAAGGTTATTCAGTTCTCTATTCAGTAATATAAATAAACATTAACGTAATTATTTATAAAAGGTGTCCAAGAAAAAAATATTTTAATTAAATTAAATGACAAAAAGAAGAATGTATGTAATTTATTTAATTCAAAATACATTCTACTGCTGTCACAAAACAGAAAAAATGTTTTTTGATAAATAAACATTGCTTTTCGCTTAATTTCAATGTGCAAGCTGCCACCCATCTGCCTCTTGGTAGGTTGAATATTGAATTTAAGTGAAAAACAATATTTATTTGTCAAATAAACATTTTTCTCTGTCTTCTGTCAGTAGTAGAATGTATTTTGAGTTAAATAGATTGTATACATTCTTCTTTTTGTGTCAATTAATTTAATTCAAAATAATTTTTCTTGGACATCCTGTATACATAATTATGTCAATGTTAATATTAGTGAATAGAGAATTAAATAACCTTTCAAATGAGGTAGCACACAACCCCTATTCCTTATTTAAAAATAAGGGATGAGGAAATGGGAGGGAGGGGGTTGACAAACGACAGATGTATGTACTGTAAAAATGTGTCCCCTTTAGATCAAAAATCGACCTGTTTCTTCGTTTCCTTAAAATCTAATAAATACATACTGCCAAATATCGAGGTGGACTGTTTTCTTTCGCCCACTCCGTATAATTATTCACATGCCTTAAAAGCCGACACTCCGTAACTCAGAAATAATTGATTTCTGCGTCTTGGGGCAGTGAAAACTTTTAATCAGCATGACCAAAGCTACCTCCCTGCAAAATTTTAGCCAATTTAACTGATACCAATTTTACATAAGAAAGGTACCGGAAATCTTTTTAGATTTCAAATCAAATATTTTCAGGTTATTGATTATTATAGACGTGAAATACCCTGTACATAATTGTATTTTCCTGGCATTTTAATTATTATTCAAATTGTTACGAAAAAAAAAAAATAGCTTGCAGTTTATTGTTAACGGTTCTTTGAGCTAATAGTAGCATTTATTTCAGTTTGAAATATACATACATAGTATAATTAAGTTTGATTCAATGATTTAATAATTTTACGACTATAATAGAATAACGCTGTTTAAAGTCAATAGGCAAAGATCCCACTGCAGAATCACTACGTTCATAAGTTAGTTAATTAAAATCACATTTTAATATAAATTTCAATAGGAGAATACATTGATAACAGGTTGCCAAACAAAAGAGGCCGCAAATAGTTTTGATTAAATTAATAGTATTTCAGTTTTTAAACAGAATTAAAAAAAATTAAAAACGTAAAAGAAAGCTAGCGCTCAACTCCACTGGTTTGACAAGTTTGACAATGTTTAATGGCGAATGTGAGTTGCTAAGAGAGTCATCTTGTCAAACCAGTGGCGTTGCGCGCTAGCTTTCTTTTACTTTGTCTCTGATACCTCGCGTTTTTAACAGATGGCAACCCTAATTTGCGACCATTCATTCACAGCTAGTATTAGAAAAAAAAAATAGCTTTAATTTGATATAAAAAAAGATGCATCTAATCATGAACGAAATTTAAAAAAAAATGAATTACTATTAATTTAATTAAAACTATTTGCGGCCACTTTGGTCAATGTAATCTCATCTGTTGTCAATGTATTCTCATCTGTTGTCAATGTATTCTCGTATTATTAAATTTATATAAAACTGTGATTTTAATTAACTAAAAAAACATTGAAAATGGTTATTTATTTTTGATTAATTAACTAACTTTAAGTGTGAAAATTAGATTAGTGAGATGTTATGTGTTCCCTACTCTTCTGTAAGCCTTTGAAATCTGGGTATATCGGAGAATCCTACGAATAAGTTGGTTAGATAGAGTTCGTAATGAAGTTGTTTTGCATCAGATGGGGAAAGCTACCGAAGTCGTCAACAGTTACAATCACAGACTTGAATATTTTGGAAATGTTATACACCATCCAGAGAGATATAATATATTCCATTTAATAATACAAGGTAAGGTATACGGAAAAAGAACGTCATGGTTTAGAAACCTGAGAGAATGGCTTAACAAATCCTTATCATCCCTTTTCCGAGCTACCGTCAACAAAATTACTATAGGCAATTTGATATATCGATAGATTTAAAGAGGTGGCCATCTGGCCTATTCCACTGGGATCATTTTAGATCTATTGTGGTCTTCTAGTCCTAGATAACATTCTCTAGGCTGACCCTTTTTAAAAAGTCTAATAGCTTCGAGACTGAACCTTCCATGTAGCTATTTGCCGTTGTATTTTCTTCTCCTAATACAAACAACCGCACATTCGCCAGACTGTCACACTGAGATAGAATGAGCTTTGCTGTTTCTTCTTCAAGGTGACAGAATCTACACAGGTCATCATCTGACAATCCCATCAGCTTCAAGTGCGTATTCAGCTTATGTTAGCACACCTACTATGCTTTTTACTGCTTTCCGGTCTTTGCTGCCGTAAATTTTGGCGAATGTTCTGTAATGAACAGTTTCGTCTGTCTTTGTCCTGATGAATTTCTCCGCCACTTTAAGGCAATTTGATAGCCAACGCTCAGTAATCGAGCACAGCACATGAAGAACTTATGAACTTAGTGATTCTGCAGTGGGATCTCGTACTATAACTACACCGTGGATTCAATTCAGTAATTTCAGAGAAAGCTAACATCACCGGTTTTACTAATATTTCATAATAACTGGTGTTAATTTATTACGATTATTTCAGAATGACTATAAATTTTGAGGCTTTTAAATATGCAAATTTTAAGAAAATAAAATATTGAGGAATTTTAATACTATTATTTAATGTGGTGGGTGTGGAAACAAATTGGTTATTTCTGAAATTTGAAATAGAGATTTATTTTGGCAATTTTTTGTCACAGTTTAACCTTGAGCTTATTATATGTACGAACCGTAGAGTACGACAAGGATGTGTACCTACTATCCTCTACTTTTTCAGATGTGCTCAGCAGAGATGTTTAAATAGACATTAGAAGTCATCAATGAAGGCATATCAATTAACGAAACACTAGTGAATAATCGCAGATATGCACAGGGCCGGATTTACATGTTGAACCCGACTAGACATTAATATTTCTGGCGCCCCAAGCCTTGATCTCCCCCAACCCCCTCATAACCAACCAACTTTTGGCTTTCGCTCTGATTATTTTGATAAAAACTTATACCCTAGTGTTCTTTTGCACTAGGTATTAACAATATTCTATGGTTATAAAATAGTGTGCTAAGGATTGAAAATAATAAATATAAAATTACTATAAATAATGTTTTCTAAGGTTTTAATAATAATAGTTAATAGTGATCATATACCTTAAAATAATACACAGAGAGTGCTTACAGTTTTCTTAAAAAATACATAAATAATATGACTACCTTAAATTGTTTGTTACTTAAACCTACAGTAACTATAAATCAAGTCACAGATCAGACTATGGGCTTTCTTCTACTTTTTGCAGCAGCAAACTCATTAATAATGTTGTCGTCGGTTATCAGAACCGACATTATCACCAACATCATAATCATCAACTACGTTACACTTCGTATCATCATCTAAATACAGTGTTTCGTTTTCGTAGCTTGCTTCATCTTCATTTTCAACTACTAGTTTAGCTGATAAAACACTCGGACCGGCCTCTTCCTTCTCATTTGCACTCTCTTTTTCTTTAGAAAAAATTTTTGTTAATTTAGGAAGTTTTTCTTTATTCAATTCCCTCTCTACCCTGAGTTTTTGTACTGCGCACCACTTGGTTTTTTAACAGCACTGAATTTTTTAAACTCATTTTGTATATAACACATAATACTACAAAAAATAACAATAAATAAATAAGTATTAACTAAATTAAAATCAATTACTGTACAACGAAATCAAACAAATAACAGCGCCCTCATTCTCAGAATGCAACAACAGAAACTCGAAATATAAACACAACTCGACCCTCTGATGCCATAGCATGACCGACACACACGATACAGACAAATACCAAGACTGCCCGATCAGTTTTAAACAAAGAGATTTCATGAGCTTCAGGCAGTGACATGTCGATGAACGGGGAGGGGAATGAGGGGTTGGAGTGTTGACTAAATGAGACAGATAAAAGGCGAAAAATAGCAAAGCGAGCGATTCATCTTACCTTCGCTGTGACACGATCTACAGGTACAACGAAAAGAAAGTAACAGAATTAGTTAATAATATATTCTCACCGTTATGTTTACAAGTGGTATGTTAAATCATTGCTCTTATATTTTTTAAACTTTTAATGTATGGTAAACTGTGCCAGCGTGTACTCGGAGATAGGCCATGCGAACAAAATCCGCCCGTTCCGCGCCCTAACAAATTTGGCGCTCTAGACCAGTGCCTTGTCGGCCTAGTGGTAAATTCGGTCCTGGATATGCAGACGATACTTTACTTAACCGCCAAAGTTAAAGACGCAGGAGACGATGCTGCAAATTAAAATGGAGCTTCGCAGGAAACAATGCCAGACTGAAGGAAAAAAGATAGAATCACGAAATACAACAATGGAGACCGTGGTTAGGAAGGACAACCAGAAGAAGGCCACAAATCAAATGGGCTGATGACATTAAGAAGATTGGAGGACACAACTAGAAGCAAGTGGCGCAAAATATAAAACACTGGATTTAACAACTTCAATTGGGGAGGCCTATGTCTAAAGTTGGATTACTTAAGGCTGTTGGATTACTTAAGAGGAACTGCAAACATGTATTAATAATAATTTGAAAATACTTCATGAAAAAGGAACATCTCAGCCAACGAACAACATAGATAAAAAATGGCAAAACGTGAAAATGGCGATAACAAGTCCTGCGAAGAAAATTCTGACTAAAGAGAAACCAAAAATAAAGCAAAGATGGATAACTGATAAAATCCTTCTTTTCATGGACAATCGGAGAATAATGGAATGAAAAAGCGAACAAAGGTATAAACAAATACAAAAAGAAATCAAAAAAGAAATCAGAATAGCAAAGAAAGATTTTTATAAAAGAAAATGTGAAGAAATAGAGCAATTTGCAGGCAAAACATGATATTTTTAATGTACATAAAAACGTGAAAGAACTTGCAGGTACACAAAAACGTAAGCAGCCAAATCTCCTGTATAATGTCAACGGAAACATAATAACAGAACTAGAAGAACAGTTGAAGACATGGAAAAACTATGTTGAAGGACTCTTTGCAGATGATAGACAACAATCTAAATTAAGTAACATACGAGGAGACGAAGGTCCAGAAATAACCGAAGAGGAAGTAATGTACGTACTAAAAAGAATGAAAAACGGTAAAGCCCCAGGTCCAGATGAAATACCAACGGAAATCCTTAAACTGATAAAAGAAGACTCGATCAACATTTTAGTTGAACTTTTCAATAGCATTTATACATTAGGAAAAATACCACAAGAATGGCTTTTATCCACCTTTGTTATTATACCAAAAAAGATGAATGCCAAACAATGTAGTGATTCTAGTGATTACCGTACAATCAGTTTGATGAGCCATGTACTGAAAATATTCGTGAAAATTATACACACTAGAGTACACAGAAAACTGGAATTTGACATCAATGATACCCAGTTTGGATTCCGAAATGGACTCGAAACAAGAGAGGCGTTGTTTGCACTGAACGTTATGTCTCAAAGATGTCTTGACATAAATCAAGATGTATTCATGTGTTCCATAGATTATAACAAGGCCTTTGATCAAGTGCGGCATGATCATCTAATCAGACTCCTGGCAGAAAAGAATTTAGATAAACGAGACATCCGACTAATAGCAAATATGTACTACAATTAGAAAGCAGTAGTGAGAGTAGAGAATAATACCACTGAAGAAATTGAAGGGTGTATACTGTCACCAACCCTATCAGAGAACACTATCTGAGCAATCCATAGGTATTAAAATAAATGGTGTTAGATTAAACAATCTGAGATTTGCCGACGACACCGTTTTGATCGCAGAAACACTTGAAGAGCTATAGACATTAGTGAATAAGATAGCAGACTGCAGCGAAGAATATGGACTATCTTTGAACATAAAGAAAACTAAATTTATGGTAATACCGAAATCAACACGAAATGTCCAAAATTTATATTTACACAATGAAATTATCGATCGAGTTAGCAAATACAAATATTTAGGTACTTTAATAAATGAAGACAACGATAGCTCAGCAGAAATCAAAATAAGAATAGAAAAAGCCAGATCCATATTCACTAAAATGAAGAGAGTGTCCTGTGGAAGAGATTTGAACCTTGAAATGAAACTTCGCCTGATGAGATGTTACGTACTTTCTGTGCTGTTCTACGGAATGGAGTCATGGACGCTGAAAAAGATTGATACCAAAAAATTAGAGACATTAACTTGGATGTAACGCAGAATCTTGAGAATATCATGAACGGAGAGAGTCACAAACGTCGAGGTCTTGAGAAGAATGAATAAAGAAAAAGAAGTCATATTTACGATCAAAAAACGAAAACTGCAATACTTAAGACACATTACAAGAGGCGAAAGATATGAACTGCATCGAATAATTATGCAGGGGAAGATAGCAGGAAAAAGGTCCATAGGAAGAAGACGAAACTCCTGGCTAAAGAATCTACGGGAATGGTATAGCTGTAGCAACAACGAATTATTTCGGTCAGCAGTTTCGAAAATACGTATAGCCCTGATGATCGCCAACCTTCGGAACGAAGATGGCACTTGAAAAAGAAGAAGAAGATTACTTAAGAATAAGACTGCAGATGATACAATACTCCTTGCAGATAGAGATGGGTTACAAATATTTATTGATTGCAGTACGCAATACTGCGGGAGGTATGGAATAGCTCTGAACACCAAAAAAAAAACAAAGATCATAATTGTCAGTAAGAACAAGATTGAAGACGAAACAATCTACGTAAAAGGAAGAGCTTTAGAGAAAGTACCCAGATACGATTATTTGGGATGTGAGCTTAGTGAGCTAAGTGAACAATGGGACCGCAGCCTTGAAATAAAACGACGCTTTGAGATGGCCAGAAAGCGCTTTCAGTAAGACGAAAACAGTATTATGCAATGGGTAACTGGGTTTAGAAATTAGAACTATGTAACGTTACAAACGTCATATTGTCCTTTTCATGAGCATTTTTCAGTGCGTAACAAATGATAGGAAAAAGGGTAAGTCCGTGATAATACACATTTATGACATTATTTATTCTAACATGACATTTTAGTTAAATCTGACAGTTGTCACATTTTATTTTCAATTTGGAATAAAAACAAATCAAATGTGTTTCTTGCATTTATAAAATGGTATTTTCTTTGATTTGTATAGTCTTATAAATTATACAGATTATATTTGTAATATTTGTAATAATAAAAAATATTTTTTTTATTATGGTGCCATCTATCGACAACTAGAATAACTAGAATAAATGTTATAAATGTCACCGACGAAATGTAATCACCAACGTGCCTTTTTTTCTGTCACATACAATTTAATGCGCTAGAAAGAAATCGAAAAACTGTGACGCACTGAAAGATGATCATGAGAAAAAGAATATCTTTGATATTTTATTTTTTAAATAATTATTTTTCTTTATTTTCTTTAATATTTCATTAGTAATAATTTTCTTGTATTTGTTTTACCTGTTTTCTTCGTTAAAAACTCGTTGGCGCCCTCTTTTATTATCCTCTATTTCCTATCTCTATTTTCATCTAAAATCTAAATCATCATACGGAACGTACTTCATATATTCTTACTCTGTAGATGTCTTTCAATACGGAACATGGTTGCCCATCTACTCATACTTTGCGCTGTCATGTCAATGAGAGTGACAATTAGTAATGTAGGGGCAAAAATAATCTATTTAAAGAGATGAGCCCATAAGGCCCCATCTATTTCATCAGACCATATTCTCTTGGGGTAAGAATACATATTATCATATTTTAATTACATTTCTACATCTAACAGCTTTTTATAATCATTTTTACGTATCTAACCTAACCTCCAATGTCAAAGCATGTGTTCTGCTCAATGAACTGTCAACACTGATGGAATGGCCCCGTTCCATTCCAACAGTGAAGCGAGATAGGCGCCAACATACAAAAGAGAGGTTCTAGCACTTCTAGAGAGATATGAGAGAGACAGAGAATTTGTCAGGTAAAATTTGCTAACTGTCAATTTGTTTGCTTACGAAAGATAGCGATTATCTTCCCTCCTTTACCTGATTATCTTTTATCTAATCCTGACGACATTAACTTCGTTTTATGGCGATTCCATCAGTGTTGACAGTTCGTTGGTTCTGCTATTTTAGTTTTAAATATATCTTTTTAATTTACATATATCCACGTTTAGTAATCAAATTTTAACTAGTAGTATCAATCGTAATTCCATTTAATTTACCTTTGCCAATAACTACTTTTTACGATTGTTTGGCAAAGGCTCGTTTTTGGTTTTTCTTCTTGATGTTTGAGATGTGTTTTAATCTTATAGTTTTTTGGGATAAAGATCAAGTCCTCCCTCTGGGAGCTTCAAAAAAGCCTATCGCCGGCGATGACACTAAGGCTGACAGCAATGGGACCATGACATCTAGACTGCAACGACTACCATCTCCAGCTGCAGGGGCCTAGGGCCAAACATCTGCCCAGGTCTACAAGAAGTCTACAGCAGTACCATTCGACATCAAGAAGTTACCATCGAACCAGATATGGTATGTTTAACAGTAAATGGTTGAGTTCAATTAGTTACCACTATAAACATCCTGGATTAACCGATAATAGTATAAAAGGCCCGGTTTCAGGTAAAATTTATTTCAGGCTTTATTATGGGAGTACCGTCTAGTCAGTGTTAATTGCAAAAGACCAACTCTGTCTACCTCGGTGGCTTATCGCTCTGGGTGGGTCTTAACAATGGGCCAGGTCAGATAAATTTAATAATATTTACGACCGCACTAATTGAACTCAACCATTTACTGTTGAACACACCATACCAAAAGCCATAAGTATAATCCAGAATTGTTAGTTTTTGGCAAGAATTTGAATATATTTACAACAATAAACATGATTAGTTTAAAATACTGTTTTATTTGCTTCCATACTAAATTTTCAGAGTTCATATTCTAAGATTAGAACAAGACGAACACACACCTTGAGAGACTGAGTTAAGCTTAGGGTGAACGATAGCTATCTTGGTCAGTTGAAATATTATTTTCGAATAGTATTTCAAATAGCTGGGGTAATCCATCGCCTATTTCGTTTCAACTAGAATATTGAGATGTTATGTATTCTTTGTCTTTTTATATGGACAATTATGGACGCAGCTGAAAAAATATTTGCCGCTTTGAGAGGTGCTTTTAACGAAAAATGTGGAAAAAATCATGGACGCTACGAAAAAAAAAAAGGATGTAATGAAATTGAACACAGTAAAAAGAAAGATGAGACATGTTCACGACAGTGGCAATTGCTCTTCAGAAATAAAGCATAGACTAGCAATGACCCGAACCGCAACAGCTAAATTAATTAAAATATGGAAACACCGAACACTATCAAGGAATACTAAGATCAGGTTGGCCAATGTCCTTGTTTTCCCATTGCTACTAGGTCTGGATCCCGCGTATGAAAAAAAAGTTGATTAATAGCAAGCTGAAAATTTGTTAATAGCTTAAGGGTGTCTAGTCCGACAAACTTTGATATATGGGAACACTGGAACAGGGGAAGTTTTAATTGTGGAACAGGTTAAAAATTTGGAACGGTCAGATCACGAAAACGGCACATGTATTTTGTCCGACAGAACAGACTTAAACTCTCCGAACAGAGATTAAACTCTCATGCAAAAATCAGACTGCTATTTATCACCAAATGGGCGTTTTAATGAGTGGAACATGTAGAATATGTCAAATGACAGGAATTATGACAGGTGATAAATAGCAGTCTGATTTTTGCATGAGAGTCTAATCTCTGTTCGGAGAGTTTAAGTCTGTTCTGTCGGACAAAATAAATGTGCCGTTTTCGTGGTCTGACCGTTCCAAATTTTTAACCTGTTCCACAATTAAAACTGCCCCTGTTACAGTGTTCCCATATATCAAAGTTTATCCTACTAGACACCCTTAAGCTATTAACAAATTTTCAGCTTGCTATTAATCAACTTTTTTTTCATACGCGGGATCCAGACCTATACATACTCAGCTGAAACTTGAACTCGCAAAAAAAGCGATAGAAGTAAAATCTAAGCCTTCGAAATCTAGGTCTACAGAAGAATTCTTCGCGTATCCTGGACAGAACACAGGAGCAACCCGACTATTCTGGGATAGTTATTAATTCGTTACAAATATTGCAGAATATTCAGGTCTACGTCATCAACTTGGTCCACGTCATCTGCATAATATGCTAAAATTTGGGATGATTTATTAAAAATATTTTCTCTGTTGTCTATTCGGACATCTCTGACCGCCTTTTCCAGAGCTATGTTGAACAGGAGACACGCCAGCGTATCTCCTTGTCGCAGCCCAACATGCGTTCCATAGGCCTGTGATTGTTCGCCCTGTATTTCGACTTTGCAAACAACTTTACGCATTGTAGCCTTAACCATTCTTATCAGTTTATCAGGAATGTACGAAAAGATGGTATGTGTCGATATTGAATTCATTACGGTCGGTAATTCATGTCGATTACATCAACGCGGTGGAACTTTCAAAAAATTGAAAAATTGCAATTTTTGTACTCGAATAACTTTTGATTAAAAAGTAAAATAGCAATTCTGCTTACCGCACTTGAAAGTTCAAGTCAAAGTATATCGGTTTTAGTTATTTGCATTGCTAAAAATTTATTATTTTATTGTTAAACAAAAGTATAAACACCTAGTGCTGGAGTGATGTTTTCAATGATTTCTCATTTAAAATCGAACGAGTAGGTAGAGTAGGTACAAGTGCAAGCGAGGCTATTTCTAAGTAGCATGCATGTAAACGCATGTATTAGGCACGGGAAACACTATGTGTTTATAGCTTTTTTTAGCAATAAACACATAAATTTTTAGTAATGTATATATTCTAAACCGATAGAATTTGACTTGAACTTTCAAATGCGGTAAGCAGAATTGCTATTTTATTTTTTAATCAAAAGTTATTCGGGTTCAAAAATTGCAATTTTTCGATTTTTTGAAAGTTCAACCGCGTTTATCTCGAAAACTATGCATCCTACGAAAAAACTTGTAGGAACATTTTTTAGTTAGAATGGCCCAAAAAATACAAAAACATGTTTTGTTTTGCGAGAAATCGCTGTTATGTAATTCCTCAACTTCTTTGTTTATAACAATCTTATCGACATCCGGATCAACTGTTACCCAAAAAATTCGTGTTCTACGGGCCAAAATACATAATAAAAACTTGGGTAAGTCCATCTGAATACAGGAGGCCGTTGTACCCCCCCTGGCGACAGGACTATGTATTAAGGAGGGTTATTCCCCTATGGTTTCTACATTCCAATTGAACATCCTTTTTGTGCAGCGGGCAAACGATTCCAATACACCACTCTTCCGGATTTGTTCCTCATTCCAGGCTTTCAGTATTATCTTATACAGTGATAAGCGCGCTAATAACCGCCAAAATAGCACAAAAGATGGAAAACGTATTAAGTTGTGAGATAAAAAAAGAAATAAAACTAGTCAAGCTGGGATATTTAGCTATATTAACCTATAAATTTACAGTAATATATTGACTGTTTCCCACCTTTACACTTATCAGAAAAGTATGTCAACCAAAACTGTCACTGTGACAGTGGTAGTTTCCAAACTCGTGCGATATGTCTAAAGGTGGGAAACAATCAAAATAATGTAATTTTATAGGTTAATATCGCTAAATTTCCCAGCTCGACTAGTTTCATTTCTTATTATCTCACAACTTAATACGTTTTCCATCTTTTGTGCTATTTTGCCGGCTATTAGCGCGCTCATTTGAAAAGTTGCCACCCCCTATAATTTGGTCCCTATAGAAAATCTAAAAATATACAAAATTACGTCAAATTTATTTGTGAGGGGGACATTTTATAGACCAGTTTTCAACCAAATTACACTAACCCTCTAGCGCTGGAGGAAACAACCCCCAAAATCTTTAATGGAAAGGGGGGTTGAGTGATACCTCATTTTAAAGATAGTTCGATTAACTTTTCAAAAATACCGCCTACATTATATTTCTCTTCAGTAATTTTGGAAAAATCAAGTGAAACCGTACAGATATTAAATATCGAGTTCAGAACTCCAAAATTTTTTTTGGAGTATTGAACTCCAAATTTAAGTTTTTTTGGGGTGTTGAAGTATTTAGAGTTTTTTTTATTGAAGTATTTTTGGAAAAATCAAGTAAAACCGTAAAGATATTAAGTATCGAGTTCAGAACTCCTCCAAAATTTTTTAGAGTATTGAGTCCAAGATGTTTTGAAAAGTACAGAAAAGAAATATAAGGCATGTGGTATTTTTGAAAAGGTAATTTAATGACCTTCAAAATGAGGTATCACTCAACCCCCCTTTCCATTAAAGATTTTGGGGGTTGTGTCCGCCTCCGCTATAGGGTTGATGTAATTTAGTTGAAAACTGGTCTACACAAATAAATTTGACGTGCTCTTGCATATTTTTAGATTTTCTATAAGGACCAAATTATAGGGGGGTGGCAACTTTTCAAATTGACACACTGTATACAGGGCCCCCGTAAGGGTTACTGACGCCTGTGTGCAAAAAACTATTTTGGCGCCCCTTAAGGCATTTTGGTTCATGTTTATTTATTTATTTTTTTGAAAGTAGGTAGTTAGGTAGGTAGGTGCTTGAAATAAAGCAAAAAACTGAACTTGAGAAGTCATAATAAGTTCTAATGAGTTTTACCCGGAAAGTACAACATTTTTGGTTATTTTACGTTGAAATATTCGATTTGGATTTTGTCGAATAAGAACGTATTTTCATGAGCCCCAATTTTGCTTTTACTAGGTCTATAGACTTTCAGAATAATATGAATATACCATTTTTCCTTTTTTTTACAAGCTACCTTTTTGATAACAATATTTTTTCGATAAAATACTTAGTTTTTGAGTTTATCCGCCTAAAAATGTGTTTTTTTTGTTAAAAAAAAACATTTTCACTCGCAAATACCTCAATAAATATTGATTTAGTTACAAAACTCTATTGAAAAAAAGTGGCTTAGAATTAGTCAGTTTATCAATTCCTGGACTTATTTAAATCTATATTTCTTCACCCCCCAAGCAAAGCAATAAACGTTACAAGTCCAGCTTTGAAGTGGAGGGTAAGTAGAACGTAAATACAAATTTTCATGAAACTCGGTGGTGAAAATCTCTGAAAATTACACGTTATCGCCGTATTTCACGTTCATTTACTGGGCTGTAGGTACAATAGTTAAATAAAAAATAGCTATTATAGGAGCCATATAGTTTCCGAGACTTTGCTGTTGCAAATTCATTAATTACATCGCTAAAATTTATACCGTCAAAAAGTTCTTCTTCAATTGCTAATATTACACAGTACTGTACACAGGCAATGCCAAAAGAATTCTTAGTGAAATGCTTACGTTTGGAAGGGTGGAGATTAAATAGTTTTCAAATATATATTGTAAAATATTTAAGGGGTCAGCATCATCAGGTAATAAAAATATCTTTAACGCTTTTTAAACAAATAATTGGAATATACAGGGTGAGTCACCACTAACGGGACGGAAAATTACAGCTAAACGGCAAAAGATTTGAAAAAAATTTAAACTGAATAGTTTGTAAGTTAATAAAAGCTACATTTTAAAATTATTTTGAAATATACAGGGTGCCCCAATAAATGGCGGCGTATCAAAGTTATATTTTTTCTTATGGAACACCCTGTATTTTATTGCATTTCTTAATTATCCGCAAAAAATAAGGTATAGTTTAATAAGGCTTCCCTATACCTATGTACAGAGTGTTCTGAGTTATCTTGACTTTTCTTAAAATGTAAACTTTTAAAAGAAGGTTTATTCTCAAGTTATTTAAGAAATTATAAAAACATTACTTTTACATCTAAATAGTTGGATATTGGTTGAATGTATTCCATGATTAATTATTATACATTTGTCTACAGGGTGTTCAAAATTTACAGTTTCATTATTGGAGTATTCAATGTGTCATATGATGCTTATTTTAAATGGAACACTATGTATATTAATAAATAATTATACTAACCAAATTTACCTCTTTCGAATGGTATATGAATGTCCTATACCTAGGTGTCATAGTTTTTGCGTAATTTACAATTATTTAAATTCTTAATCTGTAAATCGATTTTAAAACAAAAGATTAATGTCATTGTATGACATTGTCAGTTTATGACAGTACGGTCTGGTAATTATCAAAACTATAAACATCCGTGTATGATATTCAATTTTTTTTTACTTAAAAATGGCTTTGGAAGAGCCAATTACATTCAAATTTAATTGTTCCTAAAAATGAATAATCACACTATCTATGAAAGAGTAGACATGCTACTTTTCATTGGGGAATATTTTTAAAATTTTCTCTTAGCTTCTAAAGTTTACGCTTAAAAGTATCCTGATAGAGGATACCCAAAAAAGGACGTTTTTGAGAAATTTCTCGATAGAATCCGTGCTGCTGGTAATTTTGCATAGGTAGGAAAAGTTAAATAAAAATAAACTATTTATTTTTGATGACGTCAACGATATTGATGTCCTGCTTTCTGTTACGGAAAACCCAAATACTAGTACCTACGTGAAAAATGTCGAGTCAATTGGAGATCAGTCTAACAAGTGTATGTAGAATACACAAGAAAAACCACTATCATCCGTATAAAACTCAACTACACCAGCATTAGACAGAACAGGAACGTTTAACTTTTCGTTTATAGACTTTAGAATTTGGAGAAGATCCTGATTTTTTTTAAGAATGTATTGTGTACAGACGAATCTACCTACTTTTAATAATAATCGTCTAGTTAATAGACATAGCTTTCATTTTATTATGATACAGTAAACAAACATTTTACTGTTGATCGCCAACACCGATGAAGTGTTAATGTTTGGGGCAGTATTCTGAGCCAGTACGTTATCGACCCATATTTTTTTGACGAAAATCTGAATGGAGCAACTTTATTAAATTTCTTAAAACCTTCCACTTAGCGTGCGAACAAACATGTGGCTCCAAGTGGACGGAGCTCCTGCTTATTTTTGACGTGATGTTAAGAACAACCTCAACATAAAATTTAGAAATAAATGGATAGATTGATTCGGTCCATATATTTGGCCACCTAGGTCACCAGGATTGACCAAGATGAATTTTTTTTAAATGGGGTTATAATAAAAATATTGTAAATGCTGCACTTCCTAACGCAGAAACCTGTGTTTAGTACAATCTTTGATTAATATACATGGTGTTCTAATAAAATACCCATCATATTATGCTACATTGAATAATCTAATAATGAAACTGTAAATTTTGAACACCCTGTAAATAAATGTGTAATAATCAATCATGGAATGCATTAATTATAAGATAATTACCAGACCGTATTGTCATAAAATGACAATGTCATACAATGACATTAATTAACTTCATCTTTTGTTTTAAAATCGATTTACAGAGTAAGAATTTAAATAATTGTAAATTACGCAAAAACTATGAGACCTAGGTATAGGACATCTATATACCATTCGAAAGAGGTAAATTTGTTAAGTATAATTATTTATTAATATACATGGTGTTCCATTTAAAATACGCATCATATGACACAATGAATACCCCACTAATGAAACTATAAATTTTGAACACCCTGTAGACAAATGTGTAATAATTAACCATGGAATACATTCAACCAATATCCAACTATTTATATGTAAAAGTAATGTTTTTATAATTTCTTAAATAACTTGAGAATAAGCCTTCTTTTAAAACTTTACATTTTAAGGAAAGTCAACATAACTCAGAACACTCTGTACATAGGTATAGGGAAGCCTTATGAAACTATACCTTACTTTTTACGGACAATTAAAAAATGCAATAAAATACAGGGTGTTCCATAAGAAAAAATATAATTTTGATACGCCGCCATTTATTGGGACACCCTGTATATTTCAAAATAATTTGAAAATGTAGCTTTTATCAACTTACAAACTATTCAATTTAAATTTTTTTCAAATCTTTTACCGTTTCGCTGTAATATTCCGTCCCGTTAGTGGTGACTCACCCTGTATATTATATCCTTATTATATCCTGATCTGTCAGTCGTTCTTCAAGAACAAAACAACGTTTTAAAAGATCACTGTCACTTAATTTAAATATGTTTCTTGTTTACTTATACGTCATCGCATTTAATTTCTCAACCTTTGTTTTAAAATTAATTTTTGTTTTTTTTACATTTTTTTTTTCAATTTTGGACCCTTGGTTTTGGCGCCCCTAAAGGATGACACCCGTGTGCATTGCACACTTTGCACATATGGTAGCGGGGGTATGGTACTGACTGTATATTAGCCAGAGTAGCACCTCCTTATTTGAACTAGAATAGAACTAGCCTAAGCCATTTTTTGGCACATGCGCTAGGAGAGAAGAGAAAAATACCAGCTTTATTTTAAAAGTATACAAAAATGGAATTATTTACGGGATGCCTATGTCTAGCAGTGGACTTAAAACGGTTGATGATGATACAAAAAGGGTTTTATTTTTGTTTTTTGAAAAGGTTTGTAGGTAATTTTGACAGATTCTACAGCAATTTTAAGTTGACCTATTTACACTCTAAAATCAGTATTACCTCGCTCATTCAATTTTTGAAATTTCGCAAAAAAGACATGATTACCCTCGCTCTGGGTGGCGCCACTATTTTTTTTTCTCATTCGTTTCAGGTAGTAAAGAACAACAAAAAATTGGTCCCAAGAGTGTCCTCCCAAATTTAAATTAATATTTTTAGTATCAAAAAAGTGGATATTTCCTGTGGAATTCAATATTATAATTATTGTTCATTTAAATAACTAGTAAATTTGATAAAGAATAAAATGATTTTAAATTTGTATTTTATAAATCTGTATATTTAGTGTTTAATTAATACTTACATTAAAATTTTGGTAGTCATATTTCTCATCTAACTCTCCTATTGATAAAACTTGGATGAAAACCGGCCCTGAGACGTTGTTTGTGAATCACTAAAGCACTGTGTTTTTAACACTCTTGAGCAGAATAATGGCTCACTTTTCACTCAACACCGCATGTTCAGTACTGAAACGAAACGGCGATTAATCCGTACTGAAACAAAACTGAAAACAAATGAAGGTAACTTTCGCTCTTTTGCCCAGCCAACTAGTGACAGCACCGGTAAGAGGATTGCCACCGCCAACTCACCTCTTATATATGGAAGATTCTGCAATTCTTTATTGTTTTGTCATTAGATGTTGACGATGGTATGCAGGTATAGGTATATTGAGACAATGTAAGCTCACGGCGGCAATTTATGGAAGTCATTCTATATTTTGCGAAATTTCAGTCGAATTTTATTTGTCTGTTGAATGACACCAAACACGACCATCCACCTGCACTCCCTAGGAATGTTTTGAAATCTTAAACAGGAACCCCCATTTTATCTCGAATAAAAGTAAATAAGTTTTTCAAAAATGAATAACTATTTTTAATTTCGTTGCAACACGAAACTACAGCCGCATTATATTCTAGTTCTAGTTCAATCAGAGAGTGCAGCAAGCACCTCTACCGGTTTCGAAACTTATTAGTCTCTCATCAGGAGGCACATATGCTGCTCTCTCTGGCCAACCAGGACAAACCCCGGCGTGCACACTGGCGGATCCAGGGGGGGTGTCACGGGGGTCATGACCCCCCCCCATAATTGTAAACCCACGTATCCTAGGGTTGGTAAGACTAAGTGACCTTCCATCAGGGATTGGTAATTAAATCACCCTCAAGACCCACGACCCCCCCTAAACAAAGTTTCTGGATCCGCCACTGGGCGTGCAGTAATGGATTGCAACGAACGAAATGGCAAGGATGCCCTAGCGGCAACTGCTAGCAAAAGACTAAGTTTTCAACGAAGTTGAAAATGGTTATTCATTTTTGATTTACATGTTTACTCTAATTGGAGTACGAGGGGAACCATTCTCGTTGGAACTTTACCGCGCTGAGCAGATGAGACGTGAATTATAAATTGTAAAATTCCTTAATCTTCTTTAGTCTCAGCATCCGTTATGGCTTGCAAATTTTAGAAGCCTCGGAGGTGTAACCAGAGAAGGTTCCCATTGTTTTCAGTCTGGTGGGATGTAGAGTAATATTTTTGATGTTTTATATGCTATTAGATTGAAAACGTAGTCTTTTAAATACGTTTTATTCGAGACATTTTTTCGAATTGTTGATGGATGCCGCTATAATCGACAAAATACGATTTATTCTGATACTCTAGGAAAATTTTGGAAACGCTTTAATATCTTGAAAATTACAGTTCCAAAGAAAACAACTAAAAAACATGGATTTAATATTTTTCAACAACCTATCGAATGGGACAAAGGACAACTTTGAAATATATTTTTTTTTGTTTTGATTCTGGCCTTGGTTTAGAACCTTTAGCCACGTAAGTACATATAAAATTATTATTCGTTCATACAAAATTGTCCAGTATACACTTAAAAATAAAGAATAATAAAAAATAAAGCTTACAAATAACAATGTCTACTTACTATGTTAATAAATACAACTATGCTAATTATTTTTTTTCTTTTTTTTTCACTACGATAGGAACCAAACCCGATTCAACCTCTCGGAGATTTAGAACCTCTCAGTGATTTTTTTTAAATCTTTTTTTTTTTGAATAATTTGAAATCTTAAAACCTTTATTTTTATTGCAGATTTGGATTCTGTATTTAGTACCGTAAAGATTTCCCTCCCCACCCACGCCTGAGGGCATAATTTTAAGAAAAAATCAATGTTTGCTATGAAAGTACATATTTAAAATAAATAAAACAATTTATACAATAATATTGTTGAATTCTTGATAGATGGTTTTGTGATCATGAAATATAATACTTATGATATAAAAATATAACAATAACAGTATTTTTATATTTCAAAATGAAAATATCGTTTAAATTAAAATAATAAAATTCTTCAAATTACTTCATATATTATTTCGGCTTCTTATTCTTTCGGCTTATTATTTCCGGTTGTAAGCAAATTGTTTTCTTTATTAATAAATATGTAAATAAAAAGTGAAATATTTTTGTTTTCTATATTCGTCGTCTGCGGTCTTATAAATTGTTAAAGTCGCAGATTAAGGATGTACCAGAAAGAACTTTCAACATGAACAGTCTCAGATTTAAATTACTATTTACCATTTTAATGGTGGATTCTGCATCTGAGACAATGTGCATCCCTCTGAATCAAAAACAAGCAAAACCATCATTTACTTGAAAATATTGTTGTTGTAATTTTTTCTGCTTCATTCAGGTGAAAGATACTTTTTAAAATACACATTATTTCTGTATTTGTTTTTTTTCAGATTACAGTGCTATTTGTTGCGAATCGAAAAAAAATTTAAATAAACCGAGATAAACCTTGTTTATTTTTTATGTAGAATCCGAATCTGCAATAAAAATAAAAGTTTACGATTTTTTTCTCATAATTTTTAAATGTAAAACACTATATTTTATTTTTTCAAAAGATTGCATTTATGATCATTTTTCATTTTTATAAAGTATTTCCTATATCTAAACTAATTACTTTCCGAGATATTTTTAGATTTATTAAAATTTCTGGAATACCTTTAATTTTTGTAAGTAGTAATAACTTAGTATTGTGTAATAATGTAACAAAATTATTCTTATTCAGTAAATAACTAGTACAAAACATAAATCAACACATTATGCAATAAATGCAACTATTTTTAGATTAAGTACAACAGCAAGCTGTGACAGTTTTTATGGTATTACCTTTTTAATCGGCTTTTATGTCTTGTCTTTAATTTTAAAAATATATTTTTCTGTTGAAGAATTAAAATCTGAAGAAACAAAAAAAGCGCTCCCAGCAGCAAGTGCAAAGCGTCTGATTTTAATCGATTATGTGCTATTTGAAGATGAGGGCTACATTTCACAGAAGTGGAATAGTTCATCAGCATAATCTTTATTAATTTACATCAAGCAATCTCTACTTTATTAACTAGACCGGTCTAGTTAGACTCAAAAATAAGAGTGAGGTTACAATAATTACCATCAAGCTGAAAATTGGCAGTATTGTTCAAAATACCATCATAAATGAAATCTAAAAAGTCCTCATAAATCCGACCCGAGCTAAAAAATTTACGCGGGGTCAAAGGTCACCAAATATGGTTTTAAGCGATTTTCAGCGAAACGGTAAGTTTTATCATAAAATTAGTTCTAACAAAAATGTAGATTAGATAATTATCTATAAAAAATATCTTAATACTTTTTTTCGTAAGAGCCACCGTTTTTGAGATACAACGATTCAAAGAGTTGAAAGAGTTCTAATCGTCATATTTATGTATTAGTACACCACGTATACAGTGATGAGCGTGCTAATAACCGGCAAAATAGCTCAAAAGATGGACAACATGTTACATTGTGAGATAGAAAGAAACAAAACTAGTAGAGGTGTTAAATTTAGCGATAGTAACATATCAGTTGACATTATATTGATTGTTTCCCAACTTTAGACGTATCAAAGGAGTATGTCAACTAAAACTGTCACTATGACAGTGGCATTTCTCAAACTCGTCCGATACGTCTAAAGGTGGGAAACAGTCAAATCAATAATCAGTTTAAAGTTACTATCGCTAAATTTAACACCTCTTCTAGGTTCATCTCTTTTTACCTCACAACTTAATATGTTTTCCATCTTTTGCGTTATTTTGCCGGTTATTAGTGCGCTCATCACTGTACATATACATCACTGAAGCTGTAATACAAGTAAACATAATATTCTATCGGTCAACCTAACTTATATTACATAATATAATAATAAAAGATATTACAAGATAATGTTTCTACTATACAGCTTGCGGTCTACCGAGGGGTGCAATGTATAAGCTGTATTATATTACAGTGCCAACAAAAAAATCGTTACAAAGTGAATATAACGCCAAAGTAATAAGAATTATTATTTCAATTTTACGGCTTATTCCCAACATAAATAGTAAATTGATAGGACAAAGTATTAACTCATAATAATTCTTCTTACTTATGCGTCTTATTCAATTTGTAAAGATGTGTTTTGTCGGAATAAACACGTTCTATAGGTACGTCGGCTAATCTAATCACCCTACCTATTCCTTTCTCAGAAGGGTTTGAACATGATAATGAAAGCCAACTTTTTAGGCAAAATGTTTATTGCTAAGTACTAATACTTACTTACTTAGTCCTAAGCCTTTCTACCTTTAGGTGTAAGGCTGGTGGAGTTGAGTTTGGCATTGTAGTCTCCATGCTTTCCGATCTTGCGCTAGGTTTCTTGCACTTTCCAATGTCAATCCCTTCTTCTCGACTTCTTTCCTGATTTCATCTACCCACATAACTCTTGGTCTCCCTCTTTTGTTTTTCCCCTGCACTCTCGTTTCGAACACTCGTTTTGTTAGCCTCTCGTTCGACATTCTACACACGTGCCCGAACCATCTAAGTTGTCCTTCTACTATTTTTTCATTGATTGGTTCTAGTTTTAGGTTTTGTCTAATTGTTTCGTTTCGTATTTTGTCTGTCCTTTTTCTGTTTGCTATTTTCCTCAGGAACCTCATTTCCATAGCATTGACTCTGGATTTTTGTCTCCCCGTCAATGTCCATGTCTCGCTGCTATACATGATTGTTGGTCTAACTACTGATTTAACGACTGCCGTTTTTACTTTTTCCGGTATCCCTTTTTTCCCAAAAAATGTTGTTTTCATAGTGTTAAATAAGCTTCCTGTTCGTCCCATTCTCTCGTTTATTTCCATGTCTTGTTTACCATTTGATTCGATTATTACTCCTAGGTATTTAAAATATTCCACTTGCTCTAGTTGTTTCCCGTCTAATTCTATTGCGTGTGTCTTCCTCGTATTTGAAATTATCATTGTTTTTGTTTTCTCTGTATTAATTTTCATATTTATGTTTGATAGTTCTTCTTCTAGGATTTCAAGATTGTTCTGTAAGTCTTCTCTGTTTTCTGCTATCAATACCATGTCGTCTGCAAATAGTAGCTCCGATAGTTGAGTCTGTTTCATTTGCCAGTATCCTAATGTTAGTTTTCTCATTCTTCTCTTGGCTTTCTTTATCGCTTCATCCAGTACCACTGAGAATAGCAGTGGACTCAGCACGCATCCCTGTTTGACGCCTTGACTTGTAGAAAATTCTCTGGATTCCTCGTTATTGGTTCTTACTGTATTTGTATTATTTTTGTACATATCCTTTATTACTTCTATTATGTGTCTGTCGACTCCCCTTTCTGTTAGTGTCTTCCAAACGTCCTTTCTTCGGATTCTGTCAAACGCCTTTTCCAGGTCAATGAAGCACATATGTATCTCTCTATTTTTCTTGATTACCTTCTCACTTACTTGTCTTAATGTGAATATTAGGTCTTGCGTGCTTCTGTCCTTCCTGAATCCACACTGTGTGTCTTCCATAGTTGTTTCTATTTGTGTTTTTATTCTTGTCTCTAGTATTCTTGCTAATACCTTCCCAGGGATACTTGATATGGTGATACCTCGGTAATTATTACAGTTTCTCTTGTCTCCCTTTTTGTGTATTGGTAATATAATGTCTTTCTTCCAGTCCTTTGGTAATTCTGCTCTATTTATGATATCATTCATTAGTTCTTTCATGCTATCCATTCCCTCTGTCCCCATGAATTTTATCATTTCCGGGGTGATATGATCCTTGCCTGGTGCTTTGCCCAGTTTTACTCTTTCTATTGCTTTCTCTAATTCCTCTCTTGTTATGGATTCCACTTGTTGTTCTTCATTCCTTTCTTGTATCTCCCCTATGTTGTCCTTGTCTACATGAGTTAGCTCTTTGAAATGTTCTCTCCATCTTTCCATTATTTGTTTTTCTTCTGTTAGTACGTTTCCATTCTTGTCTTTTATATTCGGCATCGTGTGCTCTTTCTTTTGTCTGAGTTGTTTTAATGCGCCGTAGAAGAGTTTTTGGTTTTCCCTATAATTTTTTGTCATTTTTTGTCCAAATATCTCCCATGACCTTTCCTTTCCTGCTTTCACCGCTATTTTAACCTCTTTCCTTTTTTCTTTATATGCTTCGTAATCTTCCGGGTGTTTTGTGCTTAGGTATCTTTTCCATTTGTCTTTTTTGTTCTTTATTTTCTCTCGTATTTCTTCCGTCCACCATTCTGTTCTCCTCATGTTAGTGTTTGCTATTTTTGCTTTCCCGCAAGTTTCCTCAGCTGCTTTGATTATGCTGGTTTTTAGATATTCCCATTTTTTTTCTATATTTGTATTTTTTGCCCTACCTTTCAAAGTATTATCTAATTTTTCTTGGAATTTCTTCTTATATATTTCCTCTTTTAATTTGTAACTTTTTATTTTTTCATTTACTACCTTTCTTCTCTTTTCTTCTTTTTCCTCTGTTGTTCTCATTCTCATTATTACTAGATGGTGGTCACTGCCAATCTCCGAGCCTCTTTTCACTTTCGTATCCTGTACTCTTTTCCATTTGTTGCTGCTTACCAAAAAGTAATCTATGATTGATTTTTCGTTTCTGCTGTCTTGTACTCTCGTGTATTTGTGTACTTCTTTATGTTTAAATTTTGTATTTGTTATAACTAGTTTATTCTCCATACATATTTCTATTATTCTTTCACCATTTCTGTTTAGCATTTCTTCTCCTTCTTTTCCCATTCACTCCTCTATTCCGCTGTTGTTGTTTCCGACTCTACCGTTTAGATCTCCCATTACAATTATGTTTTCTTCCCCATTATCAATTTGCATTTGGAGCTCCTCGAAAAATTTATCTTTCTCTTCCTTTCTTGCATCTTCATTTACTCCGTAGGCTGTTATTATTGTCCATATTTCTTCGTCCATCAGTTTAATTTTCACCGATAATATTCTCTGGTTAACATATGTTTCTTCTATAACGTGTTGTAGTCTATTCGGTGCAATTATTATCCCGACTCCTTCTTTTGCTCTCTCTTTTGTATCCGCTCCTACCCAAAGTAACCAATATCCTTTGTGTATTTTCTTAAGACCTTTTCCTTTCATCTTCGTTTCTGTTATGCCTAGTATTTCTATTTTTTGTCTTATCATATCTTCTACCAGTTCTTCCTCTTTTCCATTGATGCTTCTCACATTCCATGTTCCCATTTTTATCTCTCCTTTTTTCTGCAATCTAGCTTTCCCCTTTTTCCTATTTTCATCCTTGTTTACCTTTGCATCATCTTTTTCCCTATCGCTTTTCCCATTCATTGCCTTGGTTGTCATTGTTGTGGGTCCGGTCTCATTATTTTCTTTTAGTTTTTTGAAGTCCCTTCCCCGATATTTCTGTGAGTTAGTATAAGTTTCTCTTTATTATGGTCCCATTTCCACTCCTTTCCATTAATCTCCAGTTTCATATATCCTATCTTCGTAGTATTACCTTTGTCTTTTTCTTCTTTTGCCATTTTCCTAATTTTTGCTTGTATTTTCCTTTCCTTTCTTGTTAAATCTGATTCTATATACACCTTTTGTCCCTGTAGATTTTTCAGTTTTCCTTTGTTTTTTAGTACACTCATCTTATCCGTTAGGTTTTCCATTTCTGCTACAAAGATTTGGTCGCCGATCTTCACCGCTCCTCTCAGTCTGACCTCTAATTTCAGATTTCTTCCTATGAAGTGTTCTACTGACTCCTTTACAGGCTTTCCGTCGGTAGCATCTAGTGTTAGGCCTTTTAATACTATATTATTTCTCCGTCTATCTTTTTCCAATTGTTCTATTCTATTGTTTGCCATTTTTAAACCTTCTTCCAATTTTTCGTTTTTTTCTTTCAGCTCCTTAATATATTCCATCGTTTCTTTTTGGTCTTTCCGTATGGTTCTTATTTCTGCCATCATTTCATCATTTTTCCACATAACTTCCCGCATCATTTTTATCATCTCTTCATTTGTGTCGTTGCTTTTATTCGGTGTTCGTCTCGTCAGGTTACTCTTTTCAAAATATAATTTATCTTCTTTATATTTTTTCTTCTTAGATTCTTCGTCGCCACTATCAGATAGTTCTTCATTCTTTCTATAGGTTTCCTTTCGGATTGTTCCTGTTCCGCCACTGGCCATTTTAAATTAAATGTTAACCTCAGCACTAATATAAATATTATTATTATACACTTAGAAGTTTATTTTTATTTCGCACAAGAACGCTTTTTAAGTTTAACGATTATCGATAACGATAGGTCTTTTAAAAAACCGGTGTTTTTATTGTGATAGGTTTCGAATTCGAAATTACCTTATCGCCAATACACCTGCCACACGACCTCTCGCCTCGCTTGCCAAACTCGAACTCCGGATTAATTAGTCTTAAGTACTACTCCGGAGTAAATATACTTGTTAAACCTAATTTTACTTAAATGTGCTGAAGTTTAAAAAAAACTAATTCAACTCCACAAGAAGTTATTTCCAACGGAATTAGCTTTCTTCTCTCTATGTATGGAGCGCCTAAAAAAACTACGTGCTTAGATAAGTTTCGATATGCATGTTTCTTTAAAAATACTCGAAATAAAAAACAAGTGCAATTATCTTGTCTTCCTCCAACCTGAGCGGCTGCTCATCAACATCTTTTTCGAGTATATTACCAAGTTCAAGTGTGGCTTAGTTATCAACTAGATCCAAAAGACTGGGGATGGAAATTAGTCGACAGTTCATTAGAACCAATTCAAACTTTACTCCCACCTGCGCCGAAAAAACTCCTGGACACAATTTTTTGCAACTGGAAAAAGGGATGTAGCGCTAAATGTGGTTGCAAAAAGGTTGGACTGTTTTGTTCGGTAGTATGCACTAATTGTTAAAACCGGTCGTGCTCCAATGTTGATTCACCAACAATTGAGGATTCATTTGATTGTATCGAGGAGCCATGCAATGTGTCATTATTGGGGCAATTTACTTGCACCCAGGATGACCAAGAAGAAGAAGAACAGGAAGAATAAGAACCAGAAGAATAAGAACAAGAAGAAGAAGAACAAGAAGAACTAGAAGGTGAAGAAGAAGAAGAAGAACAAGGAGAAGAGGAAGCAGAAGTATTAGAAAATTATGAACCAGTTGGATGAATTTCCCTTTTTTTTTAATTTATACCGCTTTTTATAAACTTTCATCATTTTTAACCCTTGCCAATATCAATTATTCAATAGCTTGAAATTAAACAGAATCATAACAGATCCGTGGAATAGGCCTACTGGGGAAACCACGTTAAAACCACCAAAGGTGGTGCGGAAACGTGTGCGCATATTATGACAATTACAACTTTTTTAATCGTTGTATCTCAAAAACGGTGGCCCTTAGGAAAAAAATAGACATTTTTATGGATAATTACCAAATCTACATTTTTTGTTAGAACTAATTTTATGATAAAACTTACCGTTTCGTTGAAAATCGCTAAAAACTATATTTGGGATTTATTTTGAACAATCCTGCCAATTTTCAGCTTGATGGTAATTTTTGTACCCTCGGATGTGTAAGTTGACCGGAGTAAACAGTCATAGTCAAACTAGACTAGGTGTCTATAAATATTTGGAGTAGTATTTTTGGAGAAAACCTTTCATAAGAACCCCAAGAAATTCTACTAATGGAAAATATATTACGATAAATGTATCTTTGTATAATGTTAACTGCAAATATGCATTTTTATTACTTATGTTTATCTCTCCTTTTCTCTTAAAATGTTTAAAATGCTCTAAGAACTAATGATTTAAAATCGATCTTTTTGGAATTGTGGTATTTCCAAAGACTCGCATTTGAATCACTTTCTACAAAAAACGTGTTAACAATAATCTCGGTAACCTTGTTCTGATTTTGCAATAAATATGGCCATAAAAATGTCGAACAGTACCTTTAACTTGACCTTGGTTTTAGTAACAGTTCAGGCAGAACTAAGAAGTAATTTCAAAAATGTATAAGGGAGTTTAACTGGTGCCGACCATGGTAACGACTGTCTCCATTCTCGGTAAAATGTTTCACGGAAACATTTAGTTTACATTTTGGGAAAATTTTGAGATAATATATTATGTCAAATCCTATAGCGTTTCTGCTAATTTCGTTAACGTACACGTTTAATTCGGAATAGAATAGAAATATGCTTTATTGTCACGGTAGATTATACAAATTTTATGGACAAAGCTTAACATAGAGTCAAAAAAATAACAATAACAAACACAGTTTTCTGAAATTTGATAAATCGTTAATATAAAAAAATACAAGTTAATAAAGTAAAGAAAAATACAAAACTGATATATTGCAAAATTAATATAAATAACAAATTGAACATACAACATAATAAACAGACATAGGAACTATAAGTTTAAGCTGCTGCATGTGACACCCAAATATTGATAAATATACTTTAGTTACTAAGTACATTAGTACATTACTAAGTACTTGTACATTATACATTACTGTAATTTCTTATTTAGTTATTAAGAAACTCTTCTACTGAATAATATGGTCTTTTAGATAGATGAGCTTTTGTCATTTCACGGAACTTGGGGAAAGATGTTGCAGATTTGAGTTGTAAAGGGAGATAGTTGTATAGTTTTTTTGCAGAATATCAGAATATAGATTTCTTTACTAACTCAGAGGACGGGATCGGTAAATAGACATCAAAAGTTGAATTTCTGGTGGAGTAGTCATGATGAGGCCTTGCTGGAAAGACATGCAGGTGTTTACGAATTAAGCAAACAGTTTCTAAATTATATAAAGATGGAAGGGTTAAAATTCCGTGACCTTTGAAGTAACTTCTGCAATGTGTTGTTCTTCTGAGGAAAAACAGATATCTTATTGCTCTTTTTTGTAATTTAAAAATAACATCTAATTGGGCAGCTGTACTAGAACCCCAAAAAGGAAGACCATATCGAACATGAGACTCGAACAAGGAAAAATATGTTATTATAGAAGATGCTCAATTGAGTTCCTTCGAAACAGATCTTATAGCATAGCAGGCTGAGGCGAGTTTCTTACTTAACAAATCGATATGAAGGGACCATTTGAGGTTGCTGTCTAAAAAAATACCGAGAAATTTCAAAAAATCAACGGTAGATATCTGGCTATTAATAACAAGCAGGGGCTGAAGAGCACTTTTATAGGATAATGCTACTATGTCTTATCTACGTTAAAAGAGAGAAAATTAGAGACAGACCAGGTTTTTATCGTAAGCAAATCAGAAGTTATAGTTGCATGAAGAGTTGCAATAGTTGAGTTGCTCCAAGTGATACTGGCATCATCAACAAAAAGAAAAATTTTTCCATCGATTTTTAAATTAGTGATGTCATTTATAAAGATAAGGAACAGTAGAGGACTTAATACTGAACCTTGTGGCACTCCGCATACAATGTTTTTGAGACTAGAGTCAGTATCATTTGCTCTAACCAGTTGTTTCCTATTATTCAATTAAGATTGGAACCAATTCAAAGAAATACCTCAAATTACATAGAAATTTAGTTTTTTAATCAAAATGTCGTGATTTACACAATCAAAAGCTTTGGCGTAGTCACAGAAAACAGTAACAGTATAAAAATTATTGTTAGTGCTTGGTAAACCTCATGAATCACAGAAAACATGGCATCAGTGGTACATTTATTAGTTAAAAAGCCGAACTGATTTTGTGATAAGATGTTGTTATCAATGAGAAAGGACATAAGTCGGGTAATACTGGTATTACAACTTTGAGGTACTTTTATAACTTTAATGATATAATTTTTATTTTAGATAAGTACAAAATAAACACAATGTATTTAAAAACAATAAAAATATATTTGCCAAAAAATATAATTCCAAACAAAGAGGAAGAAAAAGGAAAAACAGGAATGCTAAAGAAAAAATGCTCCGAACGAGAAAAGAATAAGATGCCTAAGACTAAATATGAAATGAAAAGAAGAATGGCAAACGTATCTGTATCCAATTGTACCAGAAAAGTACAAGTTTCAACCTCGAGAGCGCGCTATCGGTGAAACTCACAGTGAATAGGATTAAGATTAAGGTTTTCTGCAATAACTTAATGGCATTTGTACTTTTATTATGTTTATCTTAAACTACCACCTTTCTATAGCAACCCACTTTTGAGTGCCCCAGGGTGGTCGCTATCGGAAGGTTTTACTATCTAAATATATATGTATATGTAACTACATAACTGCATTTATACTGTATATAAATATATAACTGCATTTTTTACCAAGTAAGTATGATGTTGTTTCTGTTACTTCAAAAATAGAAATGAATTGTTAGGTTCGTCACGTATTGTGTTAATAAACCGCCATTCACAATTGTCTAATTTGCCGGAAAGAAAGCACTTACTATGCAGCAGACGCTACTAGACGTAACGGAAGACGGTCTATTATTCGATAAGAATCGAATCCTAAAATACACTTCCACGCCATTTCTTTGTCCTGTTTTGGTGATTTTATCTTTTCTGGTGCCGCCGCTACTACTTTTCCTTGAGAATTAGTTTGCGGCTTTTATTAGACATGTTGCAAAATAAAATTAAAGCGGTTTTTATAGTAAGCTTTTACATTTACTAAGAAAAAACTACTTTATAGATGAAGCCATTATATTCGTGATATGTACAGGATGTGTCAAACGAAGCGGAACTGTCGAATATTTCGTGAAATGAACATCGGACCGAAAAACTGAAAAATACGTGTTCAATATTTTTCAAAAATCTATCGACTGGCATCAAACACGACTTCCTACTTCACCCAATGGAAGTGGGGTGGGGTAACTTTAAAATCCTAAATAGGATAAATCCCATTTTTTATTGCGGATTTGCATTCCCTATTAGTCCAGAAAGCTACTGCGCATCCGCTGGGAAAAATATTCCTATTCGGATTTTTTGCACAATCTTACTCAAAAAGGACCTCTTTTAACAAATTTGCATGTTGCCAGGACCAAAAGTGGGTCAAAAATTTTTTAAACGTTTTTTTTTTGTTTTTTTCCTAAAATTATTATTTTTGCATGGAACAAAGTGTTTTTAGGTTTTTTGGATCATTCCAAACAGAGAAGGTCTTTAGTGCCTTTTCTCTAAAGTTGATAGTTTTTGACATATCATAAGCGATTAAAAATTGAAAAATTGCAAAATCGGCCATTTTTAACCTTCAAAAACTATATGATAAACTGAAAATTTGAATGTTGCCAAGAAAGGTAGATTTTGTTCTGAAGCTATTTTCTTGTGGCATTTTTATAATCAAGTATATTCAAATGGGAAATAAGCCACAATTTTACCTAAAAATGATTTTATTAACGTTTCGACGCCCAAGTCGGGTGTCGTTGTCAAAATACAAAATAATACTTGGGCGTCGAAACGTTAATAAAATCATTTTTAGGTAAAATTGTGGCTTATTTCCCATTTGAATATACTTGATTAAGAAAGGTAGATGTTTTTTAAACATCGATTGATGAAATCCTGAAGAGTTTTTTGCAATACAATATTCAAAACTCCTTTGTTTTTTAATTGCTAATCAAGCGTGCGCGACAGTATTTTCCACCGTTGCCTGTGTATACAGTATGGTGCAAATGAAAGGAATAAATTCGTTATTTCATTAACCGGCGACTTTAAGGAAAAATCCCGAAAGAGGTCGATTTTTATTTTTAAGTTATGATATTGTGGCATATATGGTATACTAGTGACGTCATCCATCTGGGCGTGATGACGTAATCGATGATTTTTTTAAATGAGAATAGAGGTCGAGTGCTAGCTCATTTGAAAGGTTCTTCAATTCTCTATTCAATTCAAAAAAATAATTGATTACGTCATCACGCCCAGATGGATGACGTTACTAGTATAACATATATGCCACAATATCATAACTTAAAAATAAAAATCGACCTGTTTCGGGATTTTTCCTTAAAGTCGCCGGTTTACGAAATAACGAATTTATTCCTTTCATTTGCACCATACTGTATACACATGCTAAGGTGGAAAATAGTGTCGCGCACGCTTGATTAGCAATTAAAAAACAAAGGAGTTTTGAATATTGTATTGCAAAAAACTCTTCGAGATTTCATCAATCGATGTTTAAAGAATATCTATCTACATTGGCAACATTCAAATTTCAGTTTTTCACATAGTTTTTGAGGGTTAAAAACGGCCGATTTCACAATTTTTCAATTTTTAATCCCTTATATGTCAAAGACTATCAACTTTAGAGAAAAGTCACTAAAGACTGTAAAGGTAAATTATAGAAATGGTCTAATATCTAGAGAAATACGCCTCTAAATGAAAAACTAAAAAATTTATGGTTAATATTTTTCAACTTGCGCTGGTACTAGCGCTTTTGCAGTATTGAATACAGTTTGTAAATAGTTATTTTTCTAACTAGTGCGAAAAGTTATACTTTCACTGCGGAAGACACTTTCCGCATGAGTTAGGAACAATATTTTTCTAGGGCCGTACGTTTGGAAAAAACCACAAAAAATAGAGTTATATCAATTTTTATTTAGGAGTGAAAATACACAAATGAATTCTTTGACAAGGTTGTCAAAACCAAACTTTCAATATAATGGGTTACCACGACGACGATATTGGTTTCCATGACGACGACTCAAAACTATTGTAATTGTCTACTGATCTGACTTTTAAATATTATGTCAAAATAGTTTTATTTCATCGAATTATCACGCTAGTTTCATTAAAACATAAACACAATAAGATAAATTTGAAATAAATTAGTAAATAATATCTAAATATTAGTTTATTGCATGTATTATAATAAATATATTATAACGCCATATTACAAGGTATTTTACTTTCCCGCACGCCGTGCGGGAAAATTTACTTTCACGCACGCCATGCGGGAAAGTGCAACTTTCGGAAACGAAATGCGTGCGGGAAAGTGGCTCGTTTAGCACGGTCGTAGAAAACATATTTTGTAGAATTGGAATCTGCAATAAAAAATGGGGGTCTATTTAAAAGTTTAAAGTTTTCTCCCACCCCAAGGGGGTCTTGTAGTACTTAGAGCTAATTTTAGGTTGATCAATCAATAATTAGGTAAAAAGTTGATTTCTTTACAATGATTAAAAAAAGTAATTATTTCAAAGGAAAAGATTTTAAAAGATTAAACTGTAATAGTTTTGTGTATAAAATGGTGAAAATGAGCTTGAAATCAAGATGAGTCGAACCGTATGAAGAGGAAAACTAAAAATTCAAGCATTCAAATAATGAAAAAGAACTTCAAAATACTGTCGGTTTCTGTATCTCCGGTTCTACTTGATGGATTTAAACCTTTTTTTTTTGTTTTAATTAATATGTACTTTTTAATATATTACAAATATGTAATGTAGGTATTAATAGCATTGCTAATATATAATACGTATAATCCGGTTCTCTTCTACCGTGAGGTTTAGAGATAGTATTACTAATTAATTTAATTTAACAATTAAAATAAAATATTTACGTATGAAGTTAAAAACTTGACAACAAATAAGAGAAAGTCATACCTGGAATATAGAAGTAATAATACAAGCAGGACTACAAGTTAGTAATGAATGAAGTATATCAAACACTCAGTCAAGAGGGAGACTATTGTTTATTCCTATTGTGTTCAGTGTGGTCCAGATTCGTGTTGGTTGGTCGAAACTAATTGATTCATGTTGTTCCTCTGTTTTGCTTGTAATACCTGGTATATTCTTCTCCCATTCTTCTTGCCAACGGTCGGTTATCTTAAAGTACCTTTCAGTTAGAATTCTTACAGAGTCTACAGGGGTTGTTTCTTGAGTGAAGCCTATTTATGTCACTGCCTTAAACCGTTGATTGAAATATTAATACGGATATATTAATACCCGTATTAATATTTCAATCAAAGCTTAAACACAAAAATGAGCAACGTGCACAGTACTACAATGGTACTACACAACGGGATACATTAGTTCCAGGGCTGTCGTTCTAAGTGTAGTTGCCCAGGAACCCTATGTAGTACCTCATAAATTTGCAGAATATTATTTCGTGTTCTAAGTTTTGCAGTCATTCTCGTTCTCGTAAGGTGTTTTTTATAGGTCTGGATCCCGCGTATGAAAAAAAAGTTGATTAACAGCAAGCTGAAAATTTGTTAATAGCTTAAGGGTGTCTAGTCGAATAAACTTTGATATGTGTGAACACTGGAACAGGGGCAGTTTTAATTGTGGAACAGGTTAAAAATTTGGAACGGTCACAGCACGAAAACGGCACATTTATTTTGTCAGACAGAACAGACTTAAACTCTTCGAACAGAGATTAAACTCTCATGCAAAAATCAGACTGCTATTTATCACCAAATGGGAGTTTTAATGAGTGGAACATGTAGAATATGTCAAATGACAGGAATTATGACAGGTAATAAATAGCAGTCTGACTTTTTCATGAGAGTTTAATTTCTGTTTGGAGAGTTTAAGTCTGTTCTGTCGGACAAAATTAATGTGCCGTTTTCGTGCTGTGACCGTTCCAAATTTTTAAACTGTTCCACAATTAAAACTGCCCCTGTTTCAGTGTTCCCATATATCAAAGTTTATTCGACTAGATACCCTTAAGCTATTAACAAATTTTCAGCTTGCTATTAATCAACTTTTTTTTCATACGCGGGATCCAGACCTATTAATGCTTAGCGTTGTATCGAATACCACACATAGGTATTTACTTCAGGGAAATAAGCTAGAAATAGATCATGTTCGGGGCACTCAAAGATCCAGGTATATGACTACTTTTTTAGTTATTGTAGTACTATAGGAAGAAAGCCTACCTGTTTCCTGCCTAGAGTTCGCGTCAGTTTTTTAATTATTAACAATTTAGTGCAAAAATCGCGTTTTTTTTTCGATTTTTTGCACCCCATTGAAAAGGTAAATAGTTGACATAAAATTACAAAATTTAATTTTTCACAACATTGAAAAACCTTCAAAATACCGATTTTTTAAGTTAAAAAGTTAATTTGTTGCTACGCAAACTGCAAAATAAGTGAAAATGGTTATTATTTGTTAATAACTTTTACTAAAACTACCTTAGAACTTCAGTGTTTCACCCAAAGTTGGGTATTGGGGTACTTAACAAACCCTCAAAATTTGAGAACGATCCATTAATTAGTTTAAAAGTTATTATATTTTTAGAATTTATTTTAGTCCAGAGGTCTTTATTTTGCAATAACATAAGACAGAAAATAATGAAGATAGGGCAATTCTGCGTATGCCAAATGAAAGTAGAAAAGTGTCACTATCAAAATGTACTAAAAAGAGTTAAAAAATTATCTAATATAGTCAAAAATCCTAATGCCAATTTTTTTAAATTTTGTAGTTTATAAACAATTAGAATAAAAATATTGTCCGTAGAAAAAATCATTTTACATATTCAAAATGCTGGTATTTTACACGAATTTTTAAAAATGTAGTTCAATTGGTGACTTGGCGTGGTAAGTCAAGGGGGAGCTGGCAGCCGACAAATGCACGAGTTCAAAAACTAAGAAAAGCAACTTAAAACTACTAGCATTTTCTATATCTCGGGATCTGCTGAATATATTTTGATCTTTCTTTTTTTATTTGTATGTAATTTTCCTTTAAATTACAAATATGCAATATGTCTAGATATTTATTGATTAATAAACAGTCTAATTTGTTTAAACAATTTTTGAAAAAATAATTTTCCCAAAATAATTTTAAAAAGCCATGTTTTTAATCATACTATCATTATTAATTATAGAAAAAGTTAAGGTATACTTTTATAAATAAATTATCTTCAATAAATAATTATATAATAAATATAATTTATTTATTAAAGTGTACTTTAACTTTTTCTATGATCATTAATGATACTATGTTTAAAAAAAGATTTTTGTAAAAATAATATTTTTTCAAGAATTGTTTAAACAAATTAGACTGTTTATTAATTAATAAATTTATAAACAAATTGCATATTGGTAATGTACGTAGAAATTACATACAAATTTAAAAAAGAAAGATCAAAATCCATTGAGTTGATCCGGAGATACAGAAAATTGCATTAGCTTGAAATTGATTCGTCGGTATTTTAACTCGGTGGATTTGTAGGTTCCCCCTAGTAACCGTTTGAACTACATTTTTGAAAAATCGTAGAGGGTGCTGTAAAGGTACAATGTTTGTGCAAATTTTTTAACAAAGAATGCGAATCCCATTCTTTAAAATGGCATTAATGAGATTCCTTAAATTGTTATAAACGAATTAGCTGAGAATTAAAAAAAAACACATGCTAACTTTGTCCCAAATGAACCCAGGCTAAATTTCTTTATTTAAAAATTCGTATTAAAATACTAGCTTTTCGAATATATAAAAATATTGTTTATACGGACAATATTTTTAAAGTTATTGGCATTAGCATTTTTGGCTATATTAATTAATTTTTTTATCTTTTTTTAATACATTTTGATACTACCACTCTTCTACTTTCATATGGCATACTCAGAATTGTTCATTATGTTCATTATTTTCTGTCTTATGTTATTGCAAAATAAAGGTCTCTGGGATAAACAAATAGAATAACTTTTAAACTAATTAATGGATCGGTCTCAAATTTTGAGGGTTTGTTAAGTACCAAAATACCCAACTTTGGGTGAAACCCTAAAATTCTAAGTTTTTAGTAAAAGTTATTAACAAAAATAGATTTTCAGTTAACATTCAAAAATCGGTATTTTGAAGCCTGTTTAAAGCTCTAAAAAATAAAATTTTGTAATTTTATGTCAACTATTTAGCTTTTTAATGGGGTGAAAAAATCGAAAAAATCTCGTTTGTTGCACTAAATTGTTAATAATTAAAAAATGGACGCTGGTAGGTTTGCTTCCTATAGGGCTTTTCATCGATTGTCATTTGTTTCGAGCTTCTGTCATATATTGTATAATCTGTGTATAATATTAATATGCACGGAGTATATGACATATGACAGAAGCTCAAAACAAATGACTGTGAATGAAAAGCTCTATAGGTCTACAATAACTAAAAAAGTAGTCAGCTACATGGATCTTTGAGTGTCCTGAGAAAATCTTTATTTCTCTGGACTAATTTTGAATGTTTAGTGTGGCTGGTTGGTAGTTGACCACTGTTCTGTTTGATACTTCCGCCTTTGCGGCATTGGGCTGCAATCTCCAGCGGCGGAAATATCTTCCGAGGGCAACCAGGTCGTTTGTTAATATTGGTTCAGTAGTAAGTCTCCAATTGTATTTTTACCCTAAACTCTCCAATTATAAATTATTCGATGTGGAAATCAGAGAACAGTTTCTTATTGAAAAAGTGATATTATCAAGTTCTCAAGCAGAAATATTGATCTGATAAAAACATTTTTCAACAAATAAAAATTGCTCGTAACATAATAATATTACAAGAAACACTTATTTTTCTAAGAGTTGATTATAACAAATAAAATAAATATTCAGGAATACTTAGATACTTAAATGTCAAATATTTTAATATTTTAATTGCACATATGGCATATTTAAACTTTTACCATATTAGACTTCATTAAATAGTGGGATCTTTTCAATAATCGACCTTGCTTTTTTGTTTACTAACTATGTTGCAACATCTATTAGCGAATCTAGCATCTTGTAAGTACGATGTGTAGAATTGCATAATCGATACATTATAGAACAGTTACGTTTGATAAAGCCATTGCAGAATTATATAAAACAAATTTCGCTTTGTTTGGTACTTATCCAAATAAAGATTTCATATGGTTTCGTTATAGTTGTCCAAGGAAATATATAATAAGATATAGTAGATTTAAACGTAGACATTTGACGTCCCACTCCAACTGTTTGTTCCAAAACTGATCTAAACAGTTTGGAGGTTTTGTTCTTTTGATTTTTATACATATTATCTTATATTCTATTTATGTTTATGTTGTCTTAAGGCTTAAGGTCATGGACTGACCGGGTCATAAATGAGGATGTCCTCAGAAGAATGAAGAAGAACCATAGGCGTAACCGGCGGGGGAGGGGGGGTTTGGGGGTTTCATTTGGATGTACTTTGAGCTCTATACGCTTAACACCATTACTATTCCATACCCCGCAAAGACCATCTCGAAATTTACAATACTTCGGAGGCTTCGGACACATTATGCGTAATTAATCCAGATATGGCTTCCTGCAAGGAAAAATATTTGGAAAGCGAGGTCTAGGAAGAAATATATGTACTGGCTAGAGAACCTCAGAACATGGTTCCACACAACATCTGTGCAGCCTTTCCGCGCTGCTGCAGATAAGATAAAGATTGCCATGATGATCGTCAACATTCGTCACGGATAGGCACATCAAAAATAAGAAGGTCATGGTTGCATTATTATAATATTATATGTTGACGATAAGTTTGGAGTACCGATAGTCTGTATGACTTTCCTCCAACTCTCTCAATACGCTATTAATTTCTATCGTATCGAATGCTTTGCAAGAGTCTATGAAAGCCAGGACCAATAGTCGGTTTTATTCGATGCATTTTTCAGTAATCCCTTATACGAGTATGCAGTAAAAGTAGTCGTTAGTGCAAAAATTTTTCCTAGAACCTACCTGTTCCGTAGGCTGGTAAAAATATAATTTTTTTCCAGTTTATTTGTTATTATTCTTCTGACTAACTTGTAGATGTATTTTAACAGGCTTATGGGTCGGTAATGCTCGAGCTCTGATGGATTACCCTTTTTGGTGTAATAAAATAGTACGTAAACTGTGCCATATTGTAGGTGTTTCACTACAGACATACGTTGAACAGCTTCTTTAAATTCGCTAGAAGTCTGCCCCCTCCAATCTTTACGGCTTCTACATATAACGATATCTTCTCCCAGAGCTTTATTTTTTTTTTCATTTTCTTCAGTTAATTCTTCCTTTCGTCTGTTGATATATCAGGCTTCAATGCCTATCCGTGGTTGACTAATCTTTTTCCTAAATTTTCTAACTTTTCCACGAGGAAAAAGTTTTCCTGCAGTTGGCTGTATACCATATATAAAAAAACGATAAAATCCTTTATAAAAGGTATATTTGTTAAAACCCCTAAAAAGGGCTACATCACAGAACAGAACTAGTTTTCGATCGGATGACCGATCATCATCAGTGTTTACCTAAAATGTGTATAACCTTGTTTTTACATGTTTTACCCATGTTTTACCCACATATTTTTTATTTTGGTGGTTAGCATGTTAGATTTGTAGCATGTAAATACTTTGCACTATCTTATCAGGTTATACACATTTTAGGTAAACACTGATGATGATCGGTCATCCGATCGAAAACTAGTTCTGTTCTCTGATGTAGCCCTTTTTAGGGATTTTAACAAATATACCTTTTATAAAGGATTTGATCGTTTTTCTAACTTTTCTGTTAAGTTGCCATCATGGTTTTGTTGACTTCTATATAATTCTGTATAGAAATATTCTACTACTTTTGGTACTTCATCTGTGTTGGTTATCCTATTTCCATCTTTATACTTTAATTTCGTTATTTTTTTTTCCATTTGTTCATTTTCGCCTTAGTATTTTGAGGCTCTTGTTATCTTCGATGATTTGATCGATTTATTCACTTTTATGCTTTCCATTGTTCATCCTAAAGATTTTTATGTTCTTTTAGTTATTTCTTTAAGTTCGTGGATTTCTTTGCTCATGACTGCTTTGCATTTTTCTCCTCTATTTCATAAAGACGTGTGTTTGGGGACTTCTTTTGGCATGCATCTTCTGGATTTGCTCTATAACTTCTATTGTGGCATTTAGGGTGTTGAAAAGAAAGTTGATTGCAAAGAAATCTTGAAATTTACTTCAAAAAAGACAAACAATCTCTTTTATGGATGAAGTAAATACTTCGTTAAAACCCAGATTTTAGGTTGCTTCAAAGACACAAAATGATTTAAAAACAAAAGAAAGATTTACAAAATAGTAGAAATATAGAAACAATCGACATTGAAGTATTTTTATGTCTAACTATATTTGTTTTGACTTGACTTTGTCCATTTTAAGCTGGAAAGGAATGCTGTTGTCACGCCCAGCGACAGTACCATTTTAATTGCAAATTACTGAATAGATTAAGGTGTATAAGTCATTTAAAACTCTTATTACTTTAAGGTCCTTAACATGGGTGCAGTCTAACGTATAAATATGACAAGTCAACCACTACACGTGAGTCAGATATAACGCAAGAATGAGGTATTTCAGGAAAATATAAGGAAATACTTGAAGGTTTCAAATTATGCAAACTTAACCGTATCTAAATTTCTGATAAAATTGATGCTAATTAAGAAATTAATAAACGGGCGTTTTAGATTAGACCCCAACAATTATAGAGGTATAAATCTACTGAACACCGTACTTAAGCTAACCACAAAAGTCCTAACCAACAAAATCAATAAACTAACCATTTTGTCAGATGAACAACAAGGATTCAGATCCGGAAGATCCTGCGTAGACGCCGTATTTGTACTGAGACAAATCACAAAAAATGCCATCGAGTACAATAAACCAGAATATCTGTGTTTTAAAGACCTGACAAAGGCTTTCGATCGCATCCAAGTCGAAGACATCTTACACTTACTCTATAGAAGAAACATACCAATCAATATTATACAAACCATCGAAAAAATCTACTTCCATAATCGAATACAGGCAAAGATAAATGGAACACTAACACAGTTTATACCAGTACAAAGCGGAGTCAGACAAGGTGACTTGTTAAGCCCACTTCTCTTTATTATAATAAAAGACGAAATAATAGAAGCAGTACGTAAAGATCATGGTCACAGAATGTTGAACAAAGAAATCCAAATAAATATTATGTTATGCAGACGACGCCGCATTAATCGCCGAGACAGGAGACGATCTCCAAAGATTAACACACACATTCAATACAACAGCTATACAACAGAAATACAATATGATAATATCAGCAGAAAAAACCAAATGTATGACAACATCTAAATACCCTCTTCTTCTTAAGGTGCCGAGACCGCTTGTCGATCGTTGGCTCTCATGTTGCCCAGCATATTAACAATCATTGTCTTATTTACAGCCGCACGAAATAGTTCAGTGCTAGTTTTCCCAAACCATTGGCGTAGGTTTTTAAGCCAAGAAGTTGTACGGCGGCCCACACTTCTTTTTCCCATTATTTTATCTTGCATGACAAGGTGAAGTATGTCATATTTTTCTGGGTGACGCATTATATGACCAAAGTATTCCAATTTGCGCCTTTTAACCGTGTTCACTACTTCGCAACTTTTATTCAAACGTTGCAAAACCCTTTCGTTTGTGACTCTTTCTACCCAACTGATCTTCAGGATACGGCGGTAGACCCACATTTCAAATGCTTCTAGGTTTTTTAAAAGCGATTCTGTCAGTGTCCATGCTTCGACCCCGTAAAGTAGTACTGGGAATATATAACATCGGACCATTCTTATGCGAAGTTCCAAATTTAGATCATGACTGCACAGGATTTTCTTAAATTTCATAAGACTTGTTCTTGCTTTGGCAATTCTACTTTTTATTTCTGTACTAGGGTTCCAGCTTTCATTAATATGAGTACCCAGATATACAAGATTACTTACTCGTTCAATTGAGTCATTACCGATTGTTACGTTATAGTTATTATTATTTACGGCTGCCTGTTTACTAATAACCATAAAATTTGTTTTTATTGCGTTGAGTTTGAGTCCATATATCGCGCAGAATGCCACCATTCGGTTCAATAACGCTTGAAGATGTTCAATTGATCCAGTCAGCAACAAGGTGTCATCTGCGTATCTGATATTGTTCATAAGCATACCATTAATGAGTATTCCCTCTTTTGCGTTTTCCAACACTTCATTTAAGATTGTTTCAGCGTAAAGATTAAACAACATTGGTGACAATATGCAGCCTTGTCGAACTCCGCGCTTGATTTTTACTTCTTCAGAGCACTGATTCGCAACCCTAATACATGCAGCCTGGCCCCAATACAAATTTGCGATTATTCTAATGTCCCTACCGTCCAGACCGGTAGTTTTGAGAATATGTAGCATTTTTTCATGGCGAACTTTATCAAAGGCCTTTTCAAAATCAATCGCGCACATGAAAACGTCATGATTTACATCTCTGCATCTTTGAATTAAAACTTGAGTTGCGAATAGTGCATCACGCGTTCCAAAGCCACAGCGAAAACCGAATTGAGTACTTAAGATTCTTTCCTCAATTCTTCTATATGTTCTTTGATGAATTATTCTGAGAAACGTTTTCAATACATGACTCATTAGGCTGATGGTGCGATAGTCGCTGCATTTTGTGGCTCTGTGTTTTTTTGGTAGTACAACAAATGAGGATTTAAGCCAATCTTTAGGAATTTTTCCGCTTTCGTAGATTAAGTTGAACAATTTCGTAAGTATCTTAATGCCCTCGGCACCTAAAAGCTTTAGTGTTTCTACGTAAATACCCACTACGATGTAAAATCGAAATTGATGGGAAAATAATAAAGCAGGAAGCAAGGTTTAGATATCTGGGAATAGATATAACCAGTTACGGAGATGTTGAAGAGGAAGTACGACAACAAAGCTTAAAAGCAAATAAGCGGCGGGATCTCTTAATGACACAATCTGGAAGAACAAACACCTAAGACAAGACACAAACGCAAGAATCTATAAAGCAGTAATTAGACCTATATTGACATACACGGTGGAGACAAGACAAGGCCATACAAAGGCCTTAAACCTACATACAAAAAGGAAGAGGAAGAAGAAAACAACAATTTTCAGTGATATTCCAAGTTATTTATCAATATCATCATCATTCAACCCGGATCTATACACTGCTAGATATAGGTCTCCCTCAGTATTTTCCATGCATTTCTGTTTTGTGCTGTTTACATCCAGTTTTTGTCGATCCGTTTTATGTCACCAGACCATCTGGTTGGCGGACGACCTCTACTTCGATATGCTTCTTGTCTTGGTCTACAGTGTATTATTCGCTGTGTCCATCTGTTATCCGACATTCTAGCTATTTGTCCAGCCCAGTTCCACTTTAGGGTCATAATTCTTTCTATGGCATCCGTCACTCCTGTTCTCCGTCTTATCTCCCTGTTCGTAATTCGATCCCGACGAGAAATGCCTAGCATTGAGCGTTCTATGGCTTTTGGGTAACACAAATTTTATTAAAAAAAAATAAAATAATCGTTTTCGTTTTGATTCAATTTGAGTCTCTTGCCATCCTCTGACACCTGATGTTTCGGAATCTATCCCTTTTCAAAGAGGCCTCGCAAGAAGACTGAATTGAACCATAACGAAACGAAGAAGAACTGCAGATATTAAAATATTTGCAGCGGAGTGTGGTTAGACTGTCCTCTAACGGGCGGCGCCGCTTGGTATTACTGTACCTCGGTTAGCAGAATACTGGATTCGTGGTCGAAATTATTTTCACAAATTTTATTTCTTACTTTCTTGGTTATTGTTAAAGTTTCTGCACCATAGGTAAGTACTGGCAACACACACTGATCAAAGACTTTTCTTTTGAGACACATAGGCAGTTCTGACTTAAGGACATAGCTCAGCTTGCCGAATGCCACTTAAGTGAGTACTATGCGGCAGCTTAGTTCGCACGTTTAATTATCTCTTCCTATGCGTATCTCATTCCCTAAGTACTTAAAAGAGGTAGTTTCTTCAATAGGCATGCCATTTACTGAAATATTTTCGCTAATACAAGATTTGCCATGATTTGCGTTTTTGTATGGTTCATTTTTAATCCAACTTGTAAAGAGGCTAGGTATAGTTTCTCCAGTTGCGATACTGCATCATTGATGCTGTCAGCAAAAAGAACAATATCGTCAGCGAATCTCAAATGACTAAGTATTTTCCGTTAATATTAATTCCTTTTTCACTCAGATTTGCGTTCTTAAACATATCGTCGCTTTAGTATTTGATAACTCCAAAATTGACCTTTTTGAGATAACTACTTCACAAGATGTACATATTTTATTTGCCTTCATATTGTGTAAAAACTTGATAATTCGCTTCAAACGGGTTAAGTATTTCTTTATGATTGACGAAAGTTGATAAAACTCAAATGCCTTTAATATTTACTGCTAAAACTTGACAAGATAAGTTATCAAGTTATTGTTTAATCGAAATAATCGTGAATACGACATACACTGAATGCTACAACTAGCTAACTCTAGTTATCTAGTTGTAGCACGTATTTTTCTGAAATCATTGAGCTTACCACGTAATTGCTATCTATTTATTTGGTTCATGTTAATGCAAAAGGCCTTAAGGAGTGACGGATGACATAGAAAGAATTATGACCCTAAAGTGGAACTGGGCTGGACACATAGCTAGAATGTCGGATAACAGATGGACACAGCGAATAATACACTGTAGACCAAAACAAGAAGCATATCGAAGTAGAGGTCGTCCGCCAACCAGATGGTCTGGTTACATAAAACGGATCGACAAAAACTGGTTGTAAATAGCACAAAACAGAAATGCATGGAAAATACTGAGGGAGACCTATATCTAGCAGTGCATAGATCCGGGTTGAATGATGATGATATTGATAAATAACTTGGAATATCACTGAAAATTGTTGCCTTCCTCTTCCTCTTCCCTTTTGTATGTAGGCTTTAACTGTTTCTTCTTCAATATTAGCCTCTTAAATTGTTTAAATTATCGCACCATCTTTTTCTTGGTCTGCCAATACTTCTTCGTCAATTTGGTGACTTATCTCGTGTTTTTTTGTACTATCCTATCCTCTGCCATTCTGCCCTCTGCCAGTTGTTGTATTGAGCTAAAGAACACTTTATCGAATAAAATAAAAGGATTTTCTGGAGCAACATGTTTTTCCCTTCAAAGGTTGCTATCAGCCCACCAGTTTATATTCAAATAAATCATTTGATATAATTTAAATTTGGGGATAAATCCCATGTTATTCTCTACATAAATTATTTGCTTTAATTCTGTATATAGACAGTTTGATATTATCCATCCTATATTTTTTCATTCAATAACAGATGGATCGTGTTTATCAAAAAGTATTGAATAACAAATAAGCATACTGTTTTTTATATTAGGGAGCCTACATCGAATTACAAGTAAATCTGTGACATAAAACACACTTGAAATAATTAGTTTTCAATGTCTTCATAGCACCTAAGTTGTGGTAAAAGAGTTCATAAGTTATACAACTTTTACGTGTACATAAGAGGTTTTTCATTGAAGCATATACCTTAATTTTATTTGGAGAATTTGGTAAGTTTCCTTATAAACGTTTGTTTGATATATTTGTTACTATTTGCAATTTAGACTGATTTACAAATACCCCTGGAAACAAAGCCGAAAAAGAAATTGAAGGGCTTAATGTGAAACAATGACAAAAGATAAAAAAGCCTCAAAAAGATAAAAGTGAGGTATTTGACTTTGAATGTTAAAAATTAAAAATACAGTCGAACCCGCTTATTAGAATAGCCTCCGTGTCAATAAAAAGTATTCCTATAACCGGGATATTCTAATAACCGATCTTTGGCGGTTAGTAGAAACGGTTTCCGGACCTCAAATTTCTATTCTTTAAACCGGGATATTCCTATAACCGGTATTCTGATAAGCGGGTTCGACTGTAATATTAAAAAATCCAGTAACAACTTTTATTGTTTTAGTTTAGATATTTCGATGCATCATGCCCTATGGGACTATAAATAGTTGACAACAATACAAATTACTTGAAACTCGAGAAAAAACTGCCTTTATTTAAAAAAAATGTGGCTTGTTACATTATTCCATTAATAATAAATACCTAAATTTTAGATGCTCACTTGCATATATTAAAGTTGGTACAGATATTGCATTGTATACCTTCAGTTTTATTTCTTTATCTATTTCTTCCTTTCCAAATATTGTTTTATTTAGTGCATAGTAGATCTTATTTGCTTTTTTCGCCCTGTATGAGATTTCTTGATCTAACTTTCCATCCTCTGATATTATTACTCCCAGGTATTCAAACGTCCAGACTGTTTCTATTATTTCGTTTTTGCACCTAAATATTGTTTGGTTGATTTCTTCCCTTTTCTTTTGGGCTACTATCATGATCTTCGTTTTCTTTACATTTGATTAATTTTTGCATTTTCTCTTTATTGTCTACTATTATTACGAGGTCATCTGCATATAGTAATCCCTCCATTCTCACTGGTAGTAAATTCCTGTACCCTATTGTTGACTGTAATTGCCTTGCCTCTTCATTATTCTATCCATTACTAATATAAACAAAACTGGGCTGAGACTGTCCCCTTGTTTTATTCCTCTCCTGAGTTTATTATTCGCGATCTGTTTCCGTTTATTTGTACTTTAGCAAGTACGTTTCTATATGTACGTTTTACCACGCTTACTATCTTTTGCGGGATTTGCAGGTCTTCCATTACTGACCATATTACTTCTCTATTTATAGAATCAGAAGCAGCTTTAATATCTATAAACGTAATATATAAGTCTTCTCCTATTTCGTTTTTCCTTTCAATTATATTTCTCAGTATGTATATATTATCTGTTGTTCCTCTTTCCTTTCTAAAAGCAGCTTGTTCTTCTTCTAGTTTTCCTTCCAGTTCTTTCCTGAGCTTCCTTTCTATTATCCCGGTGTAGACTTTATATGCCACTGTTGATAAGCATATAGCCCTATAGTTATCACATTCCGCTTCATCTTCTTTCTTATGTATTGGTATCAATAAATTTTCTTCCCTGTCTTTCGGTATCTTTTTTGTTCTCCATGCTTCCCTCAATATTTCCAGAAGCGAAAATTTGCTTCGTTCTCCCACGTACTTCATCATCTCCGGATGTCATCTGCACCTCCCGCTTTTCCAATCTTTATTCTTGCCAATCTTTCTTCAATATCTTTGATATGAATTTCGTCTACTCGATTGTCCCTATCCTTTTCTCTTTACTTGTTTTGCAGTGTTCCATAACGTGTCTCTCAATTTTTTCCATCTCTCTTCCATATTCCATATTTCCTCATTGTTTTCATGCTGTTTCAGTATTTTATCTGTCTCTCTTTGGTATAACTTCTTCACTTCCATATTTTTCATCTTATGTATTGCTATTCTTGTATATTGAGGACTCTCTATTATTTCCATTAGTTTCATGTTTATCTCTGCTGTCATTAGTATCTGTTAAGTGCCGTTAGGTCTGCGTCTCGAGGATATACTATGTAGTCAATTATGCTTCTCGCATTTCTTTCTTCTGCTACGTATGTATATTTTTCGTTTCTCGGTTGATACCAGAAAGAATTACCTATTAACAAGTCATTTATTTGGCAGAAACTTATCATTCTTTTACCATTCCTATTAATCGTCTCTTCTCCATACCTTCCTAAGCAGCCTAATGCCATATTTTCATCATTTCCTATTCTGGCATTCCAGTCTCCTAGTAAAATGATGTTTTAGCTTTCCTCTTGTATCTCATTAATAAGTTTCTATATCGCATCCTCAAAAATGTTTTTAATGTATTATCAGCTGTCCTTCACCCAATCACCTCCCCAAGTTCGGTATCTCCTTTCCAAGAAACACCACTCGATAACACTATATGAGGCACTGTACAGATCCATAGCACTATACAGACTGTTATGTATAACACATAACACTCTGTATGAGGTTACATCTGGCATACCGTTCACCATATGGAAGCATGATTGACAAAACTTCGTTTGCAGAAGAGTTGGCGAACAGTATGTCAGGTGTAACCTCATACAGAGCGTTAGTTTTGGTGGTGGCGGCATAGTGCTACGGAGCGGTATTGCTTTGAAAGGACATACCGAACACGTGAAGGTGATTAGGCGAATGCCAACTGATATGTACATTGAAAACATTTTAGAAGACCATGTTTTGCCATTTGAAAGCCATATTGGATATGATATATTGGTACTAATGCACGTCCTCATGTCGCTAGCATAGTGAATACTTACCTTGATGAGATTTAAATCCAATTATAGCATGTATGTGATACTTTAAAACATCGCATTCGGCAAAGAAATCCTATTCCTATGATACCAGGGGGGCTAAGGATAACGGTACAAAAAATTTCATTCCACATGCATATGCAATATTTTTGTCCGTAAGTATATTTACTCTATTTGGAGTACGAATGATGTTTTAGTGGTACTCTTGAACAAAACTTATAGCTCAGGCACATTACCCAAAGAATGGTTGACGTCGATTTTTATTTGCCTCCCTAAAAAGAAAAACGCAAGAGAATGCGGCGACTACCGCACCATTAGTTTGATATCTCATGTGCTAAAGTTGTTACTGAAAGTCATCCATAACCGAATATATCATAAACTGGACATAGACTACAATGACCTCAGGATTATATCGAATTTGTACTATAAACAACGAGCAAAGTACGTGTTAACGACCAGCTGTCAGAGGAAATTGAAATCAGACGTGGAGTGAGACAGGGAGGCGTGTTGTCGCCAATTCTTTTTAATGCCTAGCTGAAAATATTGGGGATCCTCAGAGGCTGGTAACGAGAATAGCAGAGTTTGGACAAGCATACGGGCTAACAATGAATGTCAAGAAGACAAAGTTTATGAGAATATCGAAAACTCAAAAAAATAACGAAAATCTATTCATAAACGGATCCAATATCGAACGAGTCGACCAATATGCATACCTTGGAACAATGATCAACTCCACAGGAGATTACTTACAGGAAATCAAAATCAGAATAGAAAAGGCTAGAGCAAATTTTAACAAAATGAGAAAAGTGCTCTACACAAGAGATTTGAAGTTGGAGCTAAGAGTTAGGTTGGCTAGGTTCTACGTTTTTTCGACTTTATTTTATGGAATGGAAGCTTGGACCTTGAATATTGCATCAATGAAAAAACTAGAATCATTCGAGCTGTGGGTGTACAGAAGAATTCTGAAAATATCGTGGACAGAACACGTCACAAACAAAGAGATTCTGAGAAAGATGAATAAAGAAATGGAAATCCTAAATACCATCAAAACAAGAAAATTGGAATATCTCGGACATATTACACATGGAGAGAGATACAGCTTGCTCCAATTGATTATGCAGGGAAATATTCAAGGGAAGAGAAGCATAGGGAGACGCAGGATATCGTGGCTGCGCAACCTGAGAGAGTGGTACGGATGTATATCAAATGAACTTTTTAGAGCAGCCGCCTCCAAAATACGAATAGCTATGATGATTGCCGACCTCCGCCGCGGAGATGGCACTTAAAGAAGAAGGAGTACGAAGGGAACCATTCTCGCTGGAAATCTACCGCCTGAGCAGATGAGATGTGAATTATAAATTGTAAAATTCCTCCATCTTCCTCTAGGCTCAGATATGGTTTGCCTTTTTAGAAGCCTCGTATGGTGTAACCAGAGAAGTTCTTCCATTGTTTTTAATCGTTTAGGTGGGATTTTTTCCATCCAGAATTTTCGTAAATTCCAAAATGTATGCTTAACTTCTGAGTGGCACTTTCCTTCCATAGACGTAGACTATAATTTCAGTGTTTTTCTAGATAAGCTTCTCCGCATCTTCAATAAGGCATTTCCTTTAATCCTTATTAAGCCAAAACATCGGAAACCTTGGGTTACGAAAGGTATTCGGATATCAGCCAAGAATATGCGTTCACTACTATACATCAAGAAATTTACTACCAATGTTTCTGTCACTGAATATATCACGAAGTACAGGACAACCTATCTAAAACTTGTCAAATCAGCTAAAAAAGCCTATTATCAAAATCGTCTGGGAAACTCTTAGGCAGGCCGCACATCAAAGAAACATGAAACGTAAATTACGTTTCATGGAAATAAACCACTGCTAAACAAATATACGTCCGGCCATTTATGAGACTCTTCGAAAATAAAAATGTGTCATGAGCATGAATCACACTCGTTTCATTGGTAGGCGGACTTTGAGATTTGTTTAGCAGTGTTTTAGTTTCATGAAACATGTTTTTCGTTTCATGTTTCATGTTTTTCGTTTCATGTTTCTTTGGTGTGCAGCTTGGCTAAAAGTGTTGCAAAAGAAACTTGGTCTATAATAAACGATCTTCGAAATAAAACTCACACAGCTCAATCATTTTCCCTTCCAAATCCTGAAAGTCTAAACGACTACTTGGTTAATGTGAGTAAAAATATAACATCAACTATTTTGCCGCAACAAGATCCTATTTCCTATCTCCCTAACTCAAGAAAGGTCTCGAATTCATTCTTTTGAAACAATCAATAGTATCAAAGGCAAATCATCTTGTAGTACTGATGGAATATCTATAAAAAATTTCTCTAATCTCACAGAAAATGTGTTGGAAATCCTCGTCTCTCTAATTAATGATTCCTTCGAAAAAGGTAAATTTCCAGAGTGCCTAAAGACAGCCATTATTATTTCTCTTCATAAGGGTGGTGAAAATCTGATGCTTGCAACTATAGACCTATTACCTTACTACCGGTACTCTCCAAAATTATTGAGAGACTCATTAAAACTCGACTTATGTCCTTTATCGTTGATAACAACATTTTATCACAAAATCAGTTCGGCTTTTTAACAAATAATTGTACCACTGATGCCATGTTTTCTGTACTACATGAGGTTTACCAAGCACTAAACAATAATCTTTATACTGCCACTGTTTTCTGCGACTATGCCAAAGCTTTTGATTGTGTAAATTACGACATGTTGATTACAAAACTAAATTTCTATGGAATTCGAGGTATTTCTTTAAATTGGTTCTAATCCTACTTAAATAATAGGAAACAACTAGTTAGAGCAAATGATACTGAATCTAGTCTCAAAAACATTGTATGTGGAGTACCACAAGGTTCAGTATTGGCTCCTCTTCTGTTCCTTATCTTTATAAATGACATCACTAATTTAAAAATCGATGGGAAAGTTTTTCTTTTTGCTGATGATACCAGTATCACTTAAAGCAACTCACCTATTGCATCTCTTCATGAAACTGTAACTTCGGATCTACTGACGATAAAGACCTGGTCTGACTCTAATTTACTCTCTTTTAACGTAAATAAAACAGTAGCATTATCATATAAAGGAGCTCTTCAACCTTTGCCTCTTAATAACAGCCAGATCAGTACCGTTGATTCTGTAAAATTTCTTGGTATTTTTTTAGACAGCAACCTCAAATGGTCCCTTCATATCGAATCGTTAAGTAAAAAACTCGCCTCAGCTTGCTATGTAATAAGATCTGTCTCAAAGGAACTCAATTTAGCATCTTCTAAAATAACATATTTTTCGTTGTTCGAGTCTCATCTTCGATATTGTCTTCCTTTTTGGGGTTCTAGTACAGCTGCTCAATTTGATGTTATTTTTAAATTGCAAAAAAGAGCAATAAGATATCTGTTTGGCCTCAGAAGATCTACACATTGCAGAAGTTATTTCAGAGATCACGGAATTTTAACACTTCCATCTTTATATATTCTAGAAACGGTTTGTTTAATTCGTAAACACCTTCATCTCTTTCCAGCAAGGCCTCATCATGACTACTCCACCAGAAATTCAACTTTTGATGTATATTTACCGATCCCGTCCTCTGAGTTGGTAAAGAAATCTATATTATATTCCGCAAAAAAACTATACAACCATCTCCCGTTACAACTTAAATCTGCAACATATTTCCCAAAGTTTCGTAAAATGACAAAAGCCTATCTATCTAAAAGACCATACTATTCAATAGAATAATTTCTTAATGAATAACTAAGAAAATTGGGTTTCATACGCAGTAGCATAAACTTGTCAGTTCCTTATGTATTTTATTTTATTTGTTGTATGTTCAATTTTTCAATTTGCAATTTATATAAATTTTGCAATAAATTGTTTTTGTCTTTGCTTTTATATCTAATATTATACTGTACATATATTGACGATTTATCTAATTTTAGTAAATTGTAGTTGTTATTTGTTATTAATATTATGTTTTCTTTTGACTGTATGTAAGCTTTGTCCATCAAATTGTAAAAATTTTCAGTGAAAATAAAGCATATTTCTATTCTATTCTATTCTATTCTATTCTATTCTATTCTATTCTATTCTATTCTATTCTATTCTATTCTATTCTATTCTATTCTATTCTATTCTATTCTATTCTATTCTATTCTATTCTAATCTGGTAGGATATAAAATGGTATTTTAAATATCATTTTGTGTGCTATTAGATTAAAAACTTAAACTTTTTTTGTTAACTTTTTTTTTGAAACTTATTTTTGTTTTAGTTTTGTTTCCTCAAAACCATGGAACCTGCTTACGACCGAAATATGAGTCTTTCATCATTCAATACGTCTGTTACATCACAAAGTTATGAAGACTATTATGATGTTATCTTAGATACTCCATTCGAATCTGACGTATCTGAATTTAATAGAATGAAGGCACTGAATGAATTCGCCACATTGTTTAGCTCGATATCATTTCTTGTACATATCGTTGTCCTCTTTGCTCTTGTAGTCCTCGATGTTTACGTAATAATAGTTATTTTAAAAAATGAGAAACTAAAACGTGCTAAAGTTACCAGAGGCATTGTCCATTTTGCTGTTTTTAGTATTATTGTAAATATATCTTATCCCCTTTATAAACTATTGCTAGAGATATTCCTGTGGAGATACTCTAGTTGGTCCGTGTTCTGCTGGGAGAAACAGAGTGAAGTAACTGGTATAATGAGCTTATATCTTTGCAGTTTTGCTCTATCTTTTGACTGGCTGATCAATGTTCGATGTTCTACAGTCAAACCGATTTATCAAAAGTTCAATGATCATATTTTTTTAATTATATATTCGATATGTATTTTAAAACTGATTACAGACTATTTTGTTTGCATCGACGCTATTGTTATTTTAAACAATCTCTTTGAAGCAGCAATTCGCTTATTTGTAATAATTTTCTTGTTGGTATGTCACTGTAAACGACGATATTGCGATAAAGGTAAAAACTATCCTTTAGCTTTAGCTACTATCATTGTGGTGTCCTGGATACCATCATTTATTTGTGATATACTTCACGAAATCTTTGGGCACCATTTTACTATGGGGTTTATTATATTCATTGCAGATTCTTGTTTGAATTTTGTGTCATATGGAAGTTCTGCTATAGTTGTTGTGTGGTTATGTAAGGTTAATAAGGAATTTAAACAATCATTTTGCAACACTTGCTGCTTTAATTGTTGCAAAGCAAAACATTCCCATCCGGATATTGAGGGCTTTGGAAAATATACAGACAATGAGAATAATCAAGATAAAAATAGCTTACAAAGCGATGCCTAAATTTTAAAATACTATTTATTCAATTCTTCTTCTTCTTTTTGTATTGACATGACTAGCTGTTTTTTTTTCAATGTGCCTCCAGTAAGTTGTAGTTCCATCGTTTTCGTGGTCTTCCAGCTATTTATGGTATTTTTTACGTTGCTTTTACTATTGGGTAGCTGTTTCTCGCCGTCCTTACTACCATATTTGTTGCCATTTGGCTGATGTGGTAATTTTATTATACTTTTCTGTCTCTTGCCCAGTTGTAAATGTTCTGAACCTTGCATCTTCGTAGTATATTGGTACTTGTAGCTTTGTCCCATAGTGTGTTACCATCATTCATTTTTAAAAGGGCCATCGCTGTGTCGGGTCGTATTTCTGCAGCGTATGTCATTATTGGTCTCATGACTGTTTTTGCCTTTCATTTTTATTCTATATTTTTATTTCTCCATAACGTTTCAGTCAGATTTGCTTGAAAATTTGGTTTTAGGTTTTACTTACCTCCACATCAAAGTTCTACTTGTGCCGTTGGTCGCTTTTATTTGAGCGATGAAATTCACCCTTCTGAAAAATGACAAAAATATACGTTTAAAATAAGTCCAGAAATGGATAAATTGACTAATTATAAGCAACTTTTGTTTTATTGAGTTCTTTAACTAAGTCAATATTTTTGAATTATTTTCGAGTAAAAATGTTTATTTTCAACAAAAAAAAACCACGGTTTCAGGCGGTTTTACGCAAATAACTCAAAAAGAACTATTTTATCCAAAAAAAATTCTTAACAAAAATGGTTGCTAAGACAAACATTTCCATGACGTTGAGTCAAGGAAATGTTAGTCTTAGCAAACATAAATCATAAATATATTGGAATGTGTATAAAACAACGAAAATGTTTATTTTCAACAAAAAAAAAAACACGCTTTCAGGCGGTTTTTCGCAAATAACTCAAAAAGTAACTATTTTATCCAAAAAAAATTCTTAACAAAAATGGTTGCTAAGACAAACATTTCCATGATGTTGAGTCAAGGAAATGTTGGTCTTAGCAAACATAAATCATAAATATATTGGAATGTGTATAAAACAACGAAAATGTTTATTTTCAACAAAAAAAAACACGCTTTCAGGCGGTTTTTCGCAAGTAACTCAAAAAGTAACTATTTCATCAAAAAAAAATTCTTAACAAAAATGGTTGCTAAGACAAACATTTCCATGATGTTGAGTCAAGGAAATGTTGGTCTTAGCAAACATAAATCATAAATATATTGGAATGTGTATAAAACAACGAAAATGTTTATTTTCAACAAAAAAAAAACACGCTTTCAGGCGGTTTTTCGCAAATAACTCAAAAAGTAACTATTTTATCCAAAAAATAATTCTTAACAAAAATGGTTGCTAAGACAAACATTTCCATGATGTTGAGTCAAGGAAATGTTGGTCTTAGCAAACATAAATCATAAATATATTGGAATGTGTATAAAACAACGTTAATTATTCGAAATGGTTTTGAAAAAAATATCTGCGTGTAATGTATTTAAAATTTGTGTTTATAACTTATACCTAAAACAAGCGAAAATATGTGATTATGTTTGTATTACTTTAACATTTAGCTGTAATTTTAGTCATAAGTTCATAATTTTTAAATTGTAATTTATAATATTAAATTTAGTCTTTTACCTCTTATTTTCAACTTATGTATAATACCCTTAAAATCCAGTTGTACCGCCAAGCAATGTTGGAGCATCTTCTTTCATAAGTTTTGTTACCTCTTAAAAAATATAATAGATCTCTGAGAGGTCGGAAGATTTTAGAAGTAAAATTACAAATGAACATATATCAAAGGGAAAAACTGTTCGTCGTTTTGACTAATAGTGGTAGATTTTTGCACCACAGATTTCCAGCGATTGAGCCAGGTCTAATAATCACTTAAAACAGTTAGTCTAGGCGCCAGAGGGGTCACCGTGTCATTTTCAATTCTGATGGACAAACTCAACGGTTTCTTATGGATTTTTGGCTGCTGATTACGAATTTCGAGGGGGATTTCGATCCGAGTGGTCAAAAATTGTTATAAACAATTTAATTGTTTATAAATTGTTTATAAGGCTCTGGCTCATAAACTAAAAGAGAAAAAAAAATGTTTTAAATAAAATTTGTTCCTTAATAAAAAACGAAGAAAAAACCGTTTACTAAACTTAAATCTAACAATTAGAACTCAAGATATTGTAAAATTAGTGCACAATGCACATTGCAAATTGCAAAATAAGTATTTTTCGAAGCTTTATCGATCGTAACTCGGCTTCTACGCAAGCAAATAAGTCTTAGAAGGTGTCGTTTTAAAGCTTAATTAACAGGCTTCTAAACAAAGTTTGTTAAATTATTTGGTCTTCATTTGTTTTAAAGTTATACCCGTTTGAAATTACAATTTTCTTAAAAATATTGTACATTCATTTGTTTATAAGGGTTTTAAGCAAATTTGAGCTATAAACATTTATACTTTAATGAACAATAATGATAGAAAAACTCAAAAGGAACAATTTGAGGTTATGAAAATGTTCATAAGTTTATTTTTGGCCAAGATGTCGATATTTTAATGGCGCGCGCTATGAGGCGCAAGATCGGCTCACCGCGTAAAGGTTCACGCGCTAACTTCTCGGTGCAAATTATAATTTCTATGTATACATACGTTATCTTCATTTTTCATTTTTGAAGGTCCTAATAAAATTGTATCATATAATTCTTATAATTAAATCATCATACTGTACCTCGTATCACCTTTCATTCTATTTGGATTGTCTTCTATTTTTTGCACTAAATGAGAAAAAAACATTAAAAACTAATATTTAAGAAGTATAACTAAAAAGTAAGTGGATATAATTTATTAATACTATTTTTATAAACATTTTTTTCATGCATCTGCAAATCTGCATAGAGATATACAGGGAATATCAGCTTTTTTACATCTGCATAAGTTCTTAGCGAAATTTTAACAGTTACATGGTGGTACAAGTCTGTTCTTGTAGGCAGTAAAACTAAAACTTTTTGAGGCTTCAGAGTCTAATTATCTATATTATATCCATATAAAGTGGATCTAGTTCTTTTGCAGCATCATCAAGTCCCGTCAATTGTGTGTATGCCGCCACATCATAAATGCTCGTTTTATATGCAATGATGATGGTGCAAAAGAACTCGATCCATTTTTATATGGATATCACATATTGGCTCATTTTCATGCGTAGAAGCCGAGTTACGATCGATAAAGCGTCGAAGAATACATACTTACTTGACTGTGAGCCAATCTTGCGTCTCATAGCGCGCCATTAAAATTTCGACATCTTAGCCAAAAATAAACTTACGAACATTTTCGTAAGCTCAAATTGTTCCTTTTGAGTTGTTTTATCATTATTGTTAATTAAAGTATAAATGTTTATAGCTCAAGTTTGCTTGAAACCTTTATAAACAAATTAATGTACAATTTTTTTAAGAAAATTATAACTTCAAACGGGTATAACTTTAAAACAAATGAAGATTAAATAATTAAACAAACTTTGTTTGGAAGCCTCTTAATTAAGCTTTAAAAGGACATCTTATAAGGCTCATTTGCATGAGTAGAAGCCGAGTTACGATCGGTAAAGCTTCGAAAAATACTTATTTTGCAATTTGCAATTTGCATTGTGCACTAATTTTACAATATCTTGAGTTCTAATTGTCGGATTTAAGTTTAGTAAACGGTTCTTTCCTCGTTTTTTATTCGGGAACAAATTTTATTTGAAATATTTTTTATCTCTTTTAGTTTATGAGCCAGAGCCTTATAAACAATTTATAAACAATTAAATTGTTTATAACAATTTTTTGACCAGTCGGATCGAAATCCCCCCTCGAAATTCGTAATCAGCAGCCCAAAATCCATAAGAAACCGTTGAGTTTGTCCATCAGAATTGAAAATGACACGGTGACCTCTATTTGGCGCCTAGAGTAAGTGATCCATAAGCGTTATCCATTTATTGTACGCAAGATAGGTACCTCTAGGAATAATTAAAACGATCAAAAATAATTAACAATATAAGTAGAAGAACTAACTGACCGAATTGAAGTTGGTAATGGGATAACACAATATAATATACAGATAAGACAAATAATGAAAAAAGTAAAAACTAAAAAAGGATACCAAATGGTAGAAAAACAAATTAAAATAATCTGCTCTGCAAACGATGCAATACTAATCTCTTAAAGTGAAGATGCTTTACAACGTTTGCTGCACCAATTTCCCGCGAGTAGTCGCGTCGTTAGATAGAATCTCACATTTTCCCTTTTTCGCGGTAACTTGATGAAAAATTTTGTAATTTTGAAAAAATTTCGTAAGTGCCTCGAGGAAGGGTGTAGTAATGCGTAGGTATTTTTTCTTCTTCTTCTTTTTGTGGAATTTATGGCTTTGGGGAGAGCCAATTAGCTTTAATAATTGTTAGAAATAATATTTCTAACATAGCAAGTAAATAAAAATACTATAAAATAAAAATTTGTTGTAAATTCTTATTTAAATTCGTATTGTGTGATGAAATCTAACACGCGACTGTTCACGTTACAGAAGTGAGCGCGACTACTCCCTGGTTAATATAACCGCCAGAAAATTTAATATGTTAATTTCCCAAAAAAAGACAAAATGCATGGCTAAAACAGCAAATCCAATAGGATGTAAATTAGAGCTGGCGGGTCAGATAATAGAACAAGTGATGGAGTTTAAATATCTAAGGCATCACACTATCTAGTTACGGAAAACTCGAAACAGAAGTAAAAGATCAAGTGAATTGAAGGTATTATAGTAGTAAAAGGTACTCTTACTTTAAGTCGATAGGATACACCGTTTTCTAGAAAAATCGATTTGAAAATGTTTCGTTTTTTAAATATAAAAAAAAAATTAAAAAAAAACTATTTAGAAAAACGAAAACTGGTACGTTTATTTATATTCGAGAGCTGAATCGATTTCATTAATTGAGAATTTCTAGTACCGGTCATATGCGTCGGTTTTGGATAGGTCAACGGTTATTTTATCGCGTAATTTTTTTGTGTTTAATTTTTAAGAATTTTTGACACTAAATTATTAAATTATGAGGTATTCTAGTACTAAAAGTTGCTCTTGCTTTAAGTTGGTAAAATACACCATTTTTTTTTAAATATTTCAATATGTTTTCAAATTCAGGAAACGAGAAATTTTCAAATCGATTTTTCTAGAAAACGGTGTGTCCTACCGACTTAAAGGAAGAGTAACTTTTAATACTAGAATACCTCACAATTTAATAAACCAGTACCAAAAATGCTTAAAAGTTAAAGACAAAAAAGTTATGCGTTAAATTAACCGTTGCCCCACCCAAAACGGACGCCTATGACTTGTACTAGAAATTCACAATGGATGGAATCGATTTATATCTGGAATATAAATACGTTTAGCAATTTTCGTTTCTCTAACTAGAAGCGTTCTGGAGGTATTTAAGAAAAACTTCACTTGAAAAGAAAGACGCCATCTTCAAAGAGCTCTAGCTCTCTTTTCATTTCGTACTAGGTGAATTTGGTTAAGTTGTCTTAAAATTATCTGAGGAATCTCCTGTCTTCGTTTGTCGGTAGAGTTTCTGGCCACCCTGTATAGTTATTCGTCATTAAATAATAAATCCGTAAACTAAAGACCATAGGACAAAATAACTCAATTTTAAATAAGAGCAGACACAGAAAACATAAAAAGACTTCCAAAGACTAGAGAGAGAGTGATGGGGAAGAGAGATAGAGAGAGGGGAGAGAGAGAGAGAGAGAGAGAGAGAGAGAGATCTTTTGAGACGGAGAATACAAGATATCACGAGGCCAAATACACTCCCTCCGAGGGGTCAGGACTGGAAGAAAAGAGAGAGACTAAATTTGTATGTAGATTTCCCGAGCGGAAATCGAAACTTCCCCGTTAACAGTAGTTAACCCCCACTAAGGCTAGGGCTACAAAAACGGAGTCAAAAAATTAAATGCATGAACAAATATTTGCCAAAGCCTCTATGGAAATGGATTGGACGACTTAGGTGTTGGAGCTAAAGGCAAAATATGTAAGTAAATATTATAACTCGCAATAGAAGAGGAAGAACAGGTTATAATTGAAGATGATACATCTACCAATATATAGTTATCTCCCAATGTATGTTAAGAAAATGACAGACTTTGATAAGGTGGATTTCAAAATTAAAGTAATGGAACTAATCAAAAATCAAATGGCTTCAAAACAAAACCAGCAAAACCACGCAGTTGATCAGATGCCTACATTTTCTCAGGCATCTTCAGGTACCAGATTTATTTATATTCAGCAACCCCAATTAACTAATCTGCATCAATTGGTACATCTTTGGTACCTACCTCAATTAAGTGATGCTGAACTATCGATAGTCGGTGCCATCGATAGTTATCGATAGTTGGCGTCAAACTATCGATAACTATCGATAGTTTTCGATAGTGATGTATTTTTTAATGGTCACTCCTGCGCATGCGTAATTGCAAACGCAGGTATAAGAATCTTTTATTTTGACAAATGACATAACATTTTTGAATTTGAGGTGTAATAAGATCCTAAATAAAAATTAAAATAAGATAATGAAAAGAGAAAAATGTTAAATTGAATTATTTTGCCATTTAAAGAATACCATAATGCATATCAATCACCACATAATATGGAAGTACAATATTATGTAATTAATTGGACAATGTATTAGTAGGGAAAAATTCTTTGAAATAAAATAAATTCAACTAACAAAATAAAAAAATAATTTCGACTCGCTATAATATACAATACAACAACAATAACAACAAAATACAACTTAATCGAACCACACCCAAGCCAAGAAGAATGGACATGACATGACACATGAAATGTGACATGAGACATGAATTTGGAAGGACGTCAACGATTGTACCTCTGTAATCTGTGTTTACAGCAACATATCTTCGACATACGACAATAGACCGATAGTTATCGATAGTTAGCAAAACAATCGATAGTTTCCGATAGTCAAAACTATCGATAGTTATCGATAGCACTATCGATAGTTTCCGATCTCTAATGGTTTCACCTGGCTCAAGTACTCAATCCTCCGATGACGATACCCTCTACACCATAATTTAATTCTACGCATTTTTTTATTTATATTCTTTATAAAATATGTAATTTAAAATGTTACTTTAAGGTGATTGCTCATCTTTATTCTAGTTCCAAGCTATACCGCATTAATGTGTTCTATTTTCTTCAGACATCTTCTATTTCACATAGTGAAAAATTGAAAGAAGACACTGGCATGCTGTAATACTCAAAAAATTTATCAGGATATTTTTTTAGTTCGTTGTGTAAAAGAAAAAATTTTCCTTCTGTCTTTCTATGTAATAGAACAGGATGAATCCACCATTTTCGTTGCTTTTTAAGCATACGCCGACGGCGCAATGCCAATATTAAAGGAACTTTTTGTTGAAATGATAGATTATCCATATAAATACTATATTGTCGGTATGAATTTATTTTATTAACTTTATCTACTATATACACCCACAAGAAGATACCACTGGTCGTAGATCTTAGCCACGTCACACTGAAGCTCAGACGAAAACGCGGCGCTATGCACGCTGTAAACTGTCGCTCTCATGGAGCCATGCTTTTACTGCTGTGCTGCTGCGTAATTTTACTGCTACTGTTAGCGTCAATCTTTTGGTCGTGGAGACGTAGCCTAAATTATTTCAATTCTTTACGATATTTAAAACAATTTTTGTAGTAAGCACTAATACGCACAATATGTTTTTGTTTTCAACAGATCAATCAGTTCTTCTTATCAAAATAATTATTAAATAACAAGTCAACACGCACATATCAATAATTCCCTAAGCGAATGCAACGAATATTTCTGCATCAGCTAGGGAGTTTAGATTACAAAGATATTCAATGTTAGCAAAATATTTTCTACAACCACAAAATCAGTTTCAATTCATCAATCAATATAAAGTTTAAAATTAATCATTCTAGAACAAATTTTTGTTCGTTTTTTATTGTAATACAACATCCTTCTATATAATTTTGTAAGTATATACCAAAACTGATTCAAATAATTCAATTATTATAATAATAGTTTAGATATTACTATTATTGTGTATCACGTATTTTTATTACTTTTATCGTTTTGTAAACAAATATTACACGTAGAGTTTCAGCATGAGGTTAGATAAAATTTGCCTTTCTTCCCATCATTATCATGGTTGGTCTTCCTCTTTTAGGTACTCTTTTCAGGAACTTGCAAATTAGCAATTTTTGTGTTAGGTCTTCTCTTTGTTTCACGCTATTTCCTCACTGGTATATCCATTTTTGTACCCTTTTTTGTCCCTTCACCTAACCATTCAAGCATTTACATTTTCACATGATTTTCTATTTCTTTGTAACTGTTCTCTAGGTCATTGTTGGTTTTATTGCAGTTGTATTAATGATTACTTTAATTAATTATGAATTTTTTTATCACATTAAATTTACTGGATGCATCTTCATACTATGTCACTTTTCACGACCATACCAACTTAAGTGGTACACAAATGGACCATAAGTAGGTACATTTCGTTTAAAAATTATTTTTAAATTTAATTTTGTTGTGTAATGTTAATGTTATCCATTAACTATAATATATTTAATAATAAGCAGAAATAAAGCATTTGAAAATATTACACATTTATATATTTTTAATATTTTGTCCAGCCCCCTTTAACTTTGATTACCGCTTGTACCCGTCTTGGCATACTTTGAATGCAGTTAAATTCACTTTGCTTTAATTTGTCTTTGTGGTTTCAATGGTATAATATTAGTTCTTCAATCAAAACAATTTTCTTGGTGATCTTTTCATTGCAAATTTCTCGTGTTAAAAGCTTCCAAACATTTTCTATGGGATTAAGGTCAGGAGCCTAACAAAACATTAAAAAAAAAAAGATAAATATGTAATATTTTCAAATGTTTTATTGCTGTTTATAATTAAATATATTATAATTAATGTATAACTTTAACATTAAATAACAAAATTAAATTTAAAAATAATTTTTATACAAAATATACCTAGTGGAATAGTTGATTTTTGTAAATATTCATAGGTGGTCATAATAATTTGGCCAGGGACTGTATTGTTTCATAAATTGTCAGCTACCTTTTCCTTGATATTTCTTTGTTGTTGAGGAATTCTTTATTTAGGGCTTGGAATAACTTTCCTGTACTCTCTAGTATGTTATTGATATCGTCCTCGATGTTATCTTCCTCTGTTATTTATTACTATTCCCATGTATTTGTATATTGTAGCGTGATTAGTGTAATTACTTCTAATTACAATAAAACTAGCGGTTCGTAATTTATATACGACTTTATTTATATAAGTTACAGACGAATTTATCTTATACACTAAACTTATTCACAAAATATGCCCGTATTTATACCCAGTTGTTATTCTGGAACAATCGACTCCCATCTCGAGCTATCGGCTTGTTCCGCCTACGTGACGTACCTTCCAGAATTCTCCGGCGAGGCCTAGCACATCCGATTACGTCATTCTCGAGGTGTTTACTGTTATACGGGGATCGGCCAAGATTTCTCTTCCGCTACACTGCTCCCCTCTTAAGATCTGAGCGTCTCGATCAGCAACTCTAAATGAAGGCCCAGGATGGCGGAATCTACACGACTCTCCAGCTCTGCATACACCCTTCAAGAAGAAATAACAGTCTACTGTCTTTGAAGGGTACGACATCTTCGGGTTCATGCAACACACAGTGATTTGTACACCAGTTCCTCTGAAGACCACTTCAAGCATGCTTCTCACAATCTTCCAATCCAGATTTTCTACTGCATGGCCTATTTTTGGTAAAGCCAAATTTTTGATGTCATAATTACACACGATTTTCTTCAAATTAGTTAGAGCACGCCATATGTTCTCGTAGCTTGGCGTGTCCGTATAAGACTTTCTGGTCGCCATATACAGCAAAGATCGAGGACCATCTTCCAATCGCAGTACTCTTCCAATTTTAGGCTGCTGATTTCTTAACTCGTCCAGGCGGCCGAACTTTCTATTGAATACGGACGATATTCCTTTAGTCATCTCGAGGTCTTGGGCAACACAGTGGGCCAGAGAGACGTTTTCTGGAACACCAAACAGATCTTGCTGAACTTCTGTGGTCACGCCGAATCTAGCACTCTTTCTCGCTGCGTAATTTGACATAAATTGATTAAAACTTGGCTGTGCGACATCTTTCATCTCCTGTTGGAGGACTCGTGCTTCTTCTGTTTCATTTGAGCCAGCATATGGTGCAAGACGATTTATGTGAATAACTTTTGGTTTACCGTTTGGCAACTTCTTAATTCTATATATTACGTCATTTATTTTCTTTTTAACTTCATATGGACCTTCCCATTGTCTTTGCAGTTTAGGACATAAGCCTCGACGACGTTGCGGATTATAAAGCCAGACAAGATCACCTACTTCGAAGCTTTCATTCTTGCATCGAGAATCATATTGATCTTTCATTCTGTCACTGGCTATCTGGATGTGTTGTCGGGCAAGTTCATGAATGTTGTTCATTCGTAATTTCAGGCGGTCAACGTAGTCTTCGCCTGCAACATGTTCCTCGGAAGGTCCGCAGCCAAACTCTAGGTCACAGGGCAACCGAACTTCACGACCCAACATCAGGCAGGTTGGTGTTTGACCTGTAGTTTCATTTACGGCCGAGCGGTAGGCCATCAGGAATAAATGAATGTGTTGGTCCCAATCTCGCTGATGTTCAGATACAACTTTGGACAAGTGTTTACCCATCGTTCGGTTCATCCTCTCGACCATCCCATCTGATTGAGGATGCAGGGGTGTTGTTCTGGTCTTATTGGCACCAATCAATTTACAAACGTTTTGGAAAAGAGCTGACTCAAAGTTTCGCCCTTGGTCGGAGTGGATCTCCAAGGGAACATCAAATCGGCTAAAGAATTCTTTAACAAGTACCTCTGCAACGGTAGCAGCTTCTTGATTTGGTAATGCATAGGCCTCAGTCCATTTTGTAAAATAATCCATGGCTACCAGGATGTATTTATTTCCAGCATCGGTTTCTGGAAATGGACCTGCAATGTCGATAGCTACTCTTTCCATAGGACTTCCAACATTGTACTGTCTCATGGGTGCTCTCTTTTTACCAACCGGACCATTACCGGATGCACACGGTTCACATTTTCGGCACCATCTTCTTACATCATCTTTACAGTTCACCCAATAGAACCGTTCTCGAACCTTTTGCAGAGTCTTCGTAATACCAAAGTGTCCACCTGATGTACCGTCATGCAACTGACGCAATACTTCTGACACTTTACTTTTAGGTACAATTAACTGAAGCTTAGATTCTGTACCATCATCGTTCTCAAAGGTTCTGTACAGAAGATCATCTTTTAGTACCAGGCAATTCCATTGGCTCCAGTAGGCCTTGACTTCTGGACTACATGCACTAATGTTCTGCCAACTAGGTCTCTCACCTTGCCGCATCCAATCCAATACTCTTTTTATACATGGATCATCTTCTTGGGCGTCTTGTAACTGTTGGGGCTGCCATTGCTCATTAATTACGGTGGTTCGTCTCACGGGGCAAAGCTGTTCATCTACTTTAAGCCGGTGATTACAACTTTCACTGCATGGCCGTATCGAGGAAGCATCTGTATTTGAACCAACTCTTCCAGCCCTCTTCATGCGTCTCTTCGGCATCGTGTCACGAATCACCCTCCGTACCATTTCCACCAAACGTTCATCTTTTCTCTTATCGCCTTTTTCCACGGTTATTACTCGATTGTTTCGTGAAGCTTGGCTAGCTGCTTCGTGTTCCAAGGCAATAGCAAGTGCTTCATCTAAAACTTTCGGCCTTGCTAGTCGTAAAGCTTTCTGTAGTTCATTATCTTTCAGCCCATTGACGAAGGTATCTACTGCAATTTCTTCTAAACCGCACCACACGAGCCACATCTGCTTCAAATTCTTGCAGATTCTCACTTGCTCGTTGACTTCTACTTCGCAGTTGTGCTTTGTATACTTGTTGTAGATGGGCATCTCCATAGCGTTTTTCTAGACGAGTGAACAAGGTCTGGTAACAATTTTCTTGACCCTTAGGAATTGATCTTAATATATCTGCAGCATCACCTCGCAAAGCAGCAGTCAAGGAAACAGCCTTTTCCTGTTCGGTCCAATGATTGGCGGTCGCAATAGCTTCAAATTGTCTAAGATATATGGACCAAGAGGACTTTCCATCGAATGGTGGTAATTTGAATCTCATATTATGCGACGTTTCGTCTCTCGGTAGTTCATCTTTCACTAAAGGATCTAACGTTGCTGCATTAACTGATGGTTGTACTTTTGTATCGGTTATCCTGCTCTCTAGCTGTTTGATCTTTTCTTCTACGGTCTCTACACTTTTCTGCATCTTATCGAATGTTCTAGAAACTTCTTCAAATTTCTCATTGTTCTGTTTACAAACTTCTTCTAGTTTTTCGTTGTTTTGCCTACAGACCTCTTTAATTATTTGAGAAGTCTCATCGAATCTTTTAGCAACATTTTCGAATTTCTCGTCGCTTTTTCTACTAACTTCTTCAAGTTTCTCGTCGCTTCTTCTAGAAGTTTCATCGATCGTTTCAGAAACAGTTTTTAATTTCGATAAGATTACTTGTTCTGCTGACTGGAAGTGGAACGTCTTTGGGTCTTCTCCGTTCTTCGTGAGGACATCCTCGAGTCGTGCTTGTAGGACTATCTTGAGCCCACTGCTGTCCAGATCCCGTTCCTCGAGCTGTTCACGGAGCTGTTTTACTGTAAGTTCTTGTAGCAACATCTTTGGTCGGCACACACGTACTTTCCAAAATGTCTTTTAACAGTCTTTCCGAATACCGAACAATCAACGCACTTTAACTATTCCCGACGAATAAAGTCCAAAAGTATTTTAAAGTCTTTCCGAATACCGAACAATTAACGCACTCCGGTTATTCCCGACGAATAAAGTTCAAAAGTCTTTTAAAGTCTCTCTGTAATTCACTTATTTATATCGCACTAAGTTAACCGAACACCGACACCAACTGTAACGTGACTAGTGTAATTACTTCTAATTACAATAAAACTAGCGGTTCGTAATTTATATACGACTTTATTTATATAAGTTACAGACGAATTTATCTTATACACTAAACTTATTCACAAAATATGCCCGTATTTATACCCAGTTGTTATTCTGGAACAATCGACTACCATCTCGAGTTATCGGCTTGTTCCGCCTACGTGACGTACCTTCCAGAATTCTCCGGCGAGGCCTAGCACATCCGATTACGTCATTCTCGAGGTGTTTACTGTTATACGGGGATCGGCCAAGATTTCTCTTCCGCTACAATATGTTTGTTTGCCTTGTTTTTCGTTGATCTATCTCCACTTCTATTAGATCATCCGTGTTTTTTTCCTTATTTTCATTTTCTTTAAATTGTATTCTTTTGCTTCTGAATTTAATCTTTTTAAATTACGCTTCAATCTTCCTACTGGTTCGGCAAATAATACTATGTCTTCTACAAATACGTATATCTTACGCATTTACCATTTGCATTCTATTCCATGCTAATTTTTTTAAGAGTGTAGGCGCAAAATTTCGAATGTAGCGCTTTTTAAATGAATGAATTAAATGCCTTTTTTCGAATCCTGTTTCGTTAAACGCAGAATGTAAGACAACATTCCCTGTAAGCTTCTATGATGTTTATTTTAATAGTTACAGGGGTGAAAAAACGAGAAAATTGAGTGTGATTTTTAATTTCAAATATCTCATTCAAAAGAAACGTTTTGTTTATTCAAAGTTTCAAATGTAATGTTTCATTCTGCTTTCCAATTTTTCAAAAATATTTATTAGTTTTTTCAGGATTTGAAAAAAATTAATGTATTTTAAAAACAATTGGCTCGAAATTTTGCGCCTACGCTCTTAAAGATTTTCTTATCCTTTAAATATCGCCTATTAAACTTTCACCTATTACATTTATGAAAAAGATTGGACTTAAACTACCTCCTTGTCTTAATTTCTTGCGCTGCTGTTTCAAATGGTAGGCGAGGAAATAAAGCATTACACCTCTAACTTTTTTAAAGTAAGACGGATCGTTATGAAACCTTTTGTATTCGATTCGGTAGAGCTTCAGGAAAAAATTTGACCTATTGCCATGAGGAATGAATGAAATTTTCATTGTTGTAGGCGGAAAATACATTTTTCAAAGTGCATTATCAAAGTGTTTAAAAAATAAAAATTCACAACTCTGAAAATAATTATGGAAATAAGTTCAATTTTCGTACTCGCGGGTTTTTGAAGTCGCTGAATAGGAATATCATGCCTATGAAGATGTTGCCTGGTATCGTCGGTAGAGCTTCAGGAAAAAATTTGACCTATTGCCATGAGGAATGAATGAAATTTTCTTTGTTGTAGGCGGAAAATACATTTTTCAAAGTGCATTATCAAAGTGTTTAAAAAATAAAAATTCACAACTCGGAAAATAATTATGGAAATAAGTTCAATTTTCGTACTCGCGGGTTTTTGAAGTCGCTGAATAGGAATATCATGCCTATGAAGATGTGCCTGGAGTATTATGGAAATTCGTTATGAAAATATATATAATGGATTTCTACGGCTGTCACATATCTTCAGCTAATTGCCTCGAATCCATTGCCTCCTGAATATTGTCCCTCCAGTTTCTCCGTGGTCGTCCTCTTTTTCTTTTCTCCGGTGGGACCCACTCTAATATTTTTCTCGGCCAGCGAGTCTCATTCATTCTTTTAACGTGACCGAACCATGTCAGCTGTCTCCTTTCAATATCGTCTATTATAGTTTTTTCCAGCTTCATATGTTCTCTAATTGTTTACATGTTCTAATCTTGAGACCTGACAACTTCTCCTCAAAAAGTCCATTTCTGTACTAAGTAGCTTCTTTTTATTTCTTGCACTTATGTCCCAAACTTCTGCACCGTAGATTGTAGCGCTCTTCATTATAGGTACTTTCATATATTCTTCTCTTTGTTTCCTTCCTGATATCTTCGTCCCATAAAATTGAATTAAGTGATCTAGTGATGCTTCTACCTTTATTGATTCTGTGTTGTATTTCATCTTCACTATTTTCTCGTTTGTTAAATATAGCTCCCAAATATTTGTATTGTTTCACACCAACAATATGTCCTTGTTCCAATGGTAGGTTTTCAATGTCTTCGTTTCCCACTATGAAGTATTCTGACCTGTCCATATTTATTACTAATCCTGCCTGTTGGTAATGTTCATTTAGTTTCCGTATCATATAGCTTAAGTCATCTTGATCTTGAGGTATAACAACTTGGTCGTCCGCAAAGTATAATGTAAATAGGGAGTCGTCTCCTACTTTACTGCTTTTGTCCACCTCTGTAAGGATTGGTCAATATATATATTTTAAATAGAGTGGGAGATAGACAACATCCTTGTCGGAGGCCTTTTGAAGTATTAAATGCGTCAGTGAAATTTTTGCCGTTTTTGATTCTGGTGTTAGTGGTCTCATATAACATTTTAGTTGCTTGTATGAGTTTTCCATCGATACCGATGTCTTTCATTGACTTCCATAGTTCTATTATGGGGACACTATCATAGGCTTTTTCTAGGTCGATAAAAGCGATGTGGGTTTCCTGATTTCTCTGTATTCTTTTTTCTAGTGCTATTTTTAAAGTGAAGAGATTGTCTACCGTTGAACGTCCCGCACGAAAACCAGCTTGTTCTTCAGCTTACTTTCCTTGAATTTCTTGTTCTATTTCATTTATTAATATCCTGGAGTATAATATTCCAATGGTGCTGATGTTTGCGATTCCCCTATTAGGCTATTGATTATGTATTTTAGAAAGGAACTACAACGTTAACAGGGTTTTATTATTTCATATAGTCAATGGACCTCTAAATATGAAAAAACCGCGGAGTGCTACCATTTACAGGGGTGCGTTTTTAAGAAAGGGGTGAATTAGTCCCTAGGCTCAGGGCGAATTAGGGTGAGTTCTATGCACATTTGGTACAAACACGTCTACAGGAAAAATTTTCCAGGTTAAATTTACTATCGAAATATCACATTTTAAAGTCAAAAATAATTTTTTTTACAAAATTATATTCAAAAGAAAAGCAAGAAAAAAACACGAAAGGTAGCATTTTTGTTTCTTGCATTATAACTTTTTTCCACGGGGATATAGATATAGGCATTGCTTCATAGAAAAAAAACTTCCGTCCTTCCTCTTTAAAATGACGTTTGGTGTAAGCCTGTATGATTTATAGTTTCCAAAATATGATTTTTCAAATTTCGCCACTCACAACAATTTTGGGCCATTTTCCTTGTTACTTCGCAAACATTGTTCTGTAATTTTTTTACGCAGCTTTAGGTATATACAATGTTACATTAAGTAGGAAGAAAAGTCAATTACCTTTAAAACGGTCTATCATAGAAGGCTGTATGACTATTTTTAAGTAAGATATGGATTTTCAAAATTTTATACCTTTAATGATTTTTTATATATTTTACGATTATTTTTAAATTTCTCATTATAAATTTTTTATTGTGTATTTAGGTATATACATTGTGCAATAAAAAGGAAAGCTTATTTTCTTTACTTTAAAATGGTGTATTGCAATCACCTCTAGGTCTATTTTTAAACAAGATATGCTTTTTCAAAGTTTGACATATACACATGCAATAGGTCCCACTAAGTTGGAACCATATGGAAAACTTTTTATTATTAACTTTATGAAAAAAATTATTCTTTATAAAATGATCTGCATAGTCTTAAACCTAAGATGTAATCATCAAATATAAAATTTTATCAATAGTGTACGAGGTATGTTAAAAAATATGAATTTCGCTCAAGAGTAAAGTACCTTTATATTTCACAATATCGAAAAGTATTATTAAGAAAAGTTATTTGGAATTAAAAATTATGTTAAAATATGCAATTATATTCTTCTAACTGAAAAAAATTACAAATTTTAAAATTTTTCTCAAATATCGGATATCCTTGGATATCCTACGGATATCTTTTTTAAAAATAGTCCTAGATGTGATTTCAATACGCCATTTTAAAGTAAAGAAAATAAGCTTTTTTATTCCAGAATGTATATACCTAAATGTACAAGAAAAAAAGTCATAATGAGAAATTTAAAAAATAATCATAAAAAATATGAAAAATCATTAAAAGTATAAAATCTTGAAAAAGCATAACTTGTTTAAAAATAGTCGTACGGCCTTACACAGTAGACCATTTTATAGATAATTGACTTCTCTTTCTACTAAATGTACCATTACATATACCTATAAATGCGTAGAAAAAAGTTACAGAACAATGTTTGCGAAATAATGGGGAAAATGGCTCAAAAAGTCTGTGAGCGGCATACTTTGAAAAATCGTAATTCGGAAAATATAAATCCTAGAGACTTCTACCAAACGCCATTTTAAAGAGGAAGGATGGAAGTTATTTTTCGCTGAAGCAAAGCAAACCTATATCGTTGTGGAAAAAAAATATGGGGCAAAAAAGAAAATTTCGTTCTTTCGTGTTTTTTCTTGCTTTTCTTTTGAATGTATTTTTGTAAAAAAAATACTTTTGACTTTAAAATATGATATTTCGATAGTAAATTTATCCTGGAACAATTTTCCTGCAGAAGTGTTTGTACCAAAAGTGAATGGAACTCACCTTAATTCACCGTGTGCCTAGGGACTAATTCACCCCTTTCTCAAAAAGGCACCCATTTAAAAGGTAGCACTCCGCGGTTTTTTCAAATATAGAGGTCCATTGACCATATGAGACAATAAAATCCCGTTAACGTTGTAGTTACTTTTAGCTCTCTTATTTTGAACATAATCAATAGCCTAATAGTTTTTGGGGTTATTTTTAGGCCCCTTCTTATGTATGGGAGTAATATGTAATGCTAGCTATTCATCTGGTACTTTTTCTCCATTTAGATATCTTTCGAAAAGTTTTTTAAGCATATCCCATAGTTTGGGTGGTCCATATTTTATCAATTGAGGACTAAATCCTCCAACCCCGGGTGCTCTCCGGGATTTCATAGTTTTAATAGCTTATTCCACTTTGCTTTTATCTAGTTCTATTTCGTGTTCTCTCTGTATATCATTCTCTTTTTCTTGTATTCTTGTTATGTATTGTGGTCGTTTTTCTACTAATAATTCTTTAAAATGTTGTTCCCACTCTGCATCAGATATACTCCTAATTGTGTGCCCACCTGTTTGTGATATTGTGACATTCTTTATCATCTTCCATGCTTCTGAACTCCTAGTTCCTCCTAATTGTTGATCTATGTATTCACATTTTTTGATCCAGGTTGCGTTTTTTCTTTTAATCACTTCTCTTTTTACTTCTCTATTTAGGTTCCTGTATTGTTGTTGTTGAATCTCAATGTTTTCCTGATTTTGTAGACGTTGTAGGTGAAGTTGTTTCTTCTTCTCTATTTTCTTCTCGATATCTTTATCCCACCATTCTGGTTTCTTTCCGTTTTCCAAGTTTCCTAGTGCTTCTTGTGCTGCTTGTTTTATGCATGTTTTTATGTGATTATATTCTTCTTCGGTTGTTCTTTGTTCTTCATTTAGTTTCTGTTTAAGTCTGCTACGGTACAGATATTGTGTACTTTCATGTTGTAAGCTGTCAATATTATATTTTTCTATTTTTGGATCATATGAATTCCTTTTGTGTTCTTTTTCTTCGGAGTTATTTTGTTTAGGTATAAATGGAACATAGATTTTACCGATTACTAAGCAGTGGTCTGATCCGCAATCAGCCCCTCTGAAAGCTTTAACATCCTGGATGCTAAATTTTGCATTTTGTCTCGAGATTAGATAGTCAATGATTGACTTAAGTCTACGTGTATGTTGGTACCAAGTAAATTTATGGATATCCTTAAGGCGCGTCCACACTGGAGCAACATTTGGCAACTTGTAGCAATTTTATGTTACAACAAGTTGCTAAATGTTTAATTTATTAAACTTTTGACATAAAACAAACTGTCCTCACTAGTGCAACAATGTTAATGAATGTTTGAACTTGTTGAATCACAAATTCAGTTGAGTACAACATTCTGTCCATACTGCTGTAGTTTTGTGACATGATGGAGGAAGACTTATTAACTGCTACCGCGTGCTTTCTAATTTTGTGTGGTGATTCACGAAAACGGAAGCGTAAATGTTGGGTCCGTCCAAGTTTGAAGAAAAGGGAAAAATATGGTGGAAAGGAAATATTATCGGATTTAAAGAAAGATGACGTTTTATTAGAACTTCGAACCGATGGGTGCTTCAAAAATTTTTTGCGCATGAGTAGTTCAGATATGGAATTTTTGCTGCAAAAAATTGCACCAGTGATAAGAAAAGCAGATACTAACTGTAGAAAGGCTATACCTCCACCAGAACGATTAGCTGTAACATTGCGCTTTCTGGCAACTGGAGATTCCTACAGCAGCTTGATGTATTTATTTAAGATTTCGAAACAAGCTATCTCAAAGATAGTACCAGAAGTATGTGCTGCGCTAGTAAATGCAATTAAAGACCAAGTTAAGGTAAGTAAACTTTATTGTACTTTTTTATTGATAACTTTAGAAGTTTTACATGTTACTTAATTGAAATGCCTCTGCGAGAATGTTTGAGGAACCAAAAGCAGTAGAGGAGTCTGAAGAGTTTTGTATGTATGTCTCCGCTGGTGATATAGCTGGTGTGCTGCAATACGATGAATGTGATTGTGGTCTCGTGGAAGGTTGCATTGATAAAATTGGCTCATATGTGTTAGTTGATTGTGGCATTCCATAATCATATTTACCCATACTTGCATCGAACAAAATATTACCTATAAGATGTTCTACAATATTTTGTGCGCAGGTGGTATTCAAATCCCTAATTTTACACGCCATATGTTCTCCAAATACATCGAATTTGTCTCGCTGTCGTTTATTTTGTATGTCTTGAATTATTTTATATGCCTCTTCTTTTCGAGCGTTATCATCGATTTTTCTTGTAAGTGTTTGTGTGACACGTCTAGTTTTATTAGGGTGTTTAAATTCATCAAGATTTGTGCTGTTCGGATTTTCCACGGTTTTTTTACGAGGCTCTTGAGAGGATTTGTTAGATGCCGAAGGCTTCTCACAAGCAGCGTTAGATGTTGATGGGTTTTGAGAACCATCGTCATACAAGTCTTTCATGCCTTCGTTGCCATTTTCTGCATCTTGAAATTCTTGGGTCTCATTTCCACCTTCATCACAATCTGTTACTTGTGAATCATCTAAATCCGTTTCGGAGGAAGAGTCATTAAGGTCATCCTGAAAAGAAAAATACATTGTATAAAATGTAAACACTACAGTGATCTACATTTTTAGCATAAGTAATGATATCTTTGTATTTCAGATGCCTAAAACTGCTCAAGAATGGGAAACAATTACTAATGGTTTCAGTGTTCTTTGGAATTTTCCAAAATGTGTAGGCGTCATGGATGGCAAGCACATTGCAATACAAGCACCAAAAAACAGTGGAAGTGATTTCTTCAATTACAAAACGTTTTTTAGCATTGTTCTGTTCGGCGTAATGGATGCTAATTACCGATTTTTGTATTTTCATGTAGGCTCCCAAGGGAGAATATCTGATGGAGGAGTTTTCGAAAATACATTATTCAAAAAACTATTAACTCGCTGCAAACTCAACCTTCCAGAATATAGCTCTTTACCAGGACGTGAGAAATTAGTCCCTCACGTATTTTTAGGGGATGATGCCTTCCCATTATCACCAAATTTACTGAAACCCTACCCTGGGGCGCAGGACAAAGGGTCTCCCAAAAGGATATTTAATTACCGTCTCAGTAGAGCGAGAAGAATATCAGAAAATGTTTTTGGAATGTTATCTTCGATTTTTAGAATATTTAGAAAACCCTTACTTTTAGAACCAGAAACTGCAGAAGTTGTTGTTATGGCTTGCATTTACTTGCATAATTTTTTAAGGAATAGTTCAAGATCTAAAAATTCCTACAATCCCCCAGGTACATATGACGGTGATGATAAAGATACAGGACGTGTTTTAGAAGGATCGTGGAGAAGAGAAACTCAGAGTAATACATTTACTTCATACAAGAAAGTTGCACGAAATGCATCAACTGAAGCAAAAGATATTAGGCAAGAGTTTGCAGATTTTTTCGTTACACCTTTGGGGATGGTGCCGTGGCAGAATAATTATTGAATTATAATTCATGTATAAATTGAAATTGCCTATTTATTTGTTTGAATAATTAATAACAGAAAAGTTAATATCTAAAAACATTGTGTGTTTACTTACCACGTTCTCAGCTTCACTTTCCTTGCATGGGCGGACTTTGTTTTTGTCTCGAAGAAATACTAATGCATCGTAGGCAAACCACTTGGAATGAAACTGAGCGCCTGCTCCAGATTTTTTCATGCTGCGATATTTTTTTTTCTCTCTATAAAACTGAGCCACCAAATTACGGATTTTTCTTTTTGCCTCTTCCTGAGATAAGCACCCTACAGCTGAACAAACTGCATTCCATGCATCATTTTTTGATTCTCTGCATTTATATTTAACATTTTTAGGATTCCAAATACATGGATGTTGTCTATAATTGTCAATTAAATTTAAACAATTCTCCGAAGTCCACTTAAACGCCATCACTAAATATAGACGCGGCGGTCTGTCTACTGTCTAGTCACTCAATTTGCAACAGGTCTCAACTCGCAACAATCCGTCCACATCGAAGCAATGTTGACAAATGTTTCACTTTGTTTCATATTATCCTTTGATCTTTACCGCTAGAAACGGATTTATACAACATACTACAACTTGTGTTGAATCGCAACACCAACTTTATGCAACGCAACACAACATATTCCAACAAATATAAACATTTTATGTTGTAACAAGTTTTTGTTGTATTATGTTGGAAAATGTTGCTCCAGTGTGGACGCGTCTTAAAGAACGTTCAAAGAACGTGTTGTTATGAAAATATGTGGTTGAAATTGATTATATCGGGGATTTTGAGGGCGTTGAACACAAATATTGCTTCGAAGGTGCTGTACCAGGTAGGTACCTGGTAACCGGTATCTTCGTCATCCCCTGGAGTATTATGAACATTCGTTATGAAAATCGTTTAACCCTCTAACTGGCAAGATTCCTAAAAATTATTCTGTCTTACTGGTTTTTTTTTTCAAGTTTAATAACGTATTAAGAAACCTAGAAATGCTATTAAAATTTAATCATCAATTTTTGTTTGGCTTCCAGGTAAAATTAGGTAAAGGGGTCTTCAGGTGCTCCTTGCCGGTTTAAGTTAAAAATAGCGGTTTATTGATTTGAATGGTTTTTATTAAAATAAACTTAAAAAGAAACAACAGAATAGGTAGAAGCTATTTTTATGTTGACAATTATAAAAACAGTATTTGGCATTAGAACAACATAAATGAATATCACATTTGCTACACACACATTGAGTTTTCTACACTTTGCAAATTTTCCATTTTTTACCGCCCTCTTTGCTGAGCCAGGCTGGAAAGTGATCAATACTATCGAAGCGAATGTCATCAATGGAATGTTTTACTATTTTCCAATCCGTTTCAACAGAATCCATAAGTTCTTGGATTTCATCTTCGGTCATTACCGACAAACTTTTTCTTTCTCCAGTTAATATCGCCTGCCATTTCCAGAAGCAAAATATACAAATAAGTGATCAAATGTTGGAAAACAATAGCACAACAACACACAACAATCACAACCAATTGAGAAGAAACTTCACATAAACCGGCAAAAGATCTTGAACTTAAAGCTGTAAACCACTCATAAAAAATGTTTTCACTAAATTCAGATTACTTGCAGTATCCAAATTTTACTTCGAAAAAAAAAAAGAATGTGTGTGTTCTTTGTACGCACGTAAGTACTTCTATTATATAATTTCAAAGAAATAAATATACTCTTTTTATGCGGATTTTTTTAATGCGATTGTGAAGTTGTGCGGTTTGTATTTCATTCAAAAATTTTTATTATTAACAACTATACTATAATTACTAATATTGACTATTCACATCCAGATATCATTAAAGTGAGCGTTTGCAATTTGATTTAGGGATTTCACTTGTTCCACTTGTGTACAAATGAACATTTGTACACTTTGAAAGGTATAACCTGTATGTATTTGTTTTGAAATTAAGTTTTCTCTTAGCGGTGCTTCGTTCATTTTAGTTGACAAGTGACAAGTGACAAGTTTAAATATTTGCGTGTTCGAGGTAAATTGTGCTAACTATGACGTGTTCGCCGCATACATCGGATGCAATAATTTTCAATGCTCACAACGCATATGCTCCATCGGTTGTCGGTTTTTGATCGAAGATAAAATGATTTGCGTCGCATACGGTTTGCAGTGTGAACGAACGATAAACAAATTTTCGATAATCGAGCAGTTAAGTTCGCGACGCAAATTTTTGCGCAAACCAATTAGTTCAAAGGCTTTAGTTCCACTGAGGACTCGGCTTTATACGCAGCACATTTTGATTTCTGAACTAAAACATTTAAAGTGAGTGTCGTAAAATTTTACTTTTCGTTAGAAGAGGTTTTTGCCATCTCAATATCGTAAGTCTATTTGTTATTACTTTTCTAAGATTTTATTTGAAATTTTGGTGGACAAACGTTGTGGTTTTATGTGATTTTAGAAAATTACGGAACGTATCCCTACTTACTAAATACAAGTAAAGTCTTTTTTAATGCGATTTTTTATATGCGCTTTTCTGTAGAACGTATCCACGGCATAAAACGAGACCTTACTGTACTTTAGAGGTTATTTGTATTTTATTTAAATATTAAACTAACTTTCTTACCTACCACTTTTAAAAAATTTTTATTAAAACGATACCAAAAAAAAAAGAAAGAAAAAGAATATGAATCGTCCGGGATTTGAATCCGGGACCTCTCGATCTCCGGTCACACGCTCGACCACTGAGCTATATTCCCTTTGCTTTGACAGATTACAAGATTTCTCATACATACTGACAAATTTAATAGACCAAGTGAAGTATACAAAAATACTTTAAATATACTTACTATTATTATAAAATATCTTATATAAAACAAATTCTTACAAAATAAAAATTAAATTAAAATAAATATTCCAAAGAATTGGTTTTTACAAAAGTTCTTACAATAGCAAATTAAAAAAAAAAAGATACAAAAATTAGAAAGTATACATAAAGTTTACAATTTTTTTTTATAAAGAGAAAACATAAAATATATTCATACATTTTATAACAAATATTATCACAAAAATTGTTAACATTACACATATAAAGTTACAATGTCCAGTTATTTCTCATCAAACCAATTTTTGAAACTATTTAAGCTAATAGCCCCTACGATGTCATCACTTAAACTGTTCCATTTATCAAAAACTCGATTAACCAAAAAGTTTTGTCTTACAGTGGTTTTGAAAGATTCCTTTTTCAATTTATAAAAAATTGATATTAAAAAAAATTGATGTTCCCCAAAATTCCCCCCTAAGAATTATATAAGTAGATATTTAATCAACTCTTTCTCTTCTATGAGTCAATGGAGACAACTTAAGCTTTCTTAATTAAGATTCATAGCTTAATCTTTCATAATTAAGAGGTAGCTTAGTACCTCTTCGTTGTACTCCTTCTAATAAATTAATATCTCTTTGTAAATGAGGTGACCAAACAGATACTGCAAATTCTAGGTGAGGTCTGACATAACTTTTATAGAGTTTCAAAAACAAGTCCGGAGACATTCTGGGAAAAGCTTTTGATATGAGGTATAAAGCAGAGTTAGCTTTACCGACTACTTTTGCTGTTTGTGTAGACCAACTTAACGTTTGGTTGACCGTAACGCCCAAATCATTAACTTCCTCTACCGATTTCAGAGGAACTCCATCCAAAAAATATGTTATATATGGATTATTATATCCACATTAAACGACACAACACTTACGCGTATTTATTGGAATAGCCCATTTCATGCTCTATTCTGATAGCTGATTAAGGCCACTCTGAAGAGTATTAACAATATCGGGACAGTAATATAACTTTAAATCGTCGGCATATGAAACCGATTTTGACTGCCATCCGCACGTTAAATCAGATACGTACAGCAAAAACAGAATCGGCCCTAATATTGATCCCTGAGGGACACCACTGGCTACCGCACGTGGAACACTGCAGTCATTTTCCACTTTGACCGAAAAAGTTCTTTCAGAAAGGAAGTTTTCTAACCACAATAACAACTCACCACGCACGCCGTAATGTTCTAGCTTCAGCATTAATTTTTTTATAGGTACCTTATCAAATGCACGGGAAAAATCTATATAAATAATGTCAATCGGTTCACATCGGTCCAAAGATAAAGTCCATTCATTAAGAGAGTGAAGAAGGTTGCTAGTTACAGATCGGTTCGGCAGAAATCCGTGTTGAGAAACTGGAATAACATTATGCTCTAACCAAAAGGATACTAATTTATTAGCTATTAATCTTTCCATTACTTTTACTGATGTTGGTGGAACTGTTACTGGGCGATAATTAGACGAAAGGAGTTTATTTCCACTTTTATATATCGGTGTTACTATACCAGATTTCCATGAAGCTGGTATTGAATTAGTATGCAAAGATTTGGCCAATAAAGCTGCCATTGGAGCCGCTAAAATATCTGCACAATTATGATATAACAATGGTGAAATATTTTCCGGTCCAGGAGACGCAGTAGTCTTTAAAGAACCTAATACTTCTTTAACCAATCCAGTAGAGATGTCAATTGTTGACAAACTTTCCATTATTCTATCAGTAGTAGGCAAACCTGAAAACGCAGCCTCCGTGTCAACTGTAAAAGCATTGGAAAATGTTTCAGCAAATAATTCGCAAACCTCTTCTTTTAAACATATTTCGCCATTAGATTTTTCAACAACGGTATACCAGTTTTTGTACAGAATTTTGATCTAACGCATTTGTAAAAAGATTTGGGACCTCTGGAGCTAATTCTGTTTTCATAATTACTTCTCGACAATCTCAACTCCTTTGTTAGTCCATTGGAAAATTGTCTATGTGTACGTATATTTTCTTCAGTTGGATTTTTTCTTACTCTTTCCATAAAATGTTTTTTTCTTTGGTCATTGCGATAAGTCGATTATCGATCCAAGGGCTTCTGGGATTAGTGCTAAGAGTGTACTTTGAAGAACATTTATCTATTCCTTTATATATAATTTCTTTATATTCATTCCAAGAATCGTTACAAGAACAATTATCCAAATATTGGATATTATTATATCCGAATATTGGATCGAAGACGCTGTACGAGGTACCTGGTGACCGGTATCTATATCATCTGCTGGAGTTTTTTTCTACAGAAGTTTATATCGGGGTTTTTGAGGTCCCCGAAACCGAATATTGCATCGACGATGCTATACGATGTATCTACATCGTCTCCTGGAGTTTTATTAACATTCGTTATGAAAATCGTTTAACCTTATATTACTTACTGTTACTGTTATTCACTGTTGAATTTCATAACGAATCTTCATAAAACACCAGGGGGCGATGTAGATACCGGACACCAGGTACCTCGTACAGCATCTTCTATGCAATATTTGTGTCCAGCAATCTCAAAAACCCCAATATAATAAATTTCAACTATTTTCATAACGAATTCCCATAAAACTCCAGAAGATGATGCAGACAGCGTGCACCAGGTACCTTGTACAGCATTGTCGAAGAAATATTCGTTTTCATCGACCTTAAAACCCTCGGGATAACAAGTTTTAACGATTTTCATAATTAATTTCCATAAAACTCCAGGAGATGACGTACATGACGGGAACCAGACATCTCGTACAGTATCGTCCCAGCAATATTTGTGTTTAGTAACCTCAAAAAACTCGGAATAACAAGTTTCAATGATTTTCATAATGAATTTCCATAAAACTCCAGTAGACAACGTGAATACCGTAATACCGGGCACCAGGTACCTCTTCACCTGTTCACCTGGTACTTGTTGACCGACCTCAAAAACCTCCCGAGTATGAAAATTGAACTCATTTCCATGACTCGTTTCCGAGTTGTGAATTTTTATTTTTTGAACACTTTGAGATGCAGATTGGAAAATGCATTTTCCGCCTACAAAAATGCAATTTTTATTTGTCCCTTATGGAAATAGGTTAACATTTTTCCTGAAGCTCTCCCGAATCGAATGCAAAAAGTTTTATAACGATCCGTCTTACTTTAAATAAGTTAGATGTGTAGGCGATGTTAGTGCTTTATATTCTCGCCTATGGTTGCGATTCCATATTTTGTGTTCTCATTCAGGGCTGTACCTACCATTGGGGCAACCGGGGCAGTTCTCCGGGGTCTCCGGCCAAGAGGGCACCCGCAGGAGCCCCCTTTGGTTGGCCGTGTTCTACTTCTAGTTGTCCGATTGTAAAAAGTATACGGCATATTAATTCTAACAACTTCAATGATCGATTATAACCTGTTTCACCTGCACCATTATAAAAAATTTGTCTCAAAATCTCTCCATAAAGTCACCTAATTTTCTTTGCTTTCAAACTACAAAGCAGCTCCGTCTATTAGATGGCTTCTTATAATTTATTTGCAGTCTCGAGGTTCTGCATATGTTGGAATTTGTTTTTTAAGATTTTATGAAAGGTACCGGATGTCGTTTTCTAATATCCCCGCCAAATTGGATTCTGCTCTCATTAGAGCTGTATACAATTACTTCCCGACGGTCTTCTCCTTTTTGACATTTTCCTATCTCCTTCAATTTTTCTTCCACTTTCTCCATATCGAATTTTAACGCATTTTCGAATTTTTCTTCCACCTTTGCAATTTCCTGTATCTTCTCAGCAATCTGGTTTACCTCTTCTTGAATTTTCTCTAAATAAACCTTCATATCTTCATATTTTTCCAACTCCCAACGAACAGTATCGTTCGTTGGGAGGCACTGAAGCCCTCATACCAATCTGAAAGACTTTCCTCGAAGTGACTCTAAAACCTCTCAATCCAACACGCTGGGCTGGAAGATTTGATACAGTCAATACATTGAAACACAGATTTTGCGATGTTTTGAAGTGCCTTTCAAGTCTAGTTCTGACAACTAACAGAAGAAATGAAAGCGACGAAGCAACACAACCGAAAAAAGAAACTAGAATCATTCAAATTTCAAATCCTCAACATAGTCTCGAAAACACTGCAATCAAAATCTTTGGACATTTTAACAGCTTACAATTTATTTGAAGAGAGCCTCTTAAAAACTAACTGAAATGAGAGGACAATTTGAAATTTTCTTTGAAGAGGCTTCACATTGTCAACGTTGGGGAATACCAGTAGGGTTCGCTCCAAAAATAATGCAGAAGACGAAAAAACATTTCGATGAACTGTACGAAGATGAAAGACTTAAGATCCCAAGACATGCTTTAGAGTAACCGTGTTTTACTCAATGATCGACACATTATGCCATCAGCTAGTCACTCGCTTTCAAGGAATGAAAGCAATGAACTTCGTAAAACGTTTTCCAGATGAGAGATGGAGGATTTATTCCCCCCGAGACTCCCTAATAGGGGGCCCCCAGATCACGATTGCCCCGGGGCCTCCAACATCGTAGTTACGGCCCTGTTCTCATTGTATTTAAAATAAAATAATGTCCTATCATGTTCGTTGTTAGAATGGTAGGGGAGCCCAAGCGGAAATTTTTGCAGTTACTCGGGCGCGTTAGTTTATCATATGGGGAGAAACCTGGTACCCTGCAGATGTACCTCTACCATATATTGGCTCTTAATACAAGGGAGTTCTTTAAAGGGGGTCCAAAAAAAATCTATCCTTAGAAAAACTCGAAATCGTCAGATTAAAATAAGGTAAGTTAAGCACATGCAAAAGAGTATATATTTCAAATATCTGACGATTTGAGCGGAGCGCAAGGAAATGGGTGAGTCAAAAATTTCAGAAAAAAAGCGAGTATTCGCGAAATGAACGTTAGATTGAAAAACTAAACAATACGTTTTTAGTACTTTTCAAAAATCTATCGAATGACACCAAACACGACCCCCCACGGAGAGGGGTGGGGGGCTACTTTAAAATTTTAAATAGGAGCTCCAAATTTTTATTGCAGATTTGGATTCTTTACATAAAAATAAGCAACTTTTATTAGTTATATTTTTTCGAATTATGGATAGATGGCGCTATAATCGGGAAAAACGGTTATTGGAAATGGAAAATTAAATTAAAAAATGAAAAGTCCCCCACTTTATGGAAAACTTTACTGAAATTTTTTTTTAATGTTAGGACCTAATAAACACAACCCAATAGGTTCCCATAACGCTCGAGTAACTGCAAATTTAGCACACTTACCTCCCCTACTATAACAAATCTATGTTTTAGATCTACTATCAAATGACACCACTATTATCAAACTTCAGCCATGACGAATGGTTGACATTGGAGGATGTATTAGAAAATCAAGAAATAGATGATAGCGAAAATGATGAAAATATATTTTACGAAAACTTGGATAAAGCTGCAAATTTTCGAAACATTGCCGACAAAATTATCTTTTATTTAATTCTAAGTGCAATTGGAACAAGTATTTGTTTTATAGTGATAGTTTGCAGAAACAAAAATTTAAATAGAGTTAAAGCTAACAGATACTTAATGCACTGTTCCATATTTTACCTTTTTATGTGGAGTATTAGACCACTGTTTGAAATGTTACGTTTGCATGTGGATTTGTATAGACATCAAAGGCATTTTGCCTGTACTTGGATACAGGTTGAGAAAACTACCAGAATTAGTATGTTTTTGTGTATGCTCGCCATTGGCTTAGAATGGCTTTTATCGTTAAAAACCATCAACATGAAACCTGTTGTACACAAGGTTTATGACCATTCTATCCTTATTATTTATTTGTTGTGTATTATTAAAGTTATGATTGACTACATTCTTTGCTATTATACTTATGTGTTCGATTGGAGACACCATGATTATGTAGAACAAGCCTTACCTTTTGGTTTACTTGTATTCGTCTTTTATTGCAATATTAAAAAGAAAAATGTGAAAGCTAAAGATTCTTATATGTTGACAATAATAAATTTGTTTGTATTTTCTTGGATCCCTCTTTACTTACACGATATATTATATGAGGTGTTTGAAAATAATTTTTCCATTATGTTCATTTTATTAATTACACGTTTCATACCAGAGTACTTAGCCTATGGAAGCCCCACATTGATTTTCATTTGGTTGGGCACAAGGAACAAATATTTTAAAGCTGCCTATCGAAAATCATGCATTTTTTGCAGTCGCTGTAGGGCAATCAGCAATGAGAGCGGTGATGGTGAAACATTTGAGGATTCTGAGGAGATCGTTGGAAATGAGATTGAACATGAGGAAAAAGCTTCAAATATTTCCAGTAACATAGAACTTTTGTAAATATGTAGTAATAGAAAATATTTTTTTAGTAAATGTCCTTTTAATTATTATAATCTAAAAATTAGCTTTTATATATTTATATATTTTACATTTTTATTTTTTTGTAAAGCTTTGGCAAGATTCTGTCAACTATATTTTGTGTCTGTGTATTTAATAAATCATTATCATCATTATGGCTTATTCACTCCTGGCGTACAACTGGCTATACAACTACAATCATAAAACCATCTTCTTTTACAACTCAAATCTGCAACATCTTTCTTCAAGTTCCGTAAAATGACAAAAGCTCATCTATCTAAAAGACCATATTATTCAGTAGAAGAGTATCTTAATGACTAACTAAGAAATTACAATAATGTATGAGTAACCAAACTTATCTATATTTGGGTGTCATATGCAGCAGCTTAAACTTATTAGTTCCTATGTCTGTATTTTATTTTGTTGTATGTTCACTTTGTAATTTATATTAATTTTTGCAATATATCGGTTTTATTTTTTTCTTTACTGGTGAAATTTAATAAAAAAATTTCCTCTTGGTAAAAGGTATATTAGTTTAAAAAGCCCCTAAAGGGCTACAAACATAGAAACAAAACGTTTTTGCTCTGTAACAAGAGCATCATAAGTGTTACAAGAACATGGTGAGCCAACCAAAAAATACAAAGGTCAAAGCCTTTCAAAAAAAAAACATAAGATATATAAGACTTTTGTCTGTTTTTTGAAAGGCTTTGATCTTTGTATTTTTTGGTTGGCTCACCATGTTCTTGTAACACTGATGATGCACTTGTTACAGAGCGAAAACGTTTTGTTTCTATGTTTGTAGCCCTTTAGGGGCTTTTTAAACTAATATACCTTTTACCAAGAGGAAAATTTTTTATTAAATTTCACTTGTAATTAATGGTATACAGCCAACTACAGGAAGTTTTTCCTTGTGGATTTTTCTTTACTGTTATTAACTTGTATTTTTTTATATTGACGATTTATTAAATTTCAGAAAATTGTATTTGATGTTGTTTTTGTTATTATTTTTTTCTGACTTTATGTTAAGCTTTGTCCATAAAATTTGTATAATTTTCAGTGACAATAAAGCATATTTCTATTATATTCTACTCTAGTGTTTGCCGCCCTTTTGGGCTCTCTGATACATTTGTTGCGGTGAATCAGTCCGCTGTTGTCTTTTTATTATTATAGCTTCGTGTTCTGTGACTTCGTCCAGTCTACAATTTTCCTCCATTCTTTCCGGTCCTTACACCGCTAATTCCAATTGTAGATCCTTAGGTTTTTTACGTCTCTTAAGACTAGATCACTTCATCTTGTTTTGGGTAATCCCTTTGGTCTCTTTGTTGATGGTCTCTAGCCGGTTATTGGCTTTAGCGTAGGATCTGGGTTAGCTCTGTCTGTATGTCCCAGCCACCTGAGCCTTTGCTCCTTAGCGAACTTGATTATGTCTGCACCCTGGATGGCTTCTTTAATTTCTTCATTGGTTTACCTTCTAAACTCACCTATACCTATCCTCCTCACCGGTCCCACTATTTGTCGAATTATCTTTCTATCTAAGATTTCTTACTTCATTTCATCTATTTGTGTTAAGCACATCGTCTCTGCACCATAGGTGATAACTGGCCTGATTGCGGTATCGTAAATTTTTAATTTGGTTGTCTTACTAATGTGTTTTTCTTTGAAGAATTTTTGGTAGTTCCAGTAGGTTTTATTACCCAGTAGGATACGTTTATTTATTTCATGCGTTCTATCATTTCTGCCATTCACCATCACTCCCAGGTATTTGAAACGGTGTACTCTTTCACCAAGGTATATTCATCAAGTTAAATTTCTTTCCCGATGTTCGCACTATCTCTTGAACACTTGAGGTATTTCGTTTTGCTCTGGTTTATTACTAGCGTTCTCTTCTTAGCTTCTGTATCTAGCATTAATATTATCTTCTCCATGGTTTTTAAGTCTCTAGAAACCAGTGCAACATCGTCTGCAGACGCTATCAGTTGGGCTGAAGATTCGAAAATAGTTCCCATAATTTTGGCTGCTCTTACTGCACCCTCTATGACGATGTTAAAATAATGTTGTTGACAAGGGATCGGCCTGTCTGACGCCTACCTAAATTTGATTTCATCTGAGGGGCTTTCCCTTGTTAGGATTCGTGCCTTGGATCTCCTCATCGTCATTTTTGTGAGCCTTACTAGTTTTTATTAAATGCCTAGTTGTTTCATATAATTAATTAGCTCATCCCTTATTACACTGTCAAACGCTTGCTTGTAGTTAATAAACAGTATGTGGATCTACTCCGTGTTCGCAACTTTTCAAATGAGATTGAACATGAGGAAAAAGTTTCAAATATGTCCAATAACATAGAACTGATGTAAATAGTACCAAATAGAAAATAGTTTTTTGTGAAAAATGTCCTTTCAATAGGAAACTTGCACATTTTTTTTTATTACATAATATTGTTAAATTTCGTTTAAAAATCAGATTTCCAAAATTTCACGCCTTAAAAACCTCATAATAACTTAGAAGTATTAAAATCTTCTGTGTATTTAAATCATTTCAAACTATCGCAAAAGCGCGCAAAACCTTGTGACGTCATATCATAATATTTTGTAATGATATTTATCCGGTCTCATATAAAATTATACACCACTTTGTTTACTTTGGAGTTTAATACAGTTTTCGAAGAGCTAGTATTGAATTGTGTGTGTTTACTATGAAAAATAAAAGTAGATACTATCAGTGTTGTTTAGTTAAGGCCGTGCCTGTTATGATACGGCGAGGCAGTCGCATCAGGCGGCATCACAAGGGGGCTGCATAATCAGTAAAATAAAAAAAAATTGTCAGATTGTGTAAAAATGTTGTCAGAAACTGTAAAAAAATAAATATTTACTGACAATATGGCTAATGACCAAATGAAAATTTAATGAAATTGCAGAACATTTTGATGTAATTCCGAATTTCCAGCTGAAAATGCAATTCGAGCCAGGAGAAAAAAGCGTTTTCCACCTACCTCTATCGAAAGTATACTTTTCCGGACCTAATTGTAGGGAGCAAAGTTGTACTTTTCCTCCCTAGGGAGGAAAAGTAAAAGTGACGTCATGGTATTTCATTCATGAAATATGACTTATTGACGCCCTGTACAATATCTTTTTTCTATTACGTAAGTATCTATACATTTTAACGTTTATTTATAAAACACCCTATATTTTGCAGAATGGTAAAAAACAGTAAATTGTTATTTTGATTTAACAATGTTTACATTAATAATTTGACTTATATTTGACAGTTGACAGTTATATTGTGCCTACTTGTTAGTTTTAGTTCTAATAAATTTTGTTGGTTAGTTTCATAAATAAATTAAGTAAAAATGAAAAAATTACTTGTTATTTGAGGAAGGTGGAAAAACCATATGTATAACATGGAAGTAAAGTGCCTTTTCCTCCCTTGAATGATTCTCTGGAAACTTCATTCTCGGGAGGAAAAGTAGCACTTTCCTCCCTTGTTATACAAATAGCTATTATTTGAACGTTTATACGAAAAATCTGTGGATGAGCTCTTAACAGATGAAACTAAATTTAAAATAAATTTGTTAATCTATATTTTAGACATTGCCGCTAATTCTTTGATTGATCGATTTTCGCTTCTAGAAACTCATAACAAAAATTTTAAATTTTTATATAATATTTTAAATTGAGGGAAAAACACTAGAAAAATATTATATGAATCTTCATTCAATACTTTCAATAGAAAAAGTAAATCTGATGATATAATGATCTAGAAGAATTGCGTGATATATTTCAAATGATACCATACTCCATGAAACCTTTAGAGGTTTTGACCTATTTGTGCCAAAATTACCTAATTTCTTTATACCCAAATATAGTTGTAAACTAAGAATTTTTTAACACTCCCTGTCTCGGTAGCTAGTGGGAAAAGAAATTTTTCAAAATTAAAAACTTTTTACGAAGCTCCATAAGACGGAGAAAGCTAAACATTTAGCATTTATTTATACTTAAGGGGATGGGTACAAAGTTTCGGCTCCAATGCTATTTAAATGGAATTCTTTTTTTTTCGAATCCTGAAAAAACTAGTAAGTATTTTTGAAAAATTTAAACGCAGAATGAAAGATTACGTTCTTTCCGAGGGCCGAAAGTCCCTGAAAACTTCTATAATGCTTATTTTAATAAGTTACAGGGGTAAAAAACTAAGAGAAAATGTAGTATGATTTTTAATTTCAAATATCTCATTCAAAATATTGTTCTGAAGCTATTTCCTTCTGGCATTTTTATGATTAACTATTTATATGGGAAATAAGCCACACTTAAATTGAAAAAAAATATCATATTAATTAACTGAATTAATAATGCAATTATATAAGTAACAGTTATCCAAGAACATTCAAAAGCCCATCTCTTTATAGTTAATGATGACATTGTCAAATAATGTTTACATATCCATATCAGTGAGAATTTTACTACACGTAATTTGCCGTGTAAAGACAGAAAATGTGGGGACAGCCGTAAAATACTTGCGCCTACACTCTTAAGAGCATAGGCGCAAAATTTGCTTGCAATGCTTTTTAAATGCATTCACTTTTTTTCGAATCCTGAAAAACCAAATAAATATTTTTAAAAAATTGAAACGCAGATTGAAAGGTTACATTATTACCAAGGGCCAAAAGTCCCTTAAAATAAACAAAAAGTTTCTTTTTAATAAGATATTTGAAATTAAAAATTATACTCAATTTTCTCTTTTTTTTTTCACTCTGTAACTTATTCAAATAAACATTATAGATTATAGAGATTTTCAGGGACTTTCGGCCCTCGGTAATAATGTAATCTTTTATTCTACATTTAAATGTTCCAAAAATACTAATTAGTTTTCTCAGGATTGGAAAAAAATGAATGCATTTAAAAAGCATTGCAAGCAAATTTTGCGCCTACCTACTTAATCTAGTGTTAATACATATTTCATTTAATTTAAAGTGTGTTTTGTTTTTAAAATAAAAGTTTTCATTCATTTTGTGTAGTTTCTTTAATAAAAATAAAAGTTTTAAGTTTTAATAATATCTAAGGGGCGACATTTCGAAGAATTGCATCATATTGAAGAGATGTACGGCACGGCTCTGTGTTTAGTACCATTGTGTTAAAGTTCAACCATTAAAATCTCCAATAAAATATTTATTAGATTAAGAGTCGATAAGAAACGTCGTTTAATAAAGTGATTACATGCATGTTGAAAGAAGACGCTCATTCTCAAGATCTTCATGTATGTGAAAATAATTTTAATGTATTTATTTAATGTCTGTTGTTTGCTTAATAGTTTTTTTTTAATAAATCAAGTGTGTTTTGAACACAAAGAAAATATAGCTTTTTGTATATTTTGGTAGCTTTTGGTATATTGAATATTTACCTAAACAATATTTTTCTGGAACTGTTTTTACCATAAAATTAAAATAAACTAATCATAGTAATAAAGATTTATTAGAAAAACACTCTTCGGTCATTTAAAAAAAAATTGTCTTAACAAAAACATTCAAACATTATGAAATAATACACCATAAAATGATTACAAGAAGTAAACGAATATCAAACGTAATGAGTTAATGGCGCGTACCTCAAACATTATAATGATATGACGTTACGACCAATGAAGGCGGGTTTTGGGCTAGTTACATAATTTGAATTTTCTCTCGATTTCAATCGTCTTTAGGCAAACGAAAGACAAAAACTTTTTTTTTCTTTTATAGCTATATATTTTAAACTATGTTCTTTTGTGATTTATAGCATTTTCTCGAATTTAAAATTTTATGCAAGTTCCCTATTATTATAATCTAAAAATTAGACTTTATTATACAGGGTGTCCAGAAACTCTATCGGCAAACGAAGACAGAAGATTCCTCAGATAATTTTAAGACAATTTAACCCAATTCGCTTAGTCCGAAAATGCTTCGTAAGGGATCTAGAGCTCTTTGAAAATGGCGTCATGAAATTAGTTTTTCTTAAATACCTCCAGAACGCTTCTATTTAGAAAAACGAAAATTGGTATGCTTATTTACTTTTCAGAGGTGAATCGATTCCATCCATTGAACATTTCTAGTACCGGTCACAGGCGTCCGCTTTGGGTAGAACAACGGGTATTTTATCGCATAACTTTTTTGTCCTTAACTTTAATGAATTTTTGGCACCGGATTATTAACTTGTATTCTATTCTAGTGCTAAAAGGTACTCTTGTTTTAAGTCGGTAGGACACACCGTTTTCTAGAAAAATCGATTTGAATGTTTTTCGTTTTTGAAATTTGAAAAAAAATTGAAAGACTTTTCAACAAAAACGAAGTATTTTACTAACATAAAGTAAGAGTAACTTTTAGTACTCGAATACCTCATAATTTAATAATCTACTGTCAAAAATGCTCAAAAATTCAAGACAAAAAGTTATGCTATAAAATAACTGTTGACCTACCCAAAACGGACGCCTATGACTAGTACTAGAAATTCGCAATTAATGAAATCAATTTATCTCTAGAATATAAATAAATGTACCGGTTTTCGTCTTTCTAAACAGTTTTTTTTTGAATTTTTTTAATTCAAAAAGCGAAAAATTTTAAAATCGATTTTTCTAGAAAACGGTGTGTCCTACCGATTTAAATCAATAGTACCTTTTAGTACTAGAATACTTCACAATTTAATAATACAGTGTCAGATATGCATAAAAGTTAAAGATAAAAAAGTTGTGCGACAAAATAACCGTTTCTCTACCCAAAACGGACGCCTATGATCGGTACTAGAAATTTGCAATGGATGCATTAGATTTATATCATGAACATAAATACGCGTACCAATTTTTGTTTTTCTTAATAGAAGCGTTCTGGAGGTAATTAAGAAAAACTAATTACAAGACGCCATCTTCAAAGAGCTCTAGTTCCCTTAGGAAGCATTTTCGGACTAAGTGAATTGGGTTAAAAATTATCTTAAAATTATCTGAAGAATCTCCTGTCTTCGTTTGTCGGTAGAGTTTCTGGACACCCTGTATATTTATATACCTATTTTACATTTTTACTTTTTGTAAAGGTTGGGCAAGATTCTGTCAACTAAATGTTGTTACTGTATATTTAATAAATATGATTAGTTAATATAATCCTTTATTTGTCCTTTCCAAATTTCTGGTTGTACAATTTACATTAAGATAATATATACCTACACCTGAGAAAGAGCTAGTCGAAATTTTAAAAATAAAATTGGTATCTTAAGGCACGTATCCACTAAGTTCGCAAACTTCTTGCGCTCCGAGCTCCCTCCAACTGCTCCAATGGATACGGCATGCGCTCTTTATATATACAAACCGCTACCGATTGGAGCGCTGAGGCGGAGCGCGCACCACGGCCCGGAAGCGCGAATGTATCCACTATGTGGAGCAGTTGTAGGAGCGCGAACATAGTGGATACATGTCTTTAAGTGTCGTTTTATAGTTGCATAGCTGAGGTCCCGTTTTGTTGTTTTGATGCGACAAATTGGCACCCAGTGATGGCGGTGTTCTAAGTCACGTTTGGGCAACATTTTCTTATTCGCTCCGTGCATAACTGAAGCGACACCTGACATTTTTGGCGAGCACAATGCATATTAGGATAAATACATATTGTGAAGTTACAAATTATTAATAAATAGTTTATAAACTATACTTTTTCAATTTATGTATAAAATTATTATAGTATAGTATAGTTGATCCAAAAGATGGCATAACCCAGACATCCAAAGTGAAAGTTATCCTTCAACACCAAATTGTTCTATATGGTCCACACAATGTTCAGAAAAAAGTCACACCATTTTGAGCGTCGGGTTTGGGGGGGAAAGGGGAGAGAAATCGGTAAATTCGTAGTTTTTTAAGTTTTTCGCCAATATTTCTGAAACTATGCGGTTTAGCATGAACAACCCTCTATACAAAATTGTTCTACATTAAATTTGAAATAAAAAAGGCCCTATGCATAATCTTTCTAAAATGAATGGTTTCAAAGTTACGGAGGTAGTATAGTATAACTGGTCCAAAAAAGGCCTAACCCAAACATCCAAAGTAAAAGTTTTCCTCCAACACCAAATTGTTCTATATGGTCCACATAATGTTCAGAAAAAAGTCACACCATTTTGAGCGTCGGGTTTGGGGGTGAGAGGAAGGAGAAATCGGTAAATATAAAAAGCATCGAAAACCTCCACTTTTCACCCTCCGTAACTCTGGAACCGTTGATTTTATAACAATTTTGTATAGAACCTTTTTTGTTTTAAATCTCACGTAAAATATTTTTCTATAGAACATTCCTTACGCTAAAGCATAGTTTTAGAAATATTGACGAAAAACTTAAAAAAACTACTAATTTACCGACTTCTCCCCCATCTTCCCCCCAAACTGGACGCTCAAAATGGTGTAACTTTTTGCTGAACAATATGTGGACCATATAGAACAATTTGGTGTTGAAAGAAAACTTTTACTTTGGATGTCTGGGTTAGGCCTTTTTTTGGACCAATTATACTATACTACCTCCGTAACTTTGGAACCGTTCATTTTAGAAGGGTTATGCATCGGGCCTTTTTTATTTCAAATTTAATGTAGAATAGTTTTGTGTAGAATGTTGTTCATGCTAAACCGCTTAGTTTTAGAAATATTGACGAAAAACGTAAAAAACTACGAATTTGCAGATTTTTCCCCCCTCTCCCCCCCAAACCCGACGCTCAAAATGGTGTGACTTTTTTCTGAACATTATGTGGACCATATAAAACAATTTGGTGTTGGAGGATAACTTTCATTTTGGATGTCTGGGTTTGGGTCTAACTATACCATACTATTAGGCAAATACTAACAAACGACCTGGTTAGCCTCGAAAGATATTTCCGACACTGGAGATTACAGCCCAATACCTTCAAGACGGAAGTACCATGCTTTCATTTAAACAGCAGATTGGATAATTACCAATTAAAAATCCACTTTGAAGACAGACTCCTCAATCATACTAAATACCCAAAATATTTAGGTGTGACACTCGATAGAACGCTAAGCTTTAAAGAACATTCTACAAAGACGACTGCAAAACTTAGAACACGAAACAATATTATACAAAAGTTATGCGGTACCACATGGGGTTCCTCAGCGACTACACTTAGGTCGACAGCACTGGGACTCGTGTATCCCGTTGCAGAGTATTTTGCACCGGTATGGCTCAACAGCCCACACACCAAACGTGTTGATGCCCAACTAAACCAGGCTTTGCGTATTATATCAGGTACAATCAAGGCCACGCCAATGTATTGGCTACCAGCACTAAGCCACATAGCCCCCTCACAAATCCGTCGAGAACATGCCCTTATCAGGGAGTATAGAAAAATTAACGCCGATCCTGTGCTCCGCTCTCACGTTGGTATTAACGACAGAGACGTAAGTAGGCTTCGTTCAAGAACCCTCTGGATTATGCAAGGATACTAATTGAAAGGAATTTCGAAATAACCGATCGTTGGCAAGAAGATTGGGAGAAGAATGCTCCACCTGACATCCGAAATATGCCATGTATTACAAGCAAGCCAGAGGGCTTCAATCAACCAAGACGGATCTGGGCGACACTAAATATAATTAGAACCAACTGTGGTAGGTGCTCTGACTCACCTTTTAGATGGGGAAAAATACCTTCTCCAAATTGCGATTGCGGTGCTGAAAGACAAACGGTTAAGCATTTGGTGGAGGAATGCCCCATCAGATCGTACAATGGCAATGGACCGTGATAGTGTGACGTCAAAACGTCAAATATTTTTCCAAACAAATCAAAAATCAATAAATGTTTGACGTCTGTCAATTGATTATACACGTGATTTGTGTAATCATTTTTAATTTTATTTTGTTTTAACAAGCATCTGCACATTTTTTCTAAAGACACAATCCTTGTTAGTCATATCAATCATATTGCTTTTAATTTTATAAATGTCCCTACACAAAATCAAGGATTTACACACTACAATAGTACTTACTGTGTTTTTTCAGGTTCTTAACCAGTCCTATTTGGAAATATGGTGGAAAATATACTATGAGCATTGATTACAATCACGGTTACCCAACACACTACAATTTTGTAAAAATTAAACATCCTACAAGCAATATATTCCAATTATAAAAACGAAAACAAACACCACGTGTGAATCTTTGTTTTGTTTGGCAAATATTCCAGAGTAGCCAATATTGATTTGACGTCACGACTATCACGGTCCATTGGTCCGATCTTTTAATGGCGACCAATGACTCGATTCAATATATTTTTTCTACGAGCGTGCAACAATATTTACTTTCGCGCACGCATTTTAGTTTAGAAAGTTTTACTTTTCCGCACGCGTTTTACTTTTCCGCACGCGTTTTACTTTTCCGCACGCGTGTAGATATTTTAATATGACCTTAAAATAATTATAATACATGCAATAAACTAATATTTAGATATTATTTACTATTTTATTTCAAATGTATCTTATCGTGTTCCTGTTTTAATGAAATTAACGCCAGAATTCGATGAAATAAAATAATTTTGACATAATATTCGAAAGTCAAAACAGTAGACAATAACAGTCGTTTTGAATCATCGTCATGGAAACCAAGATCGTCGTCATGCTAACCAATTATGCTGAATCTTTGGTTTTGACAACCTTGTCAAAGAATTAATTTGTGTATGTATTTTCATATTAATTAAATTAATTGATTAAGATTTGGTCATTTTTTAAAGACTCGTAGAAAAAATATTGTTCCTAACGCTTGCAGAAAGTCTCTTTTCCGCACTCGACTGCTTGCCGAACTCCCGCTTCGCGTCGTTCGGTAAACTGCAGTCGCGTGCGGAAAAGTATGACTTTCTGCACTTGTTAGGAAAATAACTATATCATCTAAATTTTCGTCTATAGAAATTAATTATTATTTTTTTTATAATGTAATATGATCTTTATTTTTATACAAAAACTGTAATATAGCCATACGCTAAATAAATAAATTTAGAACTGGGTTTCGAAAATTTAATTTAGAATGTATTTAGCGGAACAAATAGGGAAAAATATATCCTCGTTTTTAAACTAGGAGGAGTAATTCAAAGGGCCTAGCCGGGTAAGATGGTGAAAAGTGCCCCCAACTCGATTTAAATTCCATATAGGCCACTTTTTAGCACATATCGACTCCTCCAACGAAGACTGTACTAACTCAACTTTTGGCGTTTTTGAGTTATACCCCTGAAAAATTAGATAACCGTGATGCCTTTCAAGGAACAAAGTTCTATATTAATTTGTTCACATTTAGGCAACCAATTTTGCACTTCGATGTTGTCCTAACTTGTATATCTTTACATTATCCCACGAAAACTATCCTATCTCCTATCTCAATCAAAGTAGGGGTGTTCATTTCAAATATACATCGATGTTTTTTGCGATGCATCAATCGGAAAGCTTGCATCGATGTTTTTCGATACATCGAATTAATACATCGATGTTTTCGATGAATCGATAAAACATCAAATGCGCATGCGCGTTTCAATTTGTCATGTGACACGCGCATGCGCAGCCGCCATGTTGAATGAAAACGAGTTTGAAGTTGGAAAAATGAGAGAAGAGGAGGGAGTTATGCCACTATCTGCAATGGATAAGGCAGGAGAAAAAAAAAGAAGACTAAAACAACTCTGCGCTTGAACTAAAACAGAATGAAACAAAGAGAGGATTGGTTGGAAAAGATGACTTGAATTTGACTAGTTTATTCGATGCATCGAAAAAAATACATCGATATATCATAAATATTTACTGTATCCGATGTATCGGATTGATTCGATGCATCGAATGGTAAATATCGATGTTTTTCGATACGTCGATGTATATCGAGCATCCCTAAATCAAAGCATAATCAAAGTTAGTATAGTCTTCCTCGCCATTCCGAACGGAAGCGTCATTGTCTCGTGAGTTAGAATAGTTTTCGCATTTTAAGGTTAAGTAAAGTACGCCTACATGAACAACATTGTTTACGTTATAAAAGTTGTAAAGCGTATAAATTTCTATTAGATAAAAATAATACGTGTGAATAGAAGGTGCATTTTATAAGTATAAATAAGTATCCAGGATGTACTATCCAGGATTTTCCCGATTTTTTCCAGCGAATACTGTACTAACTCATTCAAAAACCATATAAATAAAAAAATTCACATGTTCAAAAGAACAAATAGAACAATACGGTAAACACAATGGATAAATATAAAAACAATTTAGTATGTAAATAAAAACCCCTGATTTTTTGCATTAATCAAAACTTTATCTTGCTTTATTCGAAAACTTAAAAAAATTAGTTAGTACAGTCTTCGCTGAATGAGTCGATATAGAGGAACTTACTTTCTGAAATTTTTAGCCCCCTAGGTGGTCACGTGACCTCCCTAGAGCCTAATTAGGCTTTTTAGGTTTTTATTTTTTATCTCAGCCGCATCAAGAGCTAGCCAAAAACTTTATTTAAAAAAGTTGTAAGTTTCAAAAAGATCTATATGAAAAAAATGTTTCTTTATTTTTGGCGGGAAATTCGAATTTTTAGAACAATTTTAAACTTTTAAATAACTCTGAAAAAAAAAACTAAGACACTCGTTTTTACGAAAATCAATTATAACGTGTATTTTTGCACAATCTTTCACCCTGAATTTTTTCAGATTTTTAAAATTGCTGAAACGTACCTTTAAAAATAAAAAACCGCATTTTTTTGGTTTTTTTTTTTCGTTTTTTGATACAATTTTATACATATTTTTCAAAAAAGGTAACACCGTCACTAGAATAGGTAAAAAACTGAAAAGTAATTGGGGTTTGTTTAATAAATTTTTTTTGTAACGCCATCCATTTTCAAGATACAGGGCGTTGAAGAAAACAAAATTTTACACATTTTTTACGATTTTGCTGAAACTACTGGCAACATTTTAATAAAATTTGGCGAGTTTTAAGAGGTAGTTGTTGTGCATGTTTTGACATACAATTAAGGATCTGATATTCATCATTCGCGCGCATAGGGGTAATGATCTGAACTTTTTAAAGAATAAAGATAGTACGCCACTGACATATTTCAAATTAACAATCGTTTTTGAATTCCTCGTTCAATTTGTGACAAAAAATCTATCTTCTTATTTTTTCATACGACGCGCCATTTTTATTCAAAAAATAAAATATCTTAATCCTTACAAAGCATTCGAACTTCTAGTAGTTTCTACATCTACATACATAAAACTCGTACATCCATTATAAAAATTAATTCGTATACTTTGGAAGCGTTAAGATATTTTATTTTTTGCAACAAAACGGCGCGTCGTATGAAAAAATGGGAAGATAGATTTTTTGTCACAAATGAAACGAGGAATTCAAAAATGATTGTTAATTTGAAATATGTCAGTGGCGTACCATCTTTTTTTCTTTAAAAACTTCAGACCATTACCCGTATGCGCGCCAATGATGAATATAAAATTCTTAATTGTATGTCAAAAAATGTACAATAACTATCTCTTAAAACCTGCCAAATTTTATTGCAATGTTGCCAGTATTTTCGGCAAAATCGTAAAAAATGTGTAAAATTTTGTTTTCTTCAACGCCCTGTATCTTGAAAATGGATGGCGTTACAAAAAAATTTTATTAAGCAAACCCCAATTATTTTTCATTTTTTTACATATTATCGTGACGGTGCTACCTTTTTTGAAAAATATGTATAAAGTTATATCAAAAAACGAAAAAAGAACCGAAAAAATGCGGTTTTTTATTTCTAAAGGTACGTTTCACCAATTTTAAAAATTTGAAAAAATTCAGAGTGAAAGATTGTGAAAAAATACACATTATAATTGATTTTCGTAAAAACGAGTGTCTTAGTTTTTTTTTCAGAGTTATTTAAAAGTTTAAAATTGTTCTAAAAATTCGAATTTCCCTCCAAAAAATTTAAAAATTTTTTTCTCATATAGATCTTTTTGAAACTTACAACTTTTTTAAATAAAGTTTTTGGCTAGCTCTTGACGCGGCTGAGATAAAAAATAAAAACCTAAAAAGCCTAATTAGGCTCTAGGGGGGTCACGTGACCACCTAGGGGGCTAAAAATTTCAGAGAGTGAGTTCCTCTATATGTTCTAAAAAGTGACCTATATGGAATTTAAATTGAGTTGGGGGCACTTTTCACCATCTTACCCGGCTAGGCCCTTTACCGCGCTGTAATGCTTGTTTGCACTAAATTATGAAATTTTGACACTATTAACATTTATGAAATGTTGTCACTGTTAATTGGTGAAAATTTCTTATGTTAATTAATTATATCGGCGAGTTTCTCTGAGTTATGTATTTCTTAAGTTTTAGATTTTGAGTCTGCATTTACATAAAAAAAATCCTTATCGCATCCTTATAAATATGTATATCAGTACTGATTACTAGATTATCGTCGAAGGCCGACATCATCATCATCATCATCATCATCAATGGCGTTACAACTCTACGTGAGTCTTTGCGGCGTTTACTATTGCCTTCCATGTTTGTCGGTCCTGTGCCACTAATTGGCCGAAATGAAGGCCGAAATAAATGAAGGCCGACATGGTCAACCAAAAAAGAAGATGAATCTAGTGATTTTAATAGTGACATTATTTGGTGGGAATCTGCACTCAACGAAAAAGGTACGTAATATTAATAAAAATGTTAATTCAGACAACAAAAGAAATACTTAAAATTTGGTTAACTCTTGGTTTTATTGGAACAACAAAGCGATGTTCATCATTTCATTATTTTCGTTAGTTGATCCAATATATTACGTTTATTGATATTACGAATCACTGTTCACTGAAACGAACACTATTCATTGAAATAACAACGTCGACGAACACTATTCATTGAAATAACAACGTAGTTAATTGACCGACGAAGACTACTCGTTGTGTCAATAACAGTGTTATTTCTCCTAACCTATACTGCTTCATGCATCCAATAAATTTCGTTTATTTCTACAATTATTTCCGTTTATTCTTACAATTAATTCCGTTCCTTCCCACAATAAATACAGTTATTCTTACAAGCAATTCTATTCATTCCTACAATCAGTTTCGTTCATTTCTGCTATGAACGTTTTGTATATTAATAATTACTGAATGGTTTAGCTCAATGTATGATAATAATTGATTAATAATAATTTTGGAAATCCCCTTTTTTTGTCCTAAACCTAATGGACTTTACACTGTGTGATTTCTAATATGATTTCACTTATACAGTGCGCTGGAATAAGTGTTACCTTCTCCCCCTTATTAACTTATTTATTTTTAGCACATAAGCAAAACTCTGGGACAGGGCGATTTTTAAAATAATCAAAGTATATTATAACATCAATGTTTCGAACTTAACGCGATCCCTCTTCAGGTGACAGGCACAACTTTGATTTTTTTAAATGGGAAAGTACATCATGTGATAGGCCATTTAAAAGCGTTTGAAATAGTGATTCCAAAAATGTATAACACTTTAATTTTTTTTGAGCGCAGGTGCAAAATTTTGATCGAATTCTTTTTAAACGCATTCTGGCATTTTTAAACGCATTTTTTTGAAATCCTGAGAAAAATAATAAGTATTTTTGAAAAATTTAGACGCAGAATAAAAGATTACATTATTACCGAGGGCTGAAAGTCTCTTAGTATAAACAAAAAGTTTCTTTTGAATGGTATATGTATTTGAAATTAAAAATCATACTAAATTTTCTCTTTGTCACCCCTGTGACTTATTAAAATAATCATTATAGAAGTTCTCAGGGACTTCAGACCCTCGATAACACTGTAATATTTTATTCTGTGTTTAAATTTTTCAAAAATATTAATAAGTTTTCTCAAGATTCGAAAACAATGAATACGATAATAGACACACGAAAACTTCCTTCCAGTACGGACTACACTTGAAAACGAAATGAAATTATTCGGCACCTCGGCAGAGGTAACAGAGAAGCTCGGGGTATCACGATAAGGAAATGCCGTTACATTTCAATTGGTCAAGCAAAACATTTATTGTTTCAACAACTGCGTTTATTGTTACCATGAACACCTTGATTGTGGTTATTAACCGCAATAGTAGATTGATTAATGCATTCGTTGTCACAACAATCAGTTTACATCTATGGAATAATCAAATATTACTCTATAATAACAACATTTGTACATTGTTTTAATGAAATCTGTACGTTGTTACGATAAAACAAGATAATTGCTTATCATCTACGAAATCAAGAATGTGAGTTGCTGCCAGAATTAACATTATTACTAAATATACGAAACTAACTTATTGGCTGAATAAATTGAATGTTATTGATAAATGTACTCCAGTTATTTTCACAATTATTATTCAATCATTGTGACACTAACCAAATACATTCATCAATGTCTAAACGTTCGTTGAAACAAAAAATTAAATTGTTGTTACAACGAAATACTATTCAATAATCACTGTTAATCAATATTAGGAACTAAATTTTTTTGAGTGTGTCTTTTTAATTTATTTGTCACCGAACATACACAAAAATACATACAAAACCTTTTCAAATATTATATGCTAAACATTACAGTTGATAATAGATCACCTTGCCGTACCCCTTCTTTGACATCAAAGCTTTCTGTTAAACTATCGCCTATCTTAACTTTATTCGCTGTTCTTTTTAGAGTCAATTGTATCTAGGGGAGTGCAATTAGAACGAGAAGATACAATGTTTCGGAAAAAATCAAACAAGGTTATATTTTTCTAAAACTTTTTTTGTTAGTTTAAAAATATGTTAAAGTAAAAAGTTCTACTCACAAATTTCGCCGCTAATTGTTTATTAATTGTTTAAACAATAACAATTGTTTTGTATAAATAATGTTAAGAATATGGGTGAATTCAACATTTTATTTTGATAAAAAATGTTTTTATTTTAGTTTTGATTATGCTGAACCCGAATCTGACATTATAATTTGCAAATTCAAAATGGCGGATTCAAAATGGCGGATTTTTTCCTAAAATTCCTTAAAAAGCAGTTGTAAAATCCGATTTTTTTTTATAAAACGTGTTTGTTTACATATATGTGGATATTTTTGAGAGGTTGCTGAACCTGAATCAAATTTTGATAATTTAAATTATAAAATGGCAGATCCAAAATGGCGGATAACATAAAAAATAGGTGTAAAATCATAATTTCTTTACAAAATGTATTTATTTCTACATATATTTATTTTTGAGAGCTTTGATAAACCTAACTTAAATGTTAACATTATAAACTATGGCGGATCCAAAATGCGGATTTTCTAAAAAGAACATAAAAAAGAACATTTTTCTAAAACATTTATTGTCTTTATTTTTAACAGGTTGTTGAATCTGAATTAAAGATTAAAAATTTAAATTTCAAAATGGCGGATCTAAAATGGCGGATATTTAAATGAAAAACAAGTAGAATCCAATCAAAAAAATATGGAATTTCATTCTTAAAAAAAAAAAGATAAACAAATAATTTTCACAAAAATATTAAAAATTAAAATGTATTAGAAAGAAAGAACCAATTATTCAAAATCTATCTCTTCAATATTCAAAAAATTGTTGCAATGGAATCATAAATAAAAAGTTATTCTTAGTAAAAAGCTCTGCATATTCTAAAACTTTAAATGCAATCATAAAATATCAATTTTTATCAATTTTGTACAAGATATGTCAATAAATAAAAATTTCAGTTAGGAGTAAAATACCTATTTTTTTTCATAATACTGAAAATTGTTATTATGGAAAGTTGTTCAGAATTAAAAACGATGTGTCAATATGCAATTACACCTTTATGCAATTTTTTTACATAATACCTCGTATAATATTGATAAAATATAATATTTTATATTTGCATATTAAGTGCTAGACCATGCACAGCTATTTATGACGAATATCCTTCTTCATAAAATTAATAATAAATCAGTTATCATAAATAATAAGTGAAAATTTAATGCTGTTTGGCATAATTAATTTGAAACAATATTAAAAAAAAACAAATTTTCGATTAGAAGGATATAATTACATATTGGAACATAGTTTTTAATTCCAAACAACTTTTCTTTATAAAAATTTTCGATATTGTGAAATATAAAGGTACTTTACTCTTTAGTAAAATTCATATTTTTTGACATACCTCGTACAAAATTAACAAAATTTGATATTTGATGGTTGCATCTAATGTTATATACGATGCACAGTATTTTATAAAGAATAACTTTTTTTCGTAAAACTGATATTAAAAAAGTTATCAATAGGTTCCTAGTTACGCAGACATACATTATTAAAGGTAAAAAATTTTTTTTTTGTTGAATATTTATTATTTTTAAAGCTTATTATTAAATTAATATTAGGTAAGTTTTACAGAAAAAAGTTTTGATCACTCTGTATATACATTTTTTCAGCTGGTAATTTTCGGTTTTTGTAGTACATTTTTGTTATCTTTCTTAGTTTTCTCAAAAAGAAATTGTTTATTTCATTTTTAATCTAAAATAATTCAGTGTTTTTTAAAGATTACATCCTAGGCTTTAAAAAAATATTAAAAAAATTGTATTAGATTTATTCAAACTTGAGTAATACCGTCTTAAAATGGTGGGAATTCTGTAGAACTACGAAGTTTTCAAAAATTACATTTTTTGAGACAGCGTATTATTTGAATTAAATTTTTGAGATTTTTTTTGAATAAAACATCGTTTAGTAAGATGATTGAGAGGCAAGTTGTGCAAATTTGAGAGCTTTGTAGGTAAAATTGTATTAGTTACACATTTTTAAATCATTTTTAAACAAAATTCATGTAAGTCTCACTTTCCGCCCACACCGTACTTATGTCCATACATTTTATTTCTTTTTATTACAACCATAAGATAGCTTATTTTATCTTCTTTCATGTCCAATTTGTAAAATTTCTTTTGATCCATTAGTTAAAGAATTATATTAAAAAAACTCAACCGTGCACTTCTTCCAACGCTAGTTTACATTGCGCCAATGTGTGATAAGGGTGACCTTAGCGTTATAAATAAAAAATTACAGAAGCTAGAGGTTTAATTTTAGAAAAATCTTTATATAAGATTTTTTTTGTAAAATTTTCTGAATTTTTCAATGGTCAAGTCAGTTTTTTTCTAAAAGTTATATTTTCGGAGTTATTTAAAAAAACATCTAACTTCGCTGTTCATTTGTTTAATAAAAAATGAAGCACCCACTTCTCGAGTAGAACTTTTTGATATGTTGTTTATTAAACATTTCTCAATGAAATTACAAAAAGTTTTATCTTGTTTGATTTTTTCCGAAGTGAAAATCTAAATGCACTCCCCTAATCGTCCTAACAAAATTTTTAACAAACACCCATAACTTGCAATGCTATGAATAGGTCTTTTCTTCTGACTCGATCGAAAGCCTGCTTAAAATCAATGAAAAGAACCATCGTGGGTTTATTGTATTCATGGCTTTCGGCTTGTATTTCTCTCAGTGTGAAAATTTGGTCTACGGTGCTTCTACCTTTCTAGTCTGGGCTGATTATCGGAGAATAGGCCATGTTTGGGAAAAGTTATTTACCAGCAATTTTATTGCTGGAATCGAATCTTATGATTGTATATATTAATAATATAGGTATGCAAAGTCCACAAATAGTGTGCTACTTTTTTATAAACAAAATGGCGCCCGAAAATCATGGTTTTTTCAATTTTTGCTCTATAACTCCAAAGATTTTAACTTTACACCAAAAACACTCAAAAAAAAATTCACCGCAATTAAATTCTGCATAAAGAAGTGTTTTTTCCGATTTACTTCGATGAAAACTTTCCCCGGAAAAAGCGGGTATTTCCAACAAAATCTTTAATTTTCAACTAAACTTTTAAATAAGTAATTGTTAATCATTAATTAAATAACTTGGTAATGTAAAAGCCCTTTTCATATAGATTATAATTCCAGAAGCCGATTGAAATTTAATGAACAGTTTAGCAACAATTGAATTGTAAATTAAAAATTTACGGTCGCTATAATAACGACAATAATTATGATGCATAAGAATAACTATGATTTTTTCATAAAAAGACACTATACCTATCTAATGTACGTTACGGAATTGAAATTGGATTATTAAAGCGGCCTCAGGAATATTTTAAAATTATTAAGAAGTTTTTGGCTTATAAACAAATAGAATATCTCGGGAAATATTAAACTAAATGAAATTATAAAAACGGTATTCGAAAAACAGCGGCAGGACGCTTCTTTTAAAAGAAAAAACGTTTAATTATAATGAGCAGTTCCTGAGATACAACTGGTCAAAGTTGACCGGAATTTACGGCAAATATATAAACAATAGGATCATAATTTTCAAACCATCACCTTTTTATTTTGTCGTCTTTCTCCACACCAATTTTCATATCCTTAAAATACTCTTAACATATATTATTATAATAAAAACTATCGATAATACGTGTGAAAATTGCCAAAAATAGCAAAATTCCAATCAAAAATTAGGTTGGAAAGAATGTAACCCTCAAAGTTCAAAATCGGTATACTTTAAAAAAATGCATTTTCTCGACTTCTCATGGAGCAATTTCCTTCATTCTTTTTTTGTTCCCAAGTAATTCGAGTAGAGCCATCGACCTAACGCATTATTAAATGTCAAACTTGCTTTTGTTTTGTTATAATAAATTTATTTATTTATTATAACACAAAATTTTAATTTGTTTAAACAAAAATTGTTTAAGTAATTATACAGTTTTCAAATGAGAATATTTATGTTTTTAACTTTAAAAGGTACACTTGTAGTAAGTGTATCTAAAAAAAAGCCTACAACTGGAAAAAATATGTAGTTTTCTGTTCTTATCAATAAATTAATCTATTATAACAAAACAAAAGCAAGTTTGACATTTAATAATGCGTTAGTTCGATGGCTCTACTCGAGTTATTAGGGAACAAAAAAAGAATGAAGGAAATTGCTCCATGGGGAGCCGAGAAAATGCATTTTTTTAACGTATACCGATTTTGAACTTTGAGGGTTACATTTTCTCCAACCTAATTTTTGATTGGAATTTTGCTATTTTTGGCAATTTTCACACGTATTATCGATAGTTTCTATTATAATAATATATGTTATGAGTATTTTAAAGATAGGAAAATTGGTGTGGAGAAAGAGGACCGAAATAAAAAGGGATGGTTTAAAAATTATGATCCTATTGTTTATATCTTTGACGTAAATTCTGGTCAACTTTGACCGATTGTATCTCAGGAACCACTCGTCATAATTAAACCTTTTTCTTTTAAAAGAAGCATCCTACCGCTGTATTTCGAATACCGTTTTCATAATTTAATTTAGTTTAATATTTCCCGAGATATTCTATTTGTTTATAAGCCAAAAAATTGTTTACAATTTTAAAATATTCCTGAGGCCGCTTAAATAGTCCAATTTCAATGCTGTAAAGTACATTAGATGGGTATAGTGTCTTTTTATGAAAAACTCATAGTTATTCTTATGCATCATAATTATTATCGTTATTATAGCGACCGTAAATTTTTAATTAACAATTCAATTGTTGCTAAACTGTTTATTCAATTTCCATGGGCTTCTGGAATTATAATCTACACAGAAAGGGCTTTTACATTATTAAGTTATTTAAATATTAATTAACAATTACTTATCTAAAATTTTAGTTGAAAATTAAAGATTTTGTTGGAAAACTCACTTTTTCCGGGGAAAGTTTTCGTCGAACTGAATCGGGAAAAACACGTCTCTGTGCAGAATTTAATTGCGGTAAATTTTTATTTGGATGTTTTTGGTGTAAAGTTAAAATCTTTGGAGTATAGAGAAAAAATTGAAAAAAACACGATTTTCGGGCGCCATTTTGTTTATAAAAAAGTAGCACACTATCTGCGGACTTTGCATACCTATATTATTAATACATACAATTATAAGATTCGATTTCAGCAATAAAATTGCTGGTAAATAACTTTTCCTTGTATTTTGCTAATTAGCCCAGAGTATTCCTGACCCCACTGATATTCTCCTATGCTATTATCAGGCATTGCTAATCTATTTTTAATATGTATGGCTAGTATTTTATAAGCTATGTTAAGTACACTATGCCTCGATAGTTCTGACATTCCGGTTTACTGCCTTTTTGTGTATAGGGCATAATATTGCATGTGTCCATTCAGTAGATATAATTTCTTCTTTCCATACCTTTGCAAGTAGTTTCTCCATTTCTGCTGTTATGTGATCACTTCCTGGGCTCTTGTTTATCTTTAAATTCCCGATAATATCCTGAATCTCGCCTATGGTGGGTGGTTATTCTTCCTGTTGTTGATTTTGTACGTTAGCTGGTGGCTCTATCACTTCATCGTTATCCTCATCTGTCTCGCGTGTCCCATTGAAAAGACCATCAAAATATTCTATCCAGAGCTTGAATACTTCCATTTCGCCCATAATTATTTCTTTATTTCTATTTTTATAATGCATATTTTCGACTGGTAACCTCGCTTCTCATTTTTTTATATCGTGGTACAGATTGCTAATGTCTTTATTTTTATAGTTTTCCTCTATATTTCTTACCTTCAGTTCATATTACTTTCTTTTTTCTCTGTAGGTATTCTTTTAATTATATTTCTTTGTAGTCCAGGGAGCATCTGTTTTGAGATGGACGTTGAGAGGTGACTCAAATTTTTTTGCAGAAATTGCTTGAAAATAGATCAAATAATAATATTTGAGTTATCCTCCCTCTCAAAAAGGTCCGGGACATTGTTTAAATAATCAAAATGTCAAAAAATGAAGGAAAAATTCGATTGTTTTCTTCGTTTTTTAATTATAACTTTAAAAGTGTTCATTTTCGAGAAAAGTTGTACTGACATAAAGGTTGCGTAATTAAATTTCCTACAACATAGAATTGGGTAAAAATTTTAAAAAATAGTCACCCTAGTTGCAAAATAGCATTAATTGCGAAAAAACCATACAAAAACAAGTATTTGCATTTTACGTTTTTCAACCATTTATGCTTCGCTTAGGACCTTCATATTTCACCCAGAAAAACTTTATGATACAGTACAACAACACTGTAAATTTTATTAAGATCGGTGCAATAGATTACGCAAAATAAATTTTGCAATCCAGCTTTCGCAAAAAAAATTCATTTTTTAAAATGTTACAGGACTGAAAATAAAGCAGGTAGCAGGTCGAATTTTTTTTGCTTATAGAAGTGTACTGTAACTTTCATTTTCAATTTGAAAAATTAACATCGATTAATTACCACGGCGTCAGGAAATTTTTTAAATAAACATTAATTTTTGGTGCTACGCGCAGGACAGCGGTGTTCGATTCACACAAGTTGATTTCCACCAAAATTTCTTCCAATCTTTATCTAATATATTATTTTCTTACTCTATATTTTGTTGTATTTTAATATTTTAATTCCACAAACTAATTTTATTATTGTTTGTGAAATATTGTTTAAACAATTGCATATGTTTAAAAATAATAAACTTTTATTCTCTAAGTTAAAATATATGAACAAAGAAAGTTTTTGCTAAAAAATGTGTTATTTCAAAGGATAGAGTATGTGTTTTTATTTTGCAATAAACAAATTTATTTATTTATATCGAAATGTAATAACAATTGAAATGTATCAATTATTATCAAAGATCATTGGAATGCCCAATCAGGGCAAACTATCCGCTGTCCTGCGCGTAGCACCAATAATTAATGTTTATTTAAAAGAATTTCTGACGCCGTGCTGTTAATCGATTTTAATTTTGCAAAATTGCAAATGAAAGGTACAGTACACTTCTATATGCAAAAAAATGTCAACTTGCTATCTGCTTTATTTTGAGTCCTGTAACATTTTGAAAAAATTAATTTTTTTTGCGAAAGCTGGATTGCAAAATTTATTTTGCAAAATTTATTGAACCGATCTTAATGAAATTATCAGTGTTGTTTTACTGTATCATAAAGTTTTTCTGCGTGAAATATGAAGGTCCTAAGTCTAGCATAAATGGTTGAAAAACGTAAAATGCGAATACCTGCTTTTGTATGTTTTTTTTGGCAATTATTGCTATTTTGCAACAAGGGTGACTATTTTTTAAATTTACAACCAATTCTATATTATAGAAAATTTAATTACGCAACTTTTATGTTAGTACAACTTTTCTCGGAAATAAATACTTTTAAGGTTATAATCAAAAAACGAAGAAAAAAATCGAATTTTTTCTTAATTTTTTGACATTTTGAATATTTAAACAATGTTCCGGACCTTTTTGAGAGGGAGGATAGCTCAAATATTATTGATTTATTTTCAAGTAATTTCTGCAAAAAAATTTGAGTCACCTCTCAACGTCCAAATGTACTAATATGTTTACAGATGCGCCCTGGTCTATTGCTCCATATAATTTCCTTTCGCGTCTTTTGTATTTTAAGTTAACATCTTTAACCGCTGCGCTGCTTGCCTTGCTTTTCTAATTCTTCTAACATTCTTTGTCGAACCATGTTTTTTATTTTTCTTTGGCTTGACATTGGTCTTTGTATTGACAATGTCCGCTGCCTCGTTAATTGCATCTCTTATTGCCGCCACATGTATTCTACGCTTCCGTCTTCTGCTGTGTGTTCTAGCTTTTCATTAATAATTTCTTCGTATAGTATTCGTTTCTTTTCTGTAATACCTAATGTTACTGGCTTGTTTTTATCATATTTTTGTTTTCTTTTGTTCCGGCGGATCGGTACCAATTGTCTTATCCATATTCCTACCAGATAGTGGTCTGAAACCATATCAGGTCCTCTGTATGTCCTCACCTTTGTTATGCAGTTTCTTCATCTTTCTCAACTGAAACATGGTCAATTTGGTTGACTGTATGACTGGTTGACTGTATTAGTTTCATGACGACGTAACAGTTATTTAATAGAAATCACTTAACGTGGGTTAGCGTACAACTACGTAATGCACTCACAATCAAACAAAAGGAAGAAAAGGAGGTCTAAAAAGATATTTTAGAGGGGTTATAGAGATGCAGAAATAACATTAATTTCTTCAAATAAAATTTATTGTAGGTATATATTATTTACAAAAGTGTTGCATTATTGGACATATTTTCAACATTTTCCACATGATCCATTTCCTCAGAATCCTCAAAAGTTTCATCGTCGCCGCTGTAATCGCTGATTGCCCTACAGCAAGTGCAACAACTGCACGATTTTCGATAGGCAACTTTGAAATATTTGTTTTTTCTACTCAACCAAATAAAAATTACAATAGGGCTCCCGTACGCTAAATATTCTGGTATAAAATCGGTGACGTTTAAGATGAATGTCATGGTATAATTAGTTCTCACCACATTCACATGTAAAATATCGTAACAATACAGGGGAATCCAAGAGAATACAAACAAGTTTATTACAGATATCAAGTAAGAAGTTTTAGCTTTCAATGTTTTGCTTTTAATGTTGCAGTAAATGACAAGTGCAAGTAAGGCAAAAAGTAAAACGTGTTCTATGTAATTAGTATGAAAAAAGAATATATGGTCGCAAACAATGTAGTCAATAATAATTTTGATAGTACACAGCAAATAAATAATAAGGACAGAATGGTCATAAAGCTTTTGTACAAAAGGTTTCATGTTGGTCTTACTTACTGCTAAAAGCCACTCCAAGCCAATACCGAACATACACAAAAACATACCAGTTACACCAGTAGTCACAAATTGATCTACAACACAGAGCAACTTAGCACCGAAATCCTCGAAATACTGGTATAATTTAAAAACTTGCAGTATAATTAAATATATTGGCTCTTTAGACCACATAAAGATATTAAATATAAAACAGTGCAATAAGTACCTATTTGCTTTGATTGTATATAAATTTTTGTTTCTACACACTATTCCTATAAAATAAATATTTATTCCGATTACGCCTAAAATTAAAAAGAATTGAATGATCTCTGTAATTGCCATAAAAGTAGAAACTTTGTCCATCAATCTGACGTATCTCATGAAATTATCGAAATGAGCTTCATCATGATTTTCAAATACGTTATCTATTCCTATTGACTCGTCATAGTTGAGGTTTGATAGGAAAGGTGTAGCCATTTCAGTTGCCTAAGTACCTAAAATAAATTATAAAACTTAGAAGAAATTTTTTTTACTGAATTTAAAAAAAATCCGAATCATTAAATTTTGAGTATAGTCCAGTCGGGTTAGACGAATAGCAGGCCTAACATTGCAGGCCGAGCTGCCCCAAATTTTATTTTTCTAATCTTTAGGGGAAGTAAATAGTAGTGTGAATTTAAAATCTCGACTGAATTCCAACGAGAACTGTTTTTGCTCAATATCTCCGCCATTTTCAACTTTTCAACCAACAATATGAGAAATAAAATTGTTGAAAATGTGATTTTCTATACCCTGGTGGTCTTTTTTATTATTTTTTTCATGCAATCTATATTTTACGAGTTATGGGTAATAGTGACAGTTAGATCATAATTATTATGGCGTATCTCTTATCATTTTCATGTTACATGGAGAAAAAGGAAGATTTTTAAGAAAATTTAAAAATGCGCTGTATAATTTAATCTTATTTTTTTTTTCGATAACCATTCATTTTAAACCCGTAGGTACATACTACAACCCGTACAATACTTTTTAAACATAGAAATAACACTATAATAAAAAAATATACGGGTAAAAACCCTTTAAGATTGATTCGTCATGGAAACAAAGATTATAATTGTGAACTTGAACACGGATGCACAAAATATCCCATGTATTCTGCTCGAGATATCATTTAAGCCCAAATTGAGTTGTTCACACGTTGAATAGATGGGATTTTTTTCAACTTTAGTTTTGTAGTTAAATTAAAGATTAGTGTTCAATTTTGCCTCTAGAGGGCAACGAGTTTTAAAGAATGTGGCTGTAGAACACTGAAGAGTCACCCATAGCGGTGTAAGGAATAAATTGGAAGAAGCAAAGTGCTCAATATTGGAGTCCACTGTACGCCGAAATGTGTACAGTATGGGATTCAAATGTCATAAGTCTGTTAAGGAAACAAAACCATCACCACAAATGCTCAAGAAACGCTTAATTTCAGATAAATGTTATACGCCTATAGAGTCTGTATAGGCCTAAAAACTAAGCGTTTTTTGAACATTTGTAGTGATAGTAGGTTGTTTGGTTTGTCATGGGCTTAACTGCCCATGACATTTGAATCCCATACTGTACAAATTTCGGCGTACAGTGGACTCTGATACCGAACACTCTTGATTTTTCCAATTCATTCCTTATATCGCTGTGGATGACTTTGCTATTTACAGCCAATTTTTTTTAAATTCGCTGCACTTTGGGGATGACTGAAATCTTTCTGCAATACCCAAAATTCCAAACCGATGAAACAGGATGTCTGTCATTAAGTTTTTCACTCAACCTTCGTACTGACTATTAAGAACACCACTTTTTTGCCACTTCTTTTTAACTATATGTGGTATTTTCTAACAGAGCAGTAACAGAAGAGATTTGCTCAAGAGAGAGATGTTTGCAATCACTCATATGAAAAAATTCCAATCGAAGATACTTTTAGAAATTAACATATTTTACTTTGAGTGTACAACTACGTTTTGCATTCAAAGTAAAAGCAACTACGAGAATCAGGCCTAAAAATTATTTTAGACGGATTATAGAGATAGAAAAGACATTAACTCTATCAAATAAAATTTATTGCGTACAATGTTTACAAAAGTGTTGCACTATTGGATATATTTTCAACATTTTCCACATGATCCATTTCCTCAGAATCGTCAAAAGTTTCATCGTCGCCGCTGTAATCGCTGATGGCCCTACAGCAAGTGCAACAACTGCAGGATTTTCGATAGTCAACTTTGAAATATTTGTTTTTTCGATCCAACCAAACAAAAATTACAATAGGGCTTCCGAACGCTAAATATTGTGGTATAAAATTGGTGACTATTAAAATGAATCTCAAGGTGTAACTATTTTTCGCTACTTTAAGTAAAATATCGTAAAAATACAAAGGAATCCAAGAGAATACACACAAGTATATTGCAGATAACAAGTAAGAATTTTTGGCTTTCAATTTTTTCTCTTTAATGTTGCAGTAATTGACAAATACAAGTAAACAAAAAAAAACATTTTTTATATACTTAGTAAGAGTAACATATATATGCTGGCAAATTATATAGTCTATAATAATTTTGATAATGCACAGCAAATAAATAATAAGGATTGAATGACCATAAAGGTTTTCTACAGAAGGTTTCATCTTGGTCTGATTTACTGCTAAAAGCCATTCTAAGCCAATACCGAACATACACAAAAACACACCAAGTACTGCAGTGGTCTGAAACTGCTCTTCAGAGCAGTACATCTCCCATCCCTAATATTGACGTAAGTTAAAAACATCCACTATAATTTCATATATTGGCACTGTAATCCACATAAAGATATTAAATATAGAACAATGCATTAGGTGCCTATTTGCTTTGATTGTTTTTAAATTTTTGTTTCTACACACTATTACTATAAAATAAATATTTAGTCGGAGTACACCTAAAACTAAGAAGAATCTAATGATTTCTGTAATATTCATAAAAATAGAAACGTTGTCCAACACTCTGTAAAATCTTTCGAAATCAACTTCACCTTCACTTTCAAATACGTTTTCTATTTCTATTGACTCGTCATAGCTGAGGTTTAACAAAGGTGTATCCATATTAAATAAAGTGCCTAAAATAAAGTATTGAAACTTGTTAAAAGAAGCTTTTATATGCAATTTAAAAATAATTTCGATGTAATTAAAATCTGAGATACTAAATATCAATTTGAGTCACAAGCTGAGCCAATACAGACAAACGTGAAAACTTCAAACAATGAGGTAAAAAGCCATCAGTTTTTATTCAAGCCAATGGCAAAAATCAACTTTATCTACTCTATCTCATATTATGTATAAGTTTTTAGTTTTTGAAAACTGTCATTATAGATAGCAGTGCGTGAAGGATATAAAGTGTGCGTGAAGTAACAATGTATTTTAAATGGGATTTACTTTTTCGCACTGTTTTTGGCACACTTTCATATAATCAAATATTCTTAACTTTCGCGTTGTCATGGTAATGACATATGAGCAATAAATTACAACAAAAGTTTTTACAGTTTTGTGGTTTGAAAGAAGTTAGAATTTTTAAATGTCAGTGTTCTAAAAATTGTAGAATAGAAATGAATTCCAGTGACGAAGAGTTACAGTTTTCTTATTTGTTTATCGTAGATAAAATATTGTATGAAACTGTGCGTGAAGTACTTTTTGCGAAATTACGCGATGTACAGCACTCGCTCCGCTGTCGCTCGTGCTCTAAACATCGCGTGCGTTCGCAAAAAGCATACTTCACTAACTGTTTCATAAATAACTATTTTATTCCTGGAGGTATCCTCTAACTACTCACCAATTTTCATGAGAACCGATGGAGGTTCAACGAAATCGGAGGTGAAAACCTTCAGTGACTGCACTAATCCTTTGCCTTGATTTTCCAATGTCGCACTCCTAAGGCTTTGGCCACACGGGCGATTTTTTACAGCGCGATCATTTACAGTGCCCATTGGTTTGACTACCTCCTCCACCAATTTGAGATGAAATGATTTCATCTACTCCTCCACCAATTTTAGATGAAATCATTTTATCTAAAATTGGTGGAGGAGGTAGTCAAACCAATGGGCGCCGTAAATTATCGCGCCGTAAAAAATCGCCCGTGTGGCCAAAGTGTAACTCTTACAAGTAGTCTTCCACCTGGTCCTTAAGTCGTGCTCTGGGCCTGACTCTTCTCCTCACTCCATCCGGTCTCTGGCCAAAAATATGTTTCGACGGCTCCGTCTCATTCATTCTCTCTAAGTGGCCTAGCCACCGCAGCTTGTTTATTTTGATAGATCTACTAGGCTCACTATAAAGAAGGTAAAGCTCAAATCCACAGGAAAAAATGTTTTCCTGTAGCTGGCTGTGTACCATATATCAAAAAAATTTAAATAAATTCATTTATAAAAGGTATATAATTTATAGTCTCTTGAACGATCTTCCTTAAATATCACGATCATCGCCGCGGTCAAACAACTATACAATAAAGCCACATCAAAAATCAAACTAAACAACACCTTATCAGAAGAATTTCCAGTAATAAAAGGATTACGACAAGGATGCTGCCTCTCCCCAGTACTATTTAAGATCTATTTAAATGAAGAACTAAAACACTGGAGAAGATCTTATTCAGGTATGGGAATTCAACTTGACGATGATACAACATTGTATACTCTACATTTCGCGGACGACGAAGTCGTAGTAGCAACGGATAAGGAAGATTTAGAATTCAAGACAAGACGGTTATTTTAAACATATGAAGAGTGGGGCCTTTCTGTAAATAGAAACAAAACGCAATACTTATGCATCGGAACTGAAGTAGAAGATCTAATAGTTAACGAACGAGAAACAATCAAGAACTGTGAGGAATATGCATATATGTGGGAACAGCAATCAACAAGAGTGGGCGCACCGAAAAAGAGATAGAGCAAAGGATTGTGAAAGGAGAAAGGGTGATTGGATGCCTAAACCCGATGGTATAGTCAAAAGAACTATTTAATCAAAGAAAACGTCTTATCTCTAACTCCATCTTTAAAAGTATAGTGCTCTATGGATGCGAAACATGGCAACTTACTAAATCCCTGGAACGACGACTACTTGCATTGTAAATAGACTTCTGGAGAAGATCGGCTAGAAAATCAAGGCCTGAAAGGATACAAAATAACCAAATCAGAAATATAATGGAAGTCAAGTCAACCATCATAGATGAAATTTAAAGTAGACAACTGATCTGGAATGGCCATGTAGAAAGAATGGACGACGACAAACTGCCAAAACAAATTCTAAAATGGACGCCAAGGGAAAAAGGAAGAGAGGAAGGCCGAAACAATCCTGGCTAGGCGGCATTCAGAAGGCAATGTCGGAAAGGAATCTTCACCCTGGCGAATGGAACGACCGACGAATACTCAGGCTGTGGGTGAAAAAACGTGATATAATTAAGGAATTTTTGAAACCTATCAGGTGTTGTAAAGGACGATGCCAGGAATAACTTATACTAAAATGTAACCAGAAATTTTGTGCGGTTTATTATTTATGACGATTTTCATTTGTTAAATTTACAATTTTTAAAGATTTTTAATTTTGCAGCTTAGGATATTCATTTTAGAGAAAAACTTCTAAATAGAAAATTGTAGTAAATTGAAAAACCTACAATTTGAGATATGGCAAGTTTAATTTCTTTAATATGTTATTGCAAAACAGCCTGCGAAAGGTCCAAAATGGCCGTTTTTTGTAATTGCCTTATTTATTGTAAAAATAACTTTTATGTATTTTTTAAAGCTTTTAAATGAAGATCTTTCAATACTAAACACAAAAAATTTTTAGTGCCCGATTAGTGAACTTGTTGTTTAGATATGATAATTTGTTTATCCCAAGAGGTCAAATGTCCAAAGCTATAACTTTTTGAAAAAAAATCGTACAGAGTTAATCCAAAATCCACTCTCCTTCTAAAGACTTATATTTTCATATTCTGATGTAAATAAATGCGTATAACATTTTTCAACCTATTATTTCGGGTTTTTAAATAAGGGGGCAAATTTCGTTATAAAAATTTAGAACTGAAGCCGCCCCTGTACATCCTATGAGTTTTTAACTTACAGGTTATTGTTGCTGAAGACAAAATAAAGATTCAAAACTAAATAAAAATTTTCTACGACCAACTGAAGCCGAGATAATTGTTTTTGTTTTCTTAAATCGTAGTGACTTTATTTATAACAATTAAGAAATTATTTCACAGTCATTGACTAAAGAAAAACTTATATTATCTTAAAATAAAAATTATTTTAACCGAAAATTACATTTCATTATTAAAAATGATTTTTAAAATGTAATGAAGATTTATTTTTCGTTACGACTATGATTTATTGTGTCGCATGTCGGTTGCCCTTAGCAACGGCTAGCAACTTTTAATACATTGTATCACGGTTTTTGCTTTAAATTTTAAAGCACCGCTTGGATTGACATGAAATTTGGCGCAAACACATAGATAACATGTTTAAGAATAAAAATGATATTGGGCCTCTGTGTGCTTTTGTCCTGGGGGTGAGTTTCACCCCTTATAAGGGGTGAAAAAATATATGTTCAAAATAAGTTCGGAAATAGATAAAACGTCTAATTCTAAGCACTTTTTGTTCTATAGCATTTTTTCACCAAGTTAATACCTTTCGAGTTATTTTCTAGTAAATACCTTAATTTTTCAACAACAAAAAAAAAACAGGTTTTTAAGCGGTTTTTGACAAATAACTCAAAAAATAAGTGTTTTATTGAAAAAATGGGTTTTAACAAAAATATAGCAAATTAAAAATTGAAAAAAATGATGTATTCATGAAATCTCTAGACTCAGTATAAACAAAGTTCTAGCTAATGAAAAATAGGTTCATATCCGTCAAATTTTAAAGTGAATTATTTCAACGTGAAATAATCAAAAAATCATGCACTTTTTGGAGAAAAATCATTTTTTAAAGTATTTAAAAAAATATGTATAACTGTTTTTAAAAAATGTTTATAGCATCAAAAGTAAGCAAGTTACTCTGAAAATAAAGTTGGTCTCTTTTTTTGGTCAAAAAACTCGTAAGTCAACCCCCAATTAGCATCTTAAATCAAATTAATCATTACCGCTGTTACTTTGCTCATGTATTATTCATATGATCTGTAAGTATCATCGGTTCAAAGGGTTTATTTAAAAAAAATGGTTTTAAAGTAAATCTGTTTTAATTTTTAATTAAAGAAAAATGTTTTTTTCTAAATAACTTAAAATTTATTAATGTGACCAAAAGTCAAAAAGAGTAAAAAAAATTAGTTTTTGCTGTTATGAATATTTTGGATTTTTTGCTTTTTTTTTGGAAGGCAAAAATTTGTTAAGATATGGCTGTTCTAAATTTGCATACACTCGTGATTATTGACTAGTTCAATTCCTTTTAACTACTGCCCCTTCAAAAATAAGCACTTTGAACCGATGAAACTTACAGACATAAACGACACATACACGAGTAAAACAACATTGAAGTAAAATTGATTAATTTCATTTTTGATGCTAATTAGGGGGTGACTTTCCCGAGTTTTTTGACAAAAAAAAAGAGATCAACTTTATTTTCAGCGTAACTTGCTTACTTTTGATGTTATAAACTTTTTTTTTAAAACAGACATACATATTTTTTTAAACACTTTAAAAAAGTTGTAATGATTTTTCTCCAAAAAGTGCATGATTTTTCGGTTATTTCACGTTGAAATAATTCACTTTGAAATTTGACGGATATGAACCTCTTTTTCATTAGCTAGAACTTTGTTTCTACTGGGTCTAGAGATTTCACGCGTACACCATTTTTTTCAATTTTTAATTTGCTATATTTTTGTTAAAACTCTTTTTTTCAATAAAATACTTACTTTTTGAGTTATTTGTCAAAAACCGCCTAAAAACGTGTTTTTTTTGTTGTTGAAAAATGAAGGAATTTACTCGAAAATAACTCGAAAGGTATTAACTTGGTCAAAAAATGCTATAGAGCAAAAGATGCTTAGAATTAGACGTTTTATCCATTTCCGAACTTATTTTGAACATATATTTTTTCACCCCTTATAAGGGGTGAAACTCACCCCTAGGAAAAAAGCACACAGAGGCCCAACATCATTTTTATTCTTTAACATAGTATCTATGTGTTTGCCAAATTTCATGTCAATCCAAGCGGTGCTTTGAAATTTAAAGCGAAAACCGTGATTCAATGTATTATAAGTTGCTAGCCGTTGCTAAGGGCAACCGACACAATAAATCACAGTCGAAACGAAAAATAAATCTCCACTACATTTTAAGAATCATTTTTCATAACTAATTGTAACTTTCGGTCGAAATAATTTTTATTTTAAGATAATATCAGTCTTTCTTTAGTCAATGACTGAAATAATTTCTTAATTGTTATAAATAAAGTCACTACGATTTAAGAAAACAAAAACAATTATCTCGGCTTCAGTTGGTCGTAGAATATTTTTATTTAGTTGCGAGTCTTTATTTTGGCTTTAGCAACAATAATCTGCAAGTTATAAACTCATAAAATGTACAGGGGCGGCTTCAGTTCTAAATGTTTATAACGAAATTTGCCTCCTTATTTTCAAACCCGAAATAAGAGGTTAAAAAATGTTATACGCATTTATTTACATCAGAATATGAAAATATAAGTCTTTAGAAGGAGGGTGGATCTTAGATTAACTCTGTACGATTTTTTTTCAAAAAGTTATAGCCTTGGACATTTGACCTCTTGGAATAAACAAATTATAATATCTAAGCAACAAGTTCACAAATCGGGCACTACAAACTTTTTTTTATGTTTAGTATTGAAAGATCTTCATTTTAAAACCTTAAAAAAATACATAAAAGTTATTTTTACAATAAATAACGCAATTGCAAAAAACGGCCATTTTGGACCTTTCGCAGGCTGTTTTGCAATAACGTATTAACGAATTTAAACTTGCAATAGTCAAATTGTAGGTTTTTTAATTTACTACAATTTTCTATTTAGAACTTTTTCTCTAAAATGAATATCCTAAGCTGCAAAATTAAAAATCTTTAAAAATTGCAAATTTAACATATGAAAATCGTCATAAATAAAAAACCGCACAAAATTTTTGGTTACATTTTAGTGTAAGTTATTCCTGGCATCGTCCTTTATAACACCTGATAGGTTTCAAAAATTCCTGAATTATATCCTGAAATCGACCTATTTTTCACCCACAGCTTGGACTAGAAGCTGGAAACTGGGAACCGGAAGGCGAAGAACGCTATAAATAACCGGGATAATAATAATAATAATATAATTTATTAAAATTCCCTAAAAAGAGCTACATCACATATGCAGAACATTTTCGATCTGATTACAGATCATCATCATTGCTGAACCTAAAATAAGTATAACCTAATATAATAGTCCAGGAACCGAAGCTTTTCAGTTCGCAATTTTTACAGAATGGATCGATTTGCTTGAAAATTTGAGAATAAGTAGTATACAGTCCAAGGATCAAAATCTATATCATGTCAAAAGGCGCTTTTACCATGGGGGTGGTTGCCACCCCATCTCGGGAGTGGAAATTTTTTATTACATTTTGGCCTCAAAAGTTGATAAAAATGTTCATTTAAGCAAAAAATGTTCTATACATTTTTTTGATAAAATTAATAGTTTTCGATTTATTCGCTATCGAATGTGTTATTTTTATATCGAAAAAATCAATGTTTTATCAATTGTACTCATTTACGATTCACTTAATTTTTGCCGTAGAAAAAATTTTTTCAAACCAAGTTCTTGGTGAATTAAATATCCTACAATTTCATATTTAAACATTTTTTCGTATCTCTGACGCTAATCTTTCTATTTATTCTGAAGAAAATGGCCTTTTTACCAAAGTACAAAAATTCGTTATTCGCTTTTAACTCAAGGTTTTTAAAAACTAATAATTTTAAGCCTTCTAAAATCTATTAAAAACTATTAAAAAACTTCTAAAATCTATTAAAAATACATAAATAAAGAAGAATGAATAAGGCCAATGACTAAAAACACCGCAAACTTAAATTATTATGCTTCCAATTAGATTTCTCCTTTTTTTTTTCAAAAAAATATATTGATTTTTCAACCGTAACTTTTTTATTTTTTATCTTGGAAAGTTTGGTAATGAAGAATTTTGTAGGTTTTTACAAGATCTATAAGAATATTATTACTAAATCTTTTAAAAATCGTCTGTCGCAAAAAGTGTGACTTTTAAAGGGTTGGTAAAGATGGTTTTTGCAGGTTATTACAAGTTTTAATTGTCAATAGTTCACTAAATTTTTTCCGTAGAAAAAATTTTTGCAAACCAGGCTCTTGGGAATTAAATAAGCTACAATTTCATTATTAAACATTTTTTCGTATCTCTGATACTAATCTTTATATTCTGAAGAAGAAACCATTTTTTTCCAAACTACAAAAATTCGTTATTCGCTTTTAACTCCTTTTTTTAAACCAATCATTCTAGGCCGGTCAAACTTCTAGAACCTATAAACCTATAAAGAAGACAAAATAAGGTCAATGACTAATTTTAATTAGGGTGGTGATTAGGGCGGTTGCTTCCGATCACTTTTTCGCTGAAAAAATAGGGACTGACATTCTTTTCATTATAAGTCACTTAATTTTTGAGCTAGAGACTTTTTTTCTATTTCTGGAGAGAGATATTTTTAAATACTTTAAATTAGTTTCAACAAAGTATCCTCGAAAAATATAGGTATAGTTTTCCAGTCTTTTGAGTTTAAAACTACAATATTTAGCATTTGACGAAGAAGAGCTAACATATCATAAAGTATAGCTTGATTACTATTGGTCTTAAAGAAAATTAAATAAAACGGTTTTGTTTATTTTTTCAACATTTTTGTTAAGTAAAGTTGTTTTGATAAAACGAAAACTTTTGGAGTTATTAGCAGAAAACTTATTAAAAACATTCATAATAACATGATTTTTTCGATATAAAACTAACACATTCGATAGCGAATAAATCCAAAACTATTAATTTTATCACAAAAATATTTAGAACGTGTTTTGCTTAGAATGAATGTTCTTACCAACTTTTGTCGTCAAAATATAATAAAAAATTTCCACCCCCCCAGATTAGGTGGCAACCACCCCCATGGTATAAGCGCCTTTCGGCATCATATAGATTTTGATCCTTGGACTATCCACTACTTATTCTCAAATTTTCAAGCAAATCGATCCATTTTGTAAAAATTGCGAGGTTTTGTCCTATTTTAAGGTTCATTACTTGGACTAATAAGTTAAAGCAAAATTTTTAAATATTGACTAAAGTTAAAAAACGTTTAGGTTATACGAGTACTCACAGGATGCTCATATGCTAAGCCAGCGATACTCAACCTTTTTCTTTTCTGAGCCACATAGTAACTATTGCCACAACTTGCGGGCCGCAATCAAAATGAAGTAGTATACAGGGTGTTTCATTAGTAAACGGAAATACTTGAATGGTGAATAGAGGTAAATGAGGCGATTCTATTAGACATACTAAATTTATTGCTCCACCGATTTTATAACCGAGTTATAGGGTGTTTTACCGATTTTGCTCATTTCTTTCTGGACCCATAACTTAAGAACCACCTTGTATATTTTTTTGATATTTGATACACATATGTCACATTTAGAATCCAAACCACTTAACTACTAATCACAAAAAAAAATCCAGGTCCGGATTAAACAAAATTATAAATCCATTGTGACCTTGAAACAACATCCTGTATATTGAAATTTTCAAAACCCGTTTGCACATTTGAAAAGAGCTTTGCACACTATTCAATGACTTTAATTTTGAAATTATGTCGAAATTTTTAAGAACTCATACTTTTAAAACAAAAATTTCGATATAAATATTTCAAAATTAATATAATGTCATTAAATTGTCTGCGCAAAAAATTGAAGCGAGCAATTAAATTTAGTTTTTATGCTCTTTTTAAATGTGCAGACGAATTTTGAAAATTTTAATATACAGGGTGTTGTTTCAAGGTCACAATTATTAAAATTTTTTTTGTTAATCCGGACTTGAATTTTTCTTGTGATTACTAAATGGGTCCTTGCAATGTAGTAAATAAGTATTGATTATTTTTAAAATGAGTATTTGTTCATTAACTTTAATAATTTATTATTAAAAGTTAATAATACCTTGCTTTTTAATCAGAGTTATTAAAAAAATTCAATATAATTTAAAATTAAAGTCATTAAATTGTCTGCCTCACTCCCAAACACGCCTCAAACACATCGGCACACTATCAAATAATTAGAGAAAACACGTGAAATTTGACAAATAATTTGATCACAGGGCCCTTTAGTTAGCCTTAGGGCCACATAAAAAACGATAGAGGGCCGCATGCGGCCCGCGGGCCGCAGGTTGAGTATCACTGTGCTAAGCCATCAAAATTGAAATATTTGGGTAAAAACCCTTTAAAATTATACAGTCATGGAAATATTGACTAAAATTGTTGTAACAACTTCCCAGACATCTCATTTTCTGAAGTGCAATTATTATTCTTCTTCTTCTTCTTGTGCCGTCTTATAACAAAGGGTGGCGATCACTTTTTAAAACGCTTCTCTGCAACGTGAAATATCTGTTCAACACTGAGGTTAGTCCAATCTCTGATATTCTTCAGCCGAGATTTCTTCTTTCTTCCCAAGCCTTCTTCCCCCTCTACTCTTCCTTGCACGATGACATGTAGCAGAGAGTATTTATCGTTACGAAGTATGTGGCCCAGATACGATGTTTTTCATATTTTAATTGTGTTTATAAGCTTCCTGCCATGTCCAATTCTTCTTAACAGTTCTTCGTTTGAGACCTTTGCAGTCCAAGGAATTTTCAGAATACGCCTATACGCTCTGAGCTTCGCTGGTGTCGCTACTAGCGGATTACTAATGCAACTTTCGCCGGTAATTTTTTAATTTATTATTTAATTGTTATCGTTTAATATTTACAACGCAAAGAAGTAATTAAATTGTAATCTATTTTTTAAAGATTTTGCTAATCATTTTAACGTTCTATTAATGAAATATTAATTTCTTACTTCGGATACTTTCACAATTATCGTGTAGATGGCGCTTAGATTAATTTATAATTACATATTACGTAATATTAAAAAAAACTTAGATTCAGTATTTAAAAAGTACCTTACGTACAAGTTTATTTAAGGTAAAAATATACACCACAGGTTTGACTAATATTTTTTCCTAATAATGTTTTTAATTTCAATGTTTTAAATTAATCACTTTGACATTTACTAGGGGAGTGCAATTAGAACGAAAATAAGCATTGTTTCGGAAAAATTCAAACAAGCTTATATTTTTCCAAAACTTTTTTTGTTAGTTTATATACATGTGAAAGTAAAAAGTTCTACTCGCGGATTTGTCCGCTAATTGTTTATTAATTGTTTAAACAATAACAATAATTGTTTTGTATTAATAATTTTAAAAATATCGTTAAATTCATCGTTTTACTTCGATCAAATATGTTTCTATTTTGTTTTTGATTATACTGAATCCGAATATGGCATTGAAATTTGAAAATTCTTATACAGAAGCTCTTATACAGTATGTCTGAGTAGCTAGGAACCACATGGAAAACTTTTTTATTATCAATTTTACGAAAAAAAGTTATTCTTCATAAAATGCTCTGGATAGTCAAAAATCTAAAACTCAACCATCAGATATCAAATTTTATCAATTTTATACGAGTTATGTCAAAAATATGAATTTCGTTAAAGAGTAAAGTACCTTTATATTTCAGAATATCAAAAAATGCTACATATTATGAAAAGTTGTTTAAAATTAAAAACTATGTTTAAATATACAATTACATTATTCTAATCGAAACATTTTTTTAAATTTTTTCTCAAATTACGGATACTCATCATCATTTTATTTCAATTATGATAACTATTTTATTATCACTTTTACGAAAAAAAGTTATTCTTTATAAAATACTCTCCCTGGTCTAAAATCTAAGATACAATGATCAGATAATAAACTTTTTTAATTTTATACGAGGTATGTAAAAAATGAATCTTTATTAAGAGTTAAGTGCCTTTATTATTCACAATATTTTAATTAGAAGGATGTAATTGAACACTGAAACAAATTTTTAAATTCCAAACAACTTTTCTTAATAACAATTTTCGATATTTTGAAATTTAACGATACTTTACTCTTGAGTGAAATTCATATTTTTTTGCATACCTCGTATAAACTTCATTAAATTTGATATTTGATGATTGCATCTTAGATTATATACGATGCAGAGTATTTTATAAAGAATAACTTTTTTTCGTTAAACTGATAATAAAAAAGTTATCAATAGGTTCCAAGTTACGAAGACATACTGTATAAGAGCTAAAAAAAATTTTTTTGCTGAACATTTATTATTGTTGAAGTTTATAATTAAATGTATTTTAGGTAAGTTTTCCAGAAAAAAGTTTTGATCACTTTATATAAAAATTTTTTTTAGCTGGTAATTTTCGGTTTTTGTATTTCATTTTTGTTATCTTTCTTAATTTTCTCAAAAATAAATAGTCTATTTCATTTTTAAAGTAAAATAATTCAGTGCATTTTAAAGATTACATCCTTAGATTTAAAAAATCACTTATAAAACTGTAATAGATCGGTTTAAACTTGAGTAATACCTTCTTAAAATGGTGGTAATTCTATAAAACTACGAATATTTCAAAAATTACATTTTTTAAGGCGTCATATCATTTGAATTAAATTTTTAAGATTTTTTTTGAATGAAACATCATTTAGTACGATGCTTGAAAGGTAAGTTGTGCAAAATTGAGGGTTTTATAAGAAAAATTGTATTAGTTACACATTTTTAAATCATTTTTAAACAAAATTCATGTAAGGCTCATTTTCCGCCCCCACCGTACTTATGCCTATACAGTTTATTTCTTTTTATTATAACCATAAGATAGCTTAATTATTCTTCTTTTAGATTCAATTTGTAAAAGTTCGTTTGATCCATTAGTTAAAGAATTACATTAAAATAACACAACCGTGCACTTCGCCGTACGCTAGTTTACACTGCGCCAATGTTTGTGAGATGGGTGACTTTAGCGTTATAAATAAAAAATTATAGAAGATACAGATTTAATTTTAGAAAATTCTTTATATAAGGTTTTTTTGTAAAGTTTTCTGAATTTTTCAATGGTCAAGTCAGTTTTGTTCTAAAATTTATATTTTCGGAGTTATTTAAAAAAACATCAAACTTCGTAGTTCATTTGTTTAATAAAAAATGAAGCACCCACTTCTCGCGTAGAACTTTTTGATATGTTGTTTATTAAACATTTCTTAAAGAAATTACAAAAAGTTCTATCTTGTTTGATTTTTTCCGAAGTGAAAATCTATATGCACTCCCCTATATGTCAAATTTCCACCGAACGTTCACTGATTTGTCACTACTACGGCAGTCAATGAGGGTATTTGGCTAATAATTTCATCCTACTACATCGATTTACTTGATACTTTTACAGTAAGTTGGGAATAGCTCAAGAAACAAACTCTACCCTATGCTGATGTGCGCTTTTATCTTGGGGGTGGTTCCCACCCCTTCTGGGGGATGTTTTGATTAAAAAAGCCACGGAAGAGGCTAGAGAACCTAATTTTAAGCAATAACTGTTCTATAATTATTTTTTGAAATCTCAATACTTTTTGAGTTAGTCGTGGTTGAAAATTGGCCATTTTCATTGAAAAATTACACCTTTTCGGACGGATTTTTGCGAATACCTTAAAAACTATGCATCTAAAAAAAAACTATATAAAATATTTCTGTAGGTTATAAAAAACAAAGAGATTTATTCTTTCATGAATCTTCTAGTTAAAATACAAAGAGGGGTATGGTAGGTAAGAAGAGTTTGTTTTTTTGTTGCATGCTCAAATCGGTTTATTCAACTTGAAATACCAGAGAACCTGTCGATTTTAGGTGTATAATGATACTAATAACTTTTGTAGGGCTTGAAAAGACCTTTAAAACGAGCAATACCAAATGTTGATCACATTCAAACTAAGGGAGATATTCTGCAAAAAATTTGATGACTAATGTATTTTAAGAAGATAGAGAGGTATATTTAACCCCTCATCCATCAGAACTTAAATACATCTTTTTGCTTCTACAATACTTTTATTATAGTGTTATTTCTATGTTCAAAAAGTTGAACTGGATTAAAATAAACGGTTTTTGAAAAAACTAAGATTAAATTATAGAGCGCATTTTTAAATCTTCTTAAAAATCTTCCTTTTCCTCCATGTAACTCGAAAAAGATAAGAGATACGAAAAAAGATACCACACAAAAATTTAGGGCTTTTTCAGATATAAATTTACTTTTTATTTTTCATTACTGTATCTCTTATCATTTTCAAGGAGAAAATGGAAGCTTTTTAATAAAATTTAAAAATGCGCTCTATAATTTGATCTGTTTTTTTCAAAAACTATTTATTTTAAACCCGTCCAACGTTTTGAACATAGTAATAACACTATAGTAATGTGAAAGATTGAGATACGAAAAAATGTTTAAATATGAAATATGAAATTGTACGGCAAAAATTGAGTGAATCGTAAATGAGTACAATTGATAAAACATTGATTTTTCGATATAAAATTAACACTTTCGATAGCGAATAAATCGAAAACTATTAATTTTATCACAAATATGTATAGAACGTTTTTTGCTTAGATGAACATTTTTATCAACTTAAAAAATTTCCACTCCCGAGATGGGGTCGCAACCACCCCCATGGTAAGAGCGCCTTTTGACATGATATAGATTTTGATCCTTGGACTAGCCACTACTTATTCTCAAATTTTCAAGCAAATCGATTCATTCTGTAAAAATTGCGAGCTGAAAAGCTTCGGTTCCTGGACTATATTAGGTTATACTTATTTTAGGTTCAGCAATGATGATGATCTGTAATCAGATCGAAAATGTTCTGCATATGTGATGTAGCCCTTTTTAGGGAATTTTAATAAATTATATTATTATTATTATTATTATCCCGGTTATTTACAGCGTTCTTCGCCTTCCGGTTCCCAGTTTCCAGCTTCGTCGGCCGTTCCATTCGCCAGGGTGAAGATTCCTTTCCGAGATTCCCTTCTGAATGCCGCCTAGCCATGATTGTTTCGGCCTCCTCTCTTCCTTCTTTCCCTTGGCGTCCATTTTAGAATTTGTTTTGGAAGTCTGTCGTCGTCCATTCTTTCTACATGGCCATTCCAGATCAGCTTGTCTACTTTTCGTTTATGATGGTTGACTTGACTCCCATTATATTTCTGATTTGTTCATTTTGTATTCTTTCAGGCCTTGATTTTCTAGCCGATCTTCTCCAGAAGTCAATTTCCAATGCAAGTAAGCGTCGTTCCAGGAATTTAGTAAGTTGCAATGTTTCGCATCCATAGAGCACTATACTTTTAAAGATGGAGTTAGAGATAAGATGTTTTCTTTGATTAAATAGTTCTTTTGACTATACCATCGGGTTTAGGCATCCAATCACCCTTTTTCCTTTCACGATCCTTTGCTCTATCTCTTTTTCGGTGTGCCCACTCTTGTTGATTGTTGTTCCCAAATATACATATTCCTCACAGTTCTTGATTGTTTTTCGTTCGTTAACTATTAGATCTTCTACTTCAGTTTCGATGCATAAGTATTGCGTTTTGTTTCTATTTACAGAAAGGCCCCACTCTTCATATGTTTGAAATAACCTTCTTGTCTTGAATTCTAAATCTTCCTTATCCGCTGCTACTACGACTTGGTCGTCCGCGAAATGTAGAGTATAAAATGTTGTATCATCGTAAAGTTGAATTCCCATCCCTGAAAAAGATCTTCTCCAGTGTTTTAGTTCTTCATTTAAATAGATCTTAAATAGTACTGGGGAGAGGCAGCATCTTTGTCGTAATCCTTTTGTTACTGGAAAATCTTCTGATAAGGTGTTGTTTAATTTGATTTTTGATGTGGCTTTATTGTATAGTTGTTTGACCGCGGCGATGATCGTGAGATTTAAGGAGGGTCGTTCAAGAGACTATAAATTATATACCTTTTATAAATGATTTTATTTAAATTTTTTGTGATATATGGTACACAGCCAGCTACAGGAAAACAAGCTGCGGTGGCTAGGCTACCTAGAGAGAATGAATGAGGTGGAGCCGTCGAAACACATTTATAGCCAGAGACCGGATGGAGTGAGGAGAAGAGGAAGGCCCAGAGCACGACTTAAGGACCAGGTGGAAGACTACTTGTAAGAGTTACGCTTTGGCCACACGGGCGATTTTTTACGGCGCGATAATTTACGGCGCCGATTTCATCTAAAATTGCTGGAGGAGGTAGTCAAACCAATGGGCGCTGTAAATTATCGCGCTGTAAAAAATCGCCCGTGTGGCCAAAGCCTTAGGAGTTCGACATTGAAAAATCAAGGCAAACGATTAGTGCAGTCACTGAAGGTTTTCACCTCCGATTTCGTTGAACCTCCATCGGTTTTCATGAAAGTTGGTGAGTAGTTAGAGGATACCTCCAGGAACAAAGGTGGCATGATGGCAACTTGCGCAATAAATTAAAATTAAGAGATTTTTTAACTCGACGGTAAGTGAATTACTTACCGTCGAGTTGGAGTACACACCGTCGAGTTGGATTACTTACCGTCGAGTTGCTAGTAAATGTCACCTACTGACGTAAAATCTGTCACGGTAAACAGTCAAAAATGATCAATCGTGCAAAAATGTATATTTTTTCGACGCGTACTCAAATCTAAGTATACAAGCTTAAATACGGGAAAACGATGCATTTTATAAAATATACCTGTTCAGCATTTGTCAAAGTACTATGGAGTATCTATCAAATGAGCTCCAGTAAAAGTTAATAGCATCAAAATTAAGCAAGTTATGACGAAAATAAGAGGACCCTTTCGAATTTATTAAGAAAAAGTGAAGGATCATACGCCATTTCCCCAGAAATTAAAATTTATACTTAGTAATCCTTACAAAAATTTCTTTATATTAGCATAAGTAATACTAATACTATCGGTTTACAGCCTTCTCCGACGCCTTCCGACTCCTAACCGCCATTCTTCTCTGTTTAACCATAGACCTGGAGGGATTTCTCTTTCCTCTAGTTCTTTTTTCCCTCCCTCCAGCTTCTTCTCGGCCTTCCTCTTTTTCTTCTCCCTTGTGGTGTCCATGTCAAAATCTGTTTAGGGATCCTGTCATCTGGCATTCTCTGTACATGGCCGTACCATACCAGTTGTTTTGTTTTTATATCATCAATTATTGTATGTGATATTCCCATCAGTTCTCGTATTCTCTCGTTCGGTATCCGATCTCTTCTTGATTTGCCTGCTGCTCTTCTCCAGAAATCCATTTCTGTTACTAGTAACAATTTCTGCGGTCTTCGTTTTAGTGGCCAAACTTCACTGCCATATGTGATTATACTTTTAAGTATGCTATTGTATATGAGCTGTTTGTTCGCTTAAGCTGTTTGTTTGTCAAAATCAGAATTTTTAAAATTATCACAATTTTGATTTTCTTTTGATAATACCTTTAAAATTACTCAATATACATAAAAAGTGATATATAACCAAATTTTAGTTTTTTCTGTAACAAATATTTTACCTGTTTTACTATTTCCGTAGGGTAAAAAATAACCGAGATAGAAACGTTTAAAACTTAAATTTTGCTGCGAGAACTATGTAATTAGGACAATTTAACCTTTTATCTTTAAAAAAGTAATGGGTTTAAAAGATTAAATTTAACGTGGTTTAATAGTCCTTGAAATAAACTTTCAAATTGTTTTTAGGCAAACCTGATATCGTACAAATTAACGGAGTGATTAAAAAAAAAACTATAACATTTTTTGGAAAAATTTTTAAAAGTTAAATTTTGAAAAAATTTTGGAGCATAAATTTTAATGCTACCAATTTGTTCGGGGGCTCATTGGATAGATATTTCTAAGTACTTTGACAAGCGTTAAAAAGTTTATGTTATAAAGTGCATCATTTTCCGTTATTTAATCTTGAATACTTAGATTTGGGTACTCGCAGGAAAAAATATATTTACCTATAACTCGCTTTTAGTCAACACTAAAAGATTTTTGTAGTACGAGGTTTATGTAATTTTTTATTCCCTTCAATTTTGGTAATAATAACTTTTTTGTAAAAACTTACGGTTTTTAAATTATTTATGAAAAATCTGTTAAAAACATGCATTTTTCTCACGAAAAACTAAAATTTTTGATCTATAATAACTCAAAAAGATTTGATTTATTTTAATAACTTTATATAACAAATTTTGCTTAGAATTTGTCCCTCTATCCGATTATGGGGTTATTTTTAATAAAATAATTTACCCGTGTTGAGCTGGCCCCCCCACTTGCAAAAATTTAAAAACAAATAGCCCCGATTTATGAGCTTCCATATTCCGCAAATTAAAAATTTTGAGCTCGTTACACTGAGCAGAAATTTAATATTTTAGTGGGGGAGGGGCTGAGTCAGCCCCCCCACTACTTAAAAATAGGGATATTTAATCGATTTTTGCGGCAGAATTACGAGCTATTTATGAGCTCTTGAAATGATATAGTTTCGATTTTTGAGCTCATCCCCTTCACCCCAAACAACCCTTTAATTGATTTAACTTAAGAGAAACATGCTGAAAAAAATTAAAATATATCCTATCGCGGATATAATTTGTATAGCTTATATATTCTAAGAATAAACTCTTAAATCACGCGCATTTCGATTATTGAGCTACAACCTCGTCGCAAGAAAACCACCCCTTCTTCCCGGATTAAGAGATAATTTCACTTAAAATGAATTAGATTAATTATTTGGCGACTACATCGTTTATTAATTTATGAGCTCGCAAAATACAAGCATTTTAATTAATGAAATGCAATTTTCTTTCTATAGTGCAGTCACTGATGGTAAAAATCAACTATGATCTTCGATTTCGGTGAACCTCCATTCATTTTGACAAAAATTGGTGAGTGGATAGAGGTTACCTCAAGAAACAAAAGTAATATGGTACCAACTTGCGGTTTTAGCCTGGGGTAGATATCACCCCTTCTCAGGGGTGAAAATTGCTTTATTAAAAATAACCCCATAAATCGATAGAGGGACAAATTCTAAGCAAAATTTGTTATATAACGGTATTAAAATAAATCAATACTTTTTGAGTTATTAAAGATCAAATATTTTAATTTTTTTGAAAAAAAAATGCATCCTTTAAAGCGATTTTTCATAAATAACTCTAAAACTGTTTTTAAAAAAAAAATTTCATCACTAAAATTGAAGCTAATAAAAAATATAATAAATTCCTTACTTGAAAAACCATTTAATGTTAATTTAAAGTAAGTTATACGTAATTGAATGTATATTTTTTTCTGCGAGTATTCAAATCTAAGGATACAATCTTAAATAACGGGAAAGCGATGCATTTTATAATACTTGTCAAAGTACTTAGAAATACCTATCAACTGAGCTCCATAAGAAGTTAATATGATCAAAATTAGCACTCCAAAATTTTTTCCAAAAAAATGATATTGTTTTTTTTTTGGAATAACTCTGTTAATTTTTATGATATCATAATCTTTCAAATACTTTATTTTTTAGGATAATAGGTTAAAGGGCTCCAATTACATTGTTCTCGCAGTAAAATTAATAGAGGCAGTAAAATTAATATATAAGGCTTAAACGTTTCTATCTTGGATATTTTGATTCATACAAAATCAAAAGACAAGTAAAATCTTTGCTAATAAAAAACTCAAATCTCGTTATCTATCATTTTTTACGTGTATCGGGTATTGTTGGAGTTAATATCAAAAGCAAATAATTTACGAAACTTTAAAAAATTTTGATTTTTTAAATCATACATATATTTTTTTTTAATATTAATTCTAAATCGGTCAAAATGTTTAAGGTCATTACTTATGCTAAAGTAAAGAAAGTCTTATAGAGATTACTAAAGATTTTAATTTTTGTGGAAATGGCGTTCGATTTATTTTTCAGTTTTTACTAAAAATTTGAAACGGTCCTATTATTTTCATGTTCACTTGCTAAATTTGGATGATATTATCAACTTCTTTCGGTTCTCATCAAGTATTTCTGAGTACTTTGACAAATATATGAAGTATATTTTATAAAATGCATCGTTTTCGTGTTAACTAGACTTGAATAATTAGATTTGAGTTCTCGCCAAAAAAAAATACATTCAATTAACTATTATAACTTACTTTGGAGTACGGTCCTGACAGTGATAATATACATCACGTTGTAAACCGCTGCGAAATTTATCAGTTTTTAAATGATAAAAACACAGTTTTAAAATTATTTTGTTAGTTCCTCCACATTGTTATAGTGGAAACACCATGTAAACCTCGCAAACCTGACGTGAGTACCAAAAACCACATGATATTATATTTATAATAATAATAATATAACCTATAAAATATCCAAAAAATATAAATAGGACCAGTTTTGGGCCAAGATCCACACCGGTTTTTGAACCGGCGACAGGGCCGGCCTTGCAACGTCTCCAAAATTAATCAAACATTACTTCGAATAACACCATGAACACTACCCAAACTTCATCTCACATCTCATATTCCAGTGTTGTTAACACGTTTAAACAACCAACAAAAGTCGAAGCCATAGTTCTTTCTAGTATTGAAGGAACCAAAGTTCAAGAGTACATCATAGCCGTCGGTTCAATAGTTGGTCCACGTAACGTATCTTTCGCTTCCAGAATAGCCAATAATCTTCTAAAAATATGGTTGATTCATTGCTGCATTTCCACAAATACGTCAATATAAAAGAAACTCAAGTAGAAATAAGAAGACTTATCACTCCAGCTCAAAGACTGATAATATCAAACGCTGGTCCTTCTGTTCCAACCACGTTAATTGAACAAGAACTACGTAAAATGGGTATAAACGCCGTCTCTAAAATGACTTTTCTTAGGGTAGGAATGCCTGAAAGCAAATACAACCATGTCTTGAGTTTTAGAAGGCAAACATTTATCACACCTTTAGAAAATATGTCCATTCCCGATTCTTTCATGATCTCTCATGATAATACCACTTACAGACTATACCTTTCTATAGAAGGATTCAACTGTTCAAAATGCAAGACTATTGGTCACCAGGAAACAGAATGTCCTGACAATGCTAATACAATCACTTCTAATGCAACCACTTCTAATACAACCAATCTTGACTCAACCAATTCTAATCCACCCACTTCTAATACAACAAATCCTGACCCAACCAATTCTAATCCAACCACTTCTAATGCTCTCCAGAAACCTCCCAAAACACACAATATATAACAAATCTACCTTATAACCAAACAGAACAAAAACTTTCTGACAAAGCCTTAATATCCACCTCTAACGATCACCCACCATCTTCCCAAAACATATTAGATCAGATCCCAGACGAACAGGTCTCTACGACACACAGGACCCAGACGTACAGGACGTCATGTCAAGACCTACAAATAATACAAATGAAACAAACACTTTAAAAATCCCAACATCATCAACTTCCAACAAGATCAGCAATCTTACTCCATTAGAAATAACACAACCTAAAATTATTCCAAACGTCACAAAACATCTAAAAAGGCTCATCTCATCGTCTCCAGAAATCAACGAAAATACCACACAGACCGATTCTCATATCTTCACTTCTCCAGTAACAAGGAAATCAAAGTACCTTCACATGCAGGTATATATGGAAATGAAAAAGCAGATGAATTGGCAAACAAAACTCGAATAACCTCAAACCATACAGCAAAGTTGAAAACATATCCATATACCGACCTGAAGATTCTGGTCAAGGTCCACTGTACTAATACATGGCAAAATCATTGGGGAAAATTATGTAACAAATTAAATGAAATCCACCCAAAAGTAGATGTTGTCCTGGATAATCCCTCCAACAGAAGAAACCAAGTCATTATTAACCGTCTAAGAATTGGCCATACTGCCTTAACACACAAATACTTAATAACAAAAGAACCACCACCAATCTGCTCCAACTGCTTCGACCCACTGACTGTTAAACATATCCTACTTGAGTGTCCTCAATTTCAAAAAGAAAGAAGATCCCATAGAATCACAGACGATGACCTCAAGACAATCCTCACCAAAAAAGTTTCATCAGTGTTAACATATTTAAAAGACATCAAATTGTATAACTCTATTTAATGTAATACTTTGTATTGTTATATCCACTAATAAACCTGCGCGGTTGATGTGGTTTTGTGTTTAAATAAAAAAAAACTTACATTGAATTAATACTAAAAGGATTTTCAAAGCTTTAATTTTGGTAATGATAGCTTTTTTATAAAAACTTGCACTTTTTAAATGATTTGCGAAAAGCCGCTTAAAAGCATGCATTTTTTCACGAAAAATTAAAATCTTTGATCTTTAATAATTCAAAAAGTATTAATTTATTTTAATAACTTTATATAACAAATTTTGATTATAATTTGTCCTTCAATCGATTTGTGGAGTTATCTTTAATAAAATAATTTTCACCCCCGAGTAGGGGGGTATCCACCCTCAGGTTAAAGGCGAAAGGTGGCACCATGTCACCTTTGTTTCTTGGGGTATCCTCTAACCACTCACCAATTTTCGTGAAATTCGATGAAGGTTCACCGAAATTGAAAGAAATAAAACTGATTACCTTCAGTGACTGCACTATACAAAAGAAATTGCAATTTAATGACCTAATGGCTCGTATTTTGGGAGCTCATAAATTATTAAACGATATGTAGTCGCCAAATAATTAATTTAATTTATTTTAAGTACATCTCTCTCTTAAGCCGGGAAGACGGGGTGGTTTTCTTGCGAAGGGCTTGTAGCTCAATAATCGAAATGTGCATGATTTAGAAGTTTATTCCTAGAATATATAAGCTATAGGAATTATGTCAGCGATACGATATATTTAAAAAAATTTTTAGCATGTTTTTCTTAAGTAAAATCAATTAAAGGGTTGTTTGGGGGTGAAGGGGATGAGCTCAAAAATCGAAACTATATCATTTTAAGAGCTCATAAATAGCTCGTAATTCTGCCGCAAAAATCGATTCAGTATCCCTATTTTTAAGTAGTGGGGGGCTGACTCATCCCCAGCCACTAAAATATTATATTCCTGCTCAGTGTAACGAGCTCAAAATTTTTAATTTGCAGAATATGAAAGCTCATAAATAGCTCATAAATCAGCGCTATTTGTTTTTTAATTTTTGCAAGTGAGGGGGGCAGCTCAACAGGGCTAAATAATGTTCACCCCCGAGAAGGGGTGGCATTCACCCCCAGGGTAAAAGCGCAAGTTGGAACCATCTCACCTTTGTTCCTTGAGATATCCTCTAACCATTCACCAATTTTCATGCAAATCGATGGAGGTTCAACGAAATCGGAGGTAATAGCTCATATCCACCTTCAGTGACTGCACTAAATAGAACGGAATGGAAGCTGATTCCGAAACAGGCCAAGATCCACCATAGGTTGTAGAGGCAATGATGATGATACAAATACAGAAAGGACATTTGAAGGGTCAAGGGGAAGAACGATGAATGTCTATCTGGAAGCATTTTCGGTAAAATGAGAAACAAAGTTACATATTCATTGTTTTTCCCCCTTACGTCCAATCTTGTGACGTGTTTTTAAGACGATTCTCATCGTTATTTCCCATTGGCCATTCACATGTATAATGTTTATAGTACTCTTTCTAAGCTAGCAGATTGCACAAAAATAGTAAAATGACCAAACATTGACATTCATCGTTTTTCCCTCTGACCCTTTATTTATTTTATCAAATAACATTTATTGTATATTATAATGTTTACAAAAGTGTTGCATTATTTGACATATTTTCAACATTTTCCTCATGTTCCATTTCTTCAGAATCCTCAAAAGTTTCATCGTCGCCGCTGTAATCACTGATTGCTCTACAGCAAGTGCAACAACTGCACGATTTTCGATAGGCAACTTTAAAATATTTGTTTTTCCTGCCTAACCAAATAAAAATTAAAATAGGGCACCCGTACGCTAAATATTCTGGTAGGAAAGAGGTAACCAATAAAAGAAATCTCATAGTATAGTTCTTGCTCGTTACTCTATTTAAAATGTCGTAGCAATACATAGGAATCCAAGAGAATATAAACAAGTTTATTACAGATAATAAATAAGAATTTTTGGCTTTCAAATTTTTCTTTTTAATGTTGCAGTAAATGACAAATGCCAGTAAACCAAAAAGTAAAACGTGGTCTATATAGTTAGTTAGAGTATAATAAGTATTGTGGCAAATAATATAGTCAAGGATAGTTTTCGTAATACAAAGCAAATAAATAATAAGGATAGAATGGTCATAAAATTTTTGTACAAGAGGTTTCATGTCGGTTTTATTTACCGCTAAAAGCCATTCTAAGCCAATACCGAACATGCAGAAAAACATACCAATTACACCAGTAGCCTGAAATTGTCTTGTAACACAGTACATACCCCAACCAAAATAAGGGTATAAATAAAAAAGGCTAATTGTAATTTCATATATTGGCTCCGAAACCCACATAAAAATATTAAATATAGAACAATGCATTAAGTACCGATTTGCTTTGATGGTTTTTAAATTTTTGTTTCTGCAAACAATTACTATAAAATAAATATTTATTATGAGTACGCCTAAATTTAAGAAGAATTTAGTGATATCTGTAATCGCCATAAAAGTACGAGCTTTTGTCCTTAATGCGTAGAATCTTTCGTAATCAGCTTCATCTTCATTTTCAAATACGTCATCTATTGGATAGTCATAGTCATAGCTGAAGTTTGATAAAGGTGTAGTAGCCATTTTAAATAAAGTGCCTAAAATAAATTTTGAAACTTGTTAGACGAAGTTTTATATAATGCAATTTAAAAATAATTTTGGAATAACTAAGATTTGAGTAATAGTTCAGAGAGAAGGAAAAAATATCCTGCTGGTGACACAACCCCCTAAAGGCCGGAACCAATTTTTTTAAGTAGTATGGACCTCTATAATAATAATCTATATGTTTTCTGCAGCCGATTTTGATGATATACATAGTTATAAACAAATGAAAATCAAAAAACGGCAAATTCTCGCTGTTTCCTCTATTACCAAAAAGTTAGGCATTTTAAACAAATTTGAGAGTAAGAAACTCATAAACCGTATAAAAACTTTAATATGGCGTTCGCTGAACATGTCTATCCTTATTGGTCGATTAGAAAATTGCAAAAAAAATCATAAATTTTGAGTTTTTATAAATATTCATAACTTATGTAAAAATTTACTTAGAACCTTCTTATTATACAAAATACTGATACTTCTGGTGCTTAAATCATACCCTAAAGTTCAAAGCAATCGGTCAAATAGTTTAAAAGTTATTTAATTTGTTTATCCCAAATTAATTTTTTTTTGCAACACTCTAAGTCAGAAAATGATGAAGTTACGGTAATACGTTGGATAGTTTATGAAAGAAGAAGATTTACACTATTAATTAAAAAAAATGACAAAAAATAATTCTAAATATTGCAAAATGTTATTTTGCAAGAACATGTGAATTAAAAGGGGGGCTAACTTCGTCCCTAATTGTTCCAGGACAATTGTTTTTCTTTCTAAATGTGTATAAAAATTCAGTCTTTCTAAATATGAAAAAATAATTTTTCTGCGGGTAACGGTTAAAAAGTTATTCTAATTGTTTATACTAAGTAAGCAAAAAATCGACATGATTTTGCAAAATAATTTTACACTGCTTAAAATCACTTTTTGTCATTTTTGTAATTAAGTTAATAGTATAAATGTTCTTCTTTCAGAAACTGTCCGAAGTATTACTGTAACCTCATAATTTTCTGACTTATTGCAAAAAAAATTAATTTGAGAAAAACAAATTAAATAACTTTTAAACTATTTGACCAATTGCTTTGAAATTTAAAATATAAGTTAAGCACAAAAAGTCTCAGCATTCCGTGTAATAAGAAGGTTCTAACTTAATTTTTACATACGTTATGAACATTTATAAAAATTCAAAATTTATGAATTATTGTGCAATTTTCTAAGCAACAAATAAGGATAGGCATATTCAGCGAACGTCACATTGAAGTTTTATATATGATTTATGAGTTTCTTATTTTCAAATTTGTTTAGAATGCTTCACTTTTTAGTAATAGACGAAAAAAGCGAAAATTTACCGTTTTTGATCTTCATTTGATTATAACTATGTATATCATCAAAATCGGCTGCAGGAAACATATAGGTTATTAATGTAGATATCCATACTATAGTATTTTTACTACAAAAACGTTATTACGTAGGTCAAAATTTTTGACGTAAGAGAACTGTTAAAACATTAGAATGTGACTTTTCATTATTGCTATGTTTATTATAAACACGGCAATAATGAAAAGTCACATTCTAATGTTTTGACAGTTCTCTTACGTCAAAAATTTTGACCTACGTAATAACGTTTTTGTAGTAAAAATACTATACTTAAAAAATTGCCTGGAGGGGGATGTGTCACGAGAAAAATCTAATTTCTCTGGACTATAATTAAAAAATTATTGGAATAACAAGCTGAGCCAACACTGAGCTGATAAGTCACTATTCTCCAAAGTTGATCGTCTTCGAAAGTCGAGACAAAATGTTGATTTTACATCAGTACCAAAAAAACATTATTTTTGAATTTAACCTAAATTAAATTTCAAGATTTACTCTTCAAAATGCCAATAAGTAATTTGGGCTTATTAAATTTTCAAGCACTAATTTCTAACTGTTAATTTTGCACTTAAACGGCCTACACTTGTAAGGATTTATCGTACTGCTTATTGAACCTTAGGTCGTATCAAAATCATACTGCTTACAGTACTGCAATATTGTCTACATACAGTGCAATGTATCGTTCTGTAGCAGATGGAATTTTGGCATAATTGCAGAGTATTTGTGATTACAGTAAATCGAACAGTGTTGTTCATAAACGAGTGGTTATGTCATTACGAAATTCAGAAAGAAAAGCTGCAGCATTTATGGTTGTGATTTTATTGACTGAAGAAGATGATGAGAAACCAGCGAAAAAGAGAAAATGTGTAAACAGTAGTTGGACAGAAACAAATATTACCACATAAGGCTATTTAAAAAACTTAAAGAAAAAAGAGCCGCTCGACTTTAAAAATTACCCTAAATTACTAATTTTCATTATGTTTTTCGTCTCTTCTGGAAACAAATCCTTAAATTTGGCAAATAAAATATCAGCCCATGTTTCGCGTTATCCTATTTGCATAATCTTTTGATTTTACATTCCATAGGCATTTGTTTTCTCTATATAATTCAATAAATTCTTGTGAAAATTTGTGTTTAATGTCCATGATAATTCACGATTAAATTTGAACACATCAAAGTTTAGAAGCCTCTATATTTATGAAACTCCCCCTTTTCCAAAATTTTCCAAAATAGAAAAGCTGTCTGACTCGACAAAAATAACTGAATAAAAAAAGTCTCATGGGGGCGGTAATATTTTTTTCCACCTACCTCTACCTGATTATAGGGAGCAAAGTTGTACTTTTCCTCCCTAGGGAGCAAAGTTGTACTTTTCCTCCCTAGGGAGGAAAGTAAAAGTGACGTCATGGTATTTCATTCATGAAATATAACTTATTGACGCTCTGTACAATATCTATTTTCTATTACGTAAGTATCTATACATTTTAACGTTTATTTATAAAACACCCTGTATTTTGCAGAATGGTAAAAAAAAGTAAATTGTTATTTTGATTTAACAATGTTTACATTAATAATTTGACTTATATTTGACAGTTGACAGTTATATTGTACCTACTGTACTTACTTAGTTCTAATAAATTTTGTTGGTTAGTTACATAAATAAATTAAGTAAAAATGAAAAAATGAATTGTTATTTGAGGAAGGTGGAAAAACCATATGTATAACATGGGAGTAAAGTGCCTTTTCCTCCCTTGAATGATTACTGCCCTCCGCTACGCGTCGGGCAGTAAACTTCATTCTCGGGAGGAAAAGTAGCACTTTCCTCCCTTGTTATACAAATAGCTATTTCCACCTACCTCTACCGAAAGTATACTTTTCCGGACCTGATTGTAAGGAGCAAAGTCGTACTTTTCGTCCCTAGGGAGTAAAAGTACTTTTACTCCGTTGGGAGGAAAAGTAAAAGTGACGGCATGGTATGTCATTGTTGAAATAACTTATTGACGCCCTATACATTATTCTATTATCTATTACGTAAGTATCTATACATTTTAACGTTTATTTATAGAACACCCTGTATTTTGCAGAATGGAAAAAACAGTAAATTGTTATTTTGATTTAAAAGCGTTTACATTAATAATTTGACTTTTATTTGACAGTTGACAGTTCTGCTCTACCTACTTGTTAGTTTTAGTTTTCTAATAAATTGTGTTAGTTAGTTACATAAATAAATTATTTAAAAATGAAAAAATGATTTGTTATTTGAGGAAGGTGGAAAAATCATATGTATAACATGGGAGTAAAGTGCCTTTTCCTCCCTTGAATGATTATAGTAAATTTCATTCTTGGGAGGAAAAGTAGCACTTTCCTCCCTTGTTATACAAACAGCTATTTTAAGTGTATGCCCAAGAGCTCTATATAGTTACACAATAAAAATAATATTTTATAATTTAAAACTAAATAATATTTATAATATACACTTACCTTTCTTCAAATTATATTAAAGTCGTATATTTAAAAATAGTCAAACAATTACATACTCTTAAATATTATTATACTTGCTAAATAATAATAATGATTTGCTTATATGATTCAATTAGCTTATATGGTTCAATTGAAAACTAATTTCTTAGTTGCAAAATAACATTTAACTGAAATAGGATATGAATTGCATATAGACTCCCTATAGAGACAAAGCAATATGCTGCTTTGTTATTTGATACTGTAGTGATAACAAGAATCCATTTGATCAAACAAAAAATGTAGTGCCGATTATAACAAAATTTTTTAATTTGTTTAAATAAAGATTGTTTAAATAATTATACAGCTTTCAAATGAGAATATGTGTGTTTTAATGTTAAAAGGTACACTTGTAATAAATTTATCTAAAAAAGTCTACAACTGGAAAGAATATGTAGTTTTCTTTTCTATAAATAAATTAATCTATTATAACAAAACAAAAGCAAGATTGATATTTAATAATGCGTTAGTTAGATGGCTCTACTCGAGTTACTTGGGAAAAAAAAAATAATGAAGGAAATTGCTCCATGGGAAGCCGAAAAAATGCATTTTTTAACGTATACCGATTTTGAACTTTGAGATTACATTTTTTCCAACCTAATTTTGATTGGAATTTTGCTATTTTTGCCAATTTTCACTCGTAATATCGATAGTTTTTATTATAATAATATATGTTATGAGTAATTTAAAAATATGAAAATTGGTGGGGAGAAAGAGGATCGAAATAAAAGGTGACGGTTCAAAAATTATGATCCTATTAATTATATCTATGCCGTAAATGCTGGTCAACTTTGACTGGTTGTATCTCAGGAACCACTCATTACAATTAAAAGTTTTTTCTTTTAAAAGAAGCGTCCTGCTGCTTTTTTTAATACCGTTTTCATGATTTAATTTAATTTAATATTTACCGAGATATTGTATTTGTTTATAAGCCAAAAAATTGTTAATAATTTTAAAATATTCCTGAGGCCGCTTAAATAGTCCAATTTCAGTTCTGTAAAGTACATTAGATAGTACAGTATCTTTTTATACAAAAATCATAGATATTCTTATGTGTCATAATTACTGTGGTAATTATAGCGACCGTAATATTTTTAATTAAAAATTCAATTGTTGCTAAACTGTTCATTTAATTTCCATTGGCTTCTGGAATTATAATCTATACGAAATGAGCTTTTATATTATCAAGGTATTAGACCAGTAAGGATCAGTTTTTAGGTGGATGTGAGAGGTGGCATTTAGATTTTTGCGGATAAAGTTAGGTGATAACTTCGTTAATAATAATTTATTTATGCTCCTTCTCAAATATGCCCGGAACATTAATAAAAAAAAATAAATATTTAAAAATTACAAAAAATTTAATTTTTTTTCTAATTTTTTTGCTTATAACTTTAAAACAATTCATTTTGGAACAAAGTCGTATAGGAATAAAACAAAGATAATTAAATTTTCTATCAGATGCGATTGGTTAAAAATGTTTTAATTTATCACCCTTGCTGCAAAATAGCAATAAATTTAAAATAAGGGGGCAAAACAAGCCTGTCTTTATTCAATGATTTTTCATCACTTAGGATACACTTAAAACCTTCCTAATTCGCTTAGAAAATTTTTGTAATGTGCTAAAACCGTACACTAAATTTCATTAAAATTGACTTACTAGATTTTGAATAATAATTTGGCAATCTAAACTTTTTTTAAGAAATTAAATTTTTTTAAAATCTTGCACAACAAAAACTAGAACATACAAAGATTTGTCAATTTTTTTACATATAAAGAAGCACTCCACCTATCTAATGCACTTTACAGAATTGAAATCGTATTGTTTAAGCAGCCTCAGCAATGTTTTAAAGTTATAAACAATTTTTTGGCTTATAAACAAATTAGTGCTGTGCCCTTTAGGGGGTACTACGGGCTCCTTTATTTAGATGAACTTACCCAAGATTTTTATGTATTTTTTGACCCGTAGAACATGATTTTTTGGGTAACAGTTGATCCGGATGTCGATAAGATTGTTATAAACAAAGAACTTGAGGAATTACATAACATCGATTTTTCGCAAAATAAAACATTTTTTTTGTATTTCTTGGGTAATTCTAAGCAAAAAAGGTCCTTACAAGTTTTTTCGTAGGATGCATAGTTTTCGAGATAAACGCAGTGGAACTTTCAGAAAATCGAAAAATTGCAATTTTTGAACGCGAATAACTTTTGATTAAAAAATAAAATAGCAATTCTGCTGACAGCATTTGAAAGTCTAAGTCAAATTATACCGGTTTTAATTATTTGCATTGCTAAAAATTATTTTTTTTTTATTATTAAACAAAGCTATTTTTTTATAAGCCAAAAAATTGTTTATAAGTTTAAAACATTGCTGAGGCCCCTTAAATAATCCGATTTTAATTCTGTAAAGTGTATTAGATAGGTAGAGCACCTCTTTATATGTAAAAAAATTAGACAATTTCTAAATGGTCTACTTTTTGTTCAGAAAGATTTTAAAAAATTTGAACTTTTTTAAAAACATTTAGTTTGCAAATTTATTATGCAAAATCTGTTGAGTCGATTTTAATGAAATTTGGTGCACGGTTTAAGTATGTTACAAAGAATTTCCTAAGTGAATTGCTAAGGTTCTAAATGCCAACAAAGTGGTTAAAAGCATTGAATAACAACAGGCTTATTTTGCCCCCTTATTTTGTATTTATTGCTTTATTGCAGAAAAAGTAATACGTAAAGACATTTTTGACCAGTCGTATATGATACAAAATTCAATTATCTTTATTTTATATTTGTACGACTTTGTTCCAAAACGAATCGTTTTAAAGCTATAAGCAAAGAAAGCAAAAAAATGTCAATGTTTTTCGAAATTTTTAAATATTTTAATTTTTTTATTAATGTTCCGGGCATATTTGAGAAGGAGCAGTCAATTATTATTACTGAAGGTGTCACCTAACTTTATCTGCAAAAATCCGAATACCACCTCTCACATCCAAAAATAGACGTTTTTTCACAGATCCTTACTCGTTGAACCATCCCTTTCGTTGTTTCTTGATCGGCTTGTCAGTATCATCTGCTACGGCTTTTAAAGTATTTTTAATTAAGTCCCATGTTTGTTCTACATTGTCATTTTCTGTAATAAGTTCCAGTTTCTTGTTAAGTGCCAACTGGTATACCTTTTTTTCTTCTTCTGTTTGTAACCTGACTAGCTTGTTCATCATGCGTTTTTCTCTGTTTCTTTTTATAGGTATTATTTGGTTCATTTTTATTCCCACTAAAAAGTGGTCTGAATCTATATCTGGCCCTCTATATGAACGTATATGCATTATGCTTTTTTCTACATCTTTCTCTATTAAAACATGGTCTATTTGGTTTACCGTTTGACCGTCCGGCGATCTCCAAGTGCCCTTGTGTATTTCCTTTTTTTTGAAGTAGGTACTTTTTATTAAAATGTTTTTTTCTCTTGCAAAGTCGATGAGCATGTGTCCATTTTGATTCGTTGTTGGATGCAAGCTGTATTTTCCTATAGTAGGCATAAATATGTCCTCTCTATCTATTTTGGCATTGGTATCTCCAAGGACTATTTTAAGATCATATTTGGGAATGCTTTCATATACTTGGTCCAGTAGGTTATAAAACTCATCCTTTACCTCTATTTCTTTTTCTTCCGAAGGTGCATGAATATTTACAAATGAAATTTTTTGGAATTTTCCCTTTACTCTAAGAACACTAAGTCTATCGGATATTGCTCTGAATTCGACAATTGATGCTCTAAAGTTTTTATGTATTAAAAAGCCTGTACCCAGCATTATATTTTGCCCTCCACTATTAAAGAATAAGCAATCTTCTATTTCCTGACTGTATTGCCCTAATTGCTTTGTTTCTTGTAATGCGACGATCTGAAAACTATATCTTTTAAGTTCAAGTACCATTTGTTTTAATTTTCCTTCTTTGTGACTTCCTCTTATATTCCATGTCGCCATACGTATTACTTCATTTGATTTTATTGTTTTCTTTTTGTTTCGTCTTTTCCCTCTTGTCTCCTTTTTCTTTGCCATGTCGTCTTTATAGTACTATTGTTCTGTCCGTTATTGCTTATTAGTTTTTTAAGCGGTTATAATTTACTTTTTTCAACTTTTCTCTTTCTCTGTTCCATTTCCATACTTCATTATCCAAAATTAACTTTTGATATCCCACCATAGCAATTTTCCCTTTGGTCTTCTCTTCTTTAGCAGTTGCTCTAATTTTGGATTGTATTTCTCTTCACGTTTTGTTAGATCATCATTTATGTATATGCGGTTCGGCAGTTCCTTGAGTTTATGTATGTTTTTCATTATTTTCATCTTTTCGTATTTGCTATCCAGTTCGACTAAGTATATTTTATCTCCCAATTTCCTTGCTTCATTTATTTTTATTTCTTTACCCATTTCCTTGTCGATAAAATTTTTTACTGATTCTCTAAATATCTTTGGAATATTTGTAGTTATCGGGATGCCTTGTATAACTATATTTTTCCTTCTTTTGTCGCTTTCAAGGTATTGAATTCCCTCGTTGCAACTCATTATTTCTTTCTGCAAATTATTAATTTCTTTTAACATTTTTTCATTATTATTCTGCATTGCTGATATTTCGTTTTTATTTTCAATCTGATATTTTTTTAGTTCTTTTAGTTCCTCGGAAATCTCCTTCATTTTCTTATTCTGTTCTTTTTGTTGTTTTCTTATTTCTTCTATGTCCTCTTTAAGATTTTTTAACATAGACATAATTTGCGTTAGCATTTCTTTGTTGGAACCGTCATCTTTCTTTGGAGATCTGGTGGTTTTTTTAGATTGTTGAAAAGCATCCAAAACATCTGTAGCTTTTATTTTTCCTGATTCATCTGCTGTAGTTGAATCATCGGAATCATACATTTTGATTACACCGCGATAGAAACTGGTATCCAGGTCGACCCTTTAAAAAATTGCCGTTTCTCTCAGTGTAGCAATTTTTGTGTATTTTTAGTAATTAAAAAATTTATTATTCTATTTTTAATAATTAATTATATCAATTCTTATTGTAGTTATTTTGTAACTTTTAAAATTATTCGTCAATGAAACTTACGGGTCATAAAAATACAACATAAGTAAAGGAACTTGTGAAGCGGTAACGATTAATTTTATCTGAGATGCTAATTAGGGAGTGATTCTATCGATTTTTTTTTACCAAAAAAGGGACCATCTTTATTTTGAGCGTAACTTGTTTTTTTATACTAGATACTTTTCCAAAAAAAAAGAATAAGGTTTTTTTTAAAAACTTTAAATGAGTTTTCCTCAAAAGTGAAATATTTGATTTGGAATTCAACGAATATGAACCTATAAAATCATATTTTAAATTTTGCTACATTTTTCTATATGCAAATATGTTATGGGTTTAGGCGTCTACTTTCAGTAGCTTAGATTATAATTACAAGAAAATAATCATGACTTAGAAAAAAAAATAAAAAAAATGCCTTTGGTCAAGTTTACCCCATCTGGAGGGAAGTTGACCGTATATGTATTTTGCCTGTAAACTTATTTTTCTTGTAAGTGGGGTTAATTTGACCGTTTTTTAAACCATTTTTTCTTAATTCGTTATATCGGTGGATTTAACAACCCTTGGAATATTAATTCTTTTTTTTTTAATTAAAAATGAATTCTTAGATATTTATAAATTTGAATCGTTAAAAATATTTTTAAAAATTATACAGGGTGGCTGAAGTATATCACAATAGATATTTTTCTATGTTTTCGGTCAAATTCACCCCAACGGTCAAAGTAACCCCATTTTACGGTACACAATTTTTTTTCACTTTTTTATCGTCTATATTTGCGGTAAGAAAGTTTTTGAAAAAATACTTACTATTTGAGTTATTTGCGAAAAACCGTCTAAAACGTGGGTTGTTTGTTGAAAAATGAACATATTCACTCGCAAATAACTCTATAGAATTGACTTAGCGAAAAGTATTGACAGTGAAAAAAAAGTATAGAATAAAAGTTGCTTATAATTAATCAGTTTATCCACTTCCGGACTTATTTTAAAGGTATCTTTTTCCAGCACCGAAAAGGGGTGAAAGTCACCCCCAGATAAAAATCACCCCCAGGGTAAAATCACACATCGACACAATATCACTTGTTTTGTTTGATATGTTAGCTACGTGTATGCCAATTTCATGTCAATCCTAGTGGTTTTTTAAAATTTAGATCAAAAACCGTGAGTAGATGTACTATAAACCGTTATTTTTGCAATAATTTATTAATAATAAAGTTGGAACGTGGTTTAAGCTATCACGACTAGTGGCAATCGATTTAGCGTATAAAAATACTATGAAAAAGACTACAAACTTGCTGTAGATAGCGCATTATTTCGATCTTTTCGGCGAATAAACAATTATTTTTTTTATTAACAAAATAAGAATATATTTTGAGTAATCAAGACTGATGGCATTCGATTCAGCGACCAAAAATACACCAGAAAAGACCTTAACACTATCAATTTATTTACAGGGCTTCTAATAGTTTCTGAAAAATACCTCATTTTACCATAATTTATTAATAACAATTATACGATCATATTTGGGCTTCCAGACCACTTCCATTGGATTCAGCGATCCAAAAAAACCTATAATACCACCATCAAATCACGGCGAGCTAGAATTTCCCACGGGACCCCCTATGTTGCGACTAAACTAATGTGCGATGACACAATAAAAATAATAGTTTATGCTTTAAAATTATATATAATACAGACTTACCAAAATTCTTCAATTATATTAAAATATTATGTAGTATGTATTTAAAAACAGGCAAACAATTATTATACTCGCTAAAGCATTAATTTACTTAGGTATATGATGCGATTCAACTGAAAACTAATTTCTTAGTTGCAGAATAATTTGCTACTGAAATCCAATACGATTTAGATATAGACTCCCTATGCAATGTACTGATTTGATATTTGATACGGTAGCGATAAGAAGGATGCATTTGTTCCACAAAAAAATATAGCAGAATACACTGCGCGTCAGAAAAAAACGGGTGGCCCACAAAATTGGTCATTTTTGATCACGAGTCGTATTACCCGTATGCACGCCAATATTGAATATAAAATTCTTAATTGCATGTCAAAAAATGCGCAATAATTACCTCTTAAAATCTACCAAATGTCATTTGCATATCACAACCGGTTTTAGAACAATAAATATATCGTCAGTTTGTAAGAAAAAATTCAACATCCCGTATTTTGAAAACGAAGCATTTGCGGACATATATTATGTTTACAAAGCAAACGGTCATTATTTTTTTATACAGAATTACCCCTGTACTTGAATATTGTCACACTTATTTAGAAATACCCTGTACTCATGAAGAACATGGTTACTTGTTAAAGTACCTAACTTTTTATTATCCAATAACAAGCAAATGAATCAAAAAACATAATGTTAAGAAGACCTGGGTTGGGTTTTAATTTCAGTATATTATTAATGCAAGAATATTCCACAGTGTGTTGCGAGCTTTGAGATAAAAACACAGTTTGATTGGTACACCCGGTATACAGTGACAATTTACCTGTCTAACAACAATATTACTACAGCGATATTGTTAAAGAATAAGGCTATAACATATTAAAAAAATAACTTAAATCGGACAACAGATTTAGGAAATTTGAGACATCAAACACCACGATGAACCGGAATTTACATAAAAAGCTTAAGGAGACTGCAGGAATATACAGAAAACGAAGACCAACTACCATAGTTATTTAGGATAACCAGGTAGTGCTAGGTGAAAAAGAGAAAATTCATATATTGGAAAACTATATCCAGGAGCTCTTTCATGACGAAAGACCTATGAGTGAAGTTTATACAGACCACCAGCTGACTGGCCCTTCAATCACTAAAGAGGAAATAGAAAAGGCAATATTATATTCAAAAAACAATAAGGCACCTGGACCAGATCAAATCCCTTCAGAAATACTTAAACTACTGGATGAAAGGGGAATTTCAGCACTACATAAAATATGGAATTTTATTTATGAAACTTGTTGCTATCCTCAACAGTGGTTGCTCTCTACATTTATTCCCCTACCCAAAAAAGTCAATGCAAAAAGTAGTGAGGATCACAGACTCATTAGCCTGATGAGTCACACTTTAAAAATATTCTTGAAAATACTACATCAAAGATTATATACAAAAATGTGAATGGGACATCAGTGATTCTCAGTTTGGGTTTAGGCAAGGTTTAGGAACGAGAGAAGCAATAGTAGCAACACAGGTGTTGGTCCAAAATTGTTACGATCAGAGGAAGGACGTATTCCTGTGCTTTTTAGATTACGAGAAAGCGTTTGATCCTGTCCAACATCACAAGTTAATGCAGATCCTCAAGAAACTTGATATAGACCAAAAAGACATAAGATGCATTGAAAACTTGTACTGGTATCAGGCAACACAATTAAGTATAGACAATTCTATATCCAAACCCATACATATAAGGGGTGTTTGGCAGGGATGTGTGCTTTCCCCTCTTTTATTTAACATTTATTCGAAAGCCATATTTCAAAGTCTTTGGAATATGCCGAGATGGGTATCAAAGTGAATGGAGTATTGATCAACAACATACGATATGCTGATGATGCTGTCTTAATTTGTGACAACAAAGCAGATCTTCAACAACTTGTCACTATAATCGGAGAATACAGTAAGCGAATGGGATTAGAGATTAATACCAAAAAGACCAAATTCATGATCATCTCCAGAAACTTGGATGCATTTGAAAAATCTACCATAACACTGAATCCTAAGTCCAGTGAAAGAGTGAGCAAATTTAAATACCTGGGAACGTGGCTTTTTGAAGACTGGGCATCGGACAGGGAAGTAAAATGTCGCATTGAGCAAGCTCGACAAGCTTTCATAAAATTCAGGAAGGTACTGGCCTGCTCAGAGTTCAACCTTACACTGAGACTAAGGTTTACTAAATGCTACGTGTGGTCGGTGCTGCTATATGGCATAGAGGGCTGGACACTCAAAACGAGGGATATAAACAAATTAGAAGCCTTCAAAATGTGGCTTTATCGCCGTATACTAAAGATTCCATGGACGACAAAAGTCACAAATATAGATGTCCTTAAAAGAATCAACCAAGAACGCCAGCTTTTCTAAAACATCAAGAAAAGAAAAACGGCGTATTTGGGTCACATCATGCGAAATGAAAAATACCAGTTCCTTCAACTTATAATCCAGGGTAAAATTGAAGGCAAGAGAGGAATAGGACGCAAGAAAACGTGCTTCGAAATGTGCTTTGAAATGGCTTCGAAACATAAGGCAATGGACAGGGATTAACGACATACAATCTCTGATTCGCATTGCAAGAAAGAGAGAGTTAATGGAAAATGTGATCGCTAACATCCATTAGTGGATTTGCATTTGAAGAAGAAGAAGAAGAAGAAGAAGAAGAGACATCAAAAATGACCCATTTTTAATCTGTTCTGTTAATTTTTCTGCTGTGTGTATTTAGTTAAGTATAATAGAATTACTAGATTCTCGAAAAAAATGGATTTATTCCATAATTTTTCCCGTCATTGTATATAAAATGAGTGATTTTTGGGGCTGAAGTTTGTCGGCTTTAGATTCTGGTTTTTGAAAAACGTCACAGTTGACAGTTTTTAATTTTTGCTAAAAAAACTTCATCAAACCTAATTTAGTTTGAAAACAGTTGTTAATTCTTGTTAATTTTTTATTTATCGTTGATAAGAAGTCGAGGTCCGCTGGGATGAACAGCCTCGGCTTCTTTTCGCAGTGAATATCTGTTGTGAATTTTGTTGTGTTTGACATTTGATTTTTTGGAAGAAAACTTAAAATAGACAAATCTGTGATTATCGTTCGAGGTGAACGGACGACTTTTGAAACTCATCCAAAGGGTAAGGGCCAAAACTATCTATATTTCCCTGTTAATTTCTATTTTGCATCGACTGGCATAGATTTTAAATTCGTCAATCTGCCGCATAAGATGGAGGAAGAAGTTCCTCCCGATCCTCCTCCACCACCTGACCCTCCTAATAAAATCAACCAACATGAATGTCAATCTCAACCTCCAATTATTTAGAAAAGTCTTAAAGGAATAAAACAAATACTATATTCGGAGACCGACATAGGTCCTTATGAAGTATTTGTCCAGGGTCAGGATAAAAATATTGGAGATTACCACGTGTTAAGTATAGCTAAATCTATTTCTGTTTTAAAAATTAAAGACATCACGAAAATCAGTAGAAAAGGTAAAAACAGGATAGGGGTATTATTTGCCACTAGAAAAGCAGCCAACGATTTCGTTGTGAGGAAAGATTGGGAAGCCCTAGGGTATGACGTGTTCATTCCATTTCATCAGATTTCTTGTAGGGGTATAGTAAGGTGAGTTAATAAAAGATTCACAGAGGAAGAAATAAAGGAGGCATCAGAAACCAACTTGGCTTTATGTAAGATATTAAGTGTAAAGCGAATGAACCGGAGAGTACAAGTGGATTCAGGTTGAATTTGTCTCCACGGGAACTATTAGCATAACTTTTTCAGGAAAAACTATTCCTAAAGAAATTTCCATATATCAACTACCAATGAGGGTCACACCATTCATCAGCCCTGTTCTTCAATGTGGAAATTGCTTACTTTATGGCCATTCTACGAACCAATGTAGAGGAAAAAAGAAATGTGCTAGATGCGGAAATTCTCATGAGGATTCTTCATCTAATACGTGTACAAAATATTGCATTTTCTGCAAATCTTCTGACCATGAATCAAGTAGTCGTAATTGTAGAGAGAGAGTCAGACAAAAAGATATTAAGGATCTAATGTCCTTTTCTAATCTATCTTTCTATGAGGCAAGTCAGCAGGTTCCTAGGATCCATAATATTTCATCTTTAAACATAAACGATTTCCCCCCCTTACATAGCGATCAGAATAATTCTAATGGCATCTTACCACAGGAGAGGAGGTCTGCAGCCTCAGCTCAATATTCAAAACCTTTTAGTCAAGTCACTCAATCTCCACCAAAAAGAAGAAGACCTTCAATACAAGAAAATACAGGTTATGATAAAATCTCCCACCAAAGACTACTTATTAATCCATCAGGTAGAAGAATAAATGAGCCCTCGACTTCAAAATTCAATCCTGCTCACTCTGATTCTCAAATCACTAACTCACAATCTTTATCCCAACTTCATTTGGATTTCAATCAGGCCATGTCTATGCTGAATCAATCTCACAGGGAGCTCGTCATGACCTTCATTGGGGACTTAATAAACTCAAAATCATACTCCATTCCTTACAATATGGCAGATCTAAAGACTAGCATAAACAAAAGTGTATCACCTTTCAATACAAATGTAAACCAGGGTCGGAGGGGAATAGAGGATCTCGAGCCTGAGGATTCGAGATCTTCTGACTCCTTGGTCTAGCAAACATACTCTTTATAATGAATCCTAACACTCCGATAACTATTATTCAGTGGAGTATACGTTCGTATAACACTAATTCTGACAATCTAAAAATCCTTATAAAAAACCTTAACCCAGATATAATCCTTATTAGCGAATCTTGGCTCTCAAACCAACATGTTATAAGATGTAGAGGGTATCAAATAATCAGAAAAGATCGAGAGGATGGCTATGGCGGATTAATTACTCTTATCAAAAACAATATTGATTATAGGGAAATTCAAATTGCCAATCCAGGCTTCAATCATGATGTCCAATTCCAACTCACATTTCTCCCTAACTTTAATTTGAATATTCTTAATATATACTGTCCACAAGACAACTCTATCTCCAAATCCAACTGGTTTTCCCTTGTTAAATTACTTAATAAGCCATTTTTAATCATGGGTGATCTAAATTGTAATCATAAGGCATGGGGTAGTTCTAGAGACAGTCACAATGGTAGGATTATTTTTGATTCTTTGGAGGAACTTGAGCTAGTATTTCTCAATGATGGGTCCCCAACTAGACTGGTGGCCCCAGGAGGCAGTAAGTCGGTAGTAGATCTAACAATGGCATCAGTCGATGTGGCAGCCAGTGTGGGCAAGTGGTCCACTATTTCAGATACTGGAACTAGTGACCACTTCCCCATAATATGTCAGATAGGTGTATGTCCTCAATCTCCCCCGCATTCATCTAAAAGAAGAAATCTAAAGAAAGCTGATTGGTCTACTTATCATAACAATTTAAACAGCATTTTCTTAGCTTCTCCCAGGGAAGATTACGAATTTTTTACTAACTCCATATCATCGGTAGCTGATGAAACAATACCTTGGCTTCACTCTCCTAATAATTCCAAATACCACATTCCATGGTGGGATGACTCATGTGCTGAAGTCGTCTCTGCGAGAGTGTCTGCCTTAAAAAAATTTAAAAATATCCCCTCAATGGAAAACTATATCGAGGCTAAAAAGAATATAGCCAAATCAAGAAAATTCCTAAAATCAAAACGTAAAAATAGTTTCAGACTATTTTACAGTAAATTAAATAGAAACACTCCTCTAAAAGTTGTGTGGGAGAAAATTAATAAGGTATCGGCTTCGAAACCTTCAATATATACACAATTGCCCTCTACTCCTATATCCCAGGAAATTCTATGTTGCTTAACCCCCCTTTCCGCTGTCAATAAAGAATTGGTTAGATCTCCTCAAGCCCTAGAACCGCCATTTGCTCTCGAAGAGTATCAGAACTCCCTCTCAATTAAATCTGACTCGGCTCCTGGTTTGGATCAGATTTCCTACTCAATGTTAAAAAATCTTCCCGTTGTTGGATCTTTGTTATTAATTCAACTTTTCAATGAAAGTCTTAGAACGGGTATAGTTCCTGTTCAGTGGAAAAAATCAGTAATTTTACCTATAATCAAAAAAGATAAAGATTGTAATAATCCGTTAAACTTTAGACCAATAGCTCTTTCTTCATGTGTAGGCAAAATGCTCGAAACTCTTATAAAGAATAGAATAGAGTGGATTGTGGAACATAATAAGATTTTTAATCCACTACAACTAGGATTTAGAAGGGGTAGAGGTTGTACGGAATGCCTTACATACCTCACCTCAACAATTCAAATAGGCTTCGCTCAAAATCAATACACTATTGGCATATTTCTAGATATCTCTTCTGCTTATGATAATGTCAATATATCACTCTTGTATTCCAAATTATTAAAGTATAACATTCCAACCCAACTGGCTAATTTGATTTTCTGCCTTCTAAATGATAGAGAGCTATTTGTCAAAGACAAACTGGTGTACAAGAATTCATCTGTACTCAGTAGATATATCTTAAAAACACCCTGTAATTATCTACGGTAATTACTTTTAGTTATTTATGTCATCATAATAACATTACAACCTTCATTCGATTACATAAATATTGTTATCCTAGATCACGATTCACTAATAATTGCAGAGTCAATTATAAACACTTTTCATGGTCGATGCTGAATAGGCATTTCTAAATATATAAACAGTAAAACTATAACAAGGGAATTCATATTATTATATTAGACATTCGTCATTCTATTTTGGGGATCAGACGTAATATTTCCACATTAAATATAGTGTCTCTTTCTACACGAGACGTTCTTTGGGTGCGGTGCTACCAGCTTATGCTCATGTGAGTGTAAATAAAACAACTCAACAAGTAAAAGCGTATCAATTATTCCACCCCTCGGATAAGGGATAACCACCCTCACCGGGAGCAGATAGCCTTAGTGCCCAGGGCTGTCATATGGCGATCCAAGACCAGGCGAGAACTCAGAACTAGCAGTCTAGAACGAGAAATGAGAAAACACGTCAATGTTCAGGCACCTAGACCACCTTAGACAACAGTGTGGTATGTAAAATGGATGGAGACATCAGGCCGACGCGGAGCTGAAAAGGGAATAGTATGGAGATGGAACATCGTGGGACAGTGGAAAATGGACAATGCTATGGAACGTGCAGCGAGGACTTGTGATACGAACAAAGACGTGTAAAAGTGGTAAGTCCATATTAGCTATTTTTATGGTATTTCCTGATTAATATAAAGTATAAAGTATAAACATTATGTTCTACCTTAATTACATTAATATATGTTTCAAGTTTACCTATTTTTACTTAATTATTCTATTATATTACCAATAATTATCAATATACAAAGATTTTTTTACCCTCATATTAAGTTATTATAGGACGCAATGATACAATTTTATATGATTTTTTACATATTTATCAACGTATACTTTATCCTTGCTGACTTTTATTCATTTATTATTTGACTACTGATTTTTAGTACATTTTTGCAATTTTTATGATTTTAATATTTGCTATCGTAAATATACCTATCAAAATAAATATACGATATATAACAAATGTACGCTATATGCATAATACATTTATGCCTGGTTGCACCAACAGATCTTAAGTTCCAGATTAGCTAAGCTCTACTTATAAATAGGGCCTTCTTGAGTATCACTTACGTTGCACCATAATTTTAGATTCTTACCTTATTATCAATTATATCTATTATTATATTATGGTGTTATTATTGTAATATATTATAATTATATTATATTAATTCTTATGATATTCTCGACTTAAGTTTAAGATCTGTTGGTGCAACCGGGCATTAAATTATTATTCTAACTACTTATTTACAAGGGTTAATATAACGTTATTTATTTTTGAATTTTTTATTACCACTGCAATTTTTACATATTTTTACCATATATTGACGTATTATTTTATCTCCATATTTTTTTACTATATATCTATATACTACATATCTATATACACCGTAAGACTATCGAATTTATATTTTCGCTAAGAAGTGCAGAAGCTGAAAAAAAAATTATGTATAAATGAGTAGCAACAAAGTTACTTGGGAAGATTTTGTCAAAATAGTTGAGGAAATTGCACAAGAAATAGACAGGCAAAGCAGAAGAGTCTTTAGCTTATAACAAGTTCACACAATTGACTAGGAAAAACTGGGAAGCACTTTCGGACAAACAAAGGGAATCGTGCAACAAATATTTTGGAAAAATGAGAGACAAAGTTATACGATCATTTCAAGCAGTAAATGTGAGAACAGTGGTTCCAAGTTCAATACATCAACCAATCGACAAGGAAGTTGAAGAGGAACAAAGCGATGAGGAAATAGAAGAAGAAATAATTAACGACGAAATAAAAGAGGAAAAAGGTGACATAAAACAAGATATAACAATATTAAACATGGCTTTGACAATCAATGAATTTTTGAATATCGCAAGCAAGATATTGCCCAACGAGTTCGATGGAAGCGCAGGGAAATTACAACCATTTTTAGACGCATTAGAACTACTTGGAAAATTGGCAGGAGGTCATGAAGACACAGCTGTAACGCTAATAAAAACGCGACTCACCAATAAGGCTAGGAACCTAATAACCACAGAAGATACGATTCCACAGATAGCTGAAGCACTAAAGAAAGAATTAAAAGGTGATAATCCGAAGAATTTAATAGCCAAATTAGCCAAAAAAAAGGCAAGGGCATAGAGATGCAGCAGTGTACGCGTCTGAAGTGGAAGAGTTAGCAGAACAATTAAAAGTAGCATACATAGCGGAAGGAATGCCACTTGACTTAGCAAAGAAATATACGACGGAAGCAGTAGTAACAACAATGAAACGAAACGCTAATGCAGAGAAAGCTAAGCTAATACTGGAAGCAGGCAACTTTACATCACCGCAGGAAGTAGTATCTAAATTTTTGTCGATCGATACGACTGAAGAAAATGCACAAGGAAGAGTCTTAAATTATAGGACAAACTACGAGAATAGGAGAGGACAGCAGCAATACAGAAGAGGATACCATAACAAATATGACAGAGGAAGAAGAAATAACTTCGGACAACGGAACGAAGGAGAAGCAACGGACAATCAACGAAATTATTCGAACAGAGGATACAGACAATTTAACAATCAAACATACAGAGGAAACCAGAGAGGCGGACGTAACAGGAACGTAAGGTTACTAGAAATAGAGGACAGTCAAGAAGAGCAAGAAAACCAGCAGTTGGGGTTTTGAATGAACAAGAAGTTGGAAGCACACAGGCAGAAATAAAATATAACATTTACAACTTCGACCTAAACCTAACGAACTTTGTACGAATGAAAACAGGAATTCTTGAAAACACAAGCACTTTTATCATAGACACAGGAGCTGACATTTCAATACTAAAATGTTCACAAGATTTTATGAAGGAACAGGTGAAACCAAACACAAAGGCGAAAATAAAAGGAGTCACTAAAGGAGAGTTGCAAACAATGGGAGAAGTTGAGACAACACTCGAAGTAAAAGGAACTCGATTCGAACACATCTTTCAATTGGTAGAACATAACTTTCCAATTCCAACAGACGGAATCATTGGGAGAGACTTTATTTCTAACTTTCAATGTATACTAGATTACGCAAACCTTAAAATGCACATTAAAGAGGACAACGATTGTTACATTAGTACGAAAATTCTGGATAATATAGACAATGACACCATAATAATACCGCCTAGATGTGAAATTTACAGAATCGTAAAAATTTTTCAAACGTTAAAGAAAGACAGGATAGTGGAACAGCAAGAAATACAACCAGGAATATTCATAGCAAGAGCAATTATTTCAAGTAATAATCCATACATCAAAATTTTGAACACAACGTACGAAACAGTAAATGTAGACGCAAGCACAATCAGGACGTTGGATATTAAACTATTCAATATATATAGGCTAGTCAACGACAGCAAGGACAGAAAAAAAGAATTACGAGAATCACTGAAATTAGACATACCAGAATACATACGAGACAACTTAGTATCGTTATGCGAGGAATATTCAGACATATTCGCCCTAAGGCATGATATGTTAACCTGTAACAATTTCTACGAACAAAAACTAAGAGTTAAAGACCAAACTCCGGTATATATCAAGAATTATAGGACACCTCATGCGCAAACAGAGGAATTAAATCGACAAGTACAAAACCTAAGAGACCAAGGAATCATAGAACCATCTACATCCGAGTACAACAGCCCAGTAGTACTGGTACCGAAAAAAGCTATAGATGGAGGAAAAGCATGGAGATTATGCATAGATTTTAGACAACTGAACAAGAAGATAGTTACAGACAAATTTCCATTACCAAGAATAGATTCGATATTAGATCAACTAGGAAGAGCAAAATGGTTTTCAGTTATAGACTTAATGTCAGGCTTTCACCAGATACCATTAGAAAAATCATCGAGAAAATACACATCGTTCAGCACAGAAAATGGAGCATTTCAATTTACCAGATTACCTTTTGGATTAAATGTAAGCCCAAATAGCTTTTCAAGAATGATGTCAATAGCATTTTCAGGATTAACACCAGACAAAGCATTTCTTTACATGGACGATATCGTAGTAATTGGAATATCCGAAAAACATCACTTAAACAACCTGAAAAAGACATTCGAGACATGTCGAAAATTCAATTTGAAACTTAACCCAGGAAAATGTCAATTCTTTAGAAGGGAAGTAACATATTTAGGACATGATCTTTCTCAAGAGGGAGTATCACCAGACAAAGCGAAGTATGCAGTAATTGAACAATATCCGACACCTCAGACAGCGGAAGAAACAAAGAGATTTGTAGCATTTTGCAACTATTACAGACGTTTTATTAAAAATTTTGCGGAAATATGCAGACCACTCAACAAATTATCGAGGAAAGGAGTAGAATTTTCGTGGACCGAGGAGTGTGAAAAAGCATTCAAAAAGCTTAAAGCATCTCTGACGAAACCACCAATTTTAAAATATCCCGATTTCAACAAACAGTTTATCTTAACAACAGACGCATCCAATGAGAGTTGTTCAGCAATCCTAAGTCAAGATTACAACGGAATTGACCTACCTATAGCATATGCATCAAGAAGTTTTAGTAAAGGAGAATGTAATAAACCTATAATCGTTAAGGAATTACTAGCGATTCATTGGGGAATTAATTATTTTAAATGTTATCTATATGGAGCACCAACATTCAAAGTAAAAACAGACCATAAACCTTTGACACACCTATTTGCAATGAAAGAACCAACCTCAAAACTCACGAGGATCAGATTAGACCTAGAAGAATATGACTTCGAAATAGAGTATATAACAGGGAAAAGTAACTACGCAGACAGCCTTTCAAGAATAACATTGCATCAACTAAAAAACCTATACATAGACAACGCCCATATACTAGCTATAACAAGAGCTCAAGCAAAAGAAAAGGAGAAAGAAGCAAGACAAACAAAGGCTGAAAGTGAACTCGCACTACAGCCAGAAGCCACCAAACAGACAGTAAGGAAGGTACTAAATAATTTAGAGGCGCATAGACTACCAATTTTGTCCTTTGGAGCAGAACTAATCTCACCAAGACTGAGCATTAGGGCCAAAAACAAAATAAAATGCAGCAAAAGCATAGCCACAGGATTGAATCATTTCGATTTAAACCAAGCGTTGGTACAGCTTGATAAGCTGGCGGTAGAGAATGCAGTACGTAAAGTAAAAATATACGTAAATGATATTATTTTTAAAATGTGCACAATTGATGAATTTATTAAAGAAGGAAATAAAAAATTGAAGAATATAGAAATATACATATGTGAAGTACCAGAAACAATAAAAGATGACAAAGAAAAACACAGATTAATAGAAGAATACCATAATCACCCGATGTTCGGAGGACACGTAGGGAATAACAGACTAATTAAGAAGCTAAAGGCAAGATTCCGATGGAAAAATTTGGAAAAAGACGTAAGAAAATACGTAAAACAATGCCACAAATGTCAAATTAACAAACCGAAAAGAACACATGTCGAAGAGTTCGTGATATCGGACACATCTTCCAAACCATGGGACATAGTATACATAGATACAATAGGTCCATTCACGAGAAGTAATGAAGGTAATAAATACTGTATCACAATGTTGTGTGAACTGACAAAATACGCGGTCAGCATACCAGTGTGCAATAAAGAAGCAGAGACAATAGCAAGAGGAATCTTTGATCATTTCATACCGACATACGGACTCATGAAGCAAATAAGAACAGACCAAGGCACAGAGTATAAGAACGAAGTAATGCACGAATTAACAAAGCTATTAAAAATAGAACACAACTTTTCAACGGCATACCACCCACAGTCCATTGGAAGTTGCGAAAAACTACACAGAACGTTGAACGAGTACGTAAGAGCATTCATAGACGAAGACAGAGAAAATTGGGATGTGTGTTGCAGAATGTTCACATACTGCTACAATACAACCCCTAACGCGTATCATGGATACACACCGTTCGAACTGTTATATGGCAGGAAGGTTAACCTACCGGAAGACCTTACACATGAGATTCAACCATGTTACAATATAGATGCCTACTACAATGAGTTACGATACAAACTACTAAGCGCACACGAGAGAGCCAGAACCTTCTTATTAAAACACAAAAAAGAGCGGCAAGAAAAGAATAAGCTCAAAGCAACACCACAACACTTTAAAAGAGGAGACCTAGTCCTTGTAAAAAGGGAAGAGAATGGTAAGTTTGATAGTCTTTATGTAGGTCCTTTCACGATAACAGAAGTAAATAACGTTAATTGTAAAATCAGAATAGAAAACAATAAAATCAAGGAAATACATAAGAATAGATTATATGCTTACAATCCGAAAACACAGTGAGTGACAAGTGTTACGAAACAATGTTGTTAAACGAACATTTTATATTATTTATGTATTTGCGTAGGCTTAGGAAGTTTGTATATAAAATAAATTTTTTGTATTGATTACAACACAGTATGGGTTGGTAGCACGACTTGCAAATTTCCCTCCCCGTAGTCGGAAAATTCCTAAAAAGGGAAGGTGTACAAGAATTCATCTGTACTCAGTAGATATATCTTAAAAACACCCTGTAATTATCTACGGTAATTACTTTTAGTTATTTATGTCATCATAACAACATTACAACCTTCATTCGATTATATAAATATTGTTATCCTAGATCACGATTCACTAATAATTGCAGAGTCAATTATAAACACTTTTCATGGTCGATGCTGAATAGGCATTTCTAAATATCGTCGCCTTAATACTATAACTTGATAACTCGAAATTAGTAGTTTTTAGATAAACGGGTTTAAAGATTTTTAAGATATTTGTGCTGCTCCCATGATGTTGGTAAATACGAAACTCACTCTGCAGCTCTAAAATACTGTTCCTTAACTTTTTGGCTACTGATCTATTTAGGAATACGGTGCAAATTTGCTTTCCAATATCGAAAATAACACGAAAAATTAAAGTTATCAACTTTTAGCACTACCATAATGTTAACATTTGTTAACAAAACTAATATTTTAAGCATTATTTTGGTGAAAATTAGCCCTCTGCCATGGGGGTTGCCAGATCTGCTAACAATTCTAGAATTTTTGTATTAACACGAACCGAATAAACAGATAGCATTTACGTGGTAAGCTCAATGATTTCAGAAAAACACGTGCTAAAACTAAATAACTGAAGTTACCTAGTTATAGCATTTAGTGTATGTCGTATTCACGATTATTTCTATTAAAAAATAGCTTGGTAACTCATCTTGTCAAGTTTTAGCACTGAATATTAGCGGCATTTGAGTTTTATCAACTTTCGTCAATCGTAAATAAATACTTAACCCGTTTAAAGCTAGTTATCAAGTTTTTACACAATATAGCGGCAAATAAAATACATCTTGTGAACTAGTTATCTCAAAAACGTCAATTTTGGAGTTATCAAGTTATAGTACTATGGCGACGATATATAAACAGTAAAACTATAACAAGGGAATTCATATTATTATATTAGACATTCGTCATTCTATTTTGGGGATCAGACGTAATATTTCCACATTAAAGATAGTGTCTCTTTCTACACGAGACGTTCTTTGGGTGCGGTGCTACCAGCTTATGCTCATGTGAGTGTAAATAAAACAACTCAACAAGTAAAAGCGTATCAATTATTCCACCCCTCGGATAAGGGATAACCACCCTCACCGGGAGCAGATAGCCTTAGTGCCCAGGGCTGTCATACTGGGACAAACTCATGGCCCAAGAAAATCAAGTCTGGGACTACCCCAAGGTTCCCCATTAAGCCCTATCCTCTTCAACCTATATTGTCTTTCCCTGTATGATTTAATCCCCTCTTCATGCAAACTAATTCAGTATCCAGACGATTTGGTTCTTCTGATTAGAGGGAGTGATATTAATGAATTGGTAATTAATGTAAATAAATTATTGATTCAGATGGAATCATGGTTGCTAGACCACAATTTAAATCTGTCTGAGAACAAATCTTCTGCAATATTATTTACAAAAGGAAACACGAAAATCTCTCCCCCTAACGTAATATTTTGTAACCAGAATATTGGTTGGGTGGATTCAGTCAAATACCTGGGGGTAAATATTCAAAAAAACTTAAAGTGGAATTCATATGTAAACTCAATAGAACTAAAAGTAAATCGTGGCCTGAATGTGATGAGAGCTCTTTGTGGGACTTATTGGGGAAGTGGTCCAAAAACCTTACAAATTGTACACAATGGTCTAATTCAGAGCCATCTGGACTATGGCTGCCAGGTAATTTTCGATTGTCCAACTTCCTTAATTAAAAGATTGGAGAAACTAACATACAAAAGTATCCGAATTATAACTTGATGCATGAAATCTACCCCAATTCATGCTCTCTTAAGTGAAAGTGGTCAGATCTCGCTTAAATCTAGATGGGAATGGCTTAGCTCTAAATTTATATTAAAAAATTTAATGTTAATTGGCAACCCAATTATTTCCGCTCTCGACCTGTTAGACTTGGCAATTCAAAGGAACCAAAATCATTGGAAAAACAGAAGTATTCCATTTCTAGTGCTTTTAAAAACAAATTTAAAAGTACTTATCCCAACTTATATTTAAGTGACTTATACCCATGCCATAACTTTGAACTAGACCATCAATTATCAACAATTCCAATCATAAATATCCAATCTAATCGTTCAGATGAACTTGCCTCAGTTCAGCTCCAAAAAATAATTCTAAATAAATCTAGTCACACCAAATTCTTCACGGACGGCTCGGTTGATGATGAAGGATCAGCAGGCTTTGGTGTCTTTAGCCAAGAGATCAACTATTCTTATACCAGTAAACTACCTAAGTATACCCAAATATGTACGGTTGAGATTGTCGCAATTAATCATGCCCTCCAAATTATTTTGAAAAATGGGATTAAACAAGCAATCATCTGCTCGGACTCTAAAAGTGCCTTACAGAAAATAGGCAGATCAACCTATTCTATGGAAACAGAACATTCATCGTTCATGACCAAGAGAGGCATCATTGAAGCGAAAGAAAATAACGTTAATATTAGTCTGGCATGGATTCCAGGACACTCGAATATTAAAGGGAACATGGTGGCTGATAAACTAGTTAATATAGGTACAACCTTAAATGTAGCTGCTGGTATCACTCTTCGCTATTCCAACTTTCTACCAGACATCAAGCATTCCATCTGGAATCGGTGGAAGCAAGAATGGCAGGGGAAAAATCGAAATAATTCATTTTACTCTAAAATTGTAGGTCAGATAGATAAACTCCCCTGGTACCACAATTTTGCATACCAAGACAGAAGACATACAACCAGCATTATTAGAATGAGGACAGGTCATTGTGCTACTCCAGTTCACCTATTCAGGATAGGAGTAAAAGATGACCTATATTGTGACTGTGGCCGAGTTGGGTCCTTAAATCATCTGATTTTTGAGTGCCCTATAAATATGTCACCCAATTTTGACCTATATAAAGAATTAGCCAAGACAAATATCCCTACTCCCATTGAAATTTGCCTACTTATGTCCAACCTTAATCCACGTAGGATTAACCTGATCCTTAAATTCCTTAACTTAGCCAAACTTAATTTATAAATTAATCAATTCCCAAATTTGAATTAAAAAAATTAAGAAGATAAAGATATAAAAAGATATTGGACCTCCAAATGATAAAAGTCTTAACCCTTATGGTATAATATTGCCTTTCCTGTAGGGACTGTCTGGCCCTATACGAAGATGTTCCTGCTAATATATATTTAAAAAAATTGAGGCTTTAACACATATATTTGGAAATATTCGACTGCCCAGAGCAAGACAAGAGTATTTCCCTGGTGTAAGCTGGGCGAATTATCCCGAGGGATATAACCCAATAAAGGAAGAAGAAGAAGAAGAAGTTTGTCGGCTAAATCTTCTATTTCTATGGTAAATATTTGAATTACAAAATTTTATATTTTCGCAGATGCGTGTCACCTGTGTTGTCATCTGTGACACCTAGTCGTCATACGTTTTGTCTTCTTCTTCTTTTTGTGTAGACATGACTCTGTCTGTTTTTCAATGTGCCTCCAGTAAGTTGTCATTCCATCATTTTCTTGCTCTTCCCACTGATCGTCTTTCTATTGGGGAACCGTCTCTCGTCGACCTACTCTATTTGTTGCCATTCGGCTTATGTGGTCGTTCCATTCAACCCTTCTGTTTTTCACCCAGTTATTAATACTAGTTATTCACCTTCACCCAGTTATTAATACAGTCTATCTTACATCTTCGTCGTATATCTACACTTCTAACTCTATCCCTTAGTGTCTTACCATCGATGTTTCGAAGTATTTTCATCTCTGCTGTTTCTAGCATTATTTTTGTTCTTTCTGTATCAGATCGTGTTTCTGCCACGTATTAGTCCAGGGCGCATCTGTTTTGAGATGGACGTTGAGAGGTGACTCAAATTTTTTTGCAGAAATTGCTTGAAAATAAATCAAATAATAATATTTGAGTTATCCTCCCTCTCAAAAAGGTCCGGAACATTGTTTAAATAATAAAAATGTCAAAAATTGAAGGAAAAATTCGATTTTTTTCTTCGTTTTTTGATTATAACTTTAAAAGTATTCATTTCCGAGAAAAGTTGTTCTGACATAAAAGTTGCGTAATTAAATTTCCTACAATATAGAATTGATTTAAAATTTAAAAAATAGTCACCCTAGTTGCAAAATAGCAATAATAACGAAAAAAACATACAAAAACAAGTATTCGCATTTAACGTTTTTCAACCATTTATGCTACACTTAGGACTTTCATATTTCACCCAGAAAAACTTTATGATACAGTAAAACAATACTGTAAATTTCTTTAAGATCGGTTCAATACATTTTGCAAAATAAATTTTCCAATCCAGCTTTCGCAAAAAAAATTCATTTTTTCAAAATGTTACAGGACTGAAAATAAAGCAGATAGCAAGTTGAATTTTTTTGTGTTTATAGAAGTGTGCTGTATCTTTCATTTGCAATTTTCAAAATTAAAATCAATTAATTACCACGGCGTCAGAAGATTTTTGAAATAAACAAGGATTTTTGGTGCTACGCGCAGGACAGCGGTGTTCGATTCACACAAGTTGATTTTTCCAAACTTTATCTAATATATTATTTTCTTACTCTATATTTTGTTGTATTTTAATATTTTAATTCCACAAAAATCAAACTAATTTTATTATTGTTTGTGAAATGTTGTTTTAACAATTGCATATGTTTAAAAATAATAAACTTTTATTATTTAAGTTAAAATATATGAACAAAGAAAGTTTCTGCTAATAAAAGTGTTATTCCAAAGGATAGAGTATGTGTTTTTATTTTGCCATAAACAAATTTATTTATTTATATCCAAATGTAATAAAAAATAAAATGTATCAATCATTATCAAAGGTCACTGGAATGCCCAATCAGAGCAAACTATCCGCTGTCCTGCGCGTAGCACCAACAATTAATGTTTATTTAAAAAATTTCTGACGCCGTGGTGTTAATCGATTTTAATTTTGCAAAATTGCAAATGAAAGGTACAGTACAGTAACTTCTATATTGCAAAAAAAAATTCAACTTGCTATCTGCTTTATTTTCAGTCCTGTAACATTTTGAAAAAATGAATTTTGTTTTACGAAAGCTGGATTGCAAAATTTATTTGGCAAAATCTGTTGAATCGATCTTAATGAAATTTAGTTAGAGTATTATTTTACTGTATCATAAAGTTTTTTAGGGTGAAATATGAAGGTCCTAAGTGTAGCAGAAATGGTTGAAAAACGTAAAATGCGAATATTTGTTTTTGTATGTTTGTTGTCACAATTATTGCTATTTTGCAACAAGGGTGACTATTTTTTAAACTTTTAACCAATTTTATATTGTAGGAAATTTAATTACGCAACTTTTATGTCAGTACAACTTTTCTCGGAAATGAATACGTTTAAAGTTATAATCAAAAAACCAAGAAAAAAATCGAATTTTTTCTTAATTTTTTGACATTTTGATTATTTAAACAATGTTGCGGACCTTTTTGAGAGGGAGGATAACTCAAATATTATTATTTGATTCATTTTCAAGCAATTTCTGCAAAAAAATTGAGTGACCTCTCAACGTCTAAATGTACTAATATTTTTACAGATGCGCCCTGGTCTATATGTCATTATTGGTCTGATGACTGTTTTGTAAATTCTGCCTTTCTCTTCTTTTCCGATATTTTTATGTTATATACTTTCAAATAAAATTTCATGAAATTTCAAATCAAATAAAATTTATTGTATATAATGTTTACAAAAGTGTTGTATTATTGGACATATTTTTAACATTTTCCACATGAATAATTTCCTCAGAATCCTCAAAAGTTTCATCGTCGCGCTGTAATTGTTGATTGCAATATAATTACAAAATGCTACAGAATTTCACTTTTCGACATCAATTTAATTAACAATGCCGTAAATTTTGTATAATATTTTTAATAATTAAAGTAAATAAATTGTAAGTTAACTCAAAAAAATAATCGATTACCCTACTGCCATCGACCACTTACATTTAATTCCGATTAATCGCGGCAGGTAAAGTAAAATTCTTCTTTCAGTACAATAAAGTGTTACTTTACTGCCGCAAATGGCGTCAAATGAGTACAATAATGAATGACTTTAGTGACGGTTGGCGATAAAATAAATTATTGAAACTAGTTTTTCTACTCTCATATTTTATACATATATCAATTATGATTTCAATACAGGTATTATCATAATAGGCATCATTATAATACAGATTTTCAATACGATACAGATTTTTAACTAAAATAGAATAAAAACATGACATTCTGTCTCGAAGATGGCACATGTGCAATGAACAATATCAAATCAAATGCATATTGTTCTTTTGTGACAGGGATATTGAAAATTTAACATCAAATTCATTTTAATAGTAATCGTAACATTTAAAATATAAATGTATCAACAAAATAATTAATTTAATCCTATAACTACTTATTGCAAAATAAATAGCTTTGAACATGCTTTTTGGTTGTGAATCATCATAGAAAAATTGTGTACCTATACAACTTGCATTTAATTGTCATTATGACTCTCGTATTCTATACAAAACACGCCGCTTAGCGGCTTCTATCGTATAATATGTATAATGTCGTTGCATAATATAAGTACTATTAGAGGAATTATACAGAGTGAGTTTTATGTATGGAAACCCTCAATTATGTCGGAAAGGGCTTGCACGATTCTTATAGATTTTGGTAGTTAAAGGTTTTATAATGCGGCCGATGTTATAGTGATAATTACATTGTTGTCAGATCTTCCAATTTTCTGGAAATATCACAAACTTTCTTATTTCAAACGGAATATATTGTATATTTTTTACCTTTTGAAGTCCTTAAGATATACTGATTATTTTTTATGTTATATTCTCTATACCTAAATGCTATAATTTCGGAGTCATTACTACATTTATTAAAAAACATTTTTAAACAAATAATTATAAAAATCAATTTTTTTGGACCGAATTGATATTATTTTAGGTTCTTTGGAACACTAGGAACAAAGTAGGTCCTTTGTAATTTTTCTCTAAAGTTAATCTTTCCGAGTTATAAGCAATATAACACTGAAAAAAAAATGCAAAAATGACAATTTTCAAGGTTCAAAACACAAATAAAAAATATTATTTTTGAAACTAGGAAGTAGCTAAATTCAAGTTCAAACCATATTTTACAGTTACCGATAAATAATTTGAGCTTATTTCTTTTTAAAAGATTGTTTTTTAGTTGTTAATGCAGACCGATCACCCATCCTCTCATATGCGCTTCATTTACAATTAAAAAAAATTTCCAACAAGTGCTAAAAATTCTTATATGCAGCTAATAAAAGAAGATTTAAGCTTAAATTTAGGTATTTCGTTATTCCAAAACTTATATTTTTACTTGTGTTTTTGTACCTTGAAAATCGTCATTTTTCATTTTTTTTTTTTCAGTTTTAAATTGTTTATAACTCGAAAACGATTAATTTTAGAAAAAAATCACAACAGATCTTTTTTGTTCCTAATGACCAAAAAAGATCTAAAATAGTGCCTACCCTGGTCGACAAAATTTATTTTTATAATTTGTTTAAATTTTTTTAAATAAATGTAGCAATAACTCCGAAATTATGGTATTTAGGTATAGGGAATGTAACATGAAAAATAATCAGTATTTTTTAAGGATTTTAAAATATAAATAATACACAGGGAGCTATTTGAAATAAGAGAGTTCACTAGATTTCCGGAAAAACGGAAGATCTGGCAACAATGTAATTACCAGTATAAGATCGGCCGTACTAGAAAATTCTTTGCCACCAAAATATTTTATATAAAAATCGTACAAGCCGTTTCCGAGATAATTTAGGGTTTCCATACATAAAACTCACTCTGTATAGATACAGAAAAGAGGTTAATTGTACTTATCAAATAAAATTTATTGTATATAACTTTTACAAATGTGTTGCATTATTGGACATATTTTCAACATTTTCCACATCTTCAATTTCCTCAGAATCCTCAAAAGTTTCATCGTCACCGCTGTAATCGCTTATTGCCCTACAGCAAGTGCAACAACTGCACGATTTTCGATAGGCCACTTTGAAATATTTGTTTTTTCGACCCAACCAAATAAAAATTACAATAGGGCTTCCGTACGCTAAATAATTTGGTATAAAATTGGTGACCCTTAAAATAAATGCCATGGTATATTGATATCTCGTTACATCAAATAAAATGTCGTAACAATACAGGGGAATCCAAGAGAATACAAACAAGTTTATTACAGATAACAAGTAAGAATTTTTGGCTTTCAATGTGTTCTTTTTAATATTGCAGTAAATGACAAAGGCAAGCAAAGCAAAAAGTAAAACGTGTTCTATATAATTATATCGAATATCAAATGAATACTGACAAACAATAGAGTCAATAATAGCTTTCATAATGCCCAGCATATAAATAATATGGATAGAATGGTCATAAAGCTTTTGTACAAAAGGTTTCATCTTGGTCTTATTTACCGCTAAAAGCCATTCAATGCCAATACCGAACATGCACAAAAACATACCCGTAAGACCAATAGTCTCAAATTGTGTTTCAACACAGTACACTCCCCAACCTAAGTATCGGTATAACCTAAAAACCTCCATTATAATTATATATAATGGTTTCGTAATCCACATAAAGAGATTAAATATAGAACAATGCATTAAGTACCGATTTGCTTTGATTGTTTTTAAATTCTTATTCCTGCAAATTATTACTATAAAATAAATATTTATTCCGAGTACGCCTAAAATTAAGAAAAATTGAATGATATCTGTAATTGTCATAAAAATAGCAGCTTTTGTCATCCACATGTAAAATCTTTGGTAATCAGCTTCATCTTCATCTTCAAATATGTTATCTATTGGCTCGTCATAGCTGAGGTTTGATAAAGGTGTAGCCATTTTAGATAAAGTGCCTGAAATAAATTATTGAAACTAGTTTTTCTATTCTCATACTTTATATTTATATCAATTATGATTTCAATATCTGTATCCTAATGGGCTTCATTATTATACAAATTTTCAATACGATACAGCTTTTTAACCAATAGGGCTTTTCGTCGATTGTCATTTGTTTCAAGCTTCTGTCATATGTTACATAATATTAATATAGCTACGTCATACGTCTTTGGTTTGTATTATTGGTAGATACCAATAACGTATGACGTAGATATATTAATATAGTCCGTTCGCTAAACTCAGACACAATTGGCTAGTAATTTTAGAAAATAATTTTGCCAATTTGATAAAATTGGCAAAAAAAAATTACTAAATAGTTAATAATTACTAAATAGTTAGTAATTTTGCCAATTTTGCCAAAATTGGCCAGAATCAAAAAAATTACCCACTAAAATCACTAGCCAGTTGTGTCTGAGTTTAGCGAACAGACTATATTATGTGACACATGACAGAAGCTCGAAACAAATGACTGTGAATGTAACGCCCTATAGAATCGCGAGATGACATTCTATCTCGAAGGTGGCACATGCGCCATTATCGGTCAATATCAGTGCTTCATTTTAAGCATAAAACCAACTGAAATAAATAAGATATGATGTGAGAGACAAAAACAATGATTAAATATAATAAATAACTAACTACACTAACTACTGTACCTACTAGCAACATCTGTATCGTCTGCCAACAACTTTCGAAAATATTCACTCATCTTTATTTATTCACTGCTTAAAACTAAATATTGTCGTTCAAGTACTTTAAGTGCTATAAACGTTTTCTTAAAAAATTTCGCTCCGGAACCCCCCTTTTCATCCCTTTAAATGGGGTAATTTGTGGTTTTTGCGAAACGTAGCCCTTCCTATACGATTTGCAAAAAATTTACTTAATAGTAAAATGAAGAGGACTATATTTCCTACTATTTATTTCCCGGCAGCATATGTCTATCACCCACCGTTTAGCGGGGGTGGCGCTCCAAAGTTGACAAATTTTTAAAAAAGATGTTTTAAAAAAAATATTTTTCCCTAACTGTAATGAAAATTAAGAAGAAACCCTGCGGCAATTAATCATTTTTAAACCCCCCTTTATATACCATCTGAACCGCCTATGCTAGAGTAAAAAAAATTTTTACCCCTTTATTTTTTTTGCACAGGGGTTACATTAAGAAATCGCTTTTGATGCCCATGCATGGGTAATCAGAACGTGCACAAAATGATATATGAAGCAGTTTAATAAAGAGCATGGTATGTCAAGGATTCCAAGAAAATCACTTTCTTTCTTAATTTTCCTTTTTTTTTGGGTGGTTCCGAAAAAAAATGGGGGTGCATTATAGAATTTTTTAAATAACGCCAGTACATGGATAATCGCTGAAAGTTTTTTTACTCTAGCATAGGCGGTTCAGATGGTATAAAAAGTGGTTTTTTAAAATGTAACACCCTGTAATTAAAAAATGGGCAACTGCGTTTAAATGAAACCTATACCAAAAAATCAGCCACTTATTTGTGATTAATTTCCCAGGGTTCCTTCTTAATTTTCATTACAGTTAGGAAAATTTTTTTTTTTAAAATCAACTTTTTTCAAAACTTGTCAAGTTTGGGGCGCCACCCCCGCTAAACAGTGGGTGATAGACATATGCTGCCGGGAAATAAATACACACACCGGCAAAATTAGCCGAACACCTTAAAAATGGGACATGTTTGATGTCTCGAATTTCATAAACCAGTGGTCCGATGTGAGTGATTCTCTTAGTATCTTATAGCCTTATTATTTAAGAATATCGTTGTAACAATATTGTTGCTAGACAGGTAAATATCATTTTATACCGGGTGTACCAATCATACTGTGTTTTTTTCTTAAAGTTTGGAAAACCCTGTGGAATATTCTAGCATATGTAAAATATTAAAATTAATACTCGATTGTACACTTAAGCTTACTTAACATTTTCCTTTTTGATTCATTTACTTATGTGAGATAATAAAAAAGTTATGTGCGTTAACAACTATCCATGTTTTTCATCAATAAATCCTCATAGTAGGGGAGGAAAGTATACTAAATTTGCAGTTACTCGAGCGTTATGGAAACCTATTGGATTGTGAAGAGTAGGTATGTGCTAAAATCAGAAAAAGGTTAAGTTAAGTTTTTCATAAAGTGGGGGACTTTTCATTTTTTAATTTAATTTTCCATTTGAAACAATCATTTTCTTCCGATTATAGCGCTATCTATCCATAATTTGAAAAAATGTGTCTAATAAAAGTTGCTTATTTTTACGTAAAGAATCCAATTCTGCAATGAAAATTGGGGGCTCCTATTTAAGATTTTAAATTAAATCCCCCACCCTACCTCCGTGGGGACTAGTGACACCCCACGGAGAGGGGTGGGGGGTAAATTAAAAATTATAAATACGAACCCTGCGTTATTGTGCGAAATGAACATCAGATCGTAAAACTGCAAAATACACCTATTCAATATTTTTCAAAAATCTATCGAATGGCACCAAACACGACCCCCCGCGGAGGTGGGGTGGGGGGTAACTTTAAAATATTAAATAGGAGCCCACAATTATTGCAGATTTGGATCCTTGACGTAAAAATAAGTAACTTTTATTAGCAACATTTTTTCCTATTATGGATAGATGGGCGCTACAATCGGAAAAAACGATTGGTGGAAATGGAAAATTAAATTAAAAAATGGAGAGTCCCACACTTTATGGAAAACATAACTTAACTTTTTTTGCTTTTAGCACCCACTTTTCACAATCCAATAGGTCCCAATAACGCTCGAATAATTGCAAATTTAGCATACTTTCCTCCCCTACTATGAGGATTTATTGATAAAAAACATGGCTAGTTGTTAAAGCACATAACTTTTTTATTTTCCAACATAAGCAAATGAATCAAAAAAGAAAATGTTAAGAAAGCATAAGTCTACAATCGAGTTTTAATTTTAATATTTTACATATGCTAGAATTTTCCACAGGGTGTTCCGAACTTTAAGAAAAAAACACAGTATGATTGTTACACCCGGTATAAAATGACATTTACCTGTCTAGCAACAATATTATTACACCGATATTCTTAAATAATAAGGCTATAACATACTAAAAGAATCACTCATATCGGACAACAGGTTTAGGAAATTCGAGACATCAAACATGTCCCATTTTTAAGGTGTTCGGCTAATTTTGCCGGTGTGTGTAGTAGGAAATATAGTCCTCTCCATTTTACTATTAAGTACATTTTTTGCAAAATGTACAGGAAGGGCTATGTTTCGCAAAAACCACAAATTACCCCCTTTAAAGGGATGAAAAGGGGCTTCCGGGGCGAATTTTTTAAGAAAAAGCTAGTCTTATAATAAGCACCCCTTGATATACCAGAAAAAAAATAAAACCGGACTTGTGTCCATTTTGCGATGTTCAAAAATAAAATTTATTGTACATATTATTTACAAAAGTGTTGCATTATTGGACAAATTTTCAACATTTTTCACATGTTCAATTTCTTCGGAATCCTCAAAAGTTTCATCGTCGCCGCTGTAATCGCTGATTGCCCTACAGCAAGTGCAACAACTGCAAGATTTTCGATAAGCAACTTTGAAATATTTGTTTATTCTGCCCAACCAAATAAAAATTACAATAGGGCTCCCGTATGCTAAATAATCTGGTATGAAATCGGTGACCCTTAAGATGAATCTCATGGTGTATTTATATCCCGTTACAATATATAAAATGTCGTAAAAATACAGAGGAATCCATAAGAATACAAACAAGTTTATTACAGATAGCAAGTAAGAATTCTTGGCTTTCAAATTTTTCTTTTTAATATTGCAGTAAATGGCAAATGCAAGTAAACCAAAAAGTAAAACGTGTTCTATATAGTTAGTTCGAATATCAAATGAATGGTGGCAAATAATAGAATCAATAATAGCTTTCATAATGCAGAGCAAATAAACAATAAGGATAGAATGGTCATAAAACTTTTGTATAAAAGGTTTCATGTTAATCTTATTTACCGCTAAAAGCCATTCTAAGCCAATACCGAACATGCACAAAAACATACCAATTACGCCAATAGTCTCAAACTGCCTATCAATACAGTACATTCCCCAACCGAAATACCGGTATAATCTAAAAACTGTCATTAAAATTGCATATATTGGCTCCGTAACCCACATCAAGAGATTAAATATAGAACAATGCATTAAGTATCTGTTTGCTTTGATTGTTTTTAAATTTTTGTTTCTGCATACTATTACTATAAAATAAATATTTATTCCAAGTGCGCCTAAAATTAAAAAGAATTTAATGATCTCTGTAATTGTTATAAAAATAGAAACTTTTGACATCCACGTGTAAAATCTTTCCCAATCAGCTTCATCTTCATTTTCAAATACGTTATCTATTGGCTCGTCATAGCTGAGGTTTGAGAAAGGTGTAGCCATTTTAGATCAACTGCCTGAAATAAATTATTAAAACTAGTTTTTATAAGCAATTTAAAAATAATTTCGCGATCATTAAAATATGAGTAATTAAAAGTTAATTAGAATAACAAGCTGTGCCTATGAAGATATGTAAGTAAAAAAAGTCATCAGTTATCTTATGAAAAAGTTATCAGGAATAGTAAGTATGTGGACCAATTCCAAAAAATCTGTGTTTTAACTAATTGGTCCCACATTTAGGACTGCAAGAGCATAATTCTACGTGTTTATGCTCCGTTTTTAAACTAAGAGGGGTAATTCAAATTTATCACGCCGTAATGCTTGTTTGCAATTGGTGCAACCTCAGGCAAGTTTACACCAATGTTATGAAATTTTAACACTATTGACATTTATGAAATTTTAACACTTTGGCATTTCATAGGTTAATAATTATGTTATCTCAGAAATTTTTGGGTTTTCTGCGTGATTCTTTTAATTTTAAGTTTAGTCTGCTTTTATATAAAAAAAAAACAGTTGTCTGGAGAACTCTTTAACGGCGTATTAATATAATATAATATAATATTTATGTTGTTCTGAAGCTATTTCCTTGTGGCATTATTATAATCAACTATTTATAATGGGAAATAAGCCACAATTTTACCAAAAAAAGATTTTATTAACGTTTCGAAGCCCAAATCGGGTTTCGTTGTCAAAATACAAAATACTACTAAAATAAACAAAAATGTTGTTGCTAAGTAAAAAAATTCTTCTAATAATTTATTTAATCTGACTCATTTATCGATTATATCGTCTTTATCTTTAAAATTATATCGTCAATATTTATGAGTTGCGTTCCTGGGACGACTTTGCTAAAAGATAGTTCATTCGATTACATGAAATCAATCCCAACTCAAGAATATCCGTCACAAAAAATATCATAGCATGTGATCTGTCTTTAAAAAGATAACCAAATGCAACGATGACAGTAAATTTCTCGCGTTAGAGATTCCATAGTAAATCACGAGGGAAAACCAGGAAAAAACTTCGTGATACTATCCCGACATCGTAAGTATTTGGTCTTACATTTAATTTACTTTCAAAAAACTAATACCAGATTCTGACTTTAATATGTTTAAATTATAAATAATATTAATAATACATAGATATATAATAAGTAATACTAAAATATAAAATTTGTACTAACTCGATATGTTATTGACTTACTAATCGTGGTATTTTCTTTCTATTGACTTCCTCTTTCATTATGGGTAACCACATCTTACTGCATTCTACCGAGGAATTTGCGACACAATTGGTTTCATTTGGCATAATTAGAGCCGCTTCTTTGATTTTTCTCTTTTTACTATCTGATTCTTTCAGGACTATACTTGAATCTCTTCATTTAACTCTATGTTCATTATCCCATGCGTGTTGACATATTTGAGATCTATCGAATTCTCTATTTTTAATATAAGACTGATGTTCACTTATTCTAGCGTTTAATGGTCTTGATGTTTCACCTAAATAAAATTGTTCAAAGAAGCGGCTCTAATTATGCTAAATGAAACCAATTCTGTCGCAAATTCCTCGGTAGAATGCAGTAGGATGTGGTTACCCATACTGAAAGAGGAAGTCAATAGAAAGAAAATACCACGATTAGTAAGTCAATAACATATCGAGTTAGTACAAATTTTATATTTTAGTATTACTTATTGAATATCTATGTATTATTAATATTATTTATAATTTAAACATATTAAAATCAGAATTTGGTATTAGTTTTTTGAAAGTAAATTAAATGTAAGACCAAATACTTACGATGTCGGAATAGTATCACGAGGTTTTTTCCTGGTTTTCCCTCGTGATTTACTATGGAATCTCTAACGCGAGAAATTTACTGGCATCGTTGCATTTGGTTGTCTTTATAAAGACAGATCACATTCTATGATATTTTTTGTGACGGATATTCTTGAGTTGGGATTGATTTCATGTAATCGAATGAACTATCTTTTAGTAAAGTCGTCCCAGGAACGCAACTCATAAATATTGAAACGTTAATAAAATCTTTTTTTGGTAAAATTGTGGCTTATTTCCCATTATAAATAGTTGATTATAATATTTATGGATTACCGTCGAAGGCCGACATGATCAACCAAAAAAGAAGATATATTTGGTGATTTTTCTAGTGACATTATTGGGTGTGAATCTCTCTTTTGAGTTTACTCCTCCTGGTTTAAAAACAGGGTATAGTGGATATTGTGGCTGATAAGGGGTCTTGTGGGTTGGTGATGCTTATTTGCCCTTTTTGCATATTTTGCCAATTCTAGGCGATTTTTGCATAATTTGCCCTTTTTTGTAAATTAAAACTATTTGTGCCTTATTTTAAAAATTTTACGCTACCACCCATGATAATATTCATACTACTGTTAGTAAATCTTTTTATAATAAAATTTTAGGCCACTATAAGTAACAAAATATCAATTGTTTTTAACAAATTTCTGGGAATATTTCATTCATAAAGAATTTGACCAATAGAAAGCTACAGAAATAAAAATAAAAGTGATAATTTTTGATAATATCCCGTCGTCAAGTATATTACGTCAGATGCCCTTCGTTGCTACGAAAAAATACATTAAGTGGCATTAATGACAATTAATGTTTTAAGAATTATAAAAGTGATGACTATGAACGGTCAAATATTTATAACAACTGTGTATTTAATTGTCCTAATTTGTACTTACATAAATAAATTACAATAAAATTTTGGTTTTGAACAGTTTTATTCATGAAATAATCGCAGCAAATTGCACTCGATCTCTAAATTATTATACAATTTTGCCCTCGTGACACTTTGACATAATTTCATTCCCCTTCGGGTCGTGAAATTAAAGCTGTCAAAGTGTCACTCGGGAAAAATTCAATAATTTTAGAGCTCTTGTGCAATTACTACTGATTATTTCATTCATAGGAGATTCTGACCAATAGAAAGCTTCAGAAATCTGAATTAAATCGATAATTTTTGATAATTGCACATCGTTAAGTATATTACGTCAGATGCCCTTCGTTGCTACGAAAAAATACATTCAGTGACATTAATGACAATTAATGTTTTAAAAATTATAAAAGTGATAAGTTTCAATCGTCAAATATTTATAAAAACTTTCTGTTTAATTGTACTAATTTGTACTTACATAAATAAATTACAATAAAATTTTGGTTTTGAACAGTTTTATTCATGAAATAATCGCAACAAATTGCACTCGAACTCTAAAATTAATATAGAATTTTAGAGCTCTTGTGCAATTACTACTGATAATTTTTGATAATATTCTGTCGTCAAGTATATTACGTCAGATGCCTTCGTTGCTACGAAAAAATGAACATTCAGTGACATTAATGACAATTCATATTTTACAACTTGTCAAAGAGAACACCAGGAATAGATTTAGCAAATATTCAGGTGAAGATATCAATAAAATATTAATTAAAATGATTTAAAAAACAGTTTTATTCATGAAATATTCTTAGCGAATTACACTCGACCTCTGAAATTATTATCGACTTGTTGCCCTCGAGACACTTGACATAATTTCACTCCCCTTCGGGTCGTGAAATTAAAACTGTCAAAGTGTCACTCGGGAACCAAATCGATAATTTTAGAGCTCTCGTGCAATTACTACTGAAAATATACCTGATCGAGACTTGAGACTTAAGTATTAAGAAATCCCTAAATTTTTCCTATGTATAATAAACAATTTATTTAAACAAATGAAATTGAAGAAATAACTGACATGCTGTAAGTAATAAACAGATGTATAGTTTTATACTGGTCCATGTCGATTAGTTGAGATATCCTTGTGTTTGGAGAGAAGGAGTTGTTCATGTAGTTAAACTTTGGAGCAGAGGAGTTAGCAGGAGTATTTGGAGAAACTGATAAGTACAAGCAAGGTGGAAAAGTCACAATCAAAGGAAAGTGAGGAGAAGTCAGCAATTTTGGGGGCAAAAGGTTAGTTTTGTCATTTTAGTAAACAGAGACTATCAATCACGACCACCTAGTTAATTTAGAGTTATTCGTTTTGTTGGTTTTTATTGAGAATTAAAGTAAATTATAATTAATCTTGAATAACTAAAATTAAGAAATATTTGATTTGAATATAAGTTTAATTAATCTCTATTGATAATTTTGGGTGTACGATTTGATGGATGTTTGAATTTTTTATTATCCTGATCACTGTATATATGGTATATTATGTTTATGTGATGTTTTTACTTTTATTATTTGATTGATTTTAAAACATAACATTTGCTTTGTAATTTCATAATTTTGCTGTAAATTTATTTTCCTATTGTCTATCCCTTTCCTCAAAGGCAACTAGAGCCCTAAGAGAGATATCATATTTATTTGACAAAAAAAAATAAGTCCAAGTAGAGAGAAATTTAAAATAAATATTATATAATAAACACACATTTGGGCAAATCACGACAATAAATAACATTAAATTACAAAATAAAAATAATATTTTATGCTTTAAAACTAATATTATATAAACTTACCAGAATCCTTCAAATTATATTAAAGTATTATTTACAAACAGACAAACATTTATTACATATATATATTGGATAAATAATTAATTTACTTATATGATGCGGTTCAATTGAAAACTAATTTCTTAGTTGTAGAACAATATTCAAATGAAATCGAATACTAATTGGATGTAGACTCCCTAAGCGGACCAAGCAATGTGCTGATTTGTTATTTGACACTGATAAGAAGGATCCATTTGCTCTCCCAAAAAATATGTAGATTAGGGTGACCAAATTATAAAATTGAAAAAACGGTACCCATCCAAGTAGGGGCACACATAATATTAATTAGAACAGAGGAGTAGAACACGTAAAAAAATAATCGTGTTATGGAAAACGTCCAATATATCGTAATGCTACTTCTTAAGAGGTCCATATTTCCGATCAATTATTATATTATTTTTGTATTTATCTCACCAGAACTAGAAAAGCGAGGTAAACAGCGATTAAATATGTTAACTCAAAATACAGAAGACGCGAAAAGAAATTATATAGAGCACAGAAATAGAACTAAAAGAATACTTAGAGAGAGAAAAAGGAAGCACTATTATGAACTAAACTTGAGAAATATAGAGAAAACTATCAAAATAAAGAAATTAGGAACCTGTACCAAAGGGTAAAAAATGAGAAACGAGGTTACCAGTCGAAACTATGCATTATAAAAATAGAAATGGAGAAATAATTATGGGCGAAATGGAAATATTAGAACTCTGGAAAGAATATGTTGATGGTTTTTTGAATGGGACACACGAGACAGGGAGCGTTCAAGTATTACGTAACGCAATTTTTGAAGATTTTTGACCCCCTTCCTCCCATGTAACGCACCGTAACGTTTTTATGTACCCCCTCCCCCTACCTAAACGTTACGTAACACCCAAGTGACCATTTGAACCTAAATGGAAAACTAGGTTGCGAAAAGTACCGGAAGCCCTGTAAAAGAACTTTGTTATTATTTTAATCGCATTTGAGGTAATAATAAAAACTTACAATCATCATCCAGCCTCAAAAGTCTACTGCTGAACATAGGCCTCCTCCCCTCGTTTCCAACTACTTCTATCCTGCGCCGCTCTCATCCAGTTTTTATTTAGCTTTCTTACGTCGTCTGTCCATCTTGTAGGCGGTCAACCGACGCTTCTCTTGTCTTCTCTTGGCCTCCATTTCAATAACCTTTTTGTCCATCGCCCATCTGTCATTATGGCTATGTGTCCTGTCCATCTCCACTTCAACCTGGCTATCCTTTTGATGACGTCAGTCACCTTTGTTCTTCTCCTGATTTCTTCGCTTTGATTTTGTCCCGCAGAGTTATTCCTAATATTGACCGCTCCATTCTTCTCTGCGTTACTCTTAGTTTGGTAGCCGAGGCTTTAGGTAAGGTAAGTGTTTCTGATCCGTACGTCAAGACTGGGAGGACGCACTGATCAAATACCTCTCTCTTTAGGCATGTGGGCAACTCACTTTTAAAAGTTTCAATCAGTTTTCCAAATGCTGCCCAACCAAGAACAATTCTTCTTTTTAGTTCATATGTCTGGTTATCCCTGCCAATCGTAATTTCATGTCCCATGACATGAAATATGTCCAAAACTTAGCATAATAATATTTTATTACTAATTTTACATTTACCTACATTTACATTTTCCCTGCTTGGCCCATCCTTACATACATTTTTGGCTTCATCCTTTATTGTTCTTCTCATGCATTCTTCTATTTTATCTTTTTTAATAAAAACTTAAAATAAAATGACATATTTATTATTTCAATATTTTATTTTGATTAGTAAAAATTTTTGTTGTATAACAAATGAAGCGTATAAAAGCAAAACCAGACATTTGACATTTTTTTTAAATATATATATGGATTCCTTATGTAAACATTGATATAAATCCGATTTTCTGACTCTTATATTCATAAACACACATTTTAATGGCTTTATTCGTAGTTTAAATTTAGCTTTAGATGCAAAAGCAGATATTTGTGTACACTTTTTACGTGCAAAAGCAGACATTTGCCTTCAAACCAATCCGGATGCGACTTCTTAGTCACGTGCCGTTATGTTTAACATGCCGTAGATATTAACTTGATAATTTAGTTTTTGTATTAATTTTGTACAATTCTTTTTTAAATTCATTAAAAGCATTCTTATTTTAAATTAGTTTTATTTTATTACGACCCTTTTTTGTTAGTATCAGACACGAATCTATCAATGTTATAAGAAATAATATAAAATCAGTTGAGGTTCATTTAGATGCATAAGCAGACATGTGCAACTCTTAGGTGCAAAACAAGACATGTCTAACTTTAAAGCAAAATATCTTTTTACAAGCAAGTCTAATTTATGTTTTATTTAGTAGTAACTATCTCTATCAAAGATAGAAAATTTTGGTTCAAACGCGATGTTCATTGGTGTCAAATTACGATTTTGGTAGGTTTTTTGCGTTTTACTCAAAACAACTTAGATGTCAAATGTCTGGTTTTGCTTTTATACGCTTCAAATAATATACGATGTTGCCAGTAGTTTCGGAAAAATAGTGAAAAAAATGTGCAAAACTTTTTGTTCTTCAACACCCTGTATCGTGAAAATGCATGCCGTTACAAAAATTTTATACTAAGCAAACCCCAATTATTTTTCAGTTTTTCACCTATCTTAGAGATCGTGTTACCTTTTTCTGAAACACCCTGTATATATAAGAATTCACTTATGGAATAAAATGATTTCTGTCCTTGTTTTAATCAATTTTAAAAAACGCTGAGACCCGTAGATTTTCATATATAAAAATGTGTGATTTTTAAACATAAATTTAAATGTACAGGGTGATTCATGCAAGCCTACCGTAGTCCATAAGCTTTATTTTTTAACACCCTGTATATTTTTATATTTTTAAAAGCTGCTTAACAATCTGATTTCATGGTCTTTATGAATAATACAGGGTGATCATTTAAAATTAGAATGTATGGAAACCACTTATGGAATAAGATTGTTGCCATGTGTCATTATTTTAGAAAATTATAAAAACTCTAGGATACGTCAACTTTTAAATTCAACTATGGACTATTTAAACATAAATTTGAATATACAGGGTGATTCACTCAAGTCTAGCATAGTCCATTATCTTTAATTTTAATTAAGCACCCTGTTATTTTTGTTTTTAGAAGCTGCTTAACAGCCTCATCTCAAAAATGTGTATTATGTAGGGTCTATTTATTATGAATAATGCAAGGTGAAATTTTGAAATTATGTATAATTTTCGTCAAGATATTAATCACATAAAACTTTGTAATTAATAAAGGTCAGGAATCACACTTTAAATAAGGGTATTATTTTTTTTTAATATCTATCAATTTTCTAAACTAAGTAATAATTTGAAAATTTGCGTATTTAAAACATTAATGAATACCTACTGCAGAAAACGATTTCAGAAAACATACATGATTTATGAACATGTAGTTCCCTCTGCAACCTCTTAAATAACATCTGTATCTTTTAATCTTTTGTTGTGGAGAGAGGTCCATCTAATTATTGCAAACAGATGTTACTGTGGTTCATCTGTGTTACAAATTTTAAGATTTTTTCACTTGAATAGGTACTATTAATTGTCCTGTTGTCGGAACATGAGCGGAGCGTGAGGGTGCAACATAATACAATTCAGGGGTCTATGTAAAACATAAAAGAAATTCCGTAGTTTTTTTTCATTTAAGTTAAAAAATAATGTTACGTAACACGCTGTTCGAACCCCCTCCCCCCATGTAACGCGCCGTAACGTTTTACAAGACCCCCTCCCCCCAAACTGCGTTACGTAATACTTGAACGCTTCTACAGATGAGGATAACGATGAAATAATAGAGCCACCAGCTAACGCACAAAATCAACAACAAGAAAATCCATCCACCATAAGCAAGATTCAAGATATTATTATCTACCTAATTACTTCCCTAAAATTTAAGTTGAAAATTAAAGATTTTGTTTGGAAAACCCGAATTTTTCGAAGAAAATTTCCGTCGAAGGAAATCGGAAAAAATTATCAATGTGCAGAATTAAATTACAGTAAATTTTTATGTGAGTGTTTTTGGTTTAAAGTTTTCGGAGTTATAGAGCAATAATTTAAAAAAAAAAGATTTCGGAGCGCTAATTTGTTTATAAACAAAATAGCACACTTTTTGTGGACTTTACATAGCTATATATATTACTAATAGTGGAGTCACTGAAGGTAGATAGGAGCTATTACCTCCGATTTCGTTGAACCTCCATCGATTTGCATGAAAATTGGTGAGTGGTTAGAGGATATCTCAAGGAACAAAGGTGACATGGTGTTAACTTGCGCTTTTACCCGGGGGGTGGATGCCACCCCTTCTCGGGGGTGAAAATTATTTTATTAAAAATAACCACATAATTCGATAGAGGGACAAATTTTTAGCAAAATTTTTTATATAAAGTTATTAAAATAAATCAAAACTTTTTGAGTTATTAAAGATCAAAGATTTTAATTTTTGTTTAGAAAAATGCATGTTTTTAACCAATTTTTCATTAATAACTCAAAAAGTGTAAGCTTTTACAAAAAAGTTATTATTATTAAAATTGAAGTTAATAAAAAATGAAATAAACCCCTTACTACAAAAACTTCTTAATGTTAACTTAAAGTGAGTTATAGGTAATTGAATGTATATTTTTTTCGGCGAGTAATAAGTATTCAAGCTGAAATAACGGGAAATTGATGCATTTTATAACATAAACTTATTAACATGTGTCAAAGTACTTAAAAATATCTATTAAATGAGCCCCAAAAACATGTTGATAGCGTTAAAATTTATGCTCCAAAATATTTTCAAAATTTATCTTTTAAAATTTTTTCCAAAAAATGTTATGGTCTTTTTTAATAACTCCGTTCGTGTTTACGATATCAGGTTCATCTAAAAACTGTTTAAAATATAATTCCAAGTGCTATTTAAGCACGTTGAATCTAATCTTTTAAACCCCTTAGTTTTTTAAAAATAAAAGGTTAAATGACCCCGGTTGCATGGTTCCCACAGCAAAATTTAAGATTGAAACGTGTCTATCTAGGTTATTTTTACCCCATAGAAATAGTAAAACAGGTAAAATATTTGGCACAGAAAAAACTAAAATTTGGTTACATATAATTTTTTACGTATATTGAGTATTTTTGGAGTTATTATCAAAAGAATCTGAGAATTACAATAATTTTAAAAATTATGATTTTTTTAAATTTCACCTTTTTTTCAAAAATATGCATTCTAGACCCGTCAAAATTACCGAAAATATTTCTTATGCTAATATAAATAAGTTCTTGTAAGGATTACTATAAATTAAATTTTTGTGGAAATGGCTAATGTTTTATTTTTCACTTTTTCCTAAAAAAATTCGAAACGGTTCTTTTATTTTCATTATAACTTGCTTAATTTTGGCGCTATTACCTTGTTCTGAAGCTCATTTGATAGGTATTCCGAAGTACTTTGGCAAATGTTTAGCAGGAATATTTTATATATTGCATCGTTTTCCCGTTATTTAAGCTTGAATACTTAGATTTGAGTACTAGTCGAAAAAAATACACATTCAATTGCCAATAACTCACTTTGAACTAACATTAGTTTAGTTCTTTATGTGAGGAATGTATTTAATTTTTTATTATCTTCAATTTTAGTAATAATAACTTTTTTGTTAAAGCTTATAGTTTTTTATTTATACGTGAAAAACCGATTTAAAACATGCATTGTTTTACGAAAAAATAAAATTTTCGGTCTTTAATAACTCAAAAAGTGTTGATTTATTTTAATAACTTTATATAACAAATTTTGCTTATAATTTGTCCCTCTATCGACATATGGTATTATTTTTTATAAAATAATTTTCACCCCCGCGAAGGGGTGGCAACGACCCCTAGGGTAAAAGCGCAAGTTGGCATCATGTCACCTTTATTCCTTAAGGTTTTCTCTAATTACTCACCAATTTTCATGAAAATCGATGCAGGTTTAACGAAATCGGAGGTGAAAACCTTCAGTGACTGCACTATAATATATGAAATATTAAGATTTGATTCCAGCATGTCCAGCAATAAAATAGCTGGTAAATAATTTTCCTTGTTTTATACTAATGTTCCCAGATTATTACCTTACTTCTTTCATTGAGTTGATAATTCACGTTGTGGACATTCTCAATTATTATATTTCTAATTTAATACTATTCTATCTAATTCCTCCAAAACCAACAAATTTCAATAAAACCCAGCCATATTAATAGCTTTTGCTTTAGTTTTCCTTGCAAGAAACAAACAAAACACATCTCCTAAACTAAACCTAACCTCGCTTTCGGTAATTCATCCATGTCCGTGTCACAATAATTTCGACCCGAAATTATAATTTCAACCACTTTTTTGGAGTCGCAATTAATTTCGATAAGTCGAAATGTAATGACATCATTTAGTTAGTTGAACTAAAATCAACTAGGCTCGCACAGTCGCATTTCAACGTCGCCATATTGATTTCGACCTATTTTTAGTCGAAATCTGCATTAGAATCAGGGCCCTGGTGTCAAAAATACTTATTATAGACGGAGAGGCAGCGCTGAAAAATCTATTTGAATTTACTAAAGCTAGATTTTTCACAGTTGATTACTGTGATTGTGCAGAGAAACATACTGCGGTCGGTCAAGCGAAACGTAGAACAGGGGTTACTGAGAGGGTATCAAAGTTGCTTTGCTACGAAGGTAATTATTTTCATTTACTAAGGCTGAAAATCAGTACACACATTCTAAATTAAATATAAACAAAAGTTATTATAGTCGGTCAGCTGTATGACGGGACAGAGCCGGTCGGTCAGCCCCAATAATCGATTGAGTAAATGAAGCATTTTTGCTCACAATTTTTTCGTCCAGCATGGATGTACTTGAAATTTTCACAGAAGGTAGGGAATAGTCCAAGGATCATTTTCTATATCATGCTGCTATCATACGCTAAAACCTTGGGGTGGTTGCCACCCCATCTCGGGGGTGGGAATTTTTTATTAAATTTTAATCATGTACTTCGATGTAAACAGTGATTTTAAGAAAAAAATATTTTTTACATTTTTTTCGTAAAACTAATATTTTTCGAGTTATTCGCGCTTGAAAATAACAGTTTTTCGACGAAAAAAAAGGACTTTTTTAGAGGGTTTTTTAGAATACCTCTAAAAATATGCATTTAATCAAAAAAACTGTAGATATCAAAATTGTATCTTTTAGTAACACAAACCAAATTATTTTCCTACAATATCTATAAGACTAATACAAACCGAGATACGGCATGTTAAAGGTTAGATTTTTTTGTCAAATGCAGAATATGAAATATTCAAAGTCAAATAATGGGAAAAATTTGTATTTTTAGAGGAAAACCTAAAAAATATTTTTTCAAGTATATAATTAGACCTTTCAAAAAAAAATAATAAACAGTTTCTAGCAAGAAAACTAAGCGACTTATAATCAAAATAATGTCGGTACCTGCTTTTCTCTACGAAAAAATCAGTGAAAACAACCCCCTACCTCTACCTTCCTAATTCAAAATTGGTCTTCACCTTTCTTTAGTTCCTTTTATATTTATATTATCAATACACTCAAGGAGCTTCACCTATTTAAAATGCCTAATTTTGGAAAAATATTATATCTCACTGTGTACTGATTTTCAGCCTTAGTAAATGGATTTAATTACTTTCGTAGGAAAGCAACTTTGATACCCTCTCAGTAATGAGATCCCTCAAAAATAATTTTGTAGGATTTTTAAAGAGCTATAAGACTGTGTAAATTAAATTCCATAAGATGCCTTATTTTTTAATTGGGGCGGGTTTAAAAGGCTCGAATAAGGGGGTGTTTGCTGGTAAATAGAGGTTTTAAACAGCTATATCTGGCTAACTATTCAATGTAATGAAAAGCTATGTACAGGATAATTTTAGTCATTAAAAAATCTACAATTTAGTGGTTTCTAATTTTTTTCATATCTTTAGTATTTTCGGAGATATTTTGAAGTAAACGGTAAAAAATACCAAATTGCAAAAAATCAATTTTTCTTTAAACTCCAATTTTTCCAAAATTAGGCATTTTAAATAGGTCAAACTCCTTGAGTGTATTGATAATATAAATATAAGAGTAACTACAGAAAGGTGAGGACCAATTTTGAATTAGGAAGGTAGTTAGGGGGTTGTTTTCACTGATTTTTTCGTAGAGAAAAGCAGGTGCCGACATTTTTTTTATAAGTCGCTTAATTTTCATGTTAGAAACTTTTTATTATTTTTTTTAAAAGGTCTAATTGTATACTTGAAAAAAGATTATTTAAGTTTTCCTCGAAAAATGCAAATTTTTCCAATTATTTGGCTTTGAATATTTCAAATTGTGCATTTGACGAAAAAAGCTAACCTTTAACATGCCGTATCTCGGTTTGTATTGGTCTTATAGATATTATAGGAAAAGAATTTGGTTTGCGTTACTAAAAGATATAATTTAGATATCGACAGTTTTTTTATTAAATGCATATTTTCGAGGTATTCTCAAAAAACCCTCTAAAAAAGTCGATTTTTTCGTCGAAAAACTGTTATTTTCAAGCGCGAATAACTCGAAAAATATTAGTTTTACGAAGAAAATGTAAAAAACGTTTTTTTCTTAGAATAAATCTTTCCATTGAGTTACATGGTTAAAATGTAATAAAAAATTTCCACCCCGAGATGGGGCGGCAACCACCCCCAAGGTTTTAGCGTATGATAACGGCATGATATAGAAAATGATCCTTGGACTATTCCCAACCTTCTGTAAAAATTTCAAGTAAATCAATGTTGGATGAAAAAATTGCGAGCCAAAATGCTTCATTTCCTCAATCGACTATTGGGGCCGACCGACCGGCTCTGTCCCGTCATACAGCTGACCGACTATAATAACTTTTATTTATATTTAATTTAGAATGTGTGTACTGATTTTCAGCCATAGTAAATGGAAATAATTGCCTTTGTAGGAAAGCAACTTTGATACCCTCTCAGTAACCCCTGTTCTACGTTTCGCTTGACCGACCGCAGTATGTTTCTCTACACACTCACAGTAATCAACTGTGAAAAATCTAGCTTAAGTAAATTCAAATAGATTTTTCAGCGCTGCCTCTTGGTCTATTAGTTTTCTCAGGATTCGAATGAATGCATTTAAATAGCGATGGCGCGAAATTTTGCGCCTACGCCCTTAATAAAAAAAAACAAGCTACTCACCATTGGTTTACCACTTGATAATCGGATTACGAATTCTTCAGCACTATAATATATTTCTCGATAGGGATTCTTTTTTATAAAGATTTTTATTCTGGTAGGATTTTTGCAGTTACTCAAGCGCGTAAGATTATTACATGGGGAGAAACCTTGTATCCTGAGAATGTACCTCTACCATATATTGGCTCTTAATGCAGGGGAGTTCGTTAAGGGGGGGCCGAAAAAAAATCTATCCTTAGAAAAACTCGAAATCGTCAGATTAAGATAAGGTAAGTTAAGCACATGCAAAACAGTGTATATTTTAAAAATCTGACGATTTGGGCGGGGCGTAAGGAAATGGGTGAGTCCCAAAGTTTCACATGAAAAAAGCGAATATTTCGCGAAATGAATGACACATCGAAAAACTAAAAAATACGTGCTCAATACAACTTCCCACGGATAGGGGTGGGGGGTAAATTTAAAATTTTAAATACGAATCCCGCGATATTTCGCGAACTGAACATCAGATCAAAAAACTGAAAAATATACTTATTCAATTTATTTGAAAAATCTATCGAATGGCACCAAATACAACCCCACAAGGAGGTGGGGTGTTGGGTTACTTAAAAATCTTAAATGGGAGCCCCCATTTTTTAGTGCAGATTGAATACCTTACGTAAAAATAAGTAACTTTTATTCGAGACACTTTTTCGAATTATGGATAGATGGCGCTATAATCTAAAAAAACGATTGTTGGAAATGGAAAATTAAATTAAAAATGGTAAGTCCCCACTAAAATGGAAAACTTTACTTAACTTTTTTTGGTTTTAGGACCTACTCTTCATAACCCAATAGATCCCAATAACGCTCGAGTGACTGCACATTTAGCATACTTTGCTCCCCTACCATTACTATCAATGATCACGCAGCAAACGTTTTTAAAATTTATTTCGTCATTTAAAACAAATGTTTCTCCAAATGATTTTATTCAAATTTTCGTTTTTAAAAAATTGCTCTTTTCATTTATACAGGGTGTCCCGTAAAGATTGGTCATAAATTATACCAGACATTCTGGAGTCAAAAATAGTTCGATTGAACCTAACTTACCTTAGTACAAATGTGCTCATAAAAATAGTTACAGCCCTTTGAAGTTACAAAATAAAAATCGATTTTTTTCAATATATCGAAAACTATCAGAGATTTTTAATTGAAAATGGACATGTATCATTCTCATGGGAGGAGCATCTTAAAACAAAATTATAGTGAGATTTGTCCAACTCATAAAAATTTTATGGGGGTTTTGTTCCCTTAACCCCCCCCCCCCAAACTTTTGTGTACGTTTCAATTAATTCATTATTGTGGTACCATTAGTTAAACACAACGTTTTTAAAACTTTTTTGCCTCTTAGTATTTTTTCTATAAGCGAGTTTTTATCGAGATGCGCCTTCTTTTTTAATATACAGTAAAACCTTCGTTAACCGAAACCTTTTTAACCGAAACATCGTTTAACCGAAATAGATGACAGTTTCAATAATTTTGTCAACAAAAAATAAATTAACAAAAAAGCAATAAAATTAAGGAAAATGAACATATTTAGAGTGAGTTTTTAACGTAATTTTCTATTTTCTTTTGACAACGATGTTTTGCGGCTATACATCTCCAAGACTATGTAATTTGATACAAGAAGAATTCAAAAAACAATGTTATTTTTAACCGAAATTTTTGTTATCCGAAACGGCCTTCCACCAATTATTTCGGTTAACGGTGGTTTTACTATATTGTATTTACATATAATACTATATGGTATTTACATATAAATTTTATGGGGGTTTTGCTCCTTTAAACCCCCCAAATGTTTGTGTACGTTCCAATTAAACTATAATTGTGGTACGTGGTACCATTAGTTAAACACAGTGTTTTTAGAACTTTTTTGTCTCTTATGCTGGCCACTCACTTAAGGATATCGAAGAGGCCGGGCGACTGACAGGCGGTTCATTGAAGGCCAAATCACCACATACACGCAGTTTTCGTAAAGGCGTTGGCACGCTCGATCACAAAACTGCATGTGTGTGGCGTCTCAGCTGCAGTTCATTAACTTAACTACTCAAATAACGGCCTTCAGTCCTGACCTGCATGCCATGGCCTCTTCGATATCCGTAAGTGAGTGGCCAGCATTAGTCTATTTTTGATAAGTCACCTTTTACCGAGATGTGGCTTCTTTTTCAAAATACATATACCCAAAAATGTACATTATAAATAAATTTTCAGATTATAACAGGTCTCTATAATCGTACTTACAAATTATACAAATATGTGGTGGATTCGACAAATATTCAAAATATCTCGATAAACACTGGCTTGTCGAAAAAGTACTAAGAGGCAAAAAAGTTTTAAAAACACTGTGTTTAACTAATGGTGCCACAATAATAATTTAATTGGAATGTACACAAAAGTTTGGGGGGGGGGGTTAAGGGAACAAAACCCCCATAAAATTTGTATGGGGTGCACAAATTTCACTTTAATTTTTTTTAAGATGTTGCTGCCATAAGAATGCCACATGTTCATTTTCAATAAAAAATCTCTAAGAGTTTTCGATATATGAAAAAAATCGATTTTCATTTTGTAACTTCAAAGGGCTGTAACTTTTTTTGTGTGCACTATTGTATAGGTAAGTGAGGTTCAATCAACCTATTTTTGACCCCAGAACCTGTGGTATGATTTATGACCAATATTTTCGGGACACCCTGTATAAACACTCAAACCTATTTAGGAGTCGCTATTGGTGTAGTTTAAGTCGTTATTTTGAAATTTGAATGACCACCTTTTAAATATTCGTGTATATTTTGTGATATCTATTGTTTTATCATTTTATTCATGTATTAATATAATTTAATTGAATTATAGGATAAAACATTGAAATAATAAATTGTATTCTAAGCTGCTCTGTATTAAAACACTTGTAGAGATGTTAAAATAACCGTTGACCCATATTGTTTGGATAACTAAATGGATAAATGGATCATTAGGTATTTCTGAATAGCAATTGTTTGCATATGGCCGATTCTGCAGTTTTATAGTCGGTTCTAAGACCATGTAAGTACATATTTATTTATTTCACTTTATCTTTATATAATATTGTATATTTATTTATTTATCGTATGGCAATTACAACACATTTAGAACAAAATTACAAACACTAGTAATATAGGTATATGACAAACGTTAAATAGTTACAAACAAACATCAAGTGTATTAATATAATCAATTGACTCTGAAGTTGCAAACAGGAAGTCTTCAGGGCTACCATTGTAGGATCTTGAGGGACACTCTTCAATAATGTGGTCAATGGTTTGGTTCTCCCCACAGTCACATTGAGGGGACGGGTTCTTTCCCTATTTATGTAGCATGTATGCACATCTGCCATGTCTGGTTCGGATCCTATTTAGAGTGGACCATGTTTTACGTGGAAGATCAAAACCTGGTGGCTTGTGGGTAATGCAGGGCATGTTATTTTGCCATGCGTTCCATTCTTGGGACCATGCATTCGTGATGTTGAACTCCTCATGTATCATTCTTGCCGTTTTTATTGGTGGTTTTCTAGAGATGAGACGGGTATTTCGTGCATCCTCGGTATCTTGGTGGATCGGCAGATTTATATTGTTCATGATCTTTTTGTATTCACGTGTAAGTGCGTCAACTCGTCGTAAATGTGGAGGTGGGATGTGACTTAATACTGGAAGCCATTGGGTGGGAGTTGATTTAATTGTACCAACTATCATCCTCATAGTGCTATGCAGCTGAGTGTCGACCTTTTTTACGTATGGGCTGTGCAGCCAAACTGGAGCACAATATTCAGCGGACGAGAAAACAAGGGCTAAGGCAGTAGAGCAGAGAGTGGAAGCCGATGCTCCCCAGGTGGTACCGCAGAGCTTCTGTATGATGTTATTTCTTGTACTCAACTTTTGGGTAGTTTTTGTTAGATGCTCTTTAAATGATAGCGTTCTGTCTAGTGTTACGCCCAGGTACTTAGGTGTTTTGTTGTGGGTAAGTGTGGTATTTTCAAACCGTATGTTGAGTTCCTTTCCAGCAAGTTTATTGTTCAGGTGAAAGCAACTAACTTCTGTTTTGGATGCATTTGGTTGAAGTCGCCACTTGCGAAAATATTTGCCCAATATATATATATATATATACATATATATATATGTATATATATATATATATATATATATATATATATATATATATATATATATGGACCATGTTTTACGTGGAAGATCAAAACCTGGTGGCTTGTGGGTAATGCAGGGCATGTTATTTTGCCATGCGTTCCATTCTTGGGACCATGCATTCGTGATGTTGAACTCCTCATGTATCATTCTTGCCGTTTTTATTGGTGGTTTTCTAGAGATGAGACGGGTATTTCGTGCATCCTCGGTATCTTGGTGGATCGGCAGATTTATATTGTTCATGATCTTTTTGTATTCACGTGTAAGTGCGTCAACTCGTCGTAAATGTGGAGGTGGGATGTGACTTAATACTGGAAGCCATTGGGTGGGAGTTGATTTAATTGTACCAACTATCATCCTCATAGTGCTATGCAGCTGAGTGTCGACCTTTTTTACGTATGGGCTGTGCAGCCAAACTGGAGCACAATATTCAGCGGACGAGAAAACAAGGGCTAAGGCAGTAGAGCAGAGAGTGGAAGCCGATGCTCCCCAACTTATGCTCCCCAACGATGTTCCCTTCCCGAGAACTTAGTAATTTTCATATATATATATATATATATATATATATATATATATATATATATATATATATATATATATATATATATATAAGTCTGCCGTCAGAACTTCTTCAGACGTTTCTAGTGTTCTGCATCGTGTAGTGAGGGCCCAGTCATCGGCGTATCCGAACTTTCTTGATTGTGTTTCCGGCATATCTGCTAAGTATAAGCTAAATAGTAGTGGAGAGAGCACTGACCCCTGTGGTAGGCCATTCTTGAGTTTCTTTGGTGGGCTGATATCTGTGCCCATCATTACTTGAAACATTCGGTCGTTGATCATGCTATCTATTACGCGTTCTATTGGTTTACAGGGGATTGCACGGAGAATTTTGTATATGAGGCCCTCTCTCCATACTGTATCGTAAGCTGCCGAGAGATCAATAAACGCCGCTAAAGTTTTAAGTCTTCTTTGGAAACCCGCTTCGATGTAGGTGGTGAGTGACATTACCTGGTCCGCTCAGCTTCGTTCTGGTCGAAAACCTGCTTGTTCGACTGGGATCACCTGGAACAGTTCTGTGCTGATTCTATTATATATAAGCCTCTCTAATAGTTTGTAGATGGCAGAGAGAAGCGCAATTGGTCTGTAGTTTTTTAGGTTGTCGGCGGGTTTGCCTGGCTTTAGTATGGCTATTATCTTAGAGCGCTTTAGTTCTTGTGGGATATTTCCAGTTTCCATGATGTCTGTGAAAAATCAAGCCAGCCAAACTTTTGCATACTTGCCACAATTTATTAGGAATTCAGGGTGAATATTATCAAATCCTGGTGCTTTTGCTGGCTTAACGTCTTTAAGAGCCTCTGATATGTCTTCGCTGGTGAAGGGGAGGGAATGATCCGTTTCTGTGGCTACATGTTTTAAAGTTTTAAGTTCTCTCTTTACGTAGATGGTATGTGCTTTATCCTTTGGTGCCCTGGATGTTTTTACTATATGTGATGCTACGGTCTCTGGCTTTACGGCTGCCTCTCGGCGTTTCGTATGGACACCACTCCCTAATTTTCTTAATAATGACCATGCCTGTCTGCTTGATTTCTGGAAGTTTATACTTTCTACTGTTTCGGTCCACTTTTGGCTTCTAGCGGCGTCTAGGATGTAAAGTAGTTCATCCGCTATTTCTTGGTCGCCAGTTTTAAGAAAGCTCTGATATAATTCCTCGCTATTTTCCGACCAGCCAGGAAAATATTCTTTGCGATAGCCTCTTGGTATGTGTTTTTTGGCTGCACTTAGCACGGCACCAACAAATCTGTAGTAGTTTTTGATATTAGGTGTAATCCACCCTAGGCATTTATCCAGATCCGCAGAGAAGTCAATCCAGTTGGCCTTTTTAAAATTCCATCTTGGACGTGGGATAGAACTAATTAAAGGGATTTGCGTCCCTACTTTTATTATTACTGGTCGATGTTGGCTGTGTGGGAAATTAGTTAGAACTCTTCGTGAAGCCCCTAGAGGTAAGTCTTTGTTGTCGGTCGAAAAGAAGCATAGTTCGGTGTTGTATTCCCGCTTCCATGCCGCGGATCTGAAGGTTGGTCGATCTTTGGCATCAAACAAAAGGTAGAGGCGTTCGTCTTCTGCCCATTTTATTAAAGCATTCCCATTCGCATCACTATTTTTGTACTTCCACTGTTCATGATGGCTATTGTAATCTCCAACGTATACAACAGGGCGAGGATGTACTTTAATTGCTTGGGCTGGCCAAGACGTAGCTGGTGGCTTGTAAATGTTGGACACGGTAATGCTTGCGATTTTTGTGACCACATTATAAATACAGTCATCAGTGGAAGTAGAGATTAGCGAAGCATTTTCAATATCTTCTTTGACATATGTGGCTGTGCCGTATGTTCGGTGGTAAGTTGCGCCTAATAGTTCATAGCCAGGTATTTTGCCCCTTTTTTTGTAGTTGCTCCTCTGTTTCGCAGTGAGTTTCCTGTATAGCAACTAAGTCAATGTTGTCCTCTTTTAATAGTTTTGATAATATTGTATACAATATAATGTACGTAAAATAAAAGTGTAGCGTTTTGTATAATGCAAGTGCAGCACAAAGAGTGGGGAGTAAAATTATTATTTATTTATTTATTAAGCTCAACAAGGCTTGTACGCCTAGAGACGTTTACATTACATTTTATTTTACACTTCAGTCTTTTTATACACTCGTTCATCACCTTCCTGCATCTCCTTCTACCCAATGCTAGTTCTTTCCATCTCTCAATGTTACTTTTCTTCAGGTCTTCGTACACATTGTCCTTCCATCTTTTTCTTTGGTCTTCTTTGGCCTGCCTTTCCTTCTCTTTTGTATTGGTCTTTGTGAGAGTGCCATTTTTGGAATTTTTTTACTTCCCATTTTTTCGATGTGCCCCAAATATCGTATTCTCTGTGCTTTGATCGTCGTCGTTATCGTTGGCTCTTTATACATTTCTTCCAATTCTTTATGGGTTCTTCTTCTCCACTGACTTTCTATTTTCACATCTCCATATATTGCTGTGTGTATTTTTTCTCCCATCTTTTTAAAAGATCTGTTTCTGACTTTTTCAGCACCCATGTTTCGCATGCGTACGTTACTGTAGGTCTGATAACAGTCTTATAAATTCTGATTTTTGTTTTTCTTGATACGTATTTGGTTTTCGTTAATGTTCGTAATGCTCCATACTTTTTTTTTCTTTAGCTATTCTTGCCTTTATCTCCCCTTCCTCATAACATCACCATTTCATATACAGTGGAGCTTGCTTATAGCGTCATTGAAGGGTCCAGTAAAAAAATGACGCTATATCAGAGTGACGCTATATAAGAGGTAGAAAAAAATGAGATTTTAACGAGGCAAAATTTTATTACAGCATTATTGCTGCATTTAGGATAAAAAAAAATAAGAAATAAAACCTATTATGTACCTATATAAAACTTACATTTTATGAAAAAGTTCTCTAATGCTGAAAAAAGTAAATTATTTTCTTCTGCACAACCCTTTCCGAAAAATAAAGTTTGCAAACCGGAAACCCATTGCACTTTATCCTTCATAAAATAAAAAAAATGACAACCGTCTTTAAAATTTTATGACGCTATAGACGAGGGTTACCTTATTTTAAGCCGATAAAACCGGGTTTTTAATAATGTTATTGAATAGGTTTTGGCCGGACCTATTAAAAATTAACGTTACAACCGAGATGACGTAACTACCGAGGCCGTAATATCCAAGTTCCACTGTATTTTGGCTCCCAGGTAATTAATTTCATTGACTCTTTTGAACGAGTAAGTTTTTTCTCCATCTATTTGTAATATGATGTTATTTTCTTTTCCTTTTTGGATCTCTCCCATTATGATATTGTATTTTTTTATCTATTTTAAGTCCCAATTTTTTGGCTTCTGTTATTATATTTTGCATTAACTTTTGTCACTAAATCACTAAAAAATAAAAAAGCATGTGGTCCAGAAGGAATACCAGCGGAACTTATAAAAAATGGAACTGCAAAATTGATCAAACTAATAACCTTAATTTTCAACAACTACACAAATGGAGAAAACATACCAGAAAATTGGAAAACAGGATGGATAACCCCAATACACAAAAACGGTAACAAGGAAGACTGCAAGAACTATCGCTGTATTACTGTAACCAGCACCTTTAGCAGATTATATGGGAAAACTTTAAAAGCTCAAATAGAAAATGAATATGCACCTATAGAGATCGAACAACAAGCAGGATTCCGAGCAGGAAGATCCTGTATCGACCACATTTTCACGCTCAACCAACTCAATGAAAAAAAAAGTAGCCAGAGACAGAGAAATACATCTACTATTCGTTGATCTAACTAAGGCATATGATACCGTACCACTTCGTAAAGTATGGCAAGTCCTGGAAAAATCCCCTATTAATATAACTTTAATAAAAGCAGTGCAACAATTCTATAACAATATCCAAGCAAACATAAAAATCAACAGCAGATTATCCGATAGCTTCATGGTGAATAAGGGACTACGACAGGGATGCAGCTTATCGCCAACACTGTTTAAAATCTATATAAATGAGGTCTTGCATAAGTGGCGCAAATCGTGTTCTGGAATGGGGATACAGCTAAACGACGACTCAACATTATACACACTGCATTTTGCTGACGATCAGGTGGTGATTGCCCATGATAAAGATGATCTAATATTTATGACAAACCGGCTGTTTCGAGAATACAAAAAATGGGGCCTATACGTTAATATGAAGAAAACCAAATATATGTGTATAGGAGGACAGAAAAGTGAGTTACATCTAGAGGATGATATGGTTATCGAGTCAAGCTCTGATTATGTATACCTTGGAACGAAAATCCAACAAAGTGGAAGGACAGAATTCGAAATAGAGGAAAGAATTATGAAAGGAAAGAAGGTAATAGGAGCTTTGAACTCGCTACTTTGGTCAAAAATCATATCAAAAGAAAAGAAAACACAGCTTTATAATAGCATCTTTAAAAGCGTGGTACTGTATGGATGTGAAACCTGGCAACTGAATAAGCGAACAGAACAGAAGTTGCTTGCACTGGAAATGGACTTCTGGCGAAGATCGGCCTGCATCTCCAGAGTCTCACATATAACGAATGAACGGGTACGAGATGTTATGAATAGAAAAACAAACATAATTGAAGAAGTCCAACAAAAACAACTTTGTTGGTATGGCCATGTACAAAGAATGGAGGAACATCGACTCCCAAAGCTAATAATGGAATGGCAACCCCCGGAAAGAAGGAAAAGGGGCAGACCGAAAACAACCTGGATAAGTGGAATCCAGAAAGCCATGTCTGAGAGAGATCTCCGACCAGGAGATTGGACAGATCGACGCGGCTGGAGAATAGGAACCGGAAGGCGCAGGACGCTATAAACCGGTGTTATATATATATATATATATATATATATATATATATATATATATATATATATATATATATATATATATATATATATATATATATATTAACTTTTGTAGTTCTTTTTTCCTTGTTGCTAATAATGCTAATAGTGTCAGATCATCTTCAAATGCTATACATTGGTGGCCGTTTTTAAATATCGTTTCTTGTATCTTTATTCTACTTTTCCTAATTACTCCTTCCAATGTCAGATTGAATGCAGTTGTTGATAGTGGGTCTCCTTGTCGTAAAATTATGGAATACATTAATTTTTTCTAGAACAGGCGAATTTGGAGACAAATTTCGAAACCCGGCAGGTTATTATATTGAAATTATGATTTTTAGGATACACATCATACTTTTAGGATATACATAACTGGACGTGAGGACAAACTCGATGATTTTTTACAATAAGAATAAGGGTCTTGTTCTAGCTCATTTGAAAGTTTATTCAATTCGTTATTCAGTAATATAATAAGCACTAACATAATTATTTATTGAGGGTGATCAAAAAGACTTGATTTTTGAAATAATACATTTTACTGCAATCTAATTCTATTTTTTAAATTTTAGAAATTTTGTAATCGATTCGCCATTTAGGTCATCCACATTGTTTTCTTAAAATATGTTGAAGTAAATTAGTCCCTAATTTTGTCTAATAATAAATCACTTGAAGCAGTTTATAAATAAATGTTAAGTATTACTGTTTTTTTCCTAATATGAAAAAACAAAAATAAATTCCATATTAGGCACATGTAAATAATGAGAACTAAAAATAACTATAGCAAAAAGTATAGTTTTTAAAAATCGAATTGTCTTGGGTCAAATGTAAGTCAGTTCTTTGTACTTTCTTGTAAGGACTAGATTATTGCATGAAATAAATAAATAATGGCCCCATTAATGCAACAAAAGAAATCGAAATATTAATTATGGTTGGAAATGGAGATAATACCAAAACGTAACAAGAAATATGTAACATATTTAATACAAAATATTCTATATTATTATATATTAATATATTCAAAACTATAAAAGATAAACAAAAAATAATAAACTGCATAGAAATCAGCCCACTTACAAATTTTGTCATTTTTGATGTCTCCTATTTCCTAAACCTAGTGGCCGATTTAAGTGATTTTTGAACATGTTATAGCCTAATTGTTTAGTAATGCCACTGTAATAATATTGTTGCTAAACAGGTAAATTTTCATTGTATACCGGGTGTACCAATCAAACTGTGTTTATTTTCAAAGTTCCCATCACCCTGTAGAATATTCTAGCATTTATAAAATACTAAAATTAAAACCCAACTATAGCCTCAGGTTTTCTTAACATTCCGTTTTTTTATTCATTCGTTTATGTTGGATAATAAAAAAATTAGGTACTTTAACAACTAGACATGTTCTTCATCAATACACGGTATTTCTAAATAAGTGCGACAAGCTTTAAGGGATAATTCTGCATGAAAAAATAATGACAGTTGACTTTATAAACGTATGCCCGCAAATGTTTCGTTTCCGAGATGTTGAATTTTTTCTTACAAACCGACAATTTATTCTATTGCTTTAAAACCGGTTGAGATATGCCAATGAAATTTGTTGGGTTTTAAGACGTAGTTATTACACATTTTTTGACATACAATTAGGAATTTAATATTCACCGTTAGCGCGCATACGTGTAATATGACCGATCATATTACCCGTATGCACACTAATAGTGAATATAAAATTCTTAATTTTATGTCAAAAAATCCGCAATAACTATCTCTTAAAACCTACCAAATTTCATTTGCATATCTCAACTGGTTTTAAAGCAATAAATAAATCGTCAGTTTGTAAGAAAAAATTCAACATCCCGTATCTCGGAAACGAAGCATTTGCGGACATATGTTTATAAAGCCAACTGTCATTATTTTTTCATGCAGAATTACACCTTAAAGTTTGTCGCACTTATTTAAAAATACCGTGTATTGATGAAGAACATGTCTAGTTGTTAAAGTACCTAAGTCTTTTATTATCCAATATAAACGAATGAGTCAAAAACAGAATGTTAACAAAACCTGTAGCTATAGTTTTGTTTTAATTTCAGTATTTTATATAGGCTAGAATATTCCACAGAGTGATGCGAACTTTGGGAAAAAATACAGTTTGGTTTGTACACCCAGTATATAATGCAAATTTACCTGTATAGCTACAATGTTATTACAGTGGTATTGTTACAAAATCAGGCTATAACATGTTCGAAAAATCACTTAAATTGGCCAACAGGTTTAGGAAATATGATACATCAAAAATGACCAAATTTTTAAGTGGGCCGATGTCTATGCACGTAAGTTTATTATCCGTATAAAATTGAAATTGTCCAGGAAATCAATTTGAATGATCAAGATTCTATATCACCAGTTTTAGGAAAGTAATTCAAGATTTATTCAATCAAAATCCGCACTTCATTTTTTCCCATGGAACAAATTTTATCTAGATTGAACAGTGAATCGGAAAAACTGTAAGAATTGGGGTAAACACAATCGTCATTGGATGACTGAGGAACGCATTATCCTTGAAAAATAAACGTATGGGCAAGGATAGTCGAGGATAGAATTATAGGTTATTTTTGTTAAATGTCTTGATTTTTAACAAAATTAACTTATACACACATTACCCACCTTTACAGACAATTTTTCAGATGAAAATGATAGTAATTTTCCAAACGAAAACATATGGTTTCAGCAAAATGGTGCACCTCGGCACTTTGCACTTCCTGTTCTTGTTTTTTTTTTTTTAACCGATGAAGAACAAATGAGTGGCCGCGAAGATCTCCAGATCTTACACTACTTGATACTTTCCTATGGAATCACTTAAAAAGAGTTAAAAAATAGAAGTTATTTGACTAATTTTACTGATTCAAAACATTACATTTTAATTATTTATTTTTATTTTAGTTTTAACCAATATGGAAGACACCAACAATGAAGAATATGTAGACCCGTGGTGGGGAGAATATTTAGAGAGAAGGCGCATTTATGATTTAATTGAAGATACATTGTCTTTCAAAATCATCACTGATGATTATGTCAAATTACTGCTGTGCTCAGCAATATCACTAGCTGACATTTACTTAGTAACAAGAATTTGGAGGAACCGTCACTTAAGATGCACAAAGGCCAATGAATATATCCTGCATTATATTATCTGTAATCTTTTATTAACTGCATTTTTAGTTATAAAAATTTCTATAGAAGTGCTTTTAATATTATCCCAGAAGGAGAGAATTAAAAGTAGAGAGAATTTCTTTCGTTCTTATAATAGCTGTATCGAAAAACAACTTGAAACTACTGCCTTACTATGTTTTTTCCTCTGCGCTTTTGGACTTACACTGGATTGGCTAATAACAGTGCCCTTCAAGTTGATAAGACCTCTCTTTCAAAAAATCATCAACAACCTCATATTAATGATCTATGGTATAGCTTTAATGAAGATTTATTTTGATGTTATTTGTCCATCAAAAAATGTTAAATGGATGAAAGTAGCTACGCAAGTTCTCTGCATATCGATAGCAATTTTTGTACTACTCTGTAATTTTAAACGAAAATCAATCTACAAAGAAAGGAACTATTCCTTAACTATAGCCAGTGTTATGGTATGCTGTTGCGTTCCTTTTTCAATATATGTTCTTGTTATCGAATTAATAATGATTGACAAAGATATGTTTAGTTTTGTTCTGTACATAACTTATTTTATTCCGCAGTATTTGGCATATACCAGCTCTATTATCAGCGTCGCATGGTTAGCTATAATCAAAAAGAAGTTTAGAGATGCATTGAAAATTAGATGCCATGATCATATTGGAAATTATTACACTGACTGCGAATATTGTAGTGCTTGGAATATTGACCAAAGTGTGGACAAAGTTAAAGAAAGTATAGCAGAAGAAGAGCAGGAAGTAGATATAGCTCCAAGCAAACAGCCGACATAAGTCTGCTTTAGCTAGGGATGGGAAAAACCTACCGGTTTTAACCTAAAACCGGTTTTTTTACTTCGCAGTAACCGGTTTTACCGGTTGTTTTTTTGTCCCGGTTATAACCGGTTTTTTCCTTTTAAAGTACCGGTATAACCGAAAACCGGTGTTTTGTCAAAAACCGCCATCCCTATAGCTCAAAGCCCGAAGCTTTACCTGTTATTATTTTTTTATGTTCTGTATTAAATAAGTTCTGATTTTTTTGGTCACATAATTTAGTATAACACACCTACTCCAGTTCCTCCAGCTACCTGCACTGACCCTCTCAAAACTGTCAACATAATAAAAAACATATTCACAAAAAAACTATCATTTTTATATTTGAATAAGGATTTTTCTTTAGTAAAAGTCCTCCTTGGCTGTGTGTTTCTATTTACAAGTCAGTTGTGTGTGGTACAAATGACCATCTAACTTGCCTACAGGTCCTAATCGAAAAAACTGTGGAGTACAACCGGCCGTTAGTTCTAGTATTTGTTGACTACAAAATAGCCTTTGACACTATAGAAATGGTAGCCATCTTAAGAGCTTTGAGAAATTGTAGAATCGACTACCGATATTCCAACATTATTCAACATATACTGGGTTATTCCATAAAGTATGGAACCAAGCAAATATCTTTGAAACGAAAAGAACAATAATTATGAAACTTTGTATGCAAGTACAGTGACGCAAAAGGCATCTGTTGACATATTTTTTGTTACTACTACATTTCCGGTTTCACCGGAAATACCGTTAACTTATTTAATTTAAATGGGACACCCTGTATATTTTTGCGGATTTTAAAAGAACTTGTTATTTTTAATTCATACATGCCAAATTTGGTAGAAAAAAATTGTTAAAAAGTGTCTGTAAGACATAGAAGGGTGGAGACATCTTGAGGAGGCCTATGTCCGACAGTGGACAAATTTGGCTGTGTGATGAAATTTGGCTGTGTGATGTGTGTAGCGGGTAAACTTTTTCCGATCCCGGTAGAGAATAGGGCTACTCCAGGGAAGACCCTGTCCACGCGAGCCATGCTTTGTTCTTAATTCCTTACTAAGAGAAATCATATCCATCCCTTTATCTTTTCAAAATCTAGTTATATATTTCTTATCTCTTCCAAGTAAATGGCAGCAGCGATCATCAGTACCAGCTCAAGGCACAGAGGAAACTATCCTAAGTAGATTAGGTTGAAACTGGACTACCACAATCATGATTGGAGCAGTTTTTAATGGTTGTGGTACTGCGATGGAGAAGGCAACGGGAAATCCACCTCATTATATTTTCCAAAATTCTCAATGGCAAACTAATAAAACAAGAAAATGGACCTCAGTTTGAGGTACACTTTAAATAATGTAGTTGAGAAAGAAATAGAAACGATAAAGAACTTAGTACAGACAGACGTTGAAGTAACATGGACAATATATCTACCAGTACACATAACAAAGTTACAAGAAGAGAACATCAGATTCACGAAAAACAACAAAAAACAGGAATGAATAAAAAAAATATCATGGACCTCATGAACGTAAGATGAAAACATAAACCAAATCCACTACAATACAAACGAATCATTCATATCAATCATTAGAAAAAGTGCAAAGAAGCTAAAGAAAACGGGATATTAATCAAATACCTAGAAATTGAAGAACTTTATGAAACATACGATACCTTAAATGTCAGTAAGAAAATAAAAGGAAAGACAGGTAGATACAGAAAGAGACCAGTCACCAGAATCATAGGTAGTGTATTGCAGTAGAAGTTGAAAAAGAATATTTTTGAATATATTGTTCGCAAGATCTAAGAAGTTATATGAGCGACCATATACAAAATTCATTGATTTGCAATCCACGCGCAGGACACATAATGCGCCATAGGGAATTTGAGCAATACCTGGTAATATTAGAAGGCAAGATCGAAGGTAAAAGGAGTATAGGAAGAAAGAAAAATCTTGGTTACGAAACCTAAGCTGTTGGACCCACACAACAGGAAATGACTTAATTCATCAAGCCTAGAACAGAAAAAGATAAAGCCCGCCACAAACAGCTAATGGACGTCCTCAAAGCAAAATAATTACAATACAATGACCTTCGAATTATAACAAATCTATATTATAAACAGCAAGCACACATACGCATTAACAAACACACATCAGAAGAGTTCGAAATTAAAATAGGAGTACGACAGGGGTGTGTATTGTCACCACTACTATTCAATGCATACTCTGAAGAAATTATGAAAAGAGCTCTTAAGGGAGAAACAGCAGGAATAAAGGTAAATGGAACGCCAATTAACAACATTATATATGCGAACGATACTATCATAATAGCAGACAACCTTAAAGACCTCCAAAAGCTAATGAACAAGATAGTTGAGTATGGAGAAGCTATCGACTACTAAAAAGTTGGAAGCATATGAACTGTGGGTGTATAGAAGAATCCTGACGATATCATGGACCGAGCATATAACAAACAACGAAGTCATGAGAAGAGTCAACAAAAGACTGGAAATATTGGAAACCATCAAGACACGAAAGCTGCATGTTGCTGGGGCATGTTATGAGTAATAAGAGATACAACATACTTCAGTTGATTATACAGGGGAAAATCCAGGGCAAGAGAGGTGTAGGAAGGAGACGAATCTCGTGGTTGCGTAACTTGAGGGAATGGTACGGATGCACATCAACCGAACTATTAAGAGCAGCAGCATCTAAGATCAGAATAGCCATGATGATTGCCAACCTCCGTCGCGGAGATGGCACGTGAAGAAGAAAAAGAACAGAAAGAAATTTGCCATATTGATCGCCAATCTCAATAGAAAAGGCACTTAGGAGGAGGAGAAGGCACTCCAGGAATAAATGTAATTCGTTCCCAGAAGTTATCTGCATGGAAATTTTTTCGGAATTATCGTAAGAAATGAAACCCTCAACAGTTTGGGTCCATTATTCCATTGTGAAAAGTGTATTAATTGCCAAAAATAATGTAGATATCTCCAGATATGCTAAATTAACAGAGTTTTGGAAACAAAATTAACAGATCAAGTGAATAGAGCAAACGTACAGCAAACTGACATAGAGAGGACAAAAAGAATTCTAAATACAGCAGAGATGAAAACCCTCAAAAAAATCGATAGTCAAACAGAGATACGAAGGAGATGCAAGGTGGAGAATATTAATATCTGGGAAGAAACAGAGGAGTAGAGTGGAACGACCATATTAGTCCAGTCGGGTTAGACGAACAACAGTTAGACGAATAACAAGCCTAACCTTGCATTAGGAGCTGCTCCAAATTTTATTTTTCTAATCTATAGGGGGGTCAATAGTAGTGTAAATTTAAAATCTCGACTAAATTCCGCCATTGCGTTAGCCGCCATCTTGATTCTAAACGAGAAACGTTTTTCCTCAATATCTCCGCCATTTTCAACTTTTCGACAAGAAGTATAACAACCAAAATTGTTGAAAATGTAATTTTCCATAATTTCTATTATTACAAGTTTTTCGTGCGGTCGATATTTTCCGAGTTATGGTGGAAAATATTGACAGAGGTTCCTATACAAAAATAGAGAGAATTAAATTCTACACAATTTTGATCTCTTTCATTTTTTTGCTAAAATTAATATTTAAGGTAGTATGTATGCGGTAATGGCAAGAGCGTAAGACCGGATTGATTTTATAGCAATTGTTTTTGTTCAATATTTACACCATTTTCAACAAAAATTGTTCCAAACATGATTTCCTACAATTTTTTTAACAATTTTTTTCATGCGGTTGATATTTTCCGAGTTAAGTGGGAAAATAGGAAAAAGTGGTGGGGGGAGCTTAGTTATTGAATTGAATCTTGTTTTCAAGCTGCCCAAAATTTTATAATTATATCCTTTAGTGAAGATCAATAGTAGTGTAAATTTAAAATCTCGTCTGAATTCCGCGGTTGCATTAGCCGCCATATTGATTTTAAAGGAGAACCGTTGTTGCTTAATATCTCCACAATTTTCAACTTTTGGACAAAAACGGTAGGAACTAAAATTGTTGGAAATGCAATTTCCTACAATTTCTTTTGCACAATTTTTTATGCCATTAATATTCTCCGAGTTAAGGTGGAAAATAGTGGAAGCGGAGGGGGAAGCATAATTATTGAATTGTCTCAATTATTATTAACTTTACCACATAATTGTACATAAACAAAAATAAAGAGAATAATTATATTTGTTATACAATTTTTGAAACTTCCAATAAAACAACCAAACTAAGTACATAAAAGACATAATAATAATAACTTATATACATAATGTTCACTTAATTTTATTAACTAGCGGGTTTTATTAGTTGAATTTGTCTGTCGATATTTTAAGTTTCATGTCAGCTAATATATTTTAATATTTCAACATTTTTTTTTAAATTGTGGACCCTGTTGGAAAAAATTTCCCCATCCCCCCTCGTAGACTCGCCACTGGTTTTCTCGAAAAATTGTAGTAAATCGTAATTGCAACAATTTCCGTCCTTGCACTTTTTGTCTAAAGGTTGAAAATGGCGGAGATATTGAACAAAAAAATTTCTATAAAATCAATCAGGTCTTACGCTCGAACCTTTACCCCTTACGTACTATCTTAAATATTGATTTAATCAAACAAATAAAACAGATCAAAATTGCACAAAATTTAATTCTCTTCATTTTTGTATAGGTACATATTTGTTATACTAATTATGCTCTAACTGTCACTATTTCCCCCCCATAACTCGGAAAATATTGACCGCACGAAAAAATTATAATAAACGAACTTATATAAAATCGCATTATTTCAGTTTGAACACTTTTTGTCGAAAAGTTGAAAATGGCGGAGATATTGAGCAAATACGATTCTCGATTAAAATCAAGATGGCGGCTAACGCACCGGTGGAATTCAGTCGATATTTTAAATTTGTACTACTATTGACCCCCCTAAAGATTAGAAAAATAAAATTTGGGGCAGCTCGTAATGCAAGGTCAAATGCTGTCCCGTCTGGGCTATATTGGCCAAATGACATCAATAAATGGAGTAGTAAGGACGGCGAGAGAAGGTTCTCCAATGGGAAGACGATCAGTGGGAAGATCACGAAAACGATGGAACGACAACTTACTGGAATCACATTTTGAAAAAATAGGGTCACAAAAGTCATTAAATTTATAAATGTAAATCAGGTCACATGATTCAATCTGAAGTAAATGGCCAATGTGTAATAAAAGCGCCAATTCCTCAGCGTCTCGCCATTTAGAATGAAACAATAGCGATCTGTGATACACGCAGTGTTTGCTAATAACGTTGCTTTGAATTTAAGGATAATAATAAAAAAGCTATTGAAGGAAAGTGAACAAGACGTCCTTGATTAAGAGACTATTTTATTCCGCACAGAAAAAGGTGTACCGGTTAGCGCGGTTATTTTCACTTGATTTATCTGCCTTAACATTTTGCCGTGATCTTTTTTATGTTGGGGTCGTAAATTAGAAACTTAAAAATACACAGGGGATTTATATTGTCTCTAATTATACAGTAAATCGTATTTTTATAATATGGTGAGTGTTTGTTTTCGAATTCTCGAAGAATCTGCCTTCAGTAATAACATAATTAATATAATAAAACAAAAGTTGCTTCTCCTGAGTGTCGAAAATCACATAAAGTGAAGACAGAAGGCAACAAAGCAAGAAAAACAAAAATTATTTGAAAAAATAAAACTATTTGTCGTTAAAGGTCGTAACCTTTCTAAGATATATAACGACAAAAAGAAATTTACACCAACACTTTTTTCGAAAAAAATGCATTTTTAGGTCATGTGAACTCAACCTACGGTTGTATGAAAATAGACCAGTTTTAAAAAAGCAACTATGTGTGGAATTTTTTTAATAGTTATTTATGTATTAAGAGCGAAAAGTGATACATTATTGCTTGAGAGTAAGAGTTACCGCTCGACGCGTAGCGGAGAGCGATAATTACTCGAAAGCAATAATGTCACTTTGCGCTTGTAATACATACAACATTTTTTCTACAATCACTTAATGAAAAGAAACTATTTTTAAATCCCTAATGTTATGAACTTTTCTTTCAGTTTGAATTTTTAATGTGTTTGTATTGTATGGTTGTACGGTTGCTACGGACGATGAGCGTAAAACCAAACTTTACGCGTTAGAGCGATAAAGTGACGGTACTCCGTAAACGTAAACTTTTCGTTGCCATTGACAAGCGAAAAAGTCTTCTTTATCAAGTGATTGTAGAAAAAAATTTTTAAAAACGAAAAATTACGTTTTTAACGAAGGAGAGGAATGAAAGGAGGATCAAATTATGCTTACTGTCTTATTTTTGAGTCTTATTTTTTATTCACATAAAATATAAAAAATGAAAAACTGATTCAGGTTGTATCGATCTCCAAAAATATTATTTATTTGCCTGGCAAAATCTCGCAAAAACTTTGAAAAAACATGTTTTTTGGGGGGTTTGAACGTGTTTCGTCCAGTTTTTGAATATCCTAAAGGTCTGAGTTACTTCAAATTACATATAACCTTTAAAAAACTTCTGATCTGATCTATTTTGAGATCTGGAAAAAGGGAGAAAATCTGAAAAAAAAATCACAAATATATGTAGTAGACTAAGAGCCGCTATAGGTGAAATTTGCTAATTTGCATGTGCATTTTAGGCACAATAAGACCCAATAACTTAAATAGTAGAACCTAAAAGAAAACGTATGAACACTGTGCCGTCCATTTTTAGTGGCACGTGCGTCGACAGTGGTGCATCAAACTTTTCACTTGTGGACGGGATAAATAAATTGAAAGGTACCCTCCCTCACTCCCAGAATTACTTTTTTTTAATTTTTTTAATTAAATGTATCACGTATGTGATTAAATAGATTAAATATGATGTGATTAAATAAGACGGAAAGATTGAAATAGATTGTCTTCAGAAAGGTAAGAAATATAAACTTTGAAAATTTAAGAAAAAAATATTAAAATGGAACAGAGTTGTAGCGAGTTAAACGCAAAAAAAATGTGATTTAATTTTTTTTTAATTTTGTAGGGTAAAATTGCGATTTTGCCAATGTTCCCTCACGTAAAATTCAAAATAAACCTAATTTTCGTTTTCAGCACCATCAGAAACAGAGTATGATCAAAATTAGCCATTCACCACACCGTGGTCATCACACCACATAGTATCTCGAGAAATAAGTGTTTCTTGGGTTGTCCCGCTCGTCTATAAAGTCACATAACTTTTTTCCAATGCATATCTTGACTTAAAATTTTTTAGAAAACTTCTTCATGAATTATATTTTATTGCTGTTTTGGTTAAAATTATAAACTAAAAAGTTTGTTACTCAAATTTTTTAAGTAAACATGAAACTAATACAATCTGAGTACAAACTGTTTAAAAATTAACAACTCCTCTTTTAATTTGCATAAACATTTTTGACAAAGCTCGTTGTTATTCAAATCCTTCAAATATAACACAGTAAAATTTTCAAGAGGAAATATTTACGGCGACCAGATATACAGCGAGGTAAAATTGAAAAATCATCAAAATTGATTTTTCTCATTTTTGCATAAAATTTGATTTTTGAACATGTTCCACAATTCTAGATAAAAATAAACTTCATATTCAGATTCAGCGACCTCGAAAACATAAAGAATCATCAAAATTGGCCATTCACCTTAAAGTTGATTTTCATGGTCGGTACAATGTAATTTTAAGGGTTGCTGCCGCTCGCCTAATATATTATGTTACTGACTTACTAATCGTCGTATTTTCTTTCTAATAATTTCCTCTTTTAATAAGGGTAACCACATCCTAGTGTATTCTGCCGAGGAATTTGCCACATAATTGGTTTCATTAAACATAATTAGAGCTGCTTCTTTGATTTTTCTCTTTTTCTCATCCCTTTTTTTAGGACTAAACTTGAATCTTTCCACTGAACTCTATGCTGTATAATTCGGTCTATTCCAGGAAAACTGTATTGGTCAAATTGGGCGCATTGACATTAAGTTGTATCAACTATATCAAATTGACTTAAAAATCAAAAATGAATAACCATTTTCAATTTCGTTGCAAAACGAAAATAGAGCCGCATCATATTCTAGTCCAATCAGAGAGTGCAGCAAGCACCTCTACCGGTTTCGAAACTTATTAGCCTCTCATCAGGAGGCACATATGCTGCTCTCTCTGATCCAACCAAAACAAACCCCGGTGTGCAGTCACGGATTGCAACGAACGAAATGGTATAGATGCCCTAGCGGCAACTGCTAGCAAAATAATAAGTTTTCAATCCAATGCCATATAAAACAACATAATGTTATTCTACATCCCACCAGACTGAAAACAATGGGAACCTTCTCTGGTTACACCTCCGAGGCTTCTACAATTTGCAAGCCATAACGGATGCTGAGACAAAGGAAGATGAGGGAATTTTACAATTTATAATTCACGTCCCATCTGCTCAGCGCGGTAAAGTTCCAACGAGAATGATTCCCTTCGTACTCCAATTAGAGTAAACATGTAAATCAAAAATTAATAACCATTTGCAATTTCGTTGCAAAACGAAAATACAGCCGCATCACTCGTGACGTGCGTCGTGATCATACGTCCAATCGTGACGTGAATCCAGACGTGAATTATAAATTGTAAAATTCCCTCATCTTCCTTTGTCTCAGCATCCGTTATGGCTTGCAAATTGTAGAAGCCTCAGAGGTGTAACCAGAGAAGGTTCCCATTGTTTTCATTCTGGTGGGATGTAGAATAACATTATGTTGTTTTATCATTGGATTGAAAACTTAGTATTTTGACTTAAAAATCATCACCCAACGTCGCTGTCTATAAAATATCCCAATAAAGACTACCCGATTCTACAAACATAAATCTGTGTTAAAAAAATTTTAGTCCCATACTGGCGTATTATGGGATGGGTCGAACAATCCTCTAATGTAATAGCTTAAGATTTGATCTTTTGATATTTCTTCATAAATAATAAATAAATTATGATTAGATTTCGGTTGTGGCGCCCATGGGTTGGCCTATTGAAATTGAAGAATTTTAGTGGTATACGTTTGACGTTAGTTGCGGTAGCTCACGAAAGTGAAGGGATCCTGCGAATGCAAATGATAGAAAGTAAAAGATTTGAGCAAATTATTTTATAGTACAGGAATTATCGGCTATGTTCTTGAGCACAACGCAATTTCAATAAGGCTTATTTCCATGTTTGTTGTAATTCCTTAAATAGCTTCAGCTTTTAAGTGCGAAGATTACAGACTAATAAGGATAATGCGCATCATAATCAAACAAAACTTACGTGCATAGAAATCGGACCACTTAAAAATTTGGTCATTTTGATGTCTCGTATTTCCTAAACCTGTTGGCTGATTTAAGTGATTTTTTTCAACGAAAACATTTCGTTTATAAATTCGCAAAAGTGTGTGTGTTATTGCGTTGCCGCTCCTGCAATACTCAGATCAGATTTATTGATGGATTCTTATGTAGTTTTTTCTTCTGAATCCAAATCTGAAAACGGCATTTCGATATTTCTAACCGTCTTCGAGATAATCTACCTCAAAGTCTAAAATATGACGTCACAATCGTTTTATTTTCTGCCGACACACTACACGTCCAGCTGAAATCGTTGCTATTAAGTAGGCTAGTTTTTTAATCTCGATTTGTTAAGCAAAGCATAGGTTATTTACATTTGAGTTTGACACTTCGTGAATGTCAAACTAAATTTTAAATTAAGTATTAATAAAACATCAATGACAATTTTGATAGTGAATTTAATTATTATATAAAATAAATAAGATGTTCAAAAATACAATTTTTAGTATATTTTAAAAGCAATAATTTATTAACAGCTTTAAAAAGGTTTATACGAGTATACGGCCTCCCCTTTGTGATAAATGGACTGTTCCATTCGCTATGAAATTAAAATATAGTCGTTTCGCTAAACTCGACACAACTGGCTAGTGATTTTAGTACGTATTTTTTTTGTTTTTTGAGAATTTTGCCAAAATTGGCAAAATTACTAATTATTTAGTAATTATTAACTAATTATAACAATCATTTTTTTTGCCCAATTGGCAAAATTATTGACTAAAATCACTAGCCAGTTGTGTCTGAGTTTAGCGAACCGACAGTATATAAAATAATATTGTTTGGTATAAAAAATTATGGTCTGATATGTGCAATTACATCCTTCTAATGAAAAAAATATTTGAAGATTTTTCTCAAATTATGGATACCAACAACATTTTCATTTATAACTCTTTTATTTTTAATTTGACGAAGAAAAGTTATTCTTCATAAAAAGCTTTCCATGTTCTAAGATTTATGATGCAACCATCATATATAAAATTTTATTAATTTTATACGAGGTATATAAAAAATATGAATTTCGATCAAGAGTAAACTACCTTTATAGTTCATAACATTTAAATTAGAATGATATAATTGCACATTAAAACATAATTATTAATTCTAAACTACTTTTCATAATAGCAATTTTCCATATTATGGGTTAAAATACGTAAATAAACAAAGTTTTCGTTATGATAATGCTCGCATTTTAATCTTTTTTTAATATGTTATAGCATTATTCTTTAACAATATCGCTGTAATAATATTGTTGCTAAACAGGTAAATTTTTATTGTATACCGGGTGTACGAATCAAACTGTGTATTTTTCTCAAAGTTCGCATCACCCTGTGGAATATTATAGCATTTATAAAATACTGAAATTAAAACCCAACTACAGCTTCAGGTTTTCTTAATATTCTTTTCTTTGATTCATTCGTTTATGTTGGATAATAAAAAAGTTAGGTACTTTAACAACTAGACATGTTCTTCATCAATACACGGTGTTTCTAAATAAGTGGGACAAACTTTAAGGGGTAATTCTGGGTGAAAAAATAATGACAGTTTGTTTTATAAATGTATGTTTGCAAATGTTTCGTTTCCGAGATACGGGATGTTGAATTTTTTCTTACAAATGAACGATTTATTAGTGCTCTAAAACTGCAAATTAAATTTGGTAAGTTTTAAGAGATAGTTATTGCACATTTTTGACATATAATTAAGAATTTAATATTCACCGTTAGCGCGCATACGGGTAATATGACCGATCATATTACCCGTATGCACGCTAATGGTGAATACAAAATTCTTAATTTTATGTAAAAAAATCGGCAATAACTATCTATTAAAACCTACCAAATTTCATTTGCATATCTCAACTGGTTTTAGAGCAATAAATAAATCGTCAATTTGTAAGAAAAAATTCAACATCCCGTATCTCGGAAACGAAAAATTTGCAAACAGACGTTGATAAAGCAAACTGTCATTATTTCTTCATGCAGAATTACCCCTTAAAGTTTGTCCCACTTATTTAGAAACACCGTGTATTGATGAAGAACATGTCTAATTGTTAAAGTACCTAATTTTTTATTATCCAACATAAACGAATGAATCAAAAACCAGAATATTAAGAAAACCTGAAGCTGTAGTTGGGTTTTAATTTCAGTATTTTATAGATGCTAAAATATTCCACAGGGTGATGCTAACTTTGAGAAAAAAACACAGTTTGATTCGTACACCCCGTATACAATAAAAATTTATCTGTTTAGCAACAATATTATTACAGCGATATTGTTAAAGAATAATAATCCTATAACATATTAAAAAAATCCCTTAAATCGGCCAACAGGTCTAGGAAATGCGAGACATCAAAAATGACCAAATTTTTAAGTGGTCCGATTTCTATGCACGTAAGTTTATTTGCGAGACTGATTCACGCTAGGGTACCTAACAAATGAAGGATTTTTTTTTATTTTTGAGAGGAACTCCATTCCCGTTAGTGCATAGAAGGCCCTCATCGCTCCTAGAACGGCATCACTCTCACAGGGCATTTCCTCCTTCCCCACAGTCTGAGTCTGACTCACTTGTTCGCCTTTTATCAAAACGTACTCCCTCTACCAACAAACTTACATCTTTTCCTCTTACTTTTGGAGTTAGTGCGCAGTATAGGCATTTATCCGTGTCAGCCTTTCCGAACTTAGTGAAGTAGGCCTTACAACACCCGAGTCCTGTGCGAGCACCTGCGTTATGAAATAATCCAGTTGCCTGTGACCACAGTCAACCCAATCTCTTAGGTTGGTGATTAGTTGAGAGCGGAATATATGCAACACAACATTACCAAACATATGCGCATATATATGCATTACTTTTACTACAAATATGCAGGTATTTTTTCTAAATTTGTCTAAATATGCAAATGCATATTAAAAATACTCAAAAATAAAACAATATATTAAATATAAACATTTATGTTTAAAAAATTCAACCTACATTTATGTTTAATACATATTTATTTTTCACATAAAAACAAATGAAATGACACACAAAAACTGATATTATAATTAAATTAAGAATCTAAATTATAGTATGAATTTATAATCAAATCCTCATTTAAAAAATGAAATGTGAAAATGAATGTAACCTACGATTTTGGAACAGGCCTTGCAAAATACTTTGTCTCCACTTAGCTTTAACTCGGGAAAACACTTTATCCAAGCACTTTTTTGAATGGTAGACATATTTAAATTTAATATATACCAATCACTTCAAAAACACTAAATACGATACAACGTTTACTTTAAACAAATGTTGGCCGGAAACTGACAAAATAAATATTAGACCCTTAAAAGCAGGTAGGTACCTACGACTTGCTACGCTAATAAAATAATATTTTTCTGGGAACACCCATAATTGTTAAATTCAGGTAGTAATGGGAAAGTCCAGATAGATAATAATGAGCAATAGATAGATAAATAACGAGCTCGTTCATATCGAAGTTATAAAATTCCAACTAAGAGAGGAAAATTTTAAACTTTTTTATAATTTATTTTTAAAATATGCAAAATAAATCGTGTTTAGCTTAAATATGCAATGTTGTGTTTGTTGTCTGAAAATATGCAATATATGCATCTATATGCACTTTGCATATATTCCGCTCTCTAGTGATTAGCATCTTTGTCCACTGTGCCACATCCATGTTGTTCCAGTCTTCTTGTCATTTTTCAATTAACCTTCCCCGTTCCTATTTTCTCTCGACCATGGTAGGCTCTAGGGGTTCTAGGTCTCTTCTCTCATATAGATATTTTCTTTCCGCTGTCAACACATGCATCGGAACATGTCCAGTGATGGCCCACAAGGCTGCTGCAGACATAGTCCTGTAGGCGCATGGCACTCACAGAGAAAAATTTCTAGGCGCGCAAATTATCACGTTACAAAACTAGAGATGAGTCCCACACCCACAAGGGTTAAGCAAAAGTGTAGTAACTTCCAATTACAGGTAATACAAAAAAGATAAGTTTTATCACTAAATAAAGCCGATAGAAACCCAGAATGAGAATAGAAAACAGAAAGATTTTAGAGAGCTTCAGTTGAGAAAACGAATCCGATTCCTCAACACTGGTTAAAGAAATGATGATGATGCTGAGTTATACTTTCAAATGGTACTTGATTGAATAGTTAATATGTGTATTAATCAGTTAAAATATCCAATTATTCTTAAGAAAGTTACGGAATAACAAAGTCTTTTTGAGCGACTATGATCGTGAAAAATTCGTTTCGTCGTACAGAAAATTACAATAATACAACACCAGACAAAGTGAATAAACCATCTGCCTAATGAAATGAAATTGGTATTCGCTAGTTAAGTGTCATTTGGTTTAAATTGTTAACGACCAGAACTGGCTTATTCGATCAAAATAAGTCGAGAAGAGATAAAGAACAAAAGGCCGGTGTGGTCAATAATAGGAATAATTCAAAGGCATTAAACTTTCAAGGTATTCCGCTACCATTTACAAATTCTCTTCGGTCTGTCGACATTGTTTTTGTTGGTTTTTATAAAATTAACGACCGATGGTTATAGACGGAAACCAGTATGAAATTCGTTTTAGTATTCAAGTGTGTTTTTGACAATTTTTTCCAAGAATTATCATTTAGCACTTATAACAAATGTGTTGTTCAAGAGGTCATTTCTAGCGATTTTTTTGGTGAAATATACCTATAGAGTGAATACGTTACAGGCCATTGGTCTTTCTTCTTTTTGGAGTCTTATTTATACAATCTAATTTTTGAACAAAGTGAAAATTCCAATATCATTCTAAACAAAATTCTATAAAAACTAACAAAAACAAAATTTCTGCGAAATAAAAAAATAAGAGAAATATAATATGATTGTATTATATTCCTTTTAATTTTCTTTTATTTTCGCAGATACAGGGTGAGTCATGAGGAACTGTACATACTCCTACCTCGTATAGAGGCTCCTATGGGGAATAACAAATGACCATTAAAAAGTGTCTGCTCCCCTTGTTTAATAATATATAGTGCGAGTTTCGCATTTTGGCAGAAATTTATATTCGTCATAATTTTTTAAAGGTAAGATCGATGTGTCCGTTTGGGTCTTAGAAAAAATTTCACCCTTTATACGCTTTTTGAAAACTCTAATATGAATTTTACAAATTAGACAATTAGGCAATTAAAATGGCATATTTATTTTTTTCCCACACGATTACTTAATTTTTTATAGAAAAATCAAATTTGACTATGAATTAAAAGTTTGGTAAAGCAAACCATAGATTTAAAAAAATTAACTTTTATTACAAAAATTTTTTTTGTAACAAATATTTGTTTTATGTTACCACCCAATCAACTGATTTATTCAAACTAGAAAAAAATCAGGTGCGGCTTTAAAAAATTAGTTCGATTGGGTCTTAGAAAAAATTTCACCCTGTATACGGTTTTTGAAAACTCTAAAATGAATTTTACAAATAAGACAAATAGGTAATTAAAATGGTATATTTATATTTTCCCCACATGATTACTTAATTTTTTATAAAAAAATCAAATTTGACTATGAATAATAATTATAAGTTTGGTAAAGTGAACCATAGATTTAAAAAAATTTACTTTTATTAAAAAAAATTAATTTTTTTAACAAACATTTAATTTATGTTACCACCCAATCACCTGATTTATTCAAACTAGAAAAAAATCAGGCCCGGATTTAAAAAAATATTTCGTTTGGGTCTTAGAAAAAATTTCTCCCTGTATACGCTTTTTGAAAACTCTAATATGAATTTTACAAATTAGACAAATAGGCAATTAAAATGGCATTTTTTTTTCACACGATTACTTAATTTTTTATTACAAAATCAAATTTGTCATAATCGGAATTTTAACCTAAAAATGAAAAAAAAAAGATGAAATCACGGTTTAACTAGCTACAACGTTCCATTTAAAAAAAATTTCTGAAATGTTTACAATTTCAGAACAATTTTACAAACAATTATTAAAAAACTGTAAAAACAAGGTATTCAATTTTTTTTCAGAAATTATATTTATGAAAACATGATCAGACGCTTTTACAGGGTATAAGGTATGTAAGTATAAGCCGGTGGTCTTCAATAAGACGCTGTAGGCTGCGTACAGCGTCACGCCGTAAAAAAATTGTTCATTTTTGTTACTTTTAATCAACTTTGAAGGATAAAAACCATCTTACAACCGAAAATAGCTAAAAAAGAGTAATTCTAAAACAAATTCAAATTATGGGGTAAATTGAAGTGACCACCGACTTAGCCGGTTGTGTCCAATAGACGCTGTAAGCTGCGTACAGCGTGTATTGGAGACCATCGCCTAAGAGAATATAAATCAAAGTACAAAATATGTTGTTCTGAAGCTACTTCCTTGTGGCATTTTTATAAATCAACTACATATTCAAAATGGGAAATAAGCCACAATTTTTCGTGTTTTGACGACATCCGATGCGGACGTCGAAACCTTAATAAAATCATTGTTTAGTTAAATTGTGGCTTATTTCCCATTTAGAATAGTTGATTACAATATATGTGCATTAAATATATGTGCATTAAATTTGAATATGCACATTTATTTTACTTCTTCTGATAATTCTTTAAAATTTTTTGGTAAATAATTGGTGACAGCACTTCTCGGTAATTCTTTGAGATGCTAGTTAGATACTGCCAATCAGTGTTTGAATTTCACGAATTTTAAAGAGAGATAAAAAATGGTTCACAACGTTGTTTCAAATATGCAAATAGCCTTTTAGCAAATAGTCTACAAGCAGCCTTTACTAATGTAGAATACTTGGACTCAGCATCTGATCTGACCACATGACCTGCCCCTCTTATCTGGTTAGTTTTTATATGTCTGATGATGTTTTCAGTACCATACAGAGTCACTAATTCAGCTTTGCGGCTCCTTCTCTACTCTTCTCTCAATTCATCTCTTTGAGGGTCAAATATCATTTTGAGAACTTTCCTTTCAAATACCAGCAACTTAATTATTTTCCGCTGATGTAGTCCATGTTTCACTTCCACATGTAACAATTGAGTGAATAATTGGCATGTACAGTCTTAATTTAGATTGTATTTTTAGCAGCTTAGATCTTAATAATGATGCTAGGGAGTATAATGCTCTATTCCACGCAGCTATCCTTGCTGAGACCTCTATTTATATGTGGTTGTCATCTGTGATTACCGCCCCTAGATCCTAAATATTTAAACTCTTTTACTACCTCGAAGGTGTGGTCATTAATAGGTATGTTCTGCCTAAGTCTTGGATTTTTGGCCAGTAGCGTGTATTTCGTCTTCTCTTCATTTATTCGAAGGCCCAGCCTACCTGATTCTTTCTCGAGTTGTGAAAACATTTCTCTCATGTATCTTGTAGAATGAGCGACTGTACCTAAATAATCAGCAAAGGCCAACATTAGTTTTAATCTTCAATTCGCAAATCCCCCTGTCAGCTCAGATATTTTACTTATTACATATTCTAAGGCCAAATTAAATAGCAATGGTGATAAGGGGTCTGCTTGCTTAAGTCCTGACATTACACAGTCTTTTATATTTGTTGTCAGTAATTTAAGACATTTTAAACACAAAAATTAAAAGTAATTAATGTTGGTACATTTATTAAGAGCCACAAAGTATCCTTCAAAGAGCCTCATGTGGCTCGCGAGCCACAGTTTGGCCACCCTTGGAGTATACAATTCTCTGCATAAGCCCATTATAAAAAAAATCAATCTTATAGAAGAATTTTCGCAAGATGTTATAAATGTTGTGTTTAAAATAATTGTCGCCTGAAATGAGTCACTAATGTAGCTAACCTTGTGCATTACTAAATTACATATTTGAGATAACTTAGAAAATAAACAGAATTCCACGCGCATCGAATACTAAGAGCATTCGTAGAAATTACATTAACCGGATAAAAGATAACAACAATGACCAGTAACCAGTAACACTCTCTTAACGGACTTCTTAAGAATGATAATAAGGTGAAACCTTAACTTAAGGAAATACTCGAAGATAATGTGTACGTGATTTTGCAAAAATACATTTAAGTTTCTTATTTTAAAAACTGTCATAATACTAAGTATTTCCTCAGTTTTCACTGTATTCCTTCACTCAACCGTTCTCTCCAGTTCTTTCTGTTTTGCCAGTCCCCTTCCTACAGACTTCTTCTTTCTATTACTTCGTCCAGTTCATCTTTGAAAGAGCTTCGGGTCTGCCTCTTTTCCTTCTTCCTGTAGGGCTCCACTCTGTTATTCTGTTCATCCAATGTTTTTTTGTCTACGCTTAGACATCTATCTTAGGTTACTAACATCGCTATACCTTAATAGGTTAATCTAATATGTTATTTATTCTATCTCTTTTTGTTACTCTGCAGCATCTCCTTAGGAATTCCAGCTCTGTTGCTTTAATTTTGTTTTTGATTTTCTTATTTATTATTCAATTTTCACACTTACAAGTCAGGATACTTCTTGTCATGGTGTTATTTATTTTTGTTTTTATACTGATGTTCTTATTCCACTGTACCGGGTTCAATTTTCGTATGCAGTCTCTTAGTTTGTCATAGTCTATTTTTTTTTATATCTTCTTCAGTTGCTCCCATAGGCGTAACCACAATCTTTCTCATCTTCTTCTGATGAGTCGGTGTCCATCTCATGTTCTTCTTTAGTTTTCTTCGATTGTTTCTATTAGTTTCAGTTTCAGTTAGGTTCTTCTTACAAAGTTTAAACGCTGTAAAGTAGTGGCAATATAGGATGGGATAGTCCCGTCTTGCCCTGGCCGCTTTGCCCCAACAGACATATTTTCAAATAAAATTAGTAATTTCCAACGTAACAGATATAAAACGGTTCACAGTAAGCAATATTAAAATTCAGTAATGCCTGGTTGCACCAACAGATCTTAACCTCCAGCTTAGCTAAGTTCTACTTATAAATAGGGCCTCCGGGACTATCACTTACGTTGTACCATAATTTTCGATTCTTACCTTATTATCAATTACATCTATTACTATATTGCGATATTTTTATTATAATATATTATAATTATATTATTTTAATTTTTATGTTATTCTCGTCTTAAGCTTAAGATATGTTGGTGCAACCGGGCATTACATATCTATCATAATTGAATGAAAAACGTGATAAAAGTTGCTTCCTGACCTTATAGCATTTCTATAAATATCACTAATTTTTTTACACTACACATTTTTTACACTTATCACTAACAAAACAAAACAAAACGGATTTTATGTCTGTAAAGAAGCACACTACGTAACTACAAAGTTTATTTCTAATAACTGAAGTGAGTCAACCCACGTTCGTTCGAATGGCGCTATTACCGATATTATGACGACTATAATGCCTGGTTGCACCAACAGATCTTAAGCTTAAGACGTGCCTTAAGCTCAGCTTACTAAACTTACGCGTTGCACCATTGAGTCTTAGATCAATTTTCAGCTTACACCTTGATTACAAAAAATACACAAGGTCCTTCTCGGGACCCAACGACTAGAAAGCTCGGACCGATGATCCGAATTTGACACTTTAATGTAGAAAGCATAAGCTATTCAAAGAGCCAGTACTTATCAACATTTTTAAAAGATAACGACATCGATCTGGTCGCTTTACAGGAAACACTCTGCGAAACGGAAGAACAACTGCGAAAAAGGGGAAAAATACCTGGCTTCGAACTACATACTGGGTGCCACGTACCATCAATCATATGGCACAGCAACGTACGTTAAACAAAACATAGAAAACGCCGTCCATTTTTCCACGTGTACTGATAATGAAATTCATAATGTTGTTGTAAAAATTGGAAGCATCACCGTTACTAACACCTACAAACCACCAGCTATATCCTGGCCAGCACAAGTCACTCACACACATCCTCACCCGTCAATATACGTGGGGGACTACAACAGTCACCATGAACAGTGGAAACATAAACAATGCAACAACAATGGGAACGCACTAGTAAAATGGGCGGAGGACGAACATCTCTTACTTAAGTTTGATGCTAAAGACCGACCTACATTTATGTCAGCAGCATGGAAACAGAGGTACAACCCTGATCTATGTTTTGTCTTTACTAATAGGAGCGGGCAACCTCTGTCAGTCTCACGAAAAGTAATGGACGACTTTCCACACAGTTAACACCGCCCAGTAATCATAGAGGCAGGAACCCAAATTCCTATAATCACATCCATCCCTCGCCCACGGTGGAATCTGAAGAAAGCTAAGTGGAGTAGGTTTTCTACGGAACTGGACAATACTCTAGGATGGATACCCCCTACCTGCAGAAATTACAAAAGATTCGCTGGAGCCGTAATAAGCACGGCCAAAAGCATATACCAAGAGGCTATCGAAAAGAATATATTCCCGTTTGGTCCCATAATAGTGAAGAACTGTACCAAAATTTCCTTGAAAGTGGTGATTAAGAAATAGCAGATGAACTGCTCCATAGCCTAGATGCGGCGAGACAATAAAAAATGGACCGAAACTGTAGAAAGTCTTAATTTTCAAACATCAAGCAGGCAAGCATGGACACTGTTAAGAAATTAGGCAGCGGAACTCCTATAACAAGGAACAAAATAACAATTAACCCAAACACTATTGCCTCACATCTGGTATCAACATCTAGAGCACCGAAAGACAAGCCACATACAACCAAGGTAAAACGAGAGCTCAAAACTTTAAAATTCCAATCTACACACACCGAATACTCCCGCCCTTTCACTTCCGAAGAAGTCACTATTGCTCTTAAGGATGTAAAGCCAGGTAAAGCCCCAGGTTTTGACAATATTCATCCCGAATTTTTAATTAACTGCGGCAAATGTGTGAGAGAATGGATAGCCCACTTTTTCGCGGACATTATGAAGACCGGTATCATACCACAGGAACTCAAACGCTCGAAGGTCATTGCCATATTAAAACCAGGGAAACCAAATGATAACAACCCTAAGAATTACAGACCAATAGCCCTACTATCGGTGACGTTTAAGCTTTTAGAGCGCCTTATCTACAATAGAATTAGCCCAAAGCTGCTTGAAACAATACCGGTTGATCAGGCAGGTTTCCGGCCCAAAAGAAGCTGCGCAGATCAGGTTCTTTCACTTACCACATTTATTGAGGCAGGGTTCCAGCGAAAACTTAAAACTGCAGCCGCATTCATAGACCTAACAGCGGCCTACGATACAGTCTGGATAGAAGGCATGATATACAAGCTCTTTCGTACAATCGCCTGTAAATCCACCGCTCGAATAATCAACAGCATTCTAGCCGACCGAACGATTCAAGTGGTCATGGGATCTGATATCAGCACCCCAAGGAAACTGAAGAATGGACTGCCACAGGGATCTGTCCTGGCTCCTCTTCTCTTTAGCCTATACATCTCTGATATACCAGAAACCAGATCAAGGAAGTTTGGTTACGCCGATGACTGGGTCCTTGCAACAAGGTGTAAGTCATTTGAAGAAACAGAAGAAATCCTCACGGCGGACTTACACATAGTGGAAAAATATTTCCGTAAATGGAGGCTCCAACCAAACGCTACGAAAACAGAGGTTTTCAGTTTCCACCTAAATAACAAGTTTGCAGGAAGAATACTCAATATTCAGTTCGAAAACACCACACTGGCCTACAATAAAACACCAAAGTACCTTGGGGTGACTCTTGATAGAACCCTATCATTCAAGGAACATCTGACAAAAACAGCGGAAAAACTTAATTCCAGAAACAACATCATCCAGAAGCTGTGCGGCACAACATGGGGAGCATCGGCTTCCACCTTGCGATCATCTGCCCTGGGCCTAGTCTTCTCAACTGCGGAATACTGCTCTTCAGCAAGGCTTAACAGCCCACATATACACAAAGTAGATGCCCAATTGAATAATACAATGAGAATAATTGCAGGAGTTATCAAATCCACCCCTACGCAATGGCTCCCAGTACTGAGCCACATTCCACCACCCAAACTACGACGCATACACGCACTCACTAGTGAGTACAGAAAGATAGTAGATAATGAAAACCTGCCAATCCATCAAGATATAGATGCCGCCAACGGTAACCGTCTACGCTCCAGACGACCACCAATAAAAACAGCAAAGGTGGCTGTGGAAAATGAGTTCAATTTACAAAAACATGGACTCGAGAATGGATGGAACAACAAAATAGCAACTTACCCTACATCACACGAAAACTACCAGGCATTGACTTACCACGCAACACATGGTCTATGCTGAACCGAATCAGAACCCAACACGGCAGATATGGTTACATGATGCACAAATGCGGCAAACGACCATCCCCACTCTGTGACTGTGGACAACCACAAACCATCTATCACATCACAGAACAGTGTCCAACAAGATCATATCATGGCAGGTCAGAGGATTTCCTGATGGCGACTCCAGAGTCGATAGACTATGTAAATAAGTTAGAATGTACGTTTGTGAACCAATGTATTGTCTTATACAAAATATATGTAAATGTAAATGTGTCAGGTACCATACGCTAAATAAATAAATAAATAAATTTCAGCTTGCCACAATGGATTGCCACGTGGATTGCTTACATAAGATTCGAAAATTATGGTGCAACGTAAGTGAGACTTAAGGTTCATGTGAACCCTTAATTAATTTGTTTCTGATCCTAGAGATGGCTCTACTGCGGCACGCTGCTGTGGTAACATTTTCAACTTAATTGTAGATTTCTACATGATGACTCAGTAATATGTAGAAACCCGTACACATTTCTGTCGCTCCACTCCTTAGCTGTGTTGCCAAATTGTTTGGACAGTAATTTTATCAAAGACCAAATAACAATGAGTAATATTAGCAATATTTCTAAGAAATGTGTAACGTAAGTAGTTGACTAAAGGAAATATTTTTTATAATCCATGAATCATACACTTAAAAGGGTAATATTGAATGGAGTGTGAATTTTAGTGAGTTGCAAGGATTTATCTCTACAGATGGATAATATTACCAATGATGACAATGAGAATGATATGGGAGAAAGATGATACGACATAAACAATCGTTCTGATTTTAATAAATGGGACCACAATGCAATATGGACAAGGGCAGGTCCGGGTTCAAATTAAATGAAGCTCTATTTCTGATTTAGTATTTTATTTGGGAATATGTATTGAGTTAGATTAATAATAGTTATGTGGAATAAAACTAGTTTCATTTTTAGTACTTTTTAAGTACACTTTAATAATAATAATAAAATTTAAATAAATTTTTTTACAAAAAAGGTTTATAAAATGTACAAAGCCAGATATGGTTTTAAAATAATAACATTTAGGTACCTACATACCAGTGAAAATACCTGCCTGTATAATATGCGTAATGCTTCAGAAGTCACACGGTGTAAGCCATATTCTCCTTAAAAATGACTTATGAGATATGAGATGTAACACGTATTATTATATACAGGGTGTCCAGAAACTTTCCCGACGAAGACTGGAGATTCTTCAGATAATTTTAAGATAATTTAAGATAACATGTAAGCTATACCTATGTACTTTACAGTACTACTAGATTTTGTGCAAATAATTCGAATCGTACTACAATGGCACTACTTTTCGCGGAAGAAATCTGAAAGAAACCAGTCTTCGTGGAAACAATTAAATATATTAGTATTCGAGGAAACTGAAAATCGGGTTTTGTTTAGTTGTAATATCAGCTACACCCCTTACCAATTTTCAAAGTAATTCTGATTATAAACGATAACTATGATGAAAAAGTTTTTTCGAAATAGTTGTATTAGTGCTCTACATGCAGTTACCGGTTTTCCAAGTACCTACCTTTTAATTTATTTCATTAATTAGTTATCGTATAAGACCTTTTCGTAATTAATATACCTTTTTTTGCATCTACTAAAATTTTTAATAATATTCTGTAAATTTACATTATCAGATACCAATATCTAAACACTTAGTAATTGAGAGCTTTCTAAGAACACATCACTGATCAAAAACTAAAAACTGGGAAAATTGAAAAACCTTTTTTCTTTTTACCCTTAGGTTTTTTTTATAAATATATTATTTGTAGATTGTAGATTTTATTACATCGTATTTTCAAAACAGAAGTTATTAATTTTGTTGTAATCTGCCAAAGTGTTGTACAAATAATTGATATGGCAACGCTGCTAGAATACAGTTCTGTTTGAGACGATTCTAAGCATAAATTACTGCTATCTATCGGAGACAAATATTACCGGTGTTCTAGAGGGAGCCAGTTCATGGTGGCACAATTTGATAGCGGCAATTCAAGATAAAATTCTTGTTTAACGAGATTTTTCATAAGTTTAGGAAAAAATATTCAACATTTTATTGGAAATATTTTCCATTGTTACAGTTTTATATATGTTGTTATTAAAATTTTATTCAATTTCTTACCGGTAGCTTTGTTATAAGCCAAAACATATTATTTTTTCCTATTGTGGCAAAACTGTATATTCAAAAATTTTAAAAAAATTCATAAGTATTTCCTAGGATTATATCTTTATGCTGTAATAAAATTAACAAAATTGTATGTTTGGTTTTCCCGCTTTATACTTAGAAAAAAAGAGTTTTTTTGAGTTTTTTCGAAAACGAAAACATGAAGTTTGCTCAAAATTTGTCAAAATACTTCTAGTGATCACATATACCTTCTCAATTTTTTTCAAATATTTTGAATGTGTAGTTTATTTTTGGGGGGGTTCAGATCAACCTTAAAGCGGCCCTATCTATAAGTTGTTCTAAGCTAAGCTGGAGCTTAAGATTTGTTGGTGCAACCAGACATAAGTTATGCACACCGATGCATTTCTCGTTCTGCCCCGAGCCTCGTTTTGCCCCGGTCACTCCTACATAATTTTCATTATGGGATTTGACTTTTGTTTAAAAAATCTTTTATTTTTTTCCAGTTATTAATGTTTTGATCCATTACTATATTTATATTTTATGTAGTAGTATAATTTAATTTGACTACTGACTTAAATTATTTTTGAATGTCAATCTATTTCCAAATACTTACATAACTGCCATCTTAGACCATACAACTAAACTATTACAACCTACAACGAAGTAGGTAGAGTAGTCAGCAGAAGAAACCAAAAACGCCATCTCGCTTCAGATATCATAAGTTTTAAACGAGGTTGATTTTTACAGAATCCTTGGGTCTAGAACACATTTATTTTATAGACCGTCATTTAGGAAAAAATAAATCGATTTTTAATAATATCCAGGGGTGGCGAAGCTCCTTGATATTCCTAGCCATTTATCAAAATTTGAAATTTTTCGCGAGCCGCAATTAAACAATTATTGAAAAAGTGTAAAAAAGGTATTAAATTTTTCTCACCACAGTGTTTGGATTTCACGAATTTTAAAGTGAAATAAAACGGATCATATCGTTGTTTCAAATATGCTAATAATTCTACAAGCAGCCTTTACTAATTCAGGATACTTATTCGAATCTTCATCATCCTTCCATCTTTCTCTAGGACGACCTAATCTTCTACCGTCTCTCAAAAAACACTGTCTTTAACACTCTGTATTTCTCCGATCTTACCACATGACCTGTCTACTTACTTTATATTATAGCTTTTATATGTCTCACGATGTTTTCATTACGTTACACAGTCACCAATTCAGCTTTGTGGCACCTTCACCACTCTCCTGTCAATTCATCTTTTTGAGGGCCAAATATCATTCTGAGAACTTTCCTTTCAAATAACAGCAATAAGTGGACGAATAATTGGCACGTACAATTTTAATTCAGATTGTCTTTACCAGTTTAGATCTTAATAATGATGATACGGAGTAAAATGCCCTATTCCGCGCAGCTATAATTGCCAAGACCTCTTTTTTATATGTGGTTGTCATCTTTGAATATCGTCTCTAGATATTTAACCTCTTTTACTACTTCGAAGTTGTGGTCATTAATATTTATGTTCTGCGTAACTCTTTGACAATTGGATTTTTGGTTATTAGCGTGTATTTCGTCTTCTCTTCATTTATTCGAAGGCTGACTACCTGTTTCTTCCTCGAGTTGTGAAAATACCTCTCTCACGTTTCTTGTAGAATGAGCGACTGGAGGGCAGAACTTGCTCGCAATAGCCCACAGTATCCTGGGTCCAACTACCGATGCATCAGAAGAATGGTTTCTACAAGATAGCCCCAGATATCCCACAAGTACCAACAGCAACAAGTTCTACAGATATTGGAACCCTTCCTTGAGAACTGTGTGACTCCTAAGGGAAGATTTAAATCTAAGTACTATTATATCTTAATACTTTTTATACCGGTAACCAGCAGGGTCTCTGTCACAGTTTTGGAGAATTATTTTTTTTGCCTAAATAATAGAATGATTTTTGTTAATTTTTTTTATTTGAATAAATATAGTGTATTTAGCATGATTTGGTAGACTTTTTATTTCCTGTACCTTTCTGGGATGGGTGTGAAGAAAGAATGAACAGGGAACGAACCCAGGGCTGAGCAGTCGGGCAGAACACCATTCTGATGGATGGAACGGTGGACGTTTTTCTTTTGAATATCCTAAGGGATATTCGCGGAATTCCTCCCCTCGTTTCTCCCAGCAGTGTGGTGTTGCTTAATGCCCTGGATTTGCTATGATCTTGAGGTCTTTCTATACCATGCTCTCAGGTTAGCAAGCCAGGATATTCTTCTTCCTCCTGGGGCCCTTTTTCCTTCAATTTTTACCTTGTAAAATGCACTGGAGTAGCTCATATCTGCCTTGATTCCTCATTATATGTCGTAAGTACTGCCGCTTACGGCCCTTCACGATGTTGACTAAATCTGCGGTTGTGTTCTTCCTCCGTAGTACTTCTTTATTGGTGACTTTGTCTGTCCATGGTATCTTCAGGATCCTTCTGTACAACCATAGCTCAAAAGCTTGAAGTTTCGATAGAGTTTCCGCCTTCGTTGTCCATGTTTCTACTCCGTATAGAATTACTGAGTACACGTAACATTTAAGGAGCCTTATTTTTGTTTTTAGAGTGATGTCATGGCTCTTGAACGCAGAGCTCATAGTCAAGAATGTACCCTTTGCCTTTCCGATGCGACATTTAATCTCTTGAGTATTGTTCCACGACTCATTGATTATAGTTCCCAAATAGTTGTATTGTGAGACACGTTCAATTCTCATTTGGTTCACATACAGATTTGCTCCAGTTATGTTTTGCTTGCGGATGATCATTAGCTTGGTTTTGCTGGTGTTTATATCTAGTCCATATGTTCTACTTTTTTCAGATATTTTATTCATTAAGTTTTGCAGCCCTTCTATGGTATTGGAAAACACTATTGTATGATCTGCATACCGCAGGTTACTGAGCTTGACTCCATTTATTGAGATGCCTTCAGCAATATCTTTGAGAGCCGCTTTAAAAATGTGCCCTGAGTACAGATTAAATATCAGCGGTGAAATTATGCATCCCTGCAATCAGCAATACCAATAAACAATACCAATACAAAAATAAACATCAATTCTAAGATACGAAGCATAAAAAGAGACTATTGGACACGATTCACAAAATACATAGAACACTATCAACCAGTATATGAAGAGCAAAGAAAATTACGGGTTTAACGGGTTATTTGTTCCCCAGTCGGTTTAGTGCCAAAAAGGAATAAATTGAACTGCAGTCCTATTAGTTCATGTACTGAGGCCGCTCCCGTCTGAAAAAAATTCTGATTCGGTTTCTTTGTGGATTCCTATTCAAAAATGTTCCCTTTAAACAAATCTGAAGGGTGCCGGGCGGAATTTTTGGGCAGAAATTGTTTAAACAACTTTTTTAAACCAATACAAAAGATCACCTATTTTTTTCAAACCAAAGATCAAACCAAAAGATTTTTTTTGGTTTTTTGGACCATTCTAAATAAGAAAGATATCTTGTAATTTTTCTCAAAAATTGATAGTTTTCGAGTTGTAGGTGATTTAAATCTGAAAATGGCGAAAATACGCATTTTCAAGGATTAAAAACTTATTTAAATTAGTATTTTTGAGCCTGCCAAGTACTTAAATTGTAGTTTAAACATTAATTTTCAAGATTATGAAGAGCGATTATGTCTAACCTTAATTTAGACCGTCGTTTTTTAATTGTTAAATATGCGTGTCTATCCGATTTTTTGCCGGTGCGGCGAGCTCTATTTCAAAAATCTTTTATTTTCCTCCGAAAAATATATTTTTAGATTCTTTGAGATAAAGTTATAAGCCACTTAAAATCCGAAAAATGCGAAAATACGCAATTTCGGATTTTAAATAGCTTATAACATTAAAGCTATTAACTTTTGAGACAAATGAGGCGTTCTTTGCAAAAACCCCATATGTCACTTTTTACAACATCGGAGATATTTAAAAAAAGTTATTTAATTGAACCCTATTAAGTTTACGGAAATTCTCAAATTAGTGATTTATTATTTTGATGATTACACACAGTTTACAATATAAATAACATTATTTTTTCCTTTTGTTTATTTATGAAGGACATTTATTCATTTGACATATGGGGTTTTTGCAGGAATTGTTCATTAATTTATAGGAAAAACGATATTTATAGTAATAAACCAAAATAAAAAATGAACGAAAAATGGTGTTTACTTATAAAATCACACAACACAACTATTCGAAGGAACTTTAACCTATAAAAACCTACTGACAGCCAAGCGATAAAGTTTCCCGCAAAAACACCAATAGTCATTAACAAAGGGAATTGCGCTTGATATATGGGGTTTATGCGGAATCGCCTATACTTTTGTCGCTTATATTTTGGACTACTGTAACTTTAATGGAAGTTTCTTACGCAAGGAACGTAGGTAATTAGTCCTTCAATCTATAAATGGCATAAGTCCATTTTCGGAAAAAAAGGACTACTGGAGTTTTTGCAAAGAACAAAAATGACAAATTTGTCAAATGACAAGAAACCTATATATGTATTTTATTTAGAATGTCCCAAATAATCTAAAATAGTTATTTATGAAACAGTTCGTGAAGTATGCTTTTTGCGAACGCACGCGATTTTTAGAGCACGAGCAACAACGGAGCGAGTGCTATACATCGCGTAAGTTTGCAAAAAGTACTTCACGCACAGTTTCATACAATATTTTATCTACGATAAACAAATAAAAAAACTGTAACTCTTCGTCACTGGAATTCATTTCTATTCTACAATTTTTAGAACTTTGACATTTAAAAATCCTAACTACTTTCAAACCACAAAACTGTCAAAAATTTTGTTGTAAGTCATTGCTCATATTGTCATCACCATGACAACGCGAAAGTTAAGGATATTTGATTATATGAAAGTGTGCCAAAAAACCCATTGTAAGTGTTCGAAAAAGTAAATCCCATTTAAAATACATTGTTACTTCACGCACACTTTAAACCCTTCACGCACAAACACAGTTTTCACAAACTAAAAACTTATACATAATATGACATAGAGTAGATAAAATAAATTTTTCGGAGGAAAATAGGAGATTTTAGAAATAGAGCGCGCCGCACCGGCAAAAAAATCGGATGGACACGCATAATTAACAGTTATATAACAACGGTGTTAATTGAAGTTAGACCCGATCAGTCTTCAGAATCGTGAAAATGAATATTTATAGTAGGATTTAAGTACTTGGCAACCTCAAAAATACTAATTTAAATATGAGTTTTTAAGCCTTGAAAATTCGTGTTTTCGCATTTTCCAGATTTTAAATCGCATATAACCCGAAAACTATCAATTTTTTAGAAAAATCACAAGATGCCTTTCTTATTTATAATTACCTAAAACTAAAAAGACCGAAAAAACCTAAAAAATTATTTTTCGGGTCAAAAATTTGATCTTTTGTATTTGTTTAAAAAAATTGTTTAAAAAAATTCTGCCCAAATATTTAGGACGGCACCCTTCATACATATTTGTTTAAAGGGAACATTTTTGAATAGGAATCCACAAAGAAACCGAATCAGAAATTTGTTCAGACGGGAGGGGTCTCACCACATGGACTGTATCTTTACTGAAAACTATCGTTATGTATGGATATACCTACCCCAATATATAAATATTTTTCTTTTTCTCCTGGTGCTACAACTCTCTGTGATTTTTTGGCCTGCTAAATAATGTTCTTCCATTCTGTTTTGTCGGTTGCTTTCCTTCTCCACTACTGCCTGATCTTCATATCGATACATATACACCAAAGAATAAAAAACGTATATTTTTTCTTACAATTTAAAAAGTTTTTATTCGTGATTTAAATAATTTTTTATAACAAAATATAGATAAACGACAAATGAGTGAGAGCTAGGTAAAATTTTGATCCAAATAGATATATTTACAAATTTAACAATAAAAGTGATTTAGAATTCCTTGAACATTATTTTAAGACAATAAAATATGTGTAAATTAAGATAAGCTCAAAAATTAAGAAAATCATTTTTAAGTAACTCTTGCTAAGTCAATATATTTTATAAATACAGGAGATTTTCAAATTTTTCACAGCAACATAAGTCCTAAACTCACCCATTTTAACAATTTTTTATTTTATTTCTACACTAATAGACTCAGAACCAATCAGACGCTTTTCTACATTTTCATGTTCACATTTTAATGAATACATCAAAGAATACAGGGTGTCCCCGAAAATAGTGCGTTCCTTAAAGGTATAGGTAGAAGGTACCATGTAGAGCAAAAAAGTCTTATAACATTTTTTTCTAAATGCAACCGTTTGGCTAAAAAACCAAAATACATTTTGGTATGCAAATTGAAATCTGACAACTATGTATACAAAAATCTAAACATAGACAATCCCAATTCAAAAATAGTTGCAGCACTTTAACGATTTTAGCCATAAGTATTTACATTAAAGCCTGTCTTCATCCTAAACAAACAAACAAATTCTTGTTTTGTTGGATTTTCAAACATGGGGTGGTACAATTATTTTGCAGGTGTACCTGTCTGACCTACAATTTGTGGTGTCAATAAACTAAATCACAAACAGTTCTTGTACAGTGATGCCAAATTAGTTAATTTTATGAAAATAAAAGTTCGCTTATATGGCGAACAATGTAATTTTTTTTTTTGGAAACGGTAAACTAGAAAAAAATGTTATAGGAATTTTTTGTTCTACATTGTGTATTATATCCATACCTTAAAGTAACGCACTATTTTCGGGGACACCCTGTATAATGGTATATTCCATATTAATTATTCCAAATCTAATATCGGTCTTTTTCTTTTAGAAACTGGCTGGATCTAAGACTATAAAAGAGAAATTAATTAACTTCTACCACCAAATCTTCTTCCTGTTCTAGAAGGTGTAGCTGCTGGTGCTGGAGATTCCTCTGCTGCTGGTTCTGGGCTTTTTTCTTTAGCATTGAATCTATTCCTCCTACCAGATGATGTGCTGCTCTTCTTGGAAGTTTCTTTCTCAGCGGCGGCTGCTGGGGGGGCACTTTGTACTTCTGAATTCGATTGAACTGGGTTTGTGATCTTATCTAAAAGTTAAAATCATTTTTTTTTATTGACATCTATTAAAAATTATAAAATTAATAAAATTTTTGTTCATAAAGTAGGAACTTGAATTTTTTGTTATTATTATTATTCTTTACGTGCCTTGTCCGTTCCGAATGTTGGCAATTAACATGGCTATTGTGACTTTGTTTACGACAGATCTGAATAGTTCGACAAATGACAATCCGAACCATTGTCACAAATTTTGCAACCACGCGTGTCTCTTCCTCCCTAGACCCCTTTTGCTATCTATTTTCCCTTTAAAATTATCTGGAGTACTATACAGGGTGTTTCATTGGGAAAGTAACATACGTTAACTGTAGAAACAGGACACTTAGGCGGTTTCAAAAATACCATACTTAATGGGTCTTACTTCATTAATAACAAAGATACTGGGTGTTTTATCTATTTTGCCATTTTTTATTTGGTTCATAACTTTTTAAGCACACTGTATATTTATGTGTACAATAAATTAATTTATGTAAAATTGTAAAACATCCAGCTCCGGACTAAAAAATATTGGAAAAATATTCCGAGCCAAAAACAACACCCTGTAATTAAATTTTTTTTAAAATAGATTTTGCATTTGAAAAGAGAATGAAAAACTAAATTTAGTGGTATACTTTGAATTTTCGGCAAAATGATTTTTCTGGTCAAATTTTGAATTTGAATTCTGAAATTATGTGAACTGCGAAAGCTCGAATTGGAAAATAAATTGTAATACGACTTACAACTTGTTAAAAGCACTGTATACTTATTTTATATTTAATACCGAATATTATTTAAGGTGCCCAATCAATTAATTTATTTACAATTATAAAAAATCCAGGGCCGGATTAAAAAATATTGGAAAAATTTTCCGACCCCAAAACAACACCCTGTACATTAATTTTTTTTAAAATAATTTTGCATTTAAAAAGAGGATGAAAAACAAATTTAGTGGTATACTTTTAATTTTTGGCAAAATGACTTTTCTGGTAAAATTTTTAATTTGAATTCTGAAATTATGTGAATGGCGAGAGTTTGGAAGTAAAAAATTTTAAATGTGACTTAACTTTACTTAATACCATTATTTAATCTAAATTGATAAAATGTTAACATTTCAGTGTTTTTTTATTATGGCGACAAATATTTCATAACAAATAGTCACCTTTCATTAATGAATAAATAATAAAGAGTCCACAAAAAATACATAACTTTAATCAACGAACTATCTAATTAAAAAAAAACAAAAATTTTTTTCCAAAAAATAACTTATTAAAACTATAGTAATTGTTTAAAATGGCCTCCACCTTGTGAAATACAAAGTCTTACCCTTTTTGTCATTTGTCTGACTGACTTCCTAATTTCGTCAGGGTTATTCTTCATTTCTTGGAAGGAGTCTCGAATCCGATCAAGAAGTTCATCCCTACTATTTATTTCATCGTTATAAACTTTGGATTTTAGATATCCAAACGTTATTAAAGTTATGTATTTTTTGTGGACTTTTTATTATTTATTCATTAATTAAAGGTGAATATTTGTTATGAATTATTTGTCGCCATAATAAAAAAACACTGAAATGTTAACATTTTACGAATTTAGATTAAATAATGGTATTAATTAAAATTAGGTCACATTTTAATTTTTTTACTTCGAGCTCTCCCAATTCACATAATTTCAGAATTCAAATTCAAAATTTTAACCGAAGAATCATTTTGTTGAAAATTCAAAGTACACCACTAAATTTAGTTTTTCATCTCCTATTCAAATGCAAAATCTATTTTAAAAAAATTTAATGCACAGGGTGTTTTTTTGGGTTGGAACATTTTTCCAATATTATTTAATCCGGCCCTGGATTTTTTATAATTGTAAAAAAATTTAATGTTTGGATGTCTTAAAAAATATCCGGTGTTAAATATAAAATAAATATACAGTGTGGTTAACAAGTTCTAAGTCGTATTTCGATTTTTTTTCTACTTCGAGCTTTCGCAATTTGCATAATTTCAGAATTCAAATTCAAAATTTGACCATAAAAATCATTTTGCCGAAAATTCAAAGTATACCACTTTTAGTTTTTCATCGTATCTTCCATAAACCTTTTTAGTCTAAATCTTCTGAATGAGATAGCTTGTAGTCCGACAATTGGAGAAATGCTTATACCAATCGGTATATACTGACTGTTTTTGGTATAGGACTATACTATATAATGTACTATGTACTTTGGTACATCAATATACTTGAAAAATAGATTTCTCCGTTAGATCCTCCTTTACAAACTCTGCTCTGAAAGGTGGAAGTTTAGGATCATGGATTAATGTGAGGTCACTCATTTAAGCCATTTCTTCTTCTGCGTCTCCATTTGCATCCGGATGTGCGTAGACTCAACGTAAATTCTGACTGTTACACAGTCTCCCAGTATTAGCTGATTGAATTGTGACTCAGATTTAATCTCATATATAGGATAGGTGAGGTTTAATCTCATATAAAATAAATTTTAACTTGAAGACACCACAAAAAAGTTTCAGAACCTTTTTACTATATAATTAATATAAAACTTACTATGGACTACTTGCTCCCTTCTCTTTTTTAAAGCTGCCAGAAGTTCGTCATTGCTTCTAAATGGCCTAACTACTCCAGTTTTAAGAAAATTTTTCTTAGGGGCTTCCGTCGTCGAACTTGGTTCTTGTTCTGGCGGTAACTCCTCATCATATTCTTCTTCCACAGCTTCTTCTTCTTCCTGTCAGAAAAAAACATATTTTAAAATTTTTTAAAAACCTGTTTTGGAAAAGGTGATTAATATCATATTTCAGCTAGTGTCATTTTAATATCTCTTTTTTTTAACAAATACCTCAAAGTTGATTTTAGATATCACTAACATAAAAAAGAGAAAAAGGCTAAGAAGAAAGTTATAGTTAACGCTATAATCTTTTCTTTAGAACTCTCTTCTTCTTTAGCCCATCTCTATCCAACTTTGGCCATAGACCTTCCCCAAATCTTTCCATATGTGTCTGTCTTTGGCTGCGCTTTTCCAGTGAGTTCCTGCAGATTTTACAATATCATCCTTCCATCGCATGTGAGATCTTCCTCTTCCTTTTCCTTCTGTTCACGGTCTCCAGTTTTGTATTTCAGCATTTCATCTCTTATCTTCCTGTCTCGCATTGTGGTCCGCAAATCTCCACTTTAACTCTGTTATATGTTCAGTTATATTTTTTACTTTTGTTTTCTCTCTTATCCATTTGTGTGATTTTCTGTCTTGCAGTTTTATTCCCAACATGGATCTTTCCACTTTTCTCTGAGTTATTTCTATTTTGTTTATGCTGGCCTTTGTTAATGTCCATATTTCAGAGCCATACGTCAGAACAGGAAGGAAGCATTGATCAAATACACGGGTTTTTAGGTACTGTTGTATCTTTGTACTTTTTCGTATCCATCTTAACTTTCCAAACGCTGCCCAATCCAATTTGATTCTTCTTTGTATTTCAATGGTTTGGTTCTCTTTATTAGTTAATTAATTGACCCAGGTATATATATATCTACCTATTCGTCAACAATCTGAATATTTACGTTATTTATATTTATTTTGTCATTTGTATTTGTCATGATTTTTTTATTCATGTTCATTTTTAATCCTATCTTCTCTGATGCTTGTGCTAGTTGAGTCAGCATAGTGGCTAGTTCTGCTTGGTTGATTGTAATAAGAACAACATCATCGCAATATCTGAGTTGATTAAGTTTCTTTCCGTTTATGTTGATACCCATGTCTTCCAATTCCAGTTCTTTAAAGACGTCTTCCAGAGCTAAGATGACGAGTTTTCTGGATATTACATCTCCTTGTCTTACGCCTCTAGGGATTGCTATGGGATTAGTTTTGTTTGTTTTATTTTCCCATTCGACTGTCATAGTTGCTGTTTTATATATGTTATGTAAAAGTTGCCTGTACCTGGAGTCTATTCTGCTCTTATTTAGAGCTTTTTCTATCGCCCATATCTCGACACTATCGAACGCTTTTTCATAGTTTAGAACTCTTAGAGGAAAATAATCCAGGTGTATCTCTATTGATTCCGTTTTATCATAAATCAAATAAGTAATGCATTATTTAACTCCCTATTTGTTAACAGCATTGTTAAGCAAAATGCTTTCTTGAATAATCCTTTCACTGCGTGTGGCTGTATTTACATGTTGTTTAATGTCGGTTTGATTAACATCAAGAAAGAGTTTTTGCATATACATCTTTAACTACATTGTAAACTATTTCTTTCGATTCTGATGTCACTTTAATCGTGTAACTTATAAATCAAAAAGTCATTAAATAATTATGTCGATCTAGTAAGAATTACTAGGTGCATGACTGACACTTTTCCACTTTTTTCTTTGAAGTTGTTTTCTTGTCGCATTATCGTATCTAATCAATAGATACATGCTGTTTAATGTAGACAGCAGATTAAGTTTATCTTAGAAAATAATCGGATTTAAAATCTAAAAATGTGTACTTGTTAAAACTGTATGTGATGTACAAATCTGAAGTATTGACACTCATTTGAAAATTGAACTCAAATTGAACTTATTTTCGTCAATATTTCCTGAGTTCTAAATTTTTCATTTTCCATCTCTTCGAAATGAACTTTGAAAATGCATGTTCTTATGCATAAAATTTTTTGCCGGAGATCAATTTAGTTCACAAAATTGCCTGACACTCTCTCGAATCGAATGCAAAAAGTTGCATGAGGATTCATCTTACTGCTTAGGTTTGCATGCCTAGGTTTAATGCTTCGTTACCTCACCTAATACAGTGATAAGCACGCTAATAACCAGCAAAATAACGCAAAAGATGCAAAACATAATACATTGTTAAATAAAAAGAGATGAAATTAGTAGAGGCGGAAATTATCGATATACCTAAACGTAGAAATTAACATTATATTACATGGTTTCCCATCTTTAGACGTCTGTGATAGGACTATTTTATAAAATTCTCCTGTCACAGTGACAGTTTTCATACTCCTCCGATACGTCTAAAGGTGGACAACTATGTAATGGAATGTTAATTTTATACGTTTATATCGATGATTTCCACCTCTACTAGTTTCATACCTTTTTACTTCACAATGTATTATGTTTTCCAGCTTTTGCGTTATTTTGCCGGTTAGTAGACGCGCTCACCACTGTATAATCATTTGATTAAACAATTTAAATAAATAGTAAAATAACTACTGTTATTCTACAAAAATAGAGGAAAAACTTACCACTGGTGCTTGCGTAGTTGTAGTGGTGCTACTTGCCGCTTTTCCATTAGTTCTACCGCTTAGTGGATTCCTTCTGCTGGTTAATGGCCTCGCTGGTTTTTTTGGTGGAGGTGCTGGTTCTTCATCGTAGTCAGCATCGTTCTCAGCTGGTCGAGCTGAACAGAGGGCGGCAAACGTGACTAGACCAATGAATAATCTACAAAATAATAATTCGATTTAGTATAAGTGTTTTTATTACCTACTAATACACAAAATCCCATCATAAATTTGAACCCCCTAAAACTCGGCAAAATAAATGTTTTGGCAAAAATCTAGAAACAGGTCGATTTTTATATCGAAGGAAATTTTAATGCTAAAAAAATCTTGCATCTTTAATTTTTTACTGAAAGTTTCAATTGCCCACATTTTTTTAATAGGACGAGGGATCCGATGACTTTTTTAGTTTTTAATTTTTTCAAAATCGAACAAATAATTATTAATAAATGACCAAAAAGGTTTAAACTAACGAATATATTCATCGAAATGATTCCCACTAACTTCCATGCAATAATAACATTTTCAAACGCAGACCATACATATCTTAATATAGTTATTTTCCTAACAAGTGCAGACTTTTCCGCACGCGACTGCAGTTTGCCGAACGACGCGAAGCGGGAGTTCAGCAAGCAGTCGAGTGTGGAAAAGAGACTTTCTGCAAGCGTTAGGAACAAAATTTTTTCTAAGTGTCTTTAAAAAATGACCAAATCTTAATCAATTAATTTAATTAATATGATTATTTCATTCATAGGAGATTCTGACCAATAGAAAGCTACAGAAATCTGAATTAAATCGATAATTTTTGATAATCTCCCGTCGTTAAGTATATTACGTCAGATGCCCTTCGTTGCTACGAAAAAATACATTCAGTGACATTAATGACAATTAATGTTTTAAAAATTATAAAAGTGATGACTTTAAATCGTCAAATATTTATAAAAACTGTGTGTTTAAGGCTATGGGTACATAATTCGCAAATATTTTACGTGTATCCCTACTTTTTCTGTCTTTACACGGCAAATTACGTGTAGTAAAATTCACACTGGTGTGGATATGTAAACATTACTAGAATGTCATTCTACTTGAAAATGTCATAATTAATTTAAAGAGATGGCTTTTGAATGTTCTTGGATAACTGTTATTTTTATAATTGCAAATTATTAATTCAGTTAATAAATGTGATAATTTTTTCACTAACTATGTTTTCAGTGATTTTAATAATTTATTTGTACAACAAAAACTAATAATCAATCGAGAAAAGAGGAAAAGTGTTAAAGTGATTTTTTAATAATATGTTGTTATTTTGGAACGCTTACAATTTTGAACATCTCTAACAACAAAATACTTGGATCACAGGATATATCTGATGTATTCTCTGCTTGGATCTTCCACAAATAATACACAATAAATAACTTTTTATTAAGTTCACGTCTTAAATCAATTATTTATCAAATACACTATATATCAATAATATTTAATCAATTTCTCAAAATATTCCCGATTCAAATATTTAAAATTGTCACTGATTGTCAGTGTCTGACTGACAATATATGCTGACAATATTATATTCGGTTGAGTGCGTTGTAAGACAAAGACAGATTTGGAAAATATTACCACGGCATTGTGTTCATTTTTTTCAAATACTGAAAAAACCAATAAATATTTTTGAAAAATTTAAACGCAGAATGAAAGACTAAATTATTACCGAGGGCCGAAAGTCCCTTAGAATAAATAAAAAGTTTATTTTGAATGAGATATTTGAAATTAAAAATCACACTAAATTTTCTCTTAGTTTTTTCACCCCTGTAACTTATTAAAATAAACATTATAGAAGTTCTCAGGGACTTTCGGCCCTCGCTAATAACGTAATCTTTCATTCTGCGTTTAAATTTTTCAAAAATACTTATTAGTTTTCTCAGGATTCGAAAAAAATGAATCCCCATTTGAATAGCATTGCAGCCGAAAATACGTACCGATCCTCTTAATGGTACTTACATAAATAAATTACAATAAAATTTTGGTTTTGAACAGTTTTATTCATGAAATAATCGCAACAAATTGCACTCGACCTCTGAAATTAATATAGAATTTTAGCTCTCGTGACACTTTGACATAATTTAACTCGCCTTCGGCTCGTGAAATTAAAACTGTCAAAGTGTCACTCGGGAAAAATTCAATAATTTCAGAGCTCTTGTGCAATTACTACTGAAAATACATACAGTTGAGTCCGCGAGTCTTTACCCGTGCGTCATTAATACCTGGCGAGATAAAACACAAACTTTTTATCTAGCATCATTGTTTATCTACACAATGGTCTAGTTATACAATGCTAGCATCATTCTCTTCCACGCATGAAACTCATGACAAACCAGCTGCCGTTTGTTATTAAGTAAAAACATATGTTATTTTTATGAACCATCTAGACTCAGTGCATTGAAAAGAGATAGGTACAAAAAAAGACGATTCGGTATGTTTTCATATTTTAAGCACAATTTGTTTGACGTTTCTGCTTTGTTTATTTTTGTGGCTGTCAGTCAGTTGAATTGTTTGCGGTTTTTGTCTAATTTTTGCGTTTTGAAGTTTCTTTATATTACACAAACAGTTGTTTTCACAACTAATTTTATATTGGGCTCTGAAATTTTAAGGTAAATAATTATATTTTCTTCTTCTTCTTCTTCCTTTATTGGGTTATATCCCTCGGGATAATTATAATTATATTTTGGCAATTAATATTTAAAACATACAAAGCTAACGTCATTCACACAGTAAAGAAATGATTGTGTTTAGATTTCCGTCAAAGTGAATAAAATAACAAAAATAAAATATGTTATTGAATTTTTTTATAAATTGTATATTTATTTATTAATCAATAATAATAAAAGAATTTATTAAGCTACTTCAAATGTAGCTGTAATTCTGCACAAAAATTTGGAAGCAAAACTTACATTTGACATTCTATATATTTGATAACGTCAAATTTTAAAATAAAACCCGTAATCGGAACAGTAGCCCATTTCTGTCAGTTGTTGTTACGTGAAATAGATTTCCAACTTATTTCGTATGCTTTAAATGATGACGCACGGGTAAAGACTCGAGGACTCAACTGTACACAAATTAATTCTTTGACAAGGTTGTCAAAACCAAACTTTCAGCATAATTAGTAAGCATAACGACGATCTTGGTTTCCATGACGACGATTCAAAACCACTGTTATTTTCTACTGATTTGACTTTCGAATATTGTGTCAAAATTATTTTATTTCATCGAATTCCCGCGTTAATTTCATTAAAACATGAACACAATAAGATATATTTGAAATAAATTAGTAAATAATATCTAAATATTAGTATATTGCATGTATTATAATTACTTTAAGGCCATATTAACATATCTAAATTAACACGCGTGCGGAAAAGTAAAACGCGTGCGAAAAAGTAAAACGCGTGCGAAAAATAAAACGCGTGCGGAAAAGTAACACGCGTGCGGAAAAGAAAAACTTTCTAAACTAAAACGCGTGCGCGAAAATTGAAATTTTTGCACGCTCGTAGAAAAAATATATTTTCAAATTGAATGGCGTAAATGATTGATTTCAAGTGAACCCAGAAGAAAAATATAAGGGATTAAAATATAAAGATATAGCTGGTTATTCTACTGCACTTCTATGACCAATCAACTGTGCAGGAAACGTTCGTTCTAAAACTCTTGAACCTGAACACCATAATGAGGAAGTGCCATCTTCCTGAAAGGTTATCTAATCCTCTAACAGGTCATCGTTGTTTTCTAAAATTTCTTTGATCCAAGTAAGTTGCCCCAATCAAATTTCCATCCATGAAAAACGATAGCAAAAAAAGTGTTGAATATGAGTTTTCCTAAACCAATTAACCAATGTGTATTGGTATTGCTCCAATTACTACATTTAACAGTGTTTACTTTGACCTCCAACATAAAATGTTCACTGGCTCGAAAAACTGATATTTGTAAATCAAATTTGGTGTGCTCAAAATTGTAAGCGTCGATAAGGACCATATTCGTTTAACAATTAAACGTGTGTCCACTCTAATTAACTCTTATATGTGAAACAGCAGACAAACTTACAAACAAAATAAGAAATGATCACAATTTCGATATGATTGACATAACTTACACGGGTAAATCAATTAATTATGTGTTGATGCACCTCCGTGCCACAACATTAACCAAAAACCTTCTGGAGTATATAATTTTAGGCTCAAATTAAAAATTAACGCCTCCCAAATTTATCCTAAAATTTGGTGAGGGTGCTTCAAATTACCAAACCTCATCGTGTCCCAAATTGAGAATAAATATGTGGATCTAGGAGGCCAAGTAAAACATTGACTCCAGCCTGTTTACAGAAATCCATGGTGACTTCGCAATATGTGGCGCTGCATTATTCTGCTAAAAAAATAGATGTTGGAGCGTTTGTAAGTAGGCTAGATGAAGTTCCAGAATTTCTTCTACGTATCGCTGAGCTGTCATGTTTTCTCTGGCACAAACTAGAGGGGAACCTGAACCATAAGGGTTAGCACATCACAACATAGCCCCCACAGAGCGGTGCTAGTTTTGTTCCACAAAAAACTAAAAATTTCGTCTTCACATCGTCTTCTGACTCTGGCTCAGCCATCCTACATTCCTTTCCTAAAATTAATCGAGATTCATCACTAAAAACAGCGCCATTCCATTCCTTGTCTCGAGCAAATCGTTATCTGCACCCTTCAGAACAATTATGGCGATATATACCGGGTGGTGAATCGTAAAACGGGCCATAGGAAACTCAATGTAAAATTCTAAACTGTTGAATTCCTGCTTCCCTAATTATTTTACATTAAAAGTCATGAGATAATATTTATAAGGATTGAAATCTGTACCTATTAAAATCAAAAATTGTTCTACGATTTAAACGCATTCCAAAATTTTTAAAAATATATAGTGTAGGTAACAGAGATTGAACCTTGCAAAATTGACACGAGTCCGGTTTTACTTTTTTTCTGGTATATCAAGGGGTGCTTATTATGAGACTAACTTTTTCTTAAAAAATTTCGCCCCGACACCCCACTATTCACCTTTTTAAAGGGGGTAATTTGTGGTTTTTGCGAAACGTAGCCGTTCCTGTACCTTTTGCAAAAAATTTCTTTTATAGAAATATGAAGAAGGACTATATTTTCTACGATATATTTCCCAACAGCATATGTCTATCACCCACCGTTTAGTGGGGGTGGGGCCCCAAAGTTGACAAGTTTTAAAAAAAGATGTTTTTAGAAATAAATATTTTTCCCTAACTGTAATGGAAATTAAGAAGAAATCGCCCTTTCTTTAATTACAGGGTGTTACATTTTAAAAAACCCCTTTTTATACCGTCTGAACGTTTATGCTAGAGTAAAATGACTTTCAGCTATTACCCATGTACTGGTGCTATTTAAAAATTTGTTTAATGCACCCCTATGTTTTCCCCTGAACCACCCCAAAAAAGAGAAGAATTAATAAAAAAAGTGATTTTCTTGGAATCCTTCACACACAATGCCCTTTATTAATATACTTTATATATTATTTTGTGCATGTTATTATTAACCATGCATGCAGGCCCACTTTATCTATTAGGCAATATAGGCAGTTGCCTAAGGCGGCACATTAAGAGAGGGCGGCAAAATACTGTAAAAAAATATTTGTATATAAACATTATGGATCTAAGTTCTGTCATTAAAGAGTATGAAGTTCTTTCAAATTACTTTACCGCAAAGAAGCCAAAAAATTGTGCCCAAATAAAACATACAAAGAAATAAGAAAGAGAAATTCAATTTGACGAGGGGACCGATGCGATGATCAACTAAACTTTTCAGCTAGTGATGAGATGAAAATCCACACATTCTATGTTATAATCGACACTCTGATAAGAGACCTGAATAGACGTCTGGAATCTTATCGACTTATTTTTTATCAACGTTTTCGTGTTATTAACAGATTTTCCAAAATTAAGCAATGAAGAAATTATTAAAGAAGCTGAAAATCTGATACAAAATAAAGACGACCAAGATACATCATTCATACATGGATGCATTTACTTAAAGGGTCATTTGGATATCACAATAAAATCACCAATTGACATATCTTAATATTTAAAGAAGAGTTAGTGCAGTCACTGAAGGTGGATATGAGCTATTACCTCCGATTTCGTTGAACCTCCATCGGTTTGCATGAAAATTGGTGAGTGGTTAGAGGATATCTCAAGGAAAAAAGGTGACATGGCGTCAACTTGCGTTTTTACCCTAGGGATGGATGCCACGTCTTCTCGAGGCTGAAAATTATTTTATTAGATATATCCCCAGAATTCGATAGAGGGACAAATTCTAAGCTTAATTTGTTACATAAAGTTATTAAAATCAATTAATACTTTGAGTTAATAAAAATCAAAGATTTTAATTTTTCGCGAGAAAAATGCATGTGTTTTACCGATTTTTCATAAATAACTCAAAAACTATAAGATTATTACCAAAATTAAAGCTAATAGAAAACGAAATAAACTCCTTAGTGGAAAAATCTTTTAATTTTAACTAAAAGTGAGTTATAGGTAACTGAATGTATATTTTTTCGGCGAGTACCCAAATCTAAGTATTCAAGCTTAAATAACGGAAAATGATGCATTTTATAACATAATCTTATTAAACAAATTACATCTTTTTTTCAAAAATATGCATTCTAAACTGGTCAAAATTGTTGAAATCATTACTTATGCTAATATAACGAAATTCTTCTAAGGATTACTATGAATTTTGATTTTTGTGGAAATGGCGTATGTTTTTTTTTTCACTTTTTCCTAAAATGTTCTAAAGGGTTCTCTTATTTTCATCATAACTTGCTTAATTGTGATGCTATTAACTTCTACTGGAGCTCATTTGATAGGTACTCCAAAGTACTTTCACAAGTGCTTAGCAGGTATATTTTATAAAATGGATCGTTTTCCCGTTATTTAAGATACATCGAAAAAATAAAATCTTTGATCTTTAATAACTCAAAAAGTATTGATTTATATTAATAGCTTTATATAACAAATTTTGCTTAGAATTTGTCTCTCTATCGATTTATGGTATTATTTTTTTCACCCCCACGTAAAGTGGTAGTTTTCACCGCCACGGTGAAAGCGCAAGTTGGCATCATGTCACCTTTGTTCCTTGAGGTATTTTCTAACTACTCACCAATTTTCATGAAAATCGATGGAGGTTCAACAAAAACGGAGGTGAAAACCTTCAGTGACTGCACTAAGATTGAAAGATATTTTCCCTAATTTTGACATTACTTTGCACATTTATATGTGCTTCCCAGTTGCCAACGTGTCTACTGAAAGGTCATTTTCAAAAATGTCAAGAATAAAAAATAATTTCCCATCAAGTATGACGCAAGAAAGTGTTAACAATTTGTCGATTTTGTCAAGAACAAAATTTTTTTGAAAAGTCTTTTTTTGAAAAGTCTTCTTTTGAAAAGAAATCTCTGATGTGATCGAACTGGAATGACAATTTTTTCTATTGTAGGTATTTAAACATCGTAGTTTAAATCCATTTTTAGTGTATTCTTATTTAAATAAAAATTTCTGCAAATTTCGCAAAAATGGTACATGTTTGAAGGGCGGCCACTAGAGAATTGCCTAGGGCGTCAATTGACCTAAACGCGGCCCTGCATGCATGGACACCAAAATCGATTTCCTAGTGCAACCCCTGTAGCCAAAAAAAAAAAATAAATATAATGGTGGGTTAAAAAAAAATTTTTTTTGCTTTTTGATCCATATAGGCATATGCTTCATCAATAGTGTTTTGTAAAAATATATATGGTTTTTCCAACATCCCTGCTGAAACCACCCCTATCCTTGAAAATATACTGCAGAAACTACCCCTATCCCTTGGCGAGCAAGTTTTTACGATTTTCTCATTACCTATGCATTATTTTTAAACAAAACTATACAAGGTTAAAGATTTACTCTAAAAATTACTCTAAAAATTAGGTCCTATTCATTTTTTTTGTATAAGCAACCGTTACGACACAGTGGCGTCGTAAACCTCAGATATGCTTTGGCGGGCTCCAGTTTTTGTTTTTTATTTCGTCATCTGTTCGTTTTATTAATAAAGTACTTATGCAAAATAAAACAACACAGTGTAACCTACAAATTATGACCTATGCACATTTTACATTCTTTGCGCCCCAAAGCCACAGTGGTGGCCCAAAACCAATTTTTGCATATTTTTGCCACCTACACGCATTTTATTGCATTAATGCTACCTTAATAGCACAATATTCACCCTTAAGTGGTCGCTAAGCAGTAGCAGATCCAGGGAGGGGTGATGGGGGCAATCACCCCCTCCCAAACCAAGTGATATTATATTTAAAGAATATAAAAATTTTCATTTATTTTTATAGAAATACTTATATTAGGTATATGATTATTTTTATAAGAATGGCGTACTTTTTATGCTTTAGCGACAGTGGCGGATCCAGCATCGTTAAGAGGGGGGCGCCAATTGGCTAAATTTTTATAAAAATAAATGAATATTTTTATAATCTTTACCATAATATCACTTGGTTTGAGAGGGGAGGTGATGGCCCCATCACCCCTCTGTGTAGGTGGCGAAAATATGCAAAAATTGAGCCACCACTGTTGCTTTGGGGCGCAAAGAATGTAAAATCTGCATAGGTCATAATTTGTAGATTACACTGTGTTGTTTTATTTTACATAAGTACTTTATCAATAAAACGAACAGGTGACGAAAAAAAAACAAAAACTGGAGCCCGCCAAAGCATATATGAGGTTTACGGTGCCACTGTGCCGTAACGGTTGCTTATACGAAAAAAATGAATAGGACCTAATTTTTAGAGTAATTAGTGATCTTTAACCTTGTATAAGTTTTGTTTAAAAAGAATGCATAGGTAATGAGAAAGTCGTAAAAACATGCTCGCCAAGGGATAGGGGTAGTTTCTGCAGTATATTTTCAAGGATAGGGGTGGTTTCAGCAGGGATGTTGGAAAAACCATATATATTTTTACAAAACACTATTGATGAAGCATATGCCTATATGAATCAAAAAGCAAACAAAATTTTTTTTTCAACCCACCATTTTATTTATTTTTTTTTTGCTACAGGGGTTGCACTAGGAAATCGCTTTTGTGCGATGGACACCAATCGGTGTCCATGCATGGGTAATAATAAAATGCACAGAGTGATATATGAAGTATATTAATAAAGGGCATTGTGTGTGAAGGATTCCAAGAAAATCACTTTCTTTATTAATTCTTCTTTTTTTGGGGTGGTTCCGAAGAAAAAATGGGGTGCATTATACAAATTTGTAAATAGCATCAGTACATGGAAAATCGCTGAAAGTCTTTTTACTCTATCATAAACGGTTCAGATGTTATAAAAAAGGGTTTTTTAAAATGTAACACCCTGTAATTAAAAAAGGGCAATTACCCTTAAGTGAAACCTATACCAAAAAATCAGTCACTTATTTGTGAATAATTGCCTCAGGATTTCTTCTTAATTTCCGGTACAGTTAGGGAAAAAAAAATTTTTTTAAACATCTTTTTTAAAAACTTGTCAATTTTGAGGCCCCACCCCGACTAAACGGTGGATGATAGACATATGCTGTTGGGAAATGAATCGTAGAAAATATAGTCCTCTTCATATTTCTATAAAAGAAATTTTTTGCAAAAGGTACAGGAAGGGCTACGTTCCGCAAAAACCACAAATTACCAATTTTAAAGGGGTGAAAAGGGGGGTTCCGGGGCGAAATTTTTTAAGAAAATGTTAGTCTCATAATAAGCACCCCTTGATATACCAAAAAAAAATAAAACCCGGACTTGTGTCCATTTTGCAAGGATCAACCTCTGTTTCCTACACTAATAATACATTTGCCAGAGTAGGTATGTGTGTAAAAGTTAGGCCACACGTTACTATTTAACTGACAGTGCTCACACCATTGACTGAATAAAAAATCTTTATTATTAATACTTTCTCCGCAACTGAGGGTATCTTGTCAACTGTATTGTTTTTAAACAGTAAATGATAAAATACAAATATTGACAGTTCAAAAATGTGAAAATAACAACTTCATTGTGACACAGTATTGCACTGTATGTGGCCTAATTTTGGGCTGAAAAACTGAAAAATGTATTACATTTTTACAAAATTTTGGAATATGTTTAATTCGTACAACAATTTTAACAGTTGTTTTCAATACAGATTTCAATCCTCTACAAATAATTTCTAATGTCTTTTGATGTAAAATAATTAGGGAAGCAGAAATTCAACAGTTTAGAATTTTACATTGAGTTTCCTATGGCCCGTTTTCCAATTCACCATCCGGTATTCAATTCAGTATAGCCGAAATGAAAATAGATCAAAACTACAAATTCGTCTATAAATTGTTTGCATCCCAATTGGTCTTCCCATTGGTCTGGAAACCACCGATTTGCAACAGTAGGGCATCAACCTTAAGGGACGATCTTGACGGTTTCTTGCTGTTCAGTTCTACCTTGTACCCATCGATCTTGGTGTTCGGTCTTCTTGACGCCATGCCCGATGACATCTTAATACGGTATCGAAACTTAAAGTAATTTCTAATGAATATTTGAATATTTCTTATTTATATATCCCAAACATTGTTTTATAGCAATAAAATTTTATAATAACCCTATTTTACAGAAATATCATCAACATATTAATAAAAAAAAAAACAAGCGAACGATGCACTTAAATTTAGTCTCTCAATTCCTGTGTCGGCTGTTTATTATGAGATATTTTTTTTATTTTTACGAGAAAATCCCGCAAGATACGTCAATGGTTATAGCACCCAGAGAATGACTCTCCCGCATTGCAAAACAAAAAATTTAAAGCGAAAAACGAAAGACGTCGCGTGCCTAAAGCTCAATGGCGCCAGTAGGCTCCATCATAAGGATTGACTCCACACTAGAAAGTTGAAACATACATACATACCTAAACAACCCACGTAGATGCATATTTTTGATAAATTTTGGGTGCAGGTTCTTGTTAACAAAACACAAAAATTACAATTGTATAATGTACGCTGGAGTTGCGTGGGACAGGGGATTCTCTTCAACCAGGAATGTGATGTTTATATTATCTGCAACAGCCGTTTTTATTAAGACGTTAAATTCTCAACAACAGTTTGGAGTATATACAATTTGTTTCCTCAAAATTATAACATTTGAAAAGCTAAAGAACAGAATAGCTTTAGATAAAAACTGAATGGCAAACGAATTACTGAAATATAGTGGAGCAGCAATGACAGAAAAATTAACAACATCATTAAGCACAGCATAATTAAAGTGTCTTAAATAAAAAAATATAACAAATATTTAAAGTAATTTTAGGCAACAAAATGCAAAAGAGAATAAAAAAATCATTTTACATATCGTTATCAAAGCCCTTATTAAACAATAATTGTAACATCTGCACTATTCTGGCAGCAGCAATAGTTATCTTCCTTGTGGTGCTCTCTATTAATACACTGTACTATCATTCGTATTGGGTCTGGACTATGAAAGTAAATTTAACTAATAAACTCATAACAAATATTATAGAGAGATCTCAAGAAGAGAATAAAATATGCTCAGCTATTTTCCTAGCCATAGCAAAAGCATTGGACGCAAAGGCTTATTACTGAAAGGAATATTTTCGATCCACTATGTCTAGCTAATACAGTCATATTTGGAAGACAAAACTTTTAGAGATAAACAGGAAGGCGAATATTCAGAACTAATACTAATCAAAGCAGGAATTCCGCAGTGCAGTATGCGCCCATACTCTATTTATTATATACCTGTGATATCCCTGCTACAGAAAATATTAAACTGGCCACATTTGCAGACGACACTCCAATATTAACAGTCGGTAAAACAATCGAAGAAACAATTACACATCCCCTAAAATACAGTGAACAAAATCAGCACTTGGAATAATAAATTCATAATACTAAAAATAATACTCATATCTACGAAATCTGATCCGTACAGAAAAAGTTAAAAATTTATGGTAGGGGAGCAAAGTATGCTAAATGTGTAGTCACTCGAGCGCTTTGGGGAACTATTGGGTTGTGAAGAGTAGGTCCTAAAACTAAAAAAGTTAACTAAAGTTTTCCATTTTAGTAGGGACTTGTCCATTTTTAATTTAATTTTCCATTTCCAACAATCGTTTTTTTAGATTATAGCGCCATCTATCCATAATTCGAAAAATGTCTCAAATAAAAGTTACTTAGTTTTACGTAAGAAATCCAAATCTGCAATAAAAAATGGGGGCTCCTATTTAAGATTTTAAAGTAACCCTCCACCCCACCTCCGTGGGGGTCGTGTTTGGTGCGGTTCGATAGATTTTTTAAACATATTGAATAAGTGATAATCAGAAACAAAACTGATGAACTGAAACTGAAATGGAAGAATTTAAATGTATTGATTATTGGGTAGAAGCTCACCACTTAAATCAAAAACAAGGTTTAAGTTTACAAAAAAATGCTCAGACCAGAATCGTCCCATGGTCTACAGATATAGGACTGTTACAGAGTAACTATGCCGGCCTTCAAAGAGTCCAAAACCGAATACCAAGGAACATAACGCTTCGTGGTATAGCCGCAACAAAGATCTACATCGAGAACTCCCTATAGTAACAATGAAAGAAGAAATAAAGGAAAATTTCGCGTCTAGAGTCACGAAAATCGACTCCATAACCATGCAAACGTAAAAGTGTAAGAACTAAGTACTTACTAGATAATCACTACCTAGTCCGCAAGCTCAAATGCACCAAACATTTCGAACTCGTATGATAGTAATACATTTATAAATGTCTAATATACAGAGTGTCTCGAAAAGATTGGTCATAAATTATACCACAGATTCTGAGGTCAAAAATAGGTTGATTAAACCTCACCTATATACAATAGTGCACACAAAAAAGTTACAGCCCTTTGAAGTTACAAAATGAAAATCGATTTTTTTTCATATATCGAAAACTCTTAGAGATTTTTTATTGAAATTAAACATGTGGCATTCTTATGGCAGGAACATCTTAAAAAAAGAGTGAAATTTGTACACCCCATACAAATTTTATGGGGTTTTGTTCACTTAAATCCACCCAAACTTTTGTGTACATTCCAATTAAATTATTATTGTGATACCATTAGTTAAACACAATATTTTTATTTTTAAAACTTTTTTGCCTTTTAGTATTTTTTCGATAAGCCAGTTTTTATCGAGATGTGGTTTCTTTTTTAATATGTTAACATAACAATTTTATGGGGGTTTCGTTTCTTTAAACCCCAAGTGTTTGTGTACGTTCCAATTAAACTATTCTCTCAGTACCATTGGTTAAACACAGTGCTTTTAAAAAATTTTTACCTCTTGGTATTTTTTCAATAAGCACATTTTATCGAGATGTGGCTTCTTCTTTAATATGGTGCAAAATATACCCAAACATGTAAATTATAAATAAATTTTCATATTACATATTACCAGGTCTATAATAATCGTACTTAACCATATACAAATATGTGGTGACTGACAAATATTCAAAATATGTCGATAAATACTATTTTTCGAGAAAATACTAGGAGCCAAAAAAGTTTTAAAAATACTGTGTTTAACTAATAGGGGAAGGCGGGGCGGAATGGGGTACTAAGTTGAAATTGATTTTTAAAAATAAGTTAGGATTAATTATTTAAGCTGCATATCATTATATAAACTCATTGTAATGTTGTTAACATTATATTAAAATATTATTTTTTTATAAGAACAAGAACAGTAAGTTTGTCACTAAAATATTAAACAATGTCAATTGCCCCGTTCTGTCCCTGAACCGGGGCACAATGAAGTAGCCATTACAATATTAGTGAAATTAATAAAAAAATAACTTAATAATTTTAATTATTAAGTCCAATTATTAAGTAACGTGAGAAAGTCATTTTATGTTAAGTTATGTTAAGTTCATCACTACCACAGTTATCCCATAGCTCTGGCGCCAGATGTTGACTCAGGTTACCGAAGTGATAAAATTTCTCTTTAAAAATCTATTGACCCAATCTTGGCCAGCGATTTCATTCTTAAATCTGTGGGCTAGGGCATTTCTTACAGCTAACTGATAAGCTAAGGTACGCAAATCTTTCATCGTTAGACCAAATATTCGAGACTCCATAATTTTCAAATAGCTCATGAGCTCATATTCTTGCCTTTCGATAAAGACAGCTTGAAAATTCCCTGCTGTTTTGTCAATATGGTACTGTGGATCTTATCCTGTCTCTCCAGGATCTCTCCAAGGTACTTTGGGAACATTAAATTGCTTTGAAGCCTTCAAATAACCTACTTGACCAGAAATAACAGCTTCGACAGCATTATTCATACTTTCAGTAGACCATGACTGTCTATTTGTCTTCCTTTTGTATACTCAAACCATCTGAAATAGAAGGAAAGTAGTTAAATATGGAGTTTCTGTTTAATAAAAAAGTGTGGACGGAACGGGGTACCTCCCCATTCCGCCCCAAACGGACTTCCCCATTCCGCCCCAAGCACATGATTTATTTCATCAAGCTATGGTCACTCGAAAACGATTGGTAAGAAAACGTTTGCTTAGACTAAACTAAAGCTAATTAAACACCCTACAAGTATTACCAACTAACGTTGTAAAGAAACAAGCGTGTGCAACTTACCTTGGTCATAAAATCACAAACAGTTACAAATTATAAGCGAAAAACCACGCAAAGATAGATTCACGTGGTTAACTTCAAGAGAACTAGACAAACATGCCTACCGGTCTTCATTCTCACTACATTTATGTAATTTTACTTATAGCCGCTTGGCTGCAGCACGTTATTGTTACTTAAAAATACCAATCTTTATTCCGCCCCGGTACCCCATTCTGCCCCGCTTTCCCCTACTTAGTACTATAATAATAATTTAATGTGAACATACACACAAGTTTAGAGGGGTTTAAGGGAACAAAACACGCAAAAAAATTTTATGAGGTGGACAAATTTCACTATAATTTTTTTAAGATGTTCCTGCCATAAGAATGCCACATGTCTATCTTCAATAAAAAATCTCTAATAGTTTTCGAAATACTGAAAAAAATTTATTTTCATTTTGTAACTTTAAAGGGGTGTAACTATTTTTATGTGCATATTTGTACCAAGGTAAGTTAGGTTCAATCAACGTATTTTTGACCCCAGAATCTGTGGTCTAATTTATAACCAATCTTTTCGGGACACCCTGTATAAATATCTTTTCTTTTCTTCATTTATCTCCAGGTCATATTCTTAGACACTTTTATCTACCAGGGTTTATCTACCAGGGTTATATAAAAGGGTTTGTTGCTCAGTATGTCTTCGTGTTAGTATAATTCAGTCATCCGTTTATGCAACACATTGGTGTACTGGTTGGTATATTTGGTGTATGGGTTGGTAGATCACCTTGGGTATGGATTTCGCTTTTTTTTTAATTTCTCATTAAATCTATGTTGATAACGAAACTCTTATGAATATGCTCCTCAATAATAATGTTGTTCCTTAGTAGGCCTTATATACCCATATTTGGTAAGTGGTGTCTAAACACGCCCAAAATAACGATGTTGCTTATTGATAGCCTATTTTTTAATTAGGATAATTAAAATGCAACTAATTTTTTTAGCTCATTATAAATCTGTTCTTCCTGTAATTTGCATTACTTTAACACTTTTTTGTTCGATTTATTTCAATTAATTCTCAATATATTATCTAAGACACATAAGTTGTTTTGCTTTTGACGTTTGAAGAAAAACAAGTTTTTGTCATTATTTAGAAATGCTAATGAAGTGTATATCCCAATAACGTTACTAGGAAATTGACAAAATGGAAGAAAGCAAGGTAAACCTGTGTTATAGAAACCAGTGTTGAATAATTTCTTCGTGGTACTGTGCCTATATCATGATATATTTTAATAGATTCTTCTAGTAATCATAATCTTGAGTCAATAATTCAAATGACAGGCTGTTTTCTTATATAAAAAAAATATTTAAATCATGATTAGATATTGTTTAAAAATTGCGATTTTGACTAATTTTAGACTCTACATTATGAGTGATTAAACCCGATTCACATTAAGAGAAGAGTTCAACAACTGTCGAAAAGGCGATGTAGTATCACCAAAACTATTTAATCTAGCCCTAGAAAATATCTTTAAAACTACAAATCGGTGATCATATGGCATCAACGTTAATGACAACAAGTTAAACTACCTCAAATTCGCTGACGACATCTTGATTATAGCGATTACATTCGAGGAACTATAAATTATGGTGGAGGAACTCGCAAATGCACAAAGTTAGTACAGAGGTCCGAAATGCGGAAATCACTACAAGAGCAATACTGGCATCATCATCATTCTCTTTGCCTTATCCCTATGCGGGGTCGGCTTCCCTAATTGCATTTCTCTACACAATTCTATCTTGGGTCATATCAATGTTAATCTCCTTTACAAACATGTCCTTCCTTATCGTCTCCCCTCAGCTCTTCTTTGGTCTTCCTCTCCTACTCCTTCCAGGAATCTGCATTTCAGCTATTCTTCGTATTGGGTGATTAACGTCTCGACGTTGAACATGACCAAACCATCTTAACCTATGCTCTCTCATTTTGACATCAATTGGTGCCACACCTAGACTTCCCCTAATATACTCATTTCTAATTTTATCCTTCTTTGTCACTCCACTCATCCATCTAAGCATTCTTATTTCCGCCACATGCAATCGTTGTTCCTCTTTCTTTTTCACTGCCCAACATTCAGTTCCGTACATCATAGCCGGTCTTATGGCTGTTTTCTAGAATTCTCCCTTCAGCTTCATTGGAATTTTTCTGTCACACAACACACCACTCGCTTCTTTCCACTTCATCCATCCAGCCCTAATTCTACTGCATGCATATTCATCTACTTCTCCATTACTCTGTAATACCGATCCTAGGTACCTAAAACTATTGCTTTTCACAATCATTTCACCATCCAAAGGTACCATTTTATTTGTAGTAATTCCATCTTTAAATGAACATTCCAAATACATACTCTGTTTTTGTCCTACTAAGTTTTAAACCTTTTTCCTCCAGAGCTTGTCTCCAATGATCCAGTTTTTGTTCTAAGTCTCTTTCACTATTTCCTAATAACACTACATCATCAGCATACATTAGGCACCATGGAATGCTACCCTGTAGTTTCGCTGTTATCTGGTCCAAAACTAATAAGAATAAATAAGGACTAAGCACTGAGACTTGGCGCAATCCTACTTTCACCTGAAATTTATCAGTCTCTCCCACACCTGTCCTAACACTAGTCGTTACTCCCTCGTACATATCTCTCACAATCTTTACATATTCGTCAGGAACTCCTTTCCTGTTGAGTGCCCACCAGAGAATCTCTGGAGGAACTCTATCATATGCTTTCTCAAGATCAATGAATATGCGCGTTGGTCTCTTTATTCCTGGATTTTTCCATGAGTTGCCTTACAATAAAAATTGCATCTGTTGTTGATCTGCCCTGCATAAAGCCAAATTGATTATCGGATATTTCGGTTTCTTCACGTATACGTTTATCAATTACTATCTCCCATACTGTCATGGTGTGGCTAAGTAGTTTTATAGCCCTGTAGTTTGTACATTGTTGTATGTCTCCCTTGTTTTTGTAGACAGGTATTAATATAGTGCTTCTCCATTCGTCTGCCATTAGGCAACTTCCATACCTAATTCTATTAAATAGACCTGCTATAGTATTTTTACTACAAAATCGATATTACGTAGGTCAAAATTTTTTACGTAAGAGAACTGTCAAAACATTAGAATGTGACTTTTCATTATTGCCATGTTTATTATAAACATGGCAATAATGAAAAGTCACATCCTAATGTTTTGACAGTTCTCTTACGTCAAAAATTTTGACCAACGTAATATCGTTTTTGTAGTAAAAATACTATAGCCAACTTATTCCTGTCTCTCCCAATGTTCTCCATACTTCCCCAGGAATATCATCTGGTCCGACTGCTTTTCCTTTCTTTATTTTTTGAAGCGCTTGAGCCACTTCCTCGTTTGTTATTCTGGTAACCATTGCTGTTACTGTCTCCGTTAACTCCACAGGCTGTCTGTCAAATTCTTCATTTAATAAACTGTCAAAATACTTTCTCCATCTCTTTTTGACATCCTTTTCGTGAATTAGTATTTTATTATTTTCATCTCGGAGACATCTAATCTGATTAAAATCTCTTGCTTTCTTTGCTCTCTGTTTGGCTATTTTATATATCTTTGCTTCGCCTTCCCTGGTATCATACAAGAGCAATACTGGCATGGGCAGGATTTGGAAAACTTTGCTGGATACTTAAAAACCGCAAAATACCTCAATACTTGAGAAACAAAGTATTTCAGTACATTATTTCTATTATGACATATGGATATGGATGTCACACCTGAACCCTATCCAAAGCAAATATCTACAAACTAACCACAGAAAAAGCAATGGAAAAGTCAATGTTAGGTGTATGACTGTCAGATAAAAAGAGAAGCGGCTGGGTATTAAGATCAAAAACAAAAGTCGAGGATATCACAACAAAAATTGCCAAACTCAAATAGAGCTTCACAGGCCACACTGCTAGACAAAACGACAAACGTTGGAACGTCACAATACAATATTAAAGATCTTACTATGATGAAGACGAAGATGACTACAAAGATGACGACCAAGAGGAAGACCACCGATGAGATAGGTAGATGACATAAATAAAAGCCGGATCAAATTGGAGGTATGTTGTGTGCGATTAAGGAGCTCGTTGTAGCGAACTCGGCTGGTTCTCTGGTCGAAGGACCAGCTGGAAATCCAGCACCTGCAAGAAATAATCTTTGCTAGGGATAAGGAGAGGGTGATAGGTAATTAAAACACAATGTTTATAAAGTAACAAAAAAATAGGTATATTGAAGAGTTGAATTAATCGAAGGATAAATGAGAGATAGCAGATTGATATTATAAGTTTAAATTACAAGTAAATAAGACAGTTTATCACGCATAGAGTTTTTGATAGAACAGCGAACCGTTTCCACGTATTGGCGACACCGCGAACTTGACGAGAGGTAAATGAATAAGATGTACTTAGGATTATCTTTGTACTTACATTTGATACAGCTAATATTGTTTTACTATTTGGCACTATCACTAAAACTACATTATTTGGAGCTTCTTCAATGCGGTGTGCATTCGACGATGGTTAAAAACAGACTCGTAGTTGGTAGTTGGGCAACTTTTAGTTTCGTTGTTTGGCGGGAAAAGATAGTTGGCGGGTATATGGGTAAAAAACTAGTTTTGAAGGGACAGGTACAAGGTTCTAATATGTTGAAATATTGAAAATATTTGTTCACTGTAGAAATTTATGGGAAATTTATACATGTTGCTCAAGGTAGATAGAGATCGACGGAAGGAATTGGGATAGGCCTATGTCAAGAGGCCAAAAATTTATGATTGAAGGCTAAGAAGAATAAGACTAATTAATTTCCATTCCTTTCTGTTTTCTACTTTCTTTCCCTAGTTTGGAATGTTCATTTTTTAATATCATCCCTGACCTGGTCTTCTCATCTGCACTACGGTCTTTCTCTTTTTTCGTGTTTGCTGGTTTCCACTCTCACATTTCCTTGATTGGTTTATCATCTCGCGTTCTTAACAATTTTAGACTGTGTCCGACAACACCTTCTTCGTTCATTTGGGTTCCCATCTCGCTATTATATAGACGTCTACATTCTCTTTGTACTTTCTTTGGTCTTTTCCACTTGTTATCTTTTTGTCTAACTTGTCTTTATCTCCGTTTGTTAAATACATGTCACTGCCGCATAGGTTATGCCCGGTCTGATATCTCCAGCAAAAATGACATACGATATTAATATAATAGGAGACAATTATAAAATTTATCATTTGGTAAAATTTCTCCAAGGCATCTAGCTCATGTATATGTATGTACTGGATGTCCCATAATTGATTGGACATTAGCTAATGGGTGATAGACGACATCAAAATATTAAGATTTAACCAGAATCGCTTAAATAAAATAATATGGCTCCTTCCTGAGTTTTATTTAAAATTTTAAAAATTATTTTTGCTCACTATTTTAAAACTATTAGACGTATCCTTTTCATACTTGGCAGAAAGTGTAGGTATTATACACCCTATGGAATTATGATAAATAAACGTTGCTGGCTACTACCAGTGGCGTACGACAGGGGACAGCGAATGGTTGACCCTTCCCACTGGCGAAATTGCCATTTTACCGCAATTTTTCAATTCTCCAATACTCTCTATGTAGATAACGTACTCCTTACCCGTAACGATAAAGTCAATAGTTTTCGAGATATTTGAAGTTAAACATGTAACGGCATAGTTATTATAATTAATGTACATATCGTGCCACTTAATTTTTAATTTCAAATATTTCGAAAACTAATGAATTTATGATTAAGAATGAATAATATATATACTCTTTAGTCTTAATAATAAAATCATTAGTGTTCGAGATATTTGAAGTTTAAAATTAATCGGCACAATACATTAATGATTAACATGATTAACTTCAAATATCTCGAAAATTAATGGCTTTATCGTTACGAGTAAATAGTACGTTATTTACATAAAGAGTATTGGAGAATCTAAAAGTTGCGCTAAAATGGCAATTCCGCCAGTGGCGTAGAATTTGGGAAGGGTCAACAATTCGCTATCCCCTGTCGTACGCCACTAGTAGTAGCCAGAAACGTTTAAATTTATCATAATTTCATAGGGTGTATAATACCTACACTTTCTGCCAAGTATGAAGAGGATACGTCGAATAGTTTTAAAATACTGAGCAAAAATATTTTTTAAATTTTTAAATAAAACACCCTGTAACTCAGTAAGGAGCCATATTTTATTTAAGAGTAAACAGTACCGCGTCATCAATATTTTTGTTTTTCGAAAGTTCTGCGAACTTTCAACAGTGAGGCCACAGTGCGTCGGTAATTCAACACTGACAGTGATATTTATACTATCAAAAACAGTAATTTCTATACTCATAGGCGGGAAATGTTGCCGAGTCAGTCACGTTTGATTTCTTGTTATAGAAAATCGATTTTTAGTAGATCCAATGTGACACAAAACCTAGGCATGGGATAAAAAAGTTTATTTGAAGAAAGTGGGCTCTTATCTGTACCGCCATTCTTTATTATATTACGAGTGTGTGTGCCAAATATCTCGAAAAATATTCAAAATTACAGCCGCAATCTTGGACCTCGTTTGTTGCTACCTGTTGATCGCTACTGTATGCTCTTAAGCGATTTAGGTTATCTTAATATTTTGATGTCTTTTATCACCCATTAGTTAATGTCCAATTAATTATGGGACACCCAAAATAACGCAAAAGATGGAAAACATAATACATGGTGAAATAAAAAGAGATAAAACTAGTAGAGGTGGCAATTATCGATAAAAACGTATAAACTAAGATTACATTACATAGTTTGCCATCTTTAGACCTCTGTGACAAAAGCATTTTTTATAAAATCCTGTCATCCTGTCAGAGTGAGAGTTGTCGTACACCTCCGATACGTCTAACGGTGGGAAACTATGTAATGTAATGTTAATTTATAAGTTTATATCGAGAATTTCAACATCTACTGGTTTCATCTCTTTTTAGTTCACAGTGTATTATGTTTTCCATCTTTTGCGTTCTTTTGCCTGTTATTAGCGAGCTCATTACTGTATATGTTTTGTCAATGCAAAACTATTTAAAATTAACTTTTTCCTTCTATTATATTTCCACCTAGAAAACAAACACGTTGTAAAATTTTATGAGGCTAAAAACATGGGGAATATTTCTGTTTATGTAACGTTTGCGTTGGACTGAATTAATAAAGAAAGTAAAAGTATCAAAATGCCGATATCCGGAACGGATTGCAAGGTTACGGTGTCACCGAATTCAAGATCAGGTATTTCACAAGTTTCTGGTATTAAATGAACCAATTAATTACTGCGAAAATAAGTTTAAAGGCGCAGTACAGGTAGCGATTCGAACTGACTTGATTATCCAGGATAATGAGTATATTTAGGTGCACAATACGTGTTCAGCGTATAGGAAGAAATAATTACATTATATTACATCGCACCTCCTCTTAAACAGTGTCATAAGTCAAAAAATATATACAATACAATTGTTAAGAGTATAATCACTTACAGCAGTGAAGTATGGCAAATAAAAGAAAGATACAAGAGAAAACTTGAAGCAACAGAAATGGATTTCTGGAGGCGCTCAGCAGGAAAATCAAGATTAGAAAGGGTAACCAACAACAGAATTAGGGAAATAATGAATGTGAAACACACAATAGTAGATGACATTAGTACCAAACAGCTTAGATGGTATGGACACGTACAAAGAATGTCCGAAGAACGACTCCCGAAACAAATCCTAACGTGGACCCCTCATGGTAGACGAAAAAGAGGAAGACCCCGCCTGAGTTGGAGAGAAGGCATAAATCGAGAAATGAGAGAAAGAGAATTGGATGAAGACCTTTGGATGGACCGAAGTGAATGGCGACTAGGCATCGGAAGACGTAGGAGAACGTTTTAAAACCGATATATATATATATATATATATATATATATATATATATATATATAAGTCAAAAAAGCAAAGTTTCGAGAAAACGACGTTTAAAATGTTTGCTGGAACTTTTCGGGGTTAATTAAAAAACTATTAAAATTAGTATAATAACTATTTTAGTCAGTTACAAAGGTTTTTGAAGCTCTACAATATAGTCTAATAATTCTGCTAAAAATATTTAAAATTTTTTTGAGTTGTGACAATATACAGATAAAATAACGAAAAATTTACGAAATATTATTTATCAAAAGTGACTCTTGCAGTACCTACAGAATTATAATATCATTACTATTATCTGTTGTCTTACTTGGGTATATGTACATGCGAACAATTTGTGCCCAGTAAAATATGTCAGTAACTTTTAAAGAAATATGTTCCAATATATTACTCGTAACAAGGATCCAGATAAAAAATAAAGATATTGAACAAGTGAACAAAATAAAATACTTACGAATCTGGAGTAGGGAATATCTAAATTCCAAATCAGACATTCGGTCAAGAAAAGAGCAGCCTTTTTGAAGATGAGAAAATTTCTGAGTAACCAAAGACTCAATCTGCAAATCCGACATCAGATGGTAAAATGTTATATCCACCCTATTCTTCTTTATGGTGCCGAAGATTGGACTGTTAATGTTAACTTAATGAGTAAGTTGGAAGCTTTTGAGATGTGACTTTTTAGGAGATTTTTGAAAATATCATCAGGAACCAATCATATGACGAACGAAATGGTGTTCCGCCGAATGGAAAGAGACAGAGATCTTTTGATCACCATTAAAAGGAGAAAGACAACATATTTGGGGCACATACTTACAAATGATAAGTACGAGTTGTTGCAGGAAGGAAAAGGGGGTCCTGGTAGACGATAAATATCCGGGTTGAAAAACATTCGCGACTGGACCAGGTTAAATACACAGACACTACAAGAAAAGCAGAAAATAGAGACGAATCTGCCGCAAAGAATAAGAGAAATGCACGTATTTAGCCCCCGCTTTATAAACGTATGTTGCATATTTTAAAGTAAGCATGTGGTTACAGCTGTTCTGAATTATAGTCCTGAATTATAGTTCTGAATTATAGTGAATATATAATTATATTCTCTATTGTTTATATATCTCATTATTTATATGAACACTACATACACTAATACTGTTTATTTCAACAAAATCGCATTAAAGATATTAAAAAAATTGCTTGCTGGTATTTTTCAACGGGCCGGATGCGGCCCGTTGAAAAATATTTTTCAACGGAAGCAAAAGGGGCCGGATCCGGCCCTCGGGCCGGCTTTTGCCCACCCCTGATATACAGTGAGCACGTAAAGGTTGGAATAAATTCATTTTCTCGAGAATGGAGGATTTTGGAAAAAAATCCCGAAACAGGTCAATTTTTATTTTTAAATTGCTACTTTTTGACATATGTGTCATACTAATGACGTCACCCATCTGGGCGTGATGACGTCATCTATAATTTTTTTAAATGAGAATAGGGGTCGTGTGATAGCTTATTTGAAAGGTAATTGAATTCTCTATTCAGTGATATAAACATTAATATAATTATTTATACAGCGTGTCCAAAAAAAAATTATTTAAATTAAATTTATTGACATAAAAAGAAGAATGTGTGTAATTTATTTAACTCAAAATACATTTTACTGCTATCAGAAAACAGGAAATAAAGTTTATTTAACAAATAAATATCGTTTTAGCATTTTAGCCGCCCACTCACCTTCCTCTTTTTGAACATTTAATTTTTTTACATTTGAACATTTGATTTAAGGGAAAAGCAATGATTATTTTTCAAATAAACATTTTTTTCTGTGTTCTAAGAACCTTAAAATGTATTTTGGACTAAATAAAAATTACATGCATTCTTCTTTTTATGTCAATAAAATTAATTTAAAAAAATTTTTTTAGACACACTGTGTAAATAGTTATGTAAATGTTTATATTACTGAATAGAGAATTAAATTACCTTTCAAATGAACTATCACACGACCCCTATTCCTATTTAAAAAAATCATCGATGACGTCATCACGCCCAGATGGGTGACGTCACTAGTATGACATACATGCCAAAAAGTCGTAAGTAATTTAAAAATAAAAATGGACCTGTTTCGGGATTTTTTTCCCAAATCGTCCATTCTCGAGAAAATGAATTTATTCCAACCTTTACGTGCTCACTGTATATTATAATGGCACTAGTGTCATCTAACGACAAATACTTGAACTATAAACGTAACATTTTTTGAGATAATAGTTTGTAGTTTTATTAACTGTTATAAACTGTTGGTCCTATAAAACCGTTTTATTTTTTTTTTTTAGTTGTGACACTATTTTAGCGAAGGTGCGACATGTCATGTAGACGGAAATAATATTTATAGCTGTTAGTCTAGCTTAAAGGGGATACGGTTTGAAATTAACATTTCAAGCAAAGTTTTGTGAATTTTTTTTGAGGCCATGGTAGAATTATTTTATTTTTAAATTAAACAAACGTATTCAGTACACTTCAAAGAACAGTGAAAGAAAAATTCAAGGCAAAACATTGAAAAATAGGCCAACGAAAGCAAATTTTACAAACAGCTCAAAAAAAAATTGAATTTGTGGTCAGAATGAATCAGAACTCTTCATTGGATCATGTGATACAAAAAATTTAAAAAGATTTTATTAGGTTATGAGTCTCTTGAGATAACACTGTCGAGTTTTTTAATTTTAAGAATTTTTGAGTTTTGTTATCATTCAGAAATCAAAATAACGAATTTTTTGTAAAATATTGGTGAAAATCAACATATTTATTATTGTTAAAAAAAAATAAGTATAAAAGAAAAATTATCTCGACAGAATTGTCTCTCGAAATATCTACAGAAAATCTATGTAAAATTTAAACATCGGTTAAATATTTTTTGAGTTACGATGTCCACCGTCTTTGAAAATAGCAGTTTTTTGGAAAAACGCATTTAAAGTTTTGACAACTTTATTTTCAATTTCTTTTTTGTCTCTCAAATCGTAAAGTAATGCACACCGAAATATTTGTTTGAATCGCGGAGTAATTTACAAACTCTGGTGCGAAGCTGCTGTAAAGCGATTCGAAGGTCGGGATATTCAACATGCTGTATTTCCGGTAATTTTTCTCGGGTAATTTGAAATTGTCGGAGAAATTTTCTTGAAGTTATGTAGAGTTGGTGCAAAACCGCGTGAACCTTGAAAATGCGTATGTATAACCGAAATAAAATGAAGCCTAAAAATATACGACTATTTTATTTGCTGCGAATTGCGCGACGGGGTCCCATCTGCACCCTGATATTTTCAGTAATGTCGGATTCAATCGTTCCGTTCGTATATTGACGTCACCAAATAAATGAATTAGGTTCACGAGATTTTGTAACAGCAATACATACTTTCATTTGAAATATTAAGAAAAATAAAAATTTCAAAGTTTTTAAACAATACCACCTCCTTTCCCACCTTAAATAAATTGACAAATAATGATGGACAGTTAGCTGACCTATTTGAACCATAAAGAACACATAAAAAATGACAATATTAGGAGATATTTGAGTACAAATAGGGAAAGGGGATAAACGTGGCGAAAGGGTTGTTGATTTCTGTATGAATGAGGAAGTCATTGCTACATCATAATTGCAAATTATTATCGTACTCAGAAGATCTAGATAAAGAATGAAAAGCAAAGCTTTGGAAAGCAATGGAAACAAAGCAAGATCAGGTATTTCACAAGGTTCTGCTATTAAATCAACCAATTAATTACAGGTAGCGATTCGAACTGACTTGATTATCCAGGATGAGTAGGTATATTTAGGTGCAGAATACTTGTTCAATATATAGGAAGAAATATATGCATTAAAACAACATAGTCCTTGAACCCACTTTTTGCTCGGCCGCCGTGGGGCTACCCTACGGAAAGTAAACTGTCCCTCTTCGTTTTGCTTTGTTTTTCCGAGTTACATGTACTTTGACTTTTCCTGCTTTTTTTTCCTGGCGATTTAATAATAAATTTTTAATACAAATTATTCAAAACTATTTAATACTGAAGTTAAACGGATATTAATTTATCATCGATCTAATGAAAATACTGATAAATCCATAGCCGGTAATTATCGATCGAGACTAAAGTTACACACATCGAACCAAGGTTTATCATTTTCATGCAAGTGGAAGTGGCCATGTTTTATTCGCATTTTTTCTTATCAAGGTTGGTGTAAAAGGAAACTTAATTCATATTGCTCTATTTACACTTTGTTAATTTGATACAGGTTGTGCAAATTGCGTAGGTCGGCCGTTTATTGTTAAATATGTTAGAAAAGAATTCCTTGCGGTAAAAAAGCATTGATTGCCACTCCTGATATTCACATATTTTTTATTTAATCTTTTAATTAAACAAATACCATTGTTGAATATATTGTTATGATCTGCTTCTTATTAATTTTATATTAATTATTATTTATTTGATTAATTATTTAATTGTCGCAAATCATACATAAAAAAATTAATAAAAAATCTCAGGGTGCCTTTTTATAATATTAAAAAATGTCTAAATTATCTTAGGTTATATTTATCTTCTCTCGTGGGTTCAGTATCTCTTAGTTGATCCTAATCGGGATAAAAATAGGAAAAATAAATAAAGCAAAAATATCAAATAAACATACAGAATTGTCTTTTATTTATCAAAACCAATACTCTAAAAATCTATCAAATCTAAAACCTGTGGACACAGATGTCCGAATGGAATTTCTACCACTTAAATTTATTCTAGTTAAAAAAAACAATTTATCGGTTTGTTCCCGATGACTTTGGTAAAACAAACTAAACAAAACAAATTTATGTATTCGCAAGATTACCTATATTTCCTATTTACTTTTTGAAATATTGGAATTTTAATTCATATGCTTTTTACTCAAAATTTTAGTTTCCGAACATAAAAATATCTTTCACATAAGTTGACTGACCTTTTGCTTCACTCACTCTGATGTCTTCTCGTGACCCAAAACAGCTCTCCCTCGTTGACTATGTTAAAGGCTACTCATCAAAGCCCTCTCCGTTCTCCAGCTTCAAAACTATCAGCATACCAGCACCAATTCTCCAACGAGCCAAAGCCTCTTTTGACCAGTACTCGATTCACACAAACTCCAAAAATTCTCTAATCTCCTTCTCACAATAATACAGAACCAAAGAGGTATTTCGTCTCAATTTGATCTGTCTCTCGTTCCACTTTTCAGCACTATTCTCCACTATCAACAACCACTGGTACTTGCTAACTACTTATCCACGAAAACGTCGAACTGCTCCTCAGCGATGCCAATAACATACTGCCTTCTTTCTCAAACTCAACTCAACATTCAAACCACTTTTCCCCTTCCAAATTGCCAATAATCAGAAACATTTCTCTTTTCCATTCGACAAACAAACAGTCATTTTCAAAATTATTCCGACCATCCTAATTACTTTCGGGGAACCCTACAACATTTACTCGGGTTGAAACAAAGATATTAAAATTCCAAACTTTCTTTTAAACCATTTTTCTAGAAAATGATAATTACCTCTACCTGCAGATTCTATAGTTCCCGTAATAAACAATCTTTTTCCATTTTAAAACTAAATACATCGTCCTTTTCACTTTAATTATTCACAAAAGTCTTTAATGGTTCATCGGAAAGCTCATTAAAAAAAGAAATCCACTTACATCCAAACTAAATTCTAATAAATATTTACAGATCAATATACAGGGTGTATCAAATTTATGTGCCCGCGTTATTCAAAAAAAAATTTAATTTAATTTTCATTTTGCTTTTGATTGATAAATTGAAAACACAATAATATGTATACCTACATTATATCTACAGCTTAACTAACAGGCCTTAAAGGATCATGGTTTGGAAACTGGTTTAGAAACTATCAATAAGAAAACTGTTGGCCTTCGTTGAGGCCACAGAACTTATGAGTGAAGTTAAAAAAACAAGGTAAGTACAAAGTCCTTACGACCAAGTGCCAGAGTCTAGCGAGTCTTGCCTGATTCTTAACAAGAAGAGCTGAGTTATACTTGAAGAAGCCCCATCAAATGTCTATTTTGTAATGGTTCTCACGAAATTTGTTTTACCTTCATTTTCATTTTGGTAATATTAAATATCTTTAATAGTTTAGGAGATATAATCATCTAAAAAATTAAATTGTTAATAACAAGTTATCTGGCGGGTTTTTAACCTGGTACCCTTGAAAAATCGAATCTACGCACAAAAAGCATCAAGGTACATACGGAACCTAAAAGTTCACACTCAAACCCCCTGGGCTCTGGGGTATAATGCATGTAATTGTAATCATCCTCTAGTATTTTATAAACTGTGTCAAAAAATATCGCTGTATTTATAAATTCAGCATTTACATAAATATATACAGGGTGTCCCAGGCTAATTTACCCACGCTATATCTCTTAAACGAATAGATTTTCGAATGGGACAAAAGGTGATATATTCTACTTGTAATACACTTTAATGTGGCGTAAAAAAATCATCCCCTAAATAATCATCCCTTAGTTACAACCCCTAACTTTAATTTTTTTAATAGCACTCTGTATATTTTTTATAGTTTTGGATGTGGTCTTCTATCGTCTATTCAACACATTTTTCGAAAATAAAATCGGTTCGTAAATAACCAAGAAAATATCAGTTTAGTTTTGTTAATTATGTGTCCCAGACTAATTTATCAAGGCTATATTTCATAAACGAATAGAGATTTTCGAATGGGACAAAAACTGATCTATTACATTTGTAATACACTTTAATATGGCGTAGAAAAAAAATCCCCTAAATATTCATCCCTTAGTTACAACCCCTAACTTTATTTTTTTTAAATAGCACCCGGTACGTTAGCGATAAATATTTAGGGATGAATTTTTTCTACGCCATATGAAAGTGTATTACAAATGGAATAGATCAGTTTTTGTGCCATTCGAAAATCTCTATTCGTTTAAGAAATATAGCCTGGATAAATTAGTCTGGGACACACAATTTAACAAAAATAAACTGATAGTTTCTAGGTTATTTACGAACCGATTTTATTTTCTAAAAATGTGTTGAATAGACGATAAAAGACCACATACAAAACTATAAAAAAATATACAGGGTGCTATTAAAAAAATTAAAGTTAGGTGTTGTAGCTAAGGAATGATTATTTAGGGGATGATTTTTTTGTACGCCATATTAAAGTGTATTACAAGTAGAATATATCACCCTTTCTCCCATTCGAAAATCTCCATTCGTTTAAGAGATATAGCGTGGGTAAATTAATCTGGGACGCCCTGTATATTCTGAAGCTATTTTCTTGTGGCATTTTTACAATTTTAACTAATTATAATGGGAAATAAACCACAATATTATTAAAAATGATTTTTATTATATAACGATATAAATTAATCAAATTAAATAAATTATTAGAAGAATTTTTTTACTAAGCAACAACATTTTTGTTTATGTTAGTAGTATTTTGTATTTTGACAACGGCACCCGATTTGGACGTCGAAACGTTAATAAAAATCATTTTTAATAATATTGTGGCTTATTTCCCATTATAAATAGTTAAAACCCTATATATGTTTATGTCTTTTTCAGATACTTCCAAAGAACATATTCATTTACTACATAAATGAGGCTAATAACAAAACAAATGTTATTTACCGAATTGTAGAACCTAGACAGTACCTGTTGACATTTCACTAAGAACAATCCCTAATTGCTTCTACTATAAATAACTAAAAAGTCATAGAAGGTGGAAGGTGGGTCTAAGACAACTGAAAGGTGAAGGTGAATTCATCGTGCACGAAAGTTTTCATACACACACTCTTTTCATACAGGTCGACGTTGTCGACTACATATTAATTATTTAAATAATTTCGATTTCGATTCTTTGGATGACTACAATATCAAATTATAAAAAGGAAAACTAAACGGATAGAAACGAATATCGAGGTAGAAAAATTCAGGAACACACCAACTACAGTCGACTCTTGATAACATGAACTCGTCAGGACTAGGGAAATTTCTTTAACTCATCAAAAGTTCGAATTAACAAAAGTTCGAGTTATCAAGATTTTTATTCTAGTTACAGGAGCAGAGAAAAATAAATTATATTCTTTTGTACACTTATGTAGGTAGGTACATGTACATCAGAGGGAAATAAATAAGCTGCTAATATTTGAAAGAAAGGTTATCCGAATGATATTTGGCACTCAAAGAGATGAATTGACAAGAGAGTGGAAAAGACGCCGCAGTGCTGAATTGGTAACTCTGGTACTAAAAACATCGTCAGACATATAAAAGCTAATCGGATAAGAAGTCAGGTCATGTGGAAAGATCAGAAGGAGACAGAGTGTTAAAAACATTGTTTTTTATGATAGAAAATAAGTAGGCCATTCCAGAAAAAGTAAGAAGGATAATGTTGAAGCCGATATTACTTTTTTAATCACCATTTTAACATAAAAACACGATTATTAATTTATATAATAAGTAAAGTACTGAGTAAAGTACTTATGTAAAGTACTGAGAATTGTAACATTGTTGCATTTTTTGCTTACGTGAGTCAATTCCATTTGAAACAGCATTTAAATGACCAAAAATTTCTGGACTAATCCTCTCACATCCTTCTAAAAACAATCTCGTAGTCTATGGAGTACTTTTGTCTTTTATGTAAAGGCTTAATATATATTCATTTCCTAATATCTTCCTAGAAAATCGTTACTTCCATCACTATTTCTTCATTTCTTAGTGTGGTAATAACTGGTGTCTACGAATCGAAGCTCTCAAATCTCGTGCCCAAACTCTTCTAACTGAAGATTGGGCACGTCCAAATATAGTGTAAAAACTATCTATTCCTTGTCTAAAAATATTCTTTATTATGTTCATGTTCTTCAAGTCGTGTTCCACTTGTTGCTTGAGTGCTTCGGAGTGAGCCACATTTGACCTTCATCATATTAATCGTTTAGTTAATTTCATGGATATTTCGTTTTTCTATATCTGTTCAACATAGGCCATCCACTGTTATCCACATAAACCCCCATGAACAAATTACACCCAACACACAAATAAATGGTATCACCCTTCAGAGTTCCTAAAGCTTCACATACCTGGGCAGAGAGCTAAATAGTCAACTAGACCACTCAGAATGCTCTGTAAAGCCAAGCTATCAGTCACAACAAGATTGAGAACACTAAAGTGTGATGTGTGGTCTCTATTACTATATGGCGTGAGACCTGGACATTAAAAGAGTATGACGTCAACAAATTCAATTCATTCGAAATGTGGATGTACCGCCGAATGTTAAGAATAAGCTGGACCAGCAGAACTTATAATGAAGAAGTACTGAAAATAATGAACACACGTCCTCATCTGGTCAATAACTTACGCGGTCGAACAGAACTTTGGAGACACGGTTATACTATCAGATTCTCTATCTGCTCTTGAGGCAATATCACAACCATTAACCAAAAAACACAACAATGAGTTGTTATGCCATATTAAAAAACAATCGCTCGATTTAAAAATAATAGCAGTGACTTGGTCTTTATCTGGGTAAAAGGGCATGCAGGAATCAAAGAAAATGAGATAGTGGATGAAATGGCAAAGAATTCAGCAACTTTAAATGAAATAGTAGATTTAACAATCTCCAGCGATTACATTCCAGAATTGCATAAAAAATTAAGAAAGAAATGGGAAACTATTTGGCTTAAGTTTGTACAAACTTCGAGGAATCCATACATTTACATATACCCACAACTTCCGCGAAATATCCCACATATATTTTATTATCACGTTACTCGATTTTATTCCACATCCCTAAGTCGCTTATGATTAAACCATGGCAATTTTCCTGCACATTTAGCCAAAATAGGAATGCGTATCAACTCTTTCTGTTCATGTGATAACTACTCTACTGCAGATTTAAATCATATAATCTTTAATTGTGAACTTAATAAATACCATACGAAAGCACTAATTGCTAGACTTCAGGAGCAGAATGTAAGTTTACCGCTGAATATTTCACACCTACTAAGCTTCAACACCAAAACTATTAATGATATTATCATACAATTTCTTAAAGATTCTAAAATAAAAATTTAATATGACATCTTCAATCTTCAACTTCCAAATATCTGTGGCAAAAAGTTCATCTAATGCCATCCCCTCTTTGTGAACACACACACTCATCTGGTCAATACTATCAAAATTAGAAATACGTCATATCTAAGACACATAATGCATGCGTCATAGGGAATTTGAGCAGCTCCAGGTAATATTAGAAGGCAAGATCGAAAGTAAAAGGTGTATAGGTTTAGCACATTGGTTTAACAATAAACATAAAGAAAAAGAAAAACCATGGTTATCATTAAGAGGGACAAAGTCATTACAAGGATCCAGATAGAAATAAACATAATTCAGCAAATAAACAAAATGAAATACTTAAGAGTGTGAATTACGGAAGATCTAAATCTGAAATCAGAAATTCGATCAAGAATAGAGCGATCAAGAGCAGCCTTTTTGAAGATGAGGAAATTTCTGAGTATAATCAAAAACTCAATCTGCAAATCCGGTATCGGATGGTAAAATGTTATATCTAAATATTCTCCTTTATGGTGTCTAAGCCTGGACTGTTAATGTTGCGTTAATGAGAACGCTAAAAGCTTTCGAGACTCGAGATGTGCCTTTTTAGGAGAATTTTGAGAATAGGTACCATGGACCGATCATATTACGAACGAAATGGGTTGTACAGAATGGGAAGAGACAGAGAACTTTTGACCACCACTAAAAGGCCAACAAAGACAGCATATTTTGAGCACATATGTACTTATAAATGATAAGTAAATACGAGTTACTGCAGCTGATTATGAAGAGTAAAACTGAAGGAAAAAGGGGTCCTGGTAGACGACAAATGTCCTGGCTGAAAAACATTCGCCACTGGACCGGGTTAAACATAGACACTTTTAAGGAAAGCAGAAGATAGAGACTTTGCAATTGTTATAGCCAACCTTCATTAGTGGAGATGGCACTAGAAGAAGAGGATACATAGACACAATAATATTACACACATTTCGAAAAATCTTTTCATTTCGTTAAACACTCACTAAAAGATAAATTTTACGGTTATGTAACCAAACTTGTGTACATCACTCTAGGCAAAAACAATCAATGTATAAAAATAATCTTTATTTTAAGAAATGTAAATTTCCCACAACGTGAATATTTAAATATAATTGTTTATTACAGAATCACATTAGCATTATAATTTGCAAAGTTTTAGGAATCGTCGATCTTCGCTAATATAACAATTTTTTCTTCGAATAAGACTGTCTGGAGGACGATTGGTGTTAGTATGACAACTTTTACTTATTCAACAAATTATTTTAAGTTGTTTTTCTCCCATTTGGTATCCTTTTTTAGTTCTTACTTATTTTATTATTTCGTCCATGATCAGGTTGAACAATAAAGGACTCAAGGAATCCCTCTGTATTATCCCATTGCCGGCTTCAATTGGGTCGGTTAGTTCATCTTCCACTTTTACTTTTATTGTGTTGTTCTGGTAGATATTTTCGATCGTTTTAAATATTCCTAGTGGTACCTCTCTCGAGTGTAACAAATGGCTAATGTCCTTTAATGTGACCTTGTCAAATGCTTTCTTAAGGTCCACGAAACATAAATATGCCGGTTTGTTGTATTCCAACGATTTCTCTTGAACTTGCCTCATTATAAATATAGCTTCAGTGCATAACCTTCCCGACCTAAAACCTTGTTGTTCTTCTGCTAAAAACAATAAATGAAATGTGAAAATTCTCGTGTAACCACTTTCGGGTAACATCCTTGATATCTAACTTTTACAATTTATAAGGCAAGGAAATGACAAATAAAGGAGACGAAAGAGATTCAACAATATGCAGTCACATTCCGTATATTCGTCTAGGAATGAATTACAACGAAAGTTGATTCCTTGTATTCAAAATATGAGTAAAATGAAAAATTTAAAACGGCTTTATGTTTCATTTCGATTCAGAGATGCTCTACCATCCCCATACGTCCATTTCGGTTTTTCCAGACCACTTCAGTGTAGAGTCTCTTTCGTCTTCCTTATTCGTCTTCTCCTTGTCTTATAAATTGTAAAAGGCAGAGATTAAGGATGTTACCAGAAAGTGGTTCCAAGACAATTTTCAGATTTATTGTTTATAGATCTGGGACTTCTCATTTCTTTAATAGATGTCGCTACAGCATCTGATACGCGAATTATTTTTATAATTCTGCTTAAATAGACAGCTTGGTTTCGTTTCGATTCAGAAGTATTCGTGTAGCCTCACTGAAGAGTTCTGGAGAGACCGAAACGGGCATATGGGGATGGTGGATCATCTCTAAACCAAAATGAAACATAAAGTATCTTTAATTTAACTTTATAATATTAGTTCAGAGAAATAAGGAAAAAAAATTATCCTCTTGGTGACACAACCCCCTCCAGGCCGAAACCAAATTTTTTGAGTAGTATGGATATCTATAATAATAACCTATATGTGTTTCCTGCAGCCTATTTTGATGATATATATAGTTATAAACAAATGAAGATCAAATACCGATATATTTTCGTTTTTTTTTTTCGTTTATTACCAAAAAGTGAAGCATTCTAAACAAATTTGAGAGTAAGAAACTCATAAATCGTATAAAAAACTGTGTATAAAAATTAATTTTATTTTTCCGCTTAAAACCTAAAATAATATCCTTTTACGATGTAATAAAAGGCGCCGTGGATGTGGTCGATGATATGAAAATTCTATATTCTGTTTCACTGGTTAGTTGTAGATGGTCACTTACCATATATTTTTCAATGTTAAATATTGACGGCATCAATAGTCACATTTTATATAAAGATAATAATAATAAATCAGAAAAACATCGTGTCTTTTTAAAGCAAATAACTTTATCGTTGATGAAACCTCATCTTTTTTGTAAAATTTTGTAAAGAAAGGCAAAAGTTGGATATGTGAGAGAAAATCTCACGCGCGACCACTCGCGTTACAACCTACCTAGCGACCAATGACGGGTTAAATGATGGTCCAAAGTTCTCTGTTTCTTTCCATTCTGTGCAATACCATTTCGTTCGTAATATAATCGGTCCATGGATTTTCAAAATCCTCCTAAAAAGAATCCCTTTGTTGCAAATATTAAACTGCGGCTCGGTGTATAGTCCAGAAAAATAAGATTTTTCTCGTGACACATCCCCTCCAGGCCAAAACCAATTTTTTGAGTGGTATGGACATCCATATTAATAACCTATATGTTTCCTGCAGCCGATTTTGATGATATTATACATAGTTATAAACAAATGAAGATCATAAATCATAAACCATAAATGAATAAAATAAGGTAAATTTTCGCCTTTTTCGTCTATTACTAAAAAGTAAAGCATTCTAAACAAATTTGAGAATAAGAAAATCATAAATCATATAAAATGCTTCAACATGGCGTTCGCTGAATATGACTATCCTTATTGGTTGCTTAGGTAAATTTTGAGTATTTATAAATATTTATAGCTTAGGTAAAAATTAACTTAGAACCTTCTTGTTACATGGAATGCTGAGAATTCTGGTGCCTAAATCATACCCTAAATTTCAAAGCAATTGGTCAAATAGTTTAAAAGTTATTTGATTTGTTTATCCCAAATTAATTTTTTTGCAACACTACAAGTCAGAAAATGATGAAGTTAAAGTAATACTTTCGATAGTTTATGAAAGAAGAAGATTTACACTATTAATTTAATTTAAAAAAATGACAAAAAGTAATTCTAAATATTGCAAAATTATTTTGAAAGAACATGTGAATTAAAAAAGGGGGGCTAACTTCGACCCTAATTGTCCTAAGACAATTGTTTTTCTTTCTAAATGTGTATAAAAATTCAGTCTTTCTAAATATGAAAAAATAATTTTTCTACGGGTAACGGTTAAAAAGTTATTCTAATTGTTTATAAGTGAGCAAAAAATCGACATGTTTTTGCAAAATAATTTTACACTGTTTAAAATTACTTTTTGTCATTTTTTTTAATTAAGTTAATAGAATAAATGTTCTTCTTTCATAAACTGTCCGAAGTATTACTGTAACCTCATAATTTTCTGACTTATAGTGTTGCAAAAAAAATGAATTTGAGAGAAACAAATTAAATAACTTTTAAACTATTTGACTGATTGCTTTAAAATTTAAAATATAATTTAAGCACAAGAACTCTCAGCATTTCGTGTAATAAGAAGGTTCTAACTTGATTTTTACATACGTTATGAACATTTATAAAATCTCAAAATTTATGATTTATTTTGCAATTTTCTAAGCAAAAAATAAGCGTAGACATATTCAGCGAACGCCATATTGAAGTTTTTTATATGATTTATGAGTTTCTTATTCTCAAATTTGTTTAGAATGCTTCACTTTTAGTAATAGACGAAAAAAGCAAAAATTTACCGTTTTTTTATCTTCATTTGTTTATAATTATGTATATCATCAAAATCGGCTGCAGGAAACATATAGGTTTTTAATATAGATGTCCATACTACTCAAAAAATTTGGTTTCGGCCTGGAGAGGGATGTGTCACGAGAAAAATCTTATTTCTCTGGACTATATAATAAAACAGTCCACCAAACTTTATTAAAATCGATTTGATTCTTTATTCGTTGTAATAACTAACTGGAAAATCAAAGATTTATACAATGCATTCGAAGAAAATAGCCTTCTATATGTACCTTATGGATTCTCTCTTCCTCCATTTATCTTAAAATTCTTTTATTTCGCTATATGTGTTATAGCTGCCTAATCTATAGTATAATAGATTTTGCTGTATCGCTTAAAATAAATGTTCTTTTGTATCTTTTCAGAACTATAAAACTAATCAGTTCCGCTATAATAAACAACTCCTTGAACTAATATAGATCAATATGTACAGATATGATATGTATCAATATTGATTTTTTTTATCTGAACGTCCTCAGTCTAAGAATGCATTCCGTAGGTGAGTCTAATATTTCTTAGTAGCAGTCTACACTTTCCGCAATTTTTAGTACCGTATGGTGGAGGTCACTGACGGACATTGCAATTGAAAACTGAAAGTAACACTAAAAGCACGTCTATTAATTAGTCACCTGTTTGTCGAGATTATAAAAAACCTATTCATAATCAATTTAATATGTTTACAAAAGGTAGACAGGTGTCTTTGTCAAAATTAAGTTCTTGAAGAGAAAATATTTACCTGGCGCGCGGCGCCACAATTAATTAAAGATGACATTTGGGAGACACTTCTATAGCAAGTATCTTTTAGATATTTTATTAATGTCTTTCTCGATCAAGTTAATAAAATACGACAAAACTAAACTGTTGTGAGTCTGTTCTTAAGTCGGTCGTCTTAACTCCATCCAGATGGGTCGGTGCTTGCAGGCTTGCACCCTTACCATAAAGAAACTACTGTGTTTTTTGTGGAATCTCTTAATGTTCTGCTGCCTTTTAGATGTTATTAACTTTCTTCTTAATAAAATACGACAAAACTAAACTGTTGTTGAGTCTGTTCTTAAGTCGGTCGCCTCTACTCCATCCAGATGGGTCGGTGCTTGCAGGCTTGCACCCTTACCATAAAGAAACTACTGTGTTGTGTTTTTTGTGGAATCTCTTAATGTTCTGTTGCCTTTTAGGTGTTATTAACTTTCTTCAAAAGTTTTTCAACTTTTGAAGGAAAGAAATTTGTATTCTTTCGTCAATGGGATCCCTCCTTAGTAGGTATTTTTTTAAAGGATTTTTTTAAATTTTGACCTTAACTCTGAAGATGGCTTTTTAAGCCAAAAGCGCTCAACTGGAACTGAAATACTTTACACACTTTTTAATCACTTTTTTTTCAAGTGTACGTTTGTAAATATTAGTCCCCCATACTCCATACTCAGAATAGGAGTAAAACTAATATAAATAAATAATCATTTCGTTGTAAAACGAAAACAAGAGCAGTCTTATTTTGGTTGGTTCAGAGAGCACCAAAAGCACTCTGACCGGTTTCCATCCTTGTTAGAATTTACTCAGAGATCGCATATTTGATTCTCTCTAAACAACCAAACTTCGAGCGACCAGCATCGATAGCTCTCAGGAAATCCTAACAAGGATGAAAACCGGTCAGAGTGCTTTTGGTGCTCTCTGAACCAACCAAAATAAGATGGCTCTTGTTTTCGTTTTACAACGAAATTATTATTTATTAAATTAGTTTTACTCCAATTCTGAGTATGGCGGACTAATCTTCGCTAGAATTTTACCAGCTGGACAGGCGGAAAGTGAAATGCAACTATTTAGATCTCCCTCGGCTTTCTATGCTCCGGCAATTTGTTGGTTTGCAAATTTTAGATACCTCGAAAGTGTTACCTGAAGATTAGTCCCAATAGTTTTATTTTTGATATAACGTCTTTTAGTCCAGGGCGCATCTGTTTTGAGATGGCCGTTGAGAAGTGACTCAAATTGTTTTGCAGAAATTGCTTGAAAATAACTCAAATAATAATATTTGAGTTATCCTCCCACTCAAAATGGTCCGGAACATTGTTTAAATAATCAAAATGTCAAAATATGAAGGAAAAATTCGATGTTTTTATTGGTTTTTTGAATATAACTTTTAAACTATTCATTTTTGAGAAAAGTTGTACTAACATAAAAGTTGCGTAATTAAATTTCCTATAATATAGAATTGGCTAAAAATTTAAAAAATAGTCACCCTTGTTGCAAAATAGCAATAATTGCGAAAAAAAGCCATACAAAAACAAGTATTCGCATTTTACGTTTTTCAACCATTTATGCTACACATAGAACTTTCATATTTTACCCAGAAAAACTTTATGTAATAGTAAAACAACACTGTAAATTTCATTAAGATCGGTTAAATAGATTTTGCAAAATAAATTTTGCAATCCAGCTGTCGCAAAAAATTTTTATTTTTTTTAAATATTGCAGGACTGAAAATAAAGCAGATAGCAAGTTGAATTTTTTTTGCTTATAGAAGTGTATTGTAACTTTCATTTGAAATTTGCAAAATTAAAATCGATTAATTACCACGGAGTCAGGAAATTTTTTAAATAAACATTAATTTTTGGCGCTACGCGCAGGAAAGCGGTGTTTGATTCACACAAATTGATTTCCACCAAAATTTCTTCCAATCTTTATCTAATATATTATTTGCTTACTCTATATTTTGTTGTATTTTAATATTTTAATTGCACAAAAATCAAACTAATTTTATTATTGTTGGTGAAATATTGTTTAAACAATTGCATATGTTTAAAAATAATAAACTTTTATTCTCTAAGTTAAAATATATGAACAAAGAAAGTTTTTGCTAAAAGAAGTGTTATTTCAAAGGATAGAGTATGTGTTTTTATTTTGCAATAAACAAATTTATTTATTTATATCGAAATGTAATAAAAATTAAAATGTATCAATCATTATCAAAGGTCATTGGAATGCCCGATCAGAGCAAACTATCCGCTGTCCTGCGCGTAGCACCAATAAGTAATGTTAATTTAAAAAAATTCCTGACGCCGTGGTAGTTAATCGATTTTAATTTTGCAAATTGCAAATAAAAGTTACAGTCTACTTCTATAAGCAAAAAAATTTCAACTTGCTATCTGCTTTATTTACAGTCCTGTAACATTTTGAAAAAATGAATTTTTTTTGCGAAAGCTGAATTGCAAAATTTATTTTGCAAAATCTATTAAACCGATCTTAATGAAATTTACAGTATTATTTTACTGTATCATAAAGTTCTTCTGGATGAAATATGAAGGTCCTAAGTGTAGCATAAATGGTTTAAAAACGTAATATGCGAATACTTGTTTTTGTATGGTTTTTTTTGTAATTATTGCTATTTTGCAACAAGGGTGACTATTTTTTAAATTTCTAACCAATTCTATATTGTAGGAAATTTAATTGTGAAACTTTTATGTCTATACAACTTTCCTCGAAAATGAATACTTTTAAAGTTATAATTAAAAACGAAGAAAAAAATCGAATTTTTCCTTAGTTTTTTGACATTTTGATTATTTAAACAATGTTCCGGATCTTTTAGAGAGGGAGGATAACTCAAATATTATTATTTGAGTTATTTTCAAGCAATTTCTGCAGAAAAATTTGAGTCACCTCTCAACGTCCAAATGTACTAATATTTTTACAGATGCGCCCTGGTCTATTTTTATTACTTTTTTAATTAAACGCTTTTCTTTAGTTCAATAGTTTACGTCAAATCTTCAGACGTTAATTTGACTGCCTTTTCTTCAATGCAAATGAATGAAAATTTGCAAACATATACATTCGCGGGAACAATACTCGAATAGTCAATAAAAAAAAATTGTTTTTGTGTTTATTAATTGTTTAAATAAAAAAAACGATTTTAATGGAAAACGTTTAAATTCTCCTGTTTTTTACAATGCAGAAACTTCAAACTTTTACGGACTGTAGCTAATGATATGAACTATACATAATTTCACTTTTTACGTTAATTGTTTACGTTATGTTACGTTAATTGTTTACGTTTACTTGATAAATAAACAATAAAGTTTCAAATTTTAAACGCTCATATATTTGTTTATATAAAAATCGGCGCTTATTCGTGTCAAATTTCAATACGATACGAAACAAAACTTCTACCAAAACTCGAATTCAAAAAATTCGTGCTTTTATCGTAGTCTTAGATAAACCACCGGTAGAGACGTTTTGTGCTACAATTAACATTAGAATTCGTTTTGGCGTATTAATTAATTAAACGCTTTTCTTTAGTTCAATCGTTTGGGTCAAATCTTTGGACGTTAATTTGACTGCCTTTTCTTCAATGCAAATGACTAAAAAGTTGCAGAAATATGCATTCGCGGGAACAATACACGAATAGTCAAAAAAATTTATGTTTATTTGTTTAAATAAAAAAACGATTTTAACGGAAAATGCTTCAATTCACTTGTTTTTGCAATGAATAAACTTAAAACTTTTACATATTGTAGCTAATTATATGAACTATACATAATTTCACTTTTTACGGTTATTGTTTACGTTTTGCTTCATAAATAAGCAATTAAGTTTCAAACTTTTTGCCGATTCCGACTACTTTTCCTGTTTGTACATCATATGTTTTATACATATTTTAATAAACATGACGATATATTTTAATGTTTAAAAAGTGTAAGACTAAAAAGTAAAAATAAAAAATATGAAAAAAACATTTTTTAAGAAACGCTTTTCTTTAGTTACGAGTGACTAAAATTAAAAATATAAAAAATTAACTAAAAAGCAAAAAATAAAAAAAAATTGAAAAGATCGTGGGGCGATTAACACATTCGTTAAAGAAAAGGTGTGGGGCGAAAACCGTTTATTCGATGGAGACCCGCCACGCTTTTCTTTGACGAATGTGTTGGATTTTTCAATTTTTTTTATTTTTTGCTTTTTAGTTGATTTTTTATAATATTTTTAATTTTAGTCACTCGTAACTAATGAAAAGCGTTTCTTAAAAAACATTTTTTTTCATGTTTATTTATTTTCAATTCATTCACGTGCTCATAGATTAAGTGTATACAAAATATATCAATATTTTTCAACAACTAGGTAGGTACACTATAAATATGAAAATTTGGCCGAACTTTTAGAAAAATTGTTATTGGAACGAAAATTCGAAAGAAATGGAAGATGAGATAATATGAACCATGCACAAAAAAGGGGGTGTATAATTTCGATCATAACTAGTGTGACCAACTAGCCCGAAAAATCCGGGACATGGCCCGAATTACGAAGTAGTGTCCCGGCGTCCCGGACAAGGCTTCCGTGCCATCCGAATTTTCAACGTTTTGGTAAAATTCTATTATGAAATTTTGAATACGTTCTTCCAAGAATTCATATCAAATTGAATTGGTGGGACGAAAAAAAGTGGACAATTTCTAGAGTGTAATACTAATACCACATCCAAAATGCATTTGCACCACGATGCATTTTATATCGTGGTATTATAGTTCTACGAAAACTAAAACGGTGGACGTTTTTTCGTTTCTGTATTTTAATTATCGTCTTCTGAAAAAAAAAATGGCCCGATTTTCATTGAAAAGTTCCGGATTTCAGGTATTTTTTTAGCCTTGTCCCGGATTCGACTGAATTGGGGTTGGTCACACTAATCAGGCCCGACCAGAGGGGGGGGCAGGGGGGGCAAAATCCCCGGGGCCCGGGGCCCAAGGGGGCCCGGGCCCGGCCGTTAGCAAATTTAAAAAAATTCCTTTTATTAAAATATTTTACAACAGATTGAATTTGCTTGCGGTTTTAATTATGAAATTATTATAAGGAATATTATGCATTTGGAAAAGGCAATATGCAAGAAATTATTTCTTTGCATCGAAGCATCTAGATCAGGTTAAGCAATCTCAAGAATCGAATAAGAGAATGCAAGTGCATTATTTGTCTTGGAGAACTCAAAACGAGTTCATAGCAAGTTGTGCTGATTATATAAGGAAAGTTATTGTGGACGAACTCAAGCGATCTAAATACTATTCTATTATGGTTGACGCTACACCAGACTCAAGCCATGTAGAACAGACCTCTTTTGTATTTAGATACATTATTTTCAAAGAAGACGTAAAAGAATATGAAATCCATGAACGATTTTTGGAGTTTTCCGACTGCAATGAAAAAACTGGAAAAGACATCGCAAATCTAATCAAAGAAGTTCTTAAAAAATATGACATATCCTTAGATGACTGTAGAGGACAGGGATTCGATAACGGCAGTAATATGAGTGGCAAGTATAAGGGTGTTCAGGCTCATATTTTAAAATCAAACCCTCTGGCTGTGTACTCACCATGTGGATGCCACAGTTTGAACTTATGTGGAGTATGCGCTGCTGAGAGTTGTACTGAAGCACAGACTTTCTTTGGTGTTGTTCAGAATCTGTACAATTTATTCAGTTGCAGCCCGAAAAGATGGGAGCTTCTGAAAGAGATAGTAGGATCTTCACTGCACTCATTGTCTGATACGAGGTGGAGTGCTAGAGTAGAATGTGTGAAACCAATAGCGGCACACATAGGCAAAATCATTGAGGCAGTTTCATCATTGTTGAATCTTAACGTAACTGTTGAAACGAGAGCCACAATCAATGGGGTTTTAGAATATCTTAACACCTTCAAGTGCATCCTCATGGCGTCAATTTGGGTGAAAGTGTTGGTACCCATCAACTACAGAAGTCAACTACTTCAGTCTATGGATGTTGACAACTACTTTGGATGTTGAGAGTAGTAATATAGAGAGCCTAATTGATGATTTAAGTGCCTTAAGAAATAACTGGGACAAGATATTGTGTGAATGCAAACATTTTGCAAATGCTTATGGTATCGAACCGGAACTCTCCACTTCCCGTGCGAGAAAGAGGAAGACTTTTCACGATGAAACAGCTACAGAAGATGTAATGTTAAATTTATCCCCGGAAGAACGCTTCAAAACAGAAGTTTTTTACACAATAATTGATGTTTTGGTGGCCAACCTGAAAACGAGGTTCACAGCACTGAGAGAAATCGAAATGAAATTTTCATTTTTATGGAAGTATAACGAAATGGACGAGAATACGATCTCAGAAAGTTGTGTAAGATTCGCCGAAGAGTACAATTCAGATGTAAGCAGGGATCTAGTTGATGAAATGATTTACTTGAAAACTGTTAGTAAATCAAACATCTCAGATACGTCGCTGAAACCAGCAAAACTTTTGAACAAGCTCGTGTCCCTTAATGTGACAAATCTTTTCCCCAATGTGTGCATTGCTCTTCGCATATTCTGTTGCCTACCAGTATCCGTTGCTCAGGCCGAGAGATCATTTAGTGTTTTGAGCCGAATTAAGAATTGTTTAAGATCTACTATGGGTCAACAACGATTATCTGATTTGGGCATTGTTAAGCATAGAGTCAAAACTTGCAAAAACTCTTGATTTCGACCACGTGATCCAAAACTTGGCGGATATGAAAGCAAGAAAAGTTATGTTGTAACTAACAGTTCTATTGTAAATAATTAAAAACAAAGTTTAATTGTTAAAACTGTTTTAATTTTCTTCCTTCCTGTGTCAATAGCATGAGTGTTCACTATAACATATCCCAGTTTATGAGTTATCAGATTTTTGGGAATTTTCGTTCAACTGGGTTTCGGGGGGGGGGGCCGACCGGGTCTCATCCCCGGGGCCCGGCCTGGCTCTGGGCGGCCCTGACACTAATCATAACATGTTATGATTGAAAGTCATTATGCAATGAATATAAAAGTAAATTAACCTAAAAAATCAAAATTAATTAATTAATTAATTTGTTCCTCTTCCTTAAATTACACTTTCCATGTGACCTCTTAAGGACCTAACTATGTTTCTTATTGATTGCTGAGGAATCGCTTCCCACTCTTCATCTAATGCAGTTTTTGGCTCCGGTACTGTCAGTGGTGCTGGATTACGATTACGGACCCAAACAGGGCCGCCGCTACCATGTGTGCAAAGTGTGCATCGCACACGGGCGGCCTATTATAGGGGCGGCCAAAAGCAGGCCACTGATAATACTTTTTAAAACGAAAATAAATTCAAAAAATTAAATGTAGTAATGATTCAGATATTTCTATAAACTCTAATAATCCAAACAATCTATAAAAAATGCCAGAAAATGTTATTTATTATATAAACTGCCTTTTTGCAACTGTAGTCATAAAGTAGTTCCGGTAATGCTATTTAATTCAAAGTGGCTGGCGGCTTTCGGATTTTATTTTTTAATATTTTTATCTACGTGGTCCATATGCGATTTTTTCAAATTTTGAACATTTATGATTTGTTAAGAGAGTACGATACGACAATAGGATACTTTCCGAGAACTGAGATAAGTGCTTGTTAAGTTGCTCTCATTGAGTAATAAAAAAGTCTTGTTTATTACTCGATGGTTTAGAAAAATCTTTTTTATAACTCGATGGTTGCTCTGTTATATTGTTTCTTTATGCTTATGTATGGTTATAGATGGCTTATAGTTCACTCTAAGTTGAGAATTTGATGATTTTAGACACTAAACTTTAGACACGCTTTTGATAAATGATTTTGTTTTTAATATATTATTATAGTAGTGTGCCCGTTTCTTTTGCACACTACTGTATTTCAAATAGGCCTGGATCCCGCTTATAAAAAAAAATTGATTGAGAGCAAACTGAAAATTTGTTAATAGCTTAACGGTGTCTAGTCGGGCAAACTTTGATGTACGGGAACACTAGAACAGGGCAAGTTTTAATTGTGGAACAGTTTAAATATTTGGAACGTCAGATTACGAAAACGTCTCATGTATTTTGTCAGACAGAACATCCAATTGATTTGTTACCCTTTCATTAAACTCTCATGCAAAAATCAGACTGCTATTACTAACCAACATGATTCCTGTCATTTGACATATTCTTCGTGTTCCACTCATTAAAATGCCCAGTTGGTGATAAACACCAGTCTGATTTTTGGATGAGAGTTTAATGAAATGGTAACAAATCAATTGGAAGTTATGTCCGACAAGATACATGGAACGTTTTCGTAGTCTGACGTTCCAAATTTTTAACCTGTTCCACAATTAAAACTTCCCCTCTTCCAGTGTTCCCATACATCAAAGTTTGTCCGACTAGACACCGTTAAGCTATTAACAAATTTTCAGATTGATATTAATAAACTTTTTTTTTCCAGGTCTAAAAGTAACGTCGAGATCAGAGCAATTTATTCATATACGCGTTACGATTACGATGTACCTCCTGCACATTTCTTTAAATACTAGTACCTATGTTGAAACGACTAAAGTGTTAAAAGGGGGGGCGGCAAATATTAAGTTGCACACGGGCGTCCAACACTTTAGCGGCGGCCCTGGACCCAAACCCTACGTTTGAGTTCATTCCCATAGGTGCTCGATGGGATTCATACCCGGACACGATGGAGGTCATTCCATTATTGTTATATTCATTGGTGTTGACTAGGTAATCTTTCGTAATGCGCGCTGTGTGAAATTGAGCATTAGCATGAAGCCATCGCCTATATAGCCGGCGGAAGAAACAACACGGTCTTGGAGAATACCTCCAAATCTCCTCCGCGACCACCATCGGGCACGAACACAAGCTCTGTATTTCGTTCTAAAGATATACTACCCCGAAAAATACAGGAACTACCCCCACATGTCACTGTTTTGGCACTGCAGAATTGAGAAAATCGTTCTCCAGGTCTCCGATAGACACGTATTCTTCTGTCATTGCTATAAGCACATTTAACTCTCATCAGAAACTAAAACTCTGCTCCATTGGTGAAGGTCCCAATTGACGTGTTCTTCGGCAAACTGAAGACTGAAGTCGTGTTTATTTCTGACGTGCGTTCAATTTGGGCCCTGTGTTAGCTCGTCTGGGGGTCAAAGTGGCAGCCTTAAGTCTTCCCCTAACTGTCCACTGAGTGATGGTTCATCATCATCATCATTGGCTCGACAGCCCTTTCTGGGTCTTGGCCTGTTCCAGGATTCTTCTCCACTCTGATCTGTTTCGTGCTTTTTTTTCCAGTTTTTTATTTTTAAGGTTTTTATATCATTTTCTATTTGTTCTAAATATCTCAGCTTCGGTCTTCCTCTTGTTCTTTTTCCTACTGGCATCTGTTTGAATATTTTGTTTGGTATTTCGCCTTCTTCCATTCTTTCTACATGTCCCATCCAACGCAGCCGTCCTATTTTAATGAATGTTATGATATCTGGATCCTGGTATATTTAGTATAGTTCAAAGTTGTACCTTCTTCGCCAAATTCCATTTTCTTTTGTGCCCTTATATATGTGTCGCAAGATTTTTCTTTCAAAGGTGGCTAGCAATGTTTCCTCTCTTTTAGTGAGTGTCCAGGTTTCTGAGCCGTATGTGAGTACCGGCCTTATTAGGGTTTTGTATATTTGGCATTTTGTTTTCCTTGCGACGTTGTCTGATCTTAGTTGCCGAATTAAGCCATGATAACTTTTATTGGCAATAAATATTCGCCTCTTCACTTCCTCTGCTACGTTATTATCAGATGTGACTAGGGATCCCAAGTATGTAAAGTTTTTTACCCCCTCAATGTTGTATTCTCCTATTGTTATATTTTGTGGCTGCCTTATTTCTGTGTTTTTACTTACCTGCATATATTTTGTTTTGTTCTGGTTGATTTTCAGGCCACTATTTTGTGCAGCTCGTTCTATTTGATTGAATGCCTCTATCATTTCTCTTCTTGATCTTGCGATTATGTCAACATCATCTGCAAATGCTAGTATCTGCACGCTTTTATTAATTATTGTTCCTCGAGTATTGACTGTTGTGTCCCTCATTATTTTCTCGAGTACAATGTTGAACAAGATGCATGATAGAGCGTCTCCCTGGCGTAGTCCCTTTTTCACATCTATTGTTTCCGTTAGTTCGTTTTGTATCCGGATTTTACTTTCTACTTTTAGAGATTCTTTTATCAGTTCTATTAGTTGTGTTGGTATATTAAATTCTTTCATTGCTTTTATTAAGAATTCTCGGTTTATATTGTCATATGCGCTTTCGAAGTCTATGAAGAGATGATGTGTGTCGATGTTATGTTCACTTGTTTTTTCAAGGATCTGTCGCAGAACAAATATCTGGTCTATTGTTGACTTCTGTCTACAGAAGCCACTTTGGTACCTGCCAACTATTTTTTCAGCGTGTGGTCTAAGTCTTTCATAAATAACGTTGGACATTATTTTGTATGCTGCATTCAGCAGCGTGATTCCACGGTAGTTTCCACATTCTAACTGATTCCCTTTTTTATGTAATGGTACAATAATACCACTATTCCACTCCGCTGGTAGCTGTTTATTTGACCATATCTTTGTTATCAATACATGTATTGTTTTCTGTAGTGCGTCTCCTCCTTCCTTCAGTAATTCCGATGCTACTTGATCCGATCCCGGTGATTTATTGTTCTTTAATTTGTCTACTGCTGTTTTAATCTCGGCTATTGTTGGTGGATTCTTTTCTCTGTTGTCTGCTTGGTCTAATGGTATATCAGGGTTCGTCTCACTCCCACCTCCTTCAAGCTTTTCCGTAAAATGTTCTGTCCATCTTCTTAGTATCTCTTGCTGTTCTGTCAATATATTACCTTCCTTATCTCTACACATCGTCGTTCTCGGTTTGAAGTCTTTTCTGCTTTTGTTCAGTTTCTGATAAAATTTTCTTGTCTCTGTCGATCTACTTAGTTCTTGCAGTTCCTGAAGTTCTTTGTTCATATATTCTCTCTTTTTTCTTCGGTGAGTTTTCTTTTCTTCTCTGCGTAGTTGTTTATATTCTTCCTCTGCTTGTCGGGTTCTGTGCCCCTGTTGCATCAGTAAATATGCTCTGTTTTTTTTTGTCTGTTATAATCTGACATTCTTCGTCAAACCAGTCATTCGTTCTTGTTCTTCTTTCTTTACTTTCTATGCCTAACACTTCTTTAGCTGTCTCTTTTATGATTTCTCTGCACTCTTTCCACTCCTTATTTGGGTTTTCATGTTTTGGTCTGTTTTCTAGTTTGATGCTTATCTTTTCTTTATACTCTTTATTTTTGTTTGTTTCTTTGAAGTACTTCAAAGAAACTGAGTGATGGTTACACCTTGTAAATTCCTCAAGGATTATTGAAGTTCAACTCCTGTCGCGTACCGATTCTGCAAGGCACTCAGGACAATGAATCGATCGTCCCTCTTTTTCGTTACACGTCGCCGACCTAAACTTGGTCGTGGACTGTAGATACCGGTCTCCTAGTAGCGAAGGTAAGCTCTTGAGACTGCAGATTGCGCCATAAGTAAGCGACGGGCTACAGTCTTCTGACTATTACCTAGGTCGCCTTCACTGGTGAAGTATCTATATCTAAAATATTCACTTACTGCACTTCGAAGTGTACAGTGTACATACACCTCAACGTTTGAAAAGCGACTGAGACGACCAACCACCGGCAAATAAAAAACATGACGCACTAAAAATTTCGATACCCGGATTACGGGATCTACGGGACCTATTTGGAGCTACGGATTTACGCGAATTTGGCTAAACACTAGCATGCTTTCGAAAAGTTTATAGAGATGTACGGGGTGCCTGATAGTGATTTTGAATATATTTAGGTTTACCATATATGCACATATTTTAAACTATTTCAAAATGACAAGATGGTAATAAAACAAACCTCTTCGCAATATTCATTACATCTAATGATTAATTAAATGACTATGAATATAAACAATTGTCTCGCAGATTGTGATAGCTGTATTATAAATTATTATATAAGCATGAACATCTTGTATAACGATTCATACATTTCATCTTAGATCATATACTTTCATTAGAAAAAAATTATAGTTCAAGTTCATCTGTGATGTAATATGTTCGGTTTAAACCCTACGCCAGCTCCGTACTAGTAGCGGGTTATAAAATGTTTAATTGGTTAATTACCAAAATTGCAGGATTCTGATTGGTTGTTCATTTGTTAAATTTTATGAAATACACTTTAATATTTGGAAACTTTATGTCTACTTATTACCAGATCTTTAATCTGACCCAACATATTGAAAACAACTTAAAAAAAGCATAAAATGGGAGTTCGTTGACCTTTCCGCAGCGTATGACAACGTAAACCATAAAGGACTGGTCTATAAAGTATACAAAGTATCAAAAGACATCAAATTAACCAACTTTATATGATGTATACTGCAGAACCGTTAGTTTTATGTAACATTCAAAAGTTAAAACAGTCACTGTAGAATCCAGAAGAATCCCAGGAGCCCAGGGTAGTACCTATGCTGGCTCTAATGTTATTCAACATCTACATAAATGATCGGCCAATATATCTTGAAACAAAACAATTCATATACTAAAATGACACATTAGTGCACTGGTGAGGAAAAAAATGAACAACATAACATGGAACTGGATTATGCAGATGCTTCAGATCACAATAATATCTACAAATAGGTATGAAGGTACACCGTATTTTTACTGAGACAAATCACAGAAAAGGCCATTGAGTACAATAAACCAGCACATCTATGTTTTATAGACCTGACAAAGGCTTTCGATCGCATCCAAGTCGAAGACGTCTTCCATTTACTGTATAGAAGAAACATACCAATCAATATTATACAAACCAACGAAAACATCTACTTTCATAATCGAATACATGCAAAGATAAATGGAAACTAATGCAGTTTATACCAGTACAAAGAAGAGTCAGACGAGGTGACTCGTTAAGCCCATTGCTCTTTAATATAATAATGGACAAAATAATAGAAGCAGTACGTAAAGTTCATGGTTACAGAATGGGGAGCAAAGAAATCGAAATATTATGTTATGCAGACGACGCCGCATTAATCGCCGAGACAGAAGACGATCTCCAAAGATTAACACACACATCTTCAATACAACAGCCAAGAAATACAATATGACATCAGCAGAAAAACCCAAATATGACAAAATCTAAATACCCACTACGATGGAAAATCGAAATTGATGGAAAAATAATAAAGCAGGAAGCAAGGTTTAGATATCTGGGAATAGATATAACCAGTTACGGAGATGTTGAAGAGAAAGTACGACAACAAAGCTTAAAAGCAAGTAAAGCGGCGGGATCTCTTAATGACACAATCTGGAAGAACAAACACCTAATACAAGACACAAAATCTAGAATCCATAAAGCAGCTATTAGACCTATATTGACATACACGGTGGAGACAAGACCTGACACATCTAAAACGAGACGACTACTAGAAACAACAGAAATGAAAATACTCCGACGAATATCAGGGAAAAGTCTGTTAGATAGGGAGAGAAGCGAAAACATATGAAGATCATGCAATGTAGAAGACATAAATGGATGGGTGACAAAACGGAAACAGGAGTGGAACGAATACATTAGTAGAATGGCAGAGGATAGGATAGTACGAATAGCACGAGGTAAGTCACCAAATGGACGAAGAAGTATTGTCAGACCAAGAAAAAGACGGTGCGATAACGTAAACAATTTAGGAGGCTAATATTAAAAAAGAAACAGGCTTTAAAGCTTACATACAAGAAGGAAGAAGAAGAAGAAGTAATGAAGGTGCCATAAACAGGAAGCAAATAAGGGATACCAACAAAGGAGTGTATTGTCACCAACAGTGTGGATTATTGTCGTTTAGGACCTGGGCCCAGAGCACGCCAAGTAGAATTCTATTTTGCTGACGTCACAAAATATAATTTCATAATGGGAGAATCGACGGTTGCTAGGCAACGTGACGTCACTAAAATAGAATTCTATTTGGCGTGCTCCCACAGCTGATTCATGTACTTAGCAGCTAAGGAATGTGGCAGACGACAATGTAATAGTATCTAGGGGAAAATTTCCCAGTACTACTACGGACGAGATGCGATATGCCCTTCATTACGTAGAGAATTTATGTCTGAAACAGAAGTTCTTTATGAACCCTTCCAAAACTTAATTAGTAGTAAGAGACTAAGTTTTCAATCCAATGGCATACAAAACAACATAATGTTATTCTACATCCCACCAGACTGAAAACAATGGGAACCTTCTCTGGTTACACCTCCGAGGCTTCTACAATTTGCAAGCCATATATGTAGAAATTCCCATTGTTTTCAGTCTGGTGGGATGTAGAATAACATTATGTTGTTTTGTATGCCATTGGATTGAAAACTTAGTCTTTTGCTAGCAGTTGCCGCTAGGGCATCTATGCCATTTTGTTCGTTGCAATCCGTGACTGCACGCCGGGGTTTGTTTTGGTTGGATCAGAGAGAGCAGCATATGTGCCTCCTGATGAGAGACTAATAAGTTTAGAAACTGGTAGAGGTGCTTGCTGCACTCTCTGATTGGACTAGAATATGATGCGGCTGTATTTTCGTTTTGCAACGAAATTGAAAATGGTTATTCATTTTTGATTAATTAGTAGTCTTTATTAATAAGAGGAAGTTTGGTGAATGAGCTGACAGTATATGGGGAGGAACTAGAAAGAAAAGAATGAGGCCAAGTAACTAGAGGTAACCCTGAATTCAAAACTCAATTGAATTGCTCATATCAACGATATAACCAGCAAGGCTACGTAGCTCTTCTGGAACTACAAACGAGTTGTAATTAAAACCTGGGTTTGAAACCAAATATAATCTGTTGATTATTCATATCAGTGATACTTCCGACAATTACTTATGGTTCTCTACTTTGGTGGAAAACACAGCTTTGCATTCTTGTGGACCTCTCACATCACCCTACAAAGACAAGCGCCTCTAAATATTACAGGAGCCTTTAACAGTATAGGAATGGCATTTTTAGAGGCTATCGTAGGTCTCCCTCTGCTAGAATTATATATCTTGGCGATAGCTTTTACAAGCATTCTGAGATTTAAAGCAAACAATACTTGGATGCCGAATTATTGAATAGACACACAAATACTACTAAGACTATAAATGAGGAACTCATCTTTATGATGAACTCAGATAGGATGCTGGATACAGGGTACTGGATCAGGAGCCTTTTGGCAGTCATGAAATTACAATAAATCTTAGAGCCTAGGTCAATATGCTAGGTATATATGTTCTAGACTGAAGATTTTGCTTTGGTGGATTAATGCATTGATGAAATCGTGAATGGAGACCCCAAAGCAAAGGGAGTCAACATTTATTAAGACAGCCAAGCGGCTATTCTGGCAGTAAATGTCCCATTTGATCAATACTGGTGAGGAATTGCAATGATCTCCTCAACAACTTGACAAAAGATAATAAAGTGTCTTTAATATAGATGCCAGGTCATGACAAGATGCATGGAATTGGACGAGTAGATTTTTTGGCAAAACAAGACTGGAGCGAAACCTTTGTAGGCCCAGAAACATTCTGTAGCATCACTAAAAATGACACAAAAACAGGTTCACATGTGTTTAATAAGAAATCATCTAAAGAAATAGAGCTACTCAAGGTCAAAACCAGACTAAAAAAATAATCAAGAATATTGATAAAAAACTTTCGTACATTTTGATGAACAAGTAAAATTTAATAAAAAATTTTTGTCCTGGTAAAAGGTATATTAGTTTAAAAAGCCCCTATAGGGCTGCAAACATAGAAATAAAACGTTTTCGCTCTGTAACAAAGGCTATGAACTCTGTGTTCAAGAGCCATGACATCACTCTAAAAACAAAAATAAGGCTCCTTAAATGTTACGTGTACTCAGTGCTTCTATACGGAGTAGAAACGTGGACATTGAAGGCGGAAACTCTATCGAAACTTCAAGCTTTTGAGCTATGGTTGTACAGAAGGATCCTGAAGATACCATGGACAGACAAAGTCACCAATGAAGAAGTACTACGGAGGATGAACACAACCGCAGATTTACTCAACATCGTGAAGGGCCGTAAGCTGCAGTACTTGGAACATATAATGAGAAATCAAGGCAGATGCAAGCTACTCCAGTGCATTTTACAAGGTGAAATTGAAGGAAAAAGGGCCCCAGGACGAAGAAGAATATTATGGCTTGCTAACCTGAGAGCATGGTATAGAAAGACCTCAACACAACTATTCCGTATAGCAACTAACAAAGTCACCATAGCCAGAATGATCGCCAACGTTCGGAACGGACAGGCACCCTAAGAAGAAGAACAAAGACGACTGCCTTCACCTCTTTTAACATAATGATCTAATTAATTGTTACCTAGTAACCCAGTCACCACGTGTGGGAGTCATATGTTGTCCTAAGGCCATATCCATAGGATTTTATATCCATCCTTTGGATTTTACTATGTTTTTACACATATAAGACTTTTAGTCTATTTTTAAAAGGTTTTTACCTTTGTATTTTTGGGTGGCTCACCATGTTCTTGTAACACTGATGATGCTCTTGTTACAGAGCGAAAACGTTTTTTTTTCTATGTTTGTAGCCCAATAGGGGCTTTTTAAGCTAATACACCTTTTACCAGGACAATTTTTTTTATTAAATTTTACTTGTAATTAATACTATACAGCCAATTACAGGAAATTCTTCCTTGTGGATATTTTGATGAACCTCAATTTCGGGTACCGAAATGGTGGCTCGATAATACCGTTTAAGAAAACACCTTTACAAACTAGATGAAGTGAATGAACCATGGTGCAGAAAATGTAAAATGGAAGAAGAGACTACCATACACATCATGTGCTATTATAATATATTAGGCAGACATCCTAAAACTACCAATATTGAAACTGTTGGCCTTTCTTGAGGCAACAGAACTTATTGAGCGTTGAGTGTAATGAAAAAACAAGGTATAATAAAATAGGTAAATTAGACAGAAATACATGTGGTCTAAAACCCCGATGATGTAAGGCACCTTTACAAAACACTGGTCGCAAAAGCCTGATATTAAAAAGTCTGATATTATAATATAAAAAGCCTTATAATATAAGAAACGACTGCAAAGGTGTTATTACCGTGTACCAAGGTTTTTAAATTTGAATTCCATCAACATGCATCGATTTTCTTGGAATTTTAACAGTAGTAGGGAAACCTTAATAAGCAAAATCTGTCCTATGCTAAAGTGTGGTTTTTTTTTACTTTGGGAGTAGAATCCACCTCAACTATAGGGGGTTGGAATGGGAGAGACGCGTGTCAAAAGAGCAAGAGATAAATCGCCAATCGGTAAAAGAATATAAGCCGACCGTGCAAAAGATGGAGTGACAATCTTCCATACATGTATCAATCGACCAATTAACAAGCAGAATTGCTTATACAGGAGAGCATTGCTTATGCATTATAGTGTTATTGTCGGGTGTTCATACATTGGTGAATCAATAATTTGCTATTGTTTGTCTGTATTGTATATAAACTCTAACCGAAGGAATAAATTAATGTACCTAATTTATTAAAAACATTTTATGAATTCATTTACCTAAATCCTAAAAGGCACCTCAAAATAACATAAACTCATTTAATAATACAAATTGTCATTACACAAAAACCTAACAACAGTGAAGGAATGTATTTAAATGTTAAGATGCTAATTGCAAAGTAAAATACAAGTAGAATTGTAGATATTTTACCTTAATTTTTAAGACTCCTGTATATATATTTTTTCTTTAATTATTAATACAAACACGAAATGAGCGGGACAGATGTAGGGGCGTATCTAATCGACGGGTAGTTTAGTGAGAAGTGAGAAGATTGTTTATTTTCAATCGTTTGGAATCGGACTTTAAGATAAACAGTAGTCGCCTTGACTAAGTTTATAGTTTTCGTTTATTGGAAAAAGTCGGTACATACTTTGATCCAATTTTAATAGGTTAAAACGGAAAAGGGAGATTAGATGTATTTAAGAGAATTTGTTTTAGCGTAGGGGGCGAGAGACAGTCGATTTTAAGATCAGAACGACGACAGACGTGTTATTGGGGATAAGACGTAAAAAGACGCTTTAAAACGAATATTATGACAGGCCGGTTATAATATTGATTAGACGCAATTATCTCTAAATACCTACACTTTTTTTGTAAGAACACGTAAAATTTTGGTCGCAATTACACAAACATTTTTACATTTCGTCAATTTAATAGTATCTATAATTTAGTTATCTATTTTATTAATTAAAACTCTTAAACATCACACGGGCTTTTATTACGATTGTCTTTAAAGAAACCTACATACATATAAAATGACATGTGACAAGACCGATAATTATTACATACCTACTGTAAAAAAAATATTGGTGGTCGTTGAGCAAAAAGAACAGAAGGAAAGTAGTAATCAAATTGTTTAGGGGTAAAATATAGAGTGGACTATGGGTAAGAAAGGCTAAAGGCCTAAAAGAGTTATATCAAGAACCTGCTAAAATATGTTTTCTGAATATGTTGTTTTTTGAACTCACTTGATATCTTTAAAAACAAAGAAAATAGACAGTTTTATTCTTTAACATGTGTTTTAACTGAAACAATAAATAATATCAACAGTTAACACATATAAGAGTTCTTTGTCAACTAGGTGAGCGGTATGCACAATGGTACATAAGAGACACGAGATTGTTTAATGGAGGCTCTGTAGTATTTTGGGGTGAAATTTTCATGACAGCAAGAACGAATTTGTGTCTTTACGTAGAGGCTTTTTAAATAGCAAAAGGTACACTACAAATATTTTCCTTTATTGAACACTTTGTCCCTTTCACACCTTATATAGGAAATAATTCCATTATAATGCATGATAAGCCAAGGTCTCCTCACATAACCAATAACCGTATCGTTACTCAATATTTATGTGAGGTAAATATTCAGATATTGAACTGGCCCCTTCACAGTCCCGACACGAATCCTATTGATCACTTATAAGCACTCGCGATATTAGTTTACGTTATGTTTCTTTCCGTTTTTAAAGTTTTGTTAACTGTTGTTATTTTTTTTATTGTTAATATAGTATTGTTTCAATTAAAACTCACGTCAAAGAATAAAACCGTATATTTTCTTTATTTTTAATGATATCAGAGAAATTGAAAAAAAATGTTCACAAAACATGAGGCTACAACACTATTTTGATATATTCTCACCTTCATAGATACTTGTTCCTTTCTACAGGGTGTCTCAAAGTTAACATAAGAAAAATATTTTTTCCACCCGGTATAAGCCCAAAAAAAGAAGTTTGAGTAACCATTTGCCTCCCATTGTAAATAACAAATAAAATCTCAAATAATAAAAAAAAATAGCGGAATCCGCTAATCCGTTCACGATATAATCAACTATGAAAATAAGCATATTTGTTGGTGGTGTAAAAATTCTGGGGTTAAGTTAATATTAAAAACATATTATTAAAAATAATAGCGAAAACAAAAGAATAATACCACATTTTTAAATTGTTTCTAACTGTGTAACGAAATAACAGTCTGTATGAGTTTATACTTTATGACATTCTTTAAAAAAATTCGCTTTTCTCTCTATAGGTGCGTCGTATCCTTCCAAGGTTTTTTTTCTTTCACATACGCTCACATACACCTCGATCCGGTACTGGTTACCACACCAAAAAAATCGAAAGTGAAAACCGCCACCAGCGAAATTGCTTAAAACTTTACAAACAGGCCATCATGACCACAACAAATGTAGACCAAGAAGTAAAAAAAATGTAAACTTACACAAAACTAATCCGCATTTTTTATATAGGGATGGTGCTATATCACTGACTCGATTCTAACCACTAGATTCTGCAATCGATTAGTACGTATATTTATAAATTCTGATGTTAATTTCCCCTTCACTTACAGTTGTTCTTCTTAGTAGAAAGTATAAGTGTACGAAAGATGTGATTCCTCGACTTTGCTGGGTCGGCGGCTCGTGAATACAGATATTCGCAACAAATAAATTTTTGACATTTTTACTTGAGTTTCTCATACCATCTTAAGCGCATTTAACTTTATGACGTGTGTTGGTAAAAATTCAGATGTACTGATTGTCCCCAAATGCACAACTTTCCTACAGTACGGCTCCAAAATTAATGCAAAGATATTTACTTAAAACGCACCTAGTTCCATATATGTGGTGTATGAAGCTTAGGTTTTGCTACAACGTAAGTGTTAACCACATTTTCGCAAGAATGTCTTAAATGAGGCGCTCAAAGCAACAGTGGCCTAACCCCAAAAATGTTGAGATAAATGCAATCTTTGCAATCGGATTTCCATTATGCTTATGGGATGGCGCTACAAAATATGTAGCGCCATTTATCCAAATATAGAGGTAGGTTGTGTAGACCCATATTAATCGGAAGATTTAATGTTGATACTTTTATTGATATATTAATCTAAAAATGGTCAATTTCTGGCTTAGGCCACTGTTGCTCTGAGCTCCTCAAATTAAGAAGAGAAAAGAAGCAAGAATAGATGAAAGATAAAATATTGCAGATGATGAAGGAGCGAAGGAAATTAAAAGGTAGAAATGACAAACGGATACCAATAATTTGTATAAAAATAAACTAAGGGAAATAAAAAGAGTCAAACAAAGAAGCATGTCTGATGGAGAAATGTACGGAAATTAAAAAACTACAATGCTTACATGACGATTTCCATATGCACAAAAAGATTAAAGATTTACAGAACACCAGAAACAACGCAATACAGGTATAATTGTAGACATCGAAGGAAAAATTTTGACTACAATTGAAGATAAATTAAGAAGATGGAAAGAATACATGCAAGAAGTATTCGAAGATACACCAACAAGACCAACTGATATAGACAATCGCTACGGCCCAGAAATTACAAACGAAAAAGTAACTATGGCCATTAAGCGAGTTAAATATGAGAAAGCACCAGGACTGCATGCAGTGCATGGTGAAATTTTAAAGCTATTAGAGGCACTCCAAATCAGAGCTCTAATGAAGCTATTTAACAACATGAGACTGGTCAATCACCAAAAGACTGGCTACTATCAATATTCATTTCATTTCCCAAAAGTGCCAATGCTAGGAAATGTAAAGAACAGAGATTAATTATTACTTTGATGAGCCGTATACTTCTTATTATCATTCACTAGCACATTTACACCAAATTAGAAAAGCATCTAAGTCCTAAGTGAAGTTCAGAGCAGGACTCGGAAAAAAGGAAGCACTTTTCAGTTTGTAAGTTCAAATACAGAGAGTCAGGGATGTCAACTGCGATTTGTATGCATGTTCCATTGATTTCGAGGAAGCATTCGACAAAGTACCACCTGGGAGACTAATCGATATCTTAAAAATATCAGAACTCTATGGTAAAAATGTAATCTCAAAGTCAAAATATAAAATCAAAAGACTGATCTCGATCTCAAACGTATATCTCCAACAAAAATCTACAGTGCTATTCGAAAATGAAGTTTTCTAGGTCTCCACAGTCAGCAAATGAGTTAGACAGGGTTGCATACTGTCACCAGCATTATTTAACATATATCTACTATAAAAACAACTTTAGACAAGCCTTGGAAGAATCAAATGACTCCATTCTAACAACTAGATTCTTCAATCGATTAGTACGTACGTATATTGGCCAATTTATCTTTTTCTTTACGTGCCATTTCCGCGACGAAGGTTGGCAATCATCATTGCTATTCCAACTTTTGACACTAAAAACTAACTATCAATTTTAGGAGTTCATATCTGTCACAACATGTTATATCACTCAAATATTGTCGTTTTAGCCAATGACCAATTTATATGATTTTTTTTTAATTTATAAATTTATTTTGTCGCTCCGAAATCAATTTTATAATAATTTGGAATATTTTAAGGCTATTTTCATGATTTTTCATAAAATGCTTACTTTAAGGGGAACGGAGCAAGATGCAAAATTTTGACGCATGTCAAAATTTTCAATGTGTTTTAAATGTATTGGGTTTTTCCGAATCCTGAGAAAACTAATAAGTATTTTTGAAAAATTTAAACGCAGAATAAAAAACTACTTTATTACAGAGGGCCGAAAGTCCCTTAGAATAAATAAAAAGTTTCTTTTGAATGAAATATTTGCAATTAAAAATCACACTAAATTTCCTCTTAAATTACCTCTGTAACTTGTTAAAATAAATATTATAGAAGTTTTCAGGGACTTTCGTCTCTCGATAAGAATGTTTCATTCTGCGTTTAAATTTTTTAAAAATATTTATTAGTTTTCTCAGGATTCGAAAAAAATGAATACATTTAAAACACATTGAAAATTTTGACATGCGTCAAAATTTTGCATTTTGCTCCGTTCCCCTTAATCGTAAAATGCAAGTAATGGTAGGGGAGCAAAGTATGCTAAATGTGCAGTCACTCGAGCGCTTTAGGGACCTATTGGTTTGTGAAGAGTAGGTTCTAAAACCAAAAAAAGTTAAGTAAAGTTTTTCATTTTAGTGGGCGCTTACCATTTTTTAATTTAATTTTCCATTTCCAACAATCGTTTTTTCCGATTATAACGCCTTCTATCCATAATTCGAAAAAATGTTTCGAATAAAAATTACTTATTTTTACGTAAGGAGTCCAAATTTGTAATAAAAAATAAGGGCTCCTATTTAAGATTTTAAAGGAACCCCCCACCCCACATCCATGGGGGGTCGTGTTTGGTGCCATTCGATAGATATTTCAAAAATATTGAATAAGTGTATTTACAGTTTTTCGATCTGATGTTTATTTCGCGAAATATCGTGGGATTCGTATTTAAAATATTAAATTTACCCCCCACTCCTCTCCGTGGGAAGTCGTGTTTGGTATCATTAGATATATTTTTAAAAAATATTGAGCACATATTTTTTAGTTTTTCGATCTGTCATTCATTTCGTGAAATATTCGCTTTTTTCTTGTGAAACTTTGGGACTCCCCCATTTCCTTACGCCCGGCTGAAATCGTCAGATTTTTGAAATATACACTCTTTTGCATGTACTTAACTTACCTTATCTTAATCTGACAATTTCGAGTTTTTTTAAGAAGAGATTTTTTTTTCGGGCCCCCCTTAACGAACTCCCCTGTGTTAAGAGCCAATATATGGTAGAGATACATCTGCAGGGTACCAGGTTTCTCCCTATATGCTAATCTGACGCGCTCGAGTAACTGCAAAAATCCCCGCTTGGGCTCCCCTACCATAAACAATTAATAAAAATACCGAAAAAAGCCAACCAAAAACAAAAAATATGACATAAAAATTCAGTCAGATATTTTCAAATTGCACAATATTCTATTTTGATTGTATCTTGCAAGAGTCAGTATAGGAACTTAATCAAAATAAAAGAGGTTACACTGATTAATCTGAAGTCTTTGTTTGCAACAAATAATCCAAAAAAAAACTACGATGTACTAATACATTTCTCAGCAAAAGCTGACATCAAGTTGTAAAATAATGATTTATTGTGGTTTATATAACTTTTAGTTTAAACTATTGAATAATATCGTTTCTATCCGAGGCCTAATTTTGGTTTGGCTATTAGGTATATAGTGCACAAACATTAAGTTATTCAATGAGCTGTGTCGGAGAATGCTCAACATCAAGTTCAGCGATCGCAGAACCAATGAAGAAATAAGAATACCATTAAAAGTAACAGATGTAATTCAAAAGATTGCCATGTTAAAGGGATTCAGTAAGACACATAGAAAGAAGGGACGACAAGCAGTATATTATTTTTTGTTACTCCGTAAAGGAGCATAGGGCATCCACGAAGCTTCTCCATTGGACTCTGTTTCTGGCCATAGCTGCTACCTCTCCCCAGCTCTTTCTCATGCCTTTGTATGATTTCGTTTTTTTTTCTGTCTATGGTTTTATGTTCTTGTTCTAAGACAATCATTGGACGAAACAAAATGTTGAATGGCGACCAGAAGCAAATAAGAGAAATAGAGGCACATCTCAAACCAGATGGACTGATGACAATCAAATGAATGAATTATCACGAATGGATGCAACAAATAAGAAACAGAAATGAATGGACACAATTAACGGAGGCTTACATTCGACCATGGATGGAATGGCTGTTGATGGTGATGAAGCCAGTTGTTTAAGAGGCGTTTTGCCATTCCATGCGGTTAAGGACTCACAAATTAGGGGCTTCTCACTTCACACACTTTACAGCTTGACTATCAGAGACAAAAAATATAATAGTCACCCGTTTTATACCACTAACGTGGCTTTTGGATTATAGTAGGGTATGCTGCTATATCTAGGGCCAACGGTATACAAAGAAGGTAACACGGCCAGTGCTACGCTTCTAGGTCTGGATCCCGCGTATGAAAAAAAAGTTGATTAATAGCAAGCTGAAAATGTATTAATAGCTTAAGGGTGTCTAGTCGGATAAACTTTGATATATGGGAACACTGGAACAGGGGTAGTTTTAATTGTGGAACAGGTTAAAAATTTGGAACGGTTACACCACGAAAACGGCACATTTATTTTGTCCGACAGAACAGACTTAAACTCTCCGAACAGAGATTTAACTCTCATGCAAAAATCAGACTGCTATTTATCACCTGTCATAATTCCTCTCATTTGACATATTCTACATGTTCCACTGATTAAAACGCCCATTTGGTGATAAATAGCAGTCTGATTTTTGCATGAGAGTTTAATCTCTGTTCGAAGAGTTTAAGTCTGTTCTGTCGGACAAAATAAATGTGCCGTTTTCGTGGTGTGACCGTTCCAAATTTTTAACCTGTTCCACAATTAAAACTGCCCCTGTTCCAGTGTTCCCATATATCAAAGTTTATCCGACTAGACACCCTTAAGCTATTAACAAATTTTCAGCTTGCTATTAATCAACTTTTTTTTCATACGCGGGATCCAGACCTATTCAATCACCTATCATTATCCCTGGTTTTACCCAACGTACTCATTTTATTTAGGATGAATCGACCTGAGGCCTATCTCTCTTTTGTCGTTTCTCCATTAGTGAGGATCGTGATTTCTTCCAATATCCCTAACAATGTTTCTCCATTGGTCTCTATCTTCAGCTACTCTAAGAGCTTCGCAGAATGTGTTTCCAGCTGAATCCTTTATTTGGTGGGACCATCTATGGTGATCGTCCTCTTGATCTTCTCCCTGGAACGTTTCCAGAAACAATATAGGGGCCTATAGACATTTTTAAAAATGTCTAGATGTTCTCGCCGGCGCGCGGCGCGGCGCTGGGATTCGATCGCCGGCCTATCTTCATAGAAGTCATACATCCTACCGCCTGAGCTATTCCGGCCCAGGCAAAAAATATTTTGACCGAAAAAGTGGCAGTTCTTTTTATTCAATCAAACAAATACCAGTATTTAAGCTGCATTTTGTAGTTCCAGTGTAAATTGATGCGCAACTAGCGCAACTACACATACACACACCCAAACATATATGTAATATGGAATCATCTGATATTTTTTATTATTTCGTGTGAATTTAAAAAAACGAACACACGAAGTCAAACAATATTTATTTTAAAGCAATTTAATAACAAATAGATAACAATTAAATAAAACAATAAAGTATTTAACAAACAAATTGAAAGTAGTTGTTTTAAAGTCAATAGCATACAAAAGTTCAATGAAAAACGAATAATGTTTAAATTGTTTTTATTTTTTTTTTTGTATTTTGTGGTAGTCAGTGTTATCACCTCTAGTCCTTATGCAAACTTCAGTTTGCTTGGGCACGCTCCTAATCACATTATCAACATTTTGTTGTGGTAGGTTGCTCCATCCTTTAAGAGCAGCTTGTACTAGCCGTGCGGTGTTTTGTGGATTATCCCGGCGAGCTCTAATTTTTCTTTTAAACATATCCCACAAATACTCTGTAGGATTAAGCTCGAGTGAGCAAGCCGGCCACTCCAAACAAGGGATACCTTCTGTTTCAATGATGTCTGTAGTCCTTCTAATGGTATGTAGAGGTCCATTATCATGCAATAAAATTAAATTTTCTCCTGTTGGACCTCTCCAGAGCCTAACTACAGGTTTTCAACAAACCTGTGAGCAGTTAAAGTTGATTGGATGAAAATTAAAGGAGTTTTTTTACGGATCACAATTCCTCCCCAGAACATTGCACGTCCCCTTGTATATTTGTCAATATATCTGACAGTTTTCGTTCTTGATTGTCTTCCTCCACCTCTAAGTACACGATTTCATGGGTCATCTGATTTTATATAAATCCTGACTTTTTTTGAAAATAGCACATTTTGTCAATTCCCAATGTTCCAGTTTTGGTGGTGAAGACACCAATTTAGGCGATCAATCTTGTGCTGCCTGGATGGATAACTCGGGAACTCATAACTGTCTCCTGCTGTATACTTCTTGGTACTAACTCTTCTTCTTATCGTTTCAATTGAAACAGTTACACCTGTAGCTTCCAAAATCTGCCTTTGGAGCTGCTGGTGAGAAATGGTTGGGTGTCTTCCAGCTGATTGGACAATTAAACGATCTTGGAGAGCCGTTATTACTTTTGACGACTTTCCCTTGCTTTATTTTTGAGCTTTCCTAGTTCCTGTTACCTAGCATAGGTTTTGGACAGAACGCCCTGTATTACGCCTAGCTCTACAGCTATGTCCCTCTAAGAACATTACTTTCTCCACAAGACCAATAATCTTTCCTCATTGTAAGTTCTCTAACCCCACATCAGGCATATTTTCGTTTTTGGACGCAAAAGTTAGTTTATTTATTTTCGTTCAATTTGCAACTCAAACTTGTCTTATAAATATATTCGTTTATTTTCAATAAAAACCTTTATTCTTCGCAACAATAAAAAGTTTTTTCAAAAGAAATAAATATTAAAAATAAAAATGTATACCATTTTTATTCATTCAGTTGCGGTGCGAAACCAAAACTGTCTTAATTTTTACTCAAATCAGAGAGTGCAGCCAGCACTCTTATCGACGATTTCACCTCTTGTTAGAGGTTCATCAGAGACTGCATAGGCTGCATTTCTCTGGCCCAGGTAAAAATCTTCGACATATCCATCTCCCACCGCAACTGACGAGATGGTAGTAGGTGCCTAGCGGCATCTGCTAAATAAAAGACTAAGTTTTTCAACCTAATAAAAATATTTGTAAATTAAATATTTTTAAAAGATTTCTAATTGAAAAACTTTATTGGCCCATTTCCTGGTGACAACCTCCAAGGCTTCTAGAATATGCAAGCCAAATGGATGCTGCAGTGAAGACTAAAGGGAAGGAATTCTACACTATGCAATTCACAACCCCCGTCTGCAGCGTGGTAAAGTTCCAACGGAAAATGGACCTAGTTACTCTATAGGAGTAATACTAATATAAAAATAAAAACGTATACCATTTTTATTCATTCAGTTGCGGTGCGAAACCAAAACTGTCTTAATTTTTACTCAGATCAGAGAGTGCAGCCAGCACTCTTATCGACGATTTCACCTCTTGTTAGAGGTTCATCAGAGACTGCATAGGCTGCATTTCTCTGGCCCAGGTAAAAATCTTCGACATATCCATCTCCCACCGCAACTGACGAGATGGTAGTAGGTGCCTAGCGGCATCTGCTAAATAAAAGACTAAGTTTTTCAACCTAATAAAAATATTTGTAAATTAAATATTTTTAAAAGATTTTTAATTGAAAAACTTTATTGGCCCATTTCCTGGTGACAACCTCCAAGGCTTCTACAATATGCAAGCCAAATGGATGCTGCAGTGAAGACTAAAGGAAAGGAATTCTACACTATGCAATTCACATATATTTTTATTAGGTTGAAAAACTTAGTCTTTTATTTAGCAGATGCCGCTAGGCACCTACTACCATCTCGTCAGTTGCGGTGGGAGATGGATATGTCGAAGATTTTTACCTGGGCCAGAGAAATACAGCCTATGCAGTCTCTGATGAACCTCTAACAAGAGGTGAAATCGTCGATAAGAGTGCTGGCTGCACTCTCTGATCTGAGTAAAAATTAAGACAGTTTTGGTTTCGCACCGCAACTGAATGAATAAAAATGGTATACATTTTTATTTTTATATTAGTATTACTCCTATAGAGTAACTAGGTCCATTTTCCGTTGGAACTTTACCACGCTGCAGACGGGGGTTGTGAATTGCATAGTGTAGAATTCCTTCCCTTTAGTCTTCACTGCAGCATCCATTTGGCTTGCATATTGTAGAAGCCTTGGAGGTTGTCACCAGGAAATGGGCCAATAAAGTTTTTCAATTAAAAATCTTTTAAAAATATTTAATTTACAAATATTTTTATTAGGTTGAAAAACTTAGTCTTTTAAATAAATATTACTTTGAAATACATGGTGATTCCATATAAATTTGGGTGTGTGTATATTGCAGTATATGCCTTGTTTGCTAATTCGATCCGTCACATTTCTTTTTTTTTTTAATATTCTTCAGTGAAAAAAAGTCAAAACTAATATATGAGTATATAAATAAATAATTTCCTTTTTTCTATTTTATAAATATAATCGGTATAAGTTTATATATTTTATGAGGTTATAAAGTTTATAAGCTTGAGAGTGAGATGTTTAAACAATTCAAAAAACGGTTTTTAGAAATTCTTTACGGTGTTGCAATTGCTAAGGTCATGTATTTATTTAATATTTATTTGCAAAATGGATTAACACTAATATAGACATTTTATTGCCAAAGTTTAACGGCAAAATGCATTGTCATTGTTTTTTAAATGCAAACGATGATGATGCAAAGGTTCGTGTCTGCGAGGTGAAGGAGTTCTTGTTTTACGGTTAGTGATTTTGGCGCATTCACCACTAAAATGGGAATCCTGTTTAAGGCCAATTCCAACGACGTGTTGAAGAACGTGTTGAAGCGCGCTTCGCCAGTTTACCAATTTAAACGTCCGGAAAAAGAGATAGAAAATATATAATAGTAAAAAGGTGAAAAGGAAATGTAACAGAAAAAGATAAAAACTGAAGACGGGATTCAACGCAACGTGAAATAGATTCAACGTAACGTGAAATAGCGAAATTTCTTCCAAAATTTGTTATTTATGATTCTTAAGCTAATACCGAACCCTAATTTATGGCCTCTGTACCCTATTTTTATTGTCCTGTTGAGCGTCGCGCTTTTTTCCGTGAATTGTCGGTAAAATGATACGGTTTAAAGGAATTTAACATACAGATACTAAAGCGTCCCGCTTTCGACGAAGCTACGGCGCTGATACGAACAGTGCTGTGGTAATTTTTACTATGTAGTGGTCCAACTACGTTGTGTTAAGATTTTTATCTTATTCTTCTTCTTCTTCTTCTTCTTCTTTCTTCTTGCATGTAGGCTTTAAAGCCTGTTTCTTCTTCAATATTAGCCTCCTAAACTGTTTCAGTTATCGCACCATCTTTTTCTTGGTCTGCCAATACTTCTTCGTCCATTTGGTGACTTATCCTGTGCTATTCGTACTATCCTATCCTCTGCCATTCTACTAATGTGTTCGTTCCACTCCTGTTTCCGTTTTGTCACCCATCCATTTATGTCTTATACATTGCATGATCTTCTTATGTTTTCGCTTCTCTCCATATCCAACAGACTTTTCCTGATATTAGTCAGAGTATTTTCATTTCTGTTGTTTCTAGTACTCGTATCGTTTTAGATGTGTCAGGTCTTGTCTCCGCCGTGTATGTCAATATAGGTCTAATAGCTGCTTTATAGATTCTTGCGTTTGTGTCTTGTGCTTGTTTTTCCAGATTGTGTAATTAAGAGATCCCGCCGCTTTACTTGCTTTTAAGCTTTGTTGTCGTACTTCCTTCAACATCTCCTTAACTGGTTATATCTATTCCCAGATATCTAAACCTTGCTTCCTGCTTTATTATTTTCCCATCAATTTCGATTTTACATCGTAGTGGGTATTTAGATGTTGTCATACATTTGGTTTTTTTCTGCTGATATTATCATATTGTATTTATTGGCTGTTGTATTGAAGATGTGTGTTAATCTTTGGAGATCGTCTTCTGTTTCGGCGATTAATGCGGCGTCGTCTGCATAACATAATATTTGGATTTATTTGTTCCCCATTATGTAACCATGACCATTACGTACTACTTCTATTATTTTGTCCATTATTATATTAAAGAGCAGTGGGCTTAACGAGTCACCTTGTCGGACTCCGCTTTGTACTGGTATAAACTGCGTTAATTTTCCATTTATCTTTGCCTGTATTCGATTATGAAAGTAGATGTTTTCGATGGTTTGTATAACATTGATTGGTATGTTTCTTCTATACAGTAAATGGAAGACGTCTTCGACTTGGATGCGATCGAAAGACTTGTCAGGTCTATAAAACATAGATATGCTGGTTTATTTGTAACTTGGTTTATAGCTTCTGCGGAACGTAAAAATAAGCTTAAGCTGAAGCATTTAAGCCCGAACAATTTTCTTCTTTTTTTCTCAAAATATCATTTTTAGCGACTTTACAGTGATTTAGTATTTATTTAAAAAATTTGTGTGTTATATTTATCATAAAGTATCAATGAAAAAATAAATTTTTTTAATAGAATGGACTTACAAATGTTATTATAAGGCATTATAATAAGTTATTTTTATTCAAAAACAAGTTTTTGATCAAATTTTAATGTAGAAAACGTCAAAATACCGTTTTTTACATTTTCCTACATTCCCAAAATACGTCATCTTCGATTTAGCTGGAAATTTGCCCACATATAGCCAAAACAAAGAACTTTAAGTGGTTAAAAGAATTTTTATAATTTTACAATACAAAAACAGTTATATGCAGTAATATCAGAGAAAAAATATAGCCCTCTACTCTAAGTTCAATTAACTCGGAAAATATCAACCTCGCAACAAAAATTGTTAAAAAGAAATTGTAATAATTGTAAAAACGATTTATTTGGAACAATTTTAGTTACTACCATTTTTGTAGAGAAGTTGAAAATGGCGGAAATATTGAACAAAAACCACTTGCTATAAACAGAGAACAATAACCTCTGCTATAAAACCAATGAGGTCTTACGCTCGCGGCTTTACCGCATGAGTACTACCTTAAATATCAATTTTTGAAAAAATAATAGAGATCAAAATTGTATAAAATTTAATTCGCTCCATTTTTATATAGGTATATTCTTATTTTAAAACTAATAATAAACGAGATAGTTCAATATTTAATTATGCTCTGTCACTATTTTCACCCTTAACTCGGAAAATATCGACCGCACAAAATTTGTAATAAAGGAAATTATAGAAAATCGTATTTTCCACAATTTCAGTCCTTACACTTTTTGTCGAAAAGTTGAAAATGGCGGAGATATTGAGCAAAAACGGTTCTCCTTTAAACTCTAGATGGCGGCTAACGTAACGGCGGAATTCATTCGCGATTTAAATTAAAACTACTACTGACCACCCTAAATATTAGAAAAATAAAATTTTGGGCAGCTCGAGATACAAGGTCAAATGCTATCCCGACTGGACTATTATACTTTTGAGTCTGATGTTATTGCATGTAACTTTTTTGTATTGTAAAATTTAAAAATCCTTTTAACCACTTAAAGATCTGTGTTTTGGCGATATGTGGCAAATTTTCAGCCAAATCGAAGATGATGTATTTTGGGAATGGAGGAAATTGTAAAAAAATGGAATTTTAACGTTTTCTACAGTAAAATTTGATCAAAAACTTGTTTTTGAATCAAAATAATTTGTTATAATGCTTTATAATGACATTTTTGAGTCCCTTCTATTAAAAAAATTAGTTTTTTCATTGATACTTTATGATATAACCCACACATTTGTTTAAATATATACCAATTCACTGTAAAAAAATGATATTTTGAGAAAAAAGAAGAAGACTGTTCGGGCGTAAATGCTTCTAGACCGGGCTGCATCGTCGCCCCCGCTAGCGAAATTATTCCGATTAGATTTTTTTGCACAAACTTACTCAAAAAGAGGTTCTTATAACATATCCACAGGGTGCCGGGCGGTGCCGTGGTCGAAATATTATTTAAACAATTTTTTTTAAACAAATTCACAAAAATAATTTTTTTTATTTCGAACAATAATTTTTTAGATAATTTGGATCATTCTGAACAAAAAAGGTCTCTTGTCATTTTTCTCTAAAATTGATTGTTGTCGAGTTATATGCGATTAAAAATTTGAAAAATGCGAAAATGGCCATTTTTAAGGCTTAATAACTCGATTAAAAATTATTATTATGAAATTCAAAAGTGACCAAATCAAGTTTTAATTCCCTTCTTCGAGGTCCTGAAGAGATTTTTGTCATTATTTTATTACAAAGCTGCTATTTTTAATTATTAACAATTAGCGCTATAGTCCAACTCTATCGTCGCCCCCGCTAGCGAAATTATTCCGATAGATTTTTTGCACAAACTTACACAAAAAGAGGTCCTTATAACACTGTGGATATGTTATAAGGACCTCTTTTTAAGTAAGTTTATGCAAAAAAATCGAATCGTAATGATTTTACTAACGGGGGCGACGATACATCCTGGACTATAGCGCTAATTGTTAATAATTAAAAATAACAGCTTGTAATAAAATAATGACAAAACTCTCTTCAGGACCTTGAAGAAGGGGTTTGAAACTTGATTTGGTCACTTTTGAATTTCATAATAATAATTTTTAATTGAGTTATTAAGCCTTGAAAATGGCCATTTTCGCATTTTTCAAATTTTTAATCGCATATAACTCGATAACAATCAATTTTTGAGAAAAATGACAAGAGACCTTTTTTGCTCAGAATGACCCAAACTATCTAATAAAAATTGTTCGATATGAAAAATTATTTTCGTGAATTTGTTTAAAAAAATTGTTTAAACAATTTTTCGACCACGGCACCGCCCGGCACCCTGTGGATATGTTATAAGGACCTCTTTTTGAGTAAGTTTGTGCAAAAAAATCGATCGGAAAAATTTCGCTAGCGGGGGCAGGTTTATTCAGCTTGAGCTTATTTTTACGTTCCGCAGAAGCTATAAACCAAGTTTCAGACATATCGGAGATCCAAAAGTTTTTGTCTGAGTGATTTGACATGGAATGTACCATTCAAAGTATTTAATTTTTTGGATATATAGTTATAGCTGGATCCCGCGTACCAAAAAAATTTGATTAATAGCAAGCTGAAAATTTGTTAATAGCTTAAGGGTGTCTAGTCGGACAAACTTTAATATATTGGACCACTGGAACAAGAGAAGTTTTAATTGTGGAACAGGTTAAAAATTTGGAACGTCAGACTACGAAAACGTCAGATGTATTTTGTCCGACAGAACTTCCAATTGATTTGTTACCCTTTCATTAAACTCTCATGCAAAAATCAGACTGCTATTTTACTAACCAACATGAGTTCTGTCATTTGACATGTTCATCGTGTTCCACTCAATAAAATGCCCAGTTGGTGATACACACCAGTCAATCAATTGGAAGTTCTGTCCGACAAAATACATCTGACATTTTCGTAGTCTGACGTTCCAAATTTTTAACCTTTTCCACCATTAAAACTTCCCCTGTTCCAGTGTTCCCATATATCAAAGTTTGTTCGACTAGACACCCTTAAGCTATTAACAACTTTTCAGCTTGCTATTAATCAACTTTTTTTCTTATGCGGGATCCAGACCTATTAATTATCATAGAATTTTTAAGGCTGAAAATGAAGGAAGCATGATCTAATAGTTTGCTATTTGGTTGCCCTAGAAATTCTGATATGGTTGATATTCGTAACGGTCCAAAAATTTAGTACCATTTAATTTGTATGTTGTGTAACGTACAGCTTATAGGTAATTAAATATAATATGTATAATAGAATATGATGATAGATAATACAGGGTGTTTCATTATTAATTGTCCATATAGTAACTGGAGAAACCTTAGCACAAAATATGACGATTTAACTTAAAACACTTAAATAAAATGTGGTTCCTTACTGAGTTATAGGGTGTTTTATTTAAAAATTTTAAAATTATTTTTGCTCAGAATTTTAAAACTATTCGATGTATCCTTTTCATACTTGGCAGGAAGTATAGATACTGTACAAACTACTAAGTTATGTTAAACAAGCGTTTCTGGCTATTACCAGAGGCGTACGACGGGGAAAAGTGAATGGTTGACCCTTTCCAAATTCTACGTCACTGGCAGAATTACTATTTTAGTTCAATTTTTGGATTCTCCAATACTTTCTATAAAAATAATATACCCTTCATTGGTAACGATAAAGTCATTAATTTTCGAGATATTTGAAGTTAAAAATGAAACGACACGGTTATTTTGATTAATGTAATGTGTCGCTTTATTTTTAATTTCAAATATCTCGAAAACTAATCATTTTATCGTTACGAATTAAGAGTATACTATTTACATAAAAAGTATTGGAAAATCTAAAAATTACACTAAAATAGAAATTTCGTCAGTGGCGTAGAATTTGGGAAGGGTCAACCAGCCACTATCCCCTGTAGTACGCCTCTGGTAGCAGCTAGAAACGTTTATTTATCTTAATTTAATAGGGTGTACAGTACCTACACTTTCTGCCAAGTATAATAAGGATACGCCAAATAGTTTTAAAGTGCTGGGTACAAATAATTTTTAAATTTTACTCATATATGTATTATATCGCATATTAATCAAAATAACTGTGCCGTTTCATATTTAACTTCAAATATCTCGAAAACTAATGACTTTATCGTTACCAATGGAGAGTGTATTATGTACGTAGAAAGTATTGGAGAATCTAAAAATGCTACTAAAGTAGTAATTCCTCCAGTGGCGTAGAATTTGAGAAGGGTCAACAATTCACTATCCCCTGTCGTACGCCTCTGGTAGTAGCTATAAACGTTTGTTTATCATAATTTAGTAGGGTGTATAGCAGTTGCACTTTCTGTTAAGTATGAAAAGGATACGTCGAATAGTTTTAAAATGCTGAGCAAAAATAATTTTTAGATTTTTAGACAAAACACCCTGTAACTCACTAAGGAACCACATTTTATTTAAGCGTTTTAGGTTAAATCTTCGTATTTTGTGCTAAGGTTTCTCCAGTTACTATATGGACAATTATTAATGAAACACCCTGTATATACAGAGAGAGTCTGTAATTTGGAATAAATTCAATATCTCAAATACTAATTGTTTCTTTGAAAAATGCTCAGACCCGTCGATTAGTATTTAAAATTGTCCTTTTTGACATACAATAATAATGTATACAGAGTGTCCCAATTTAGAGATATGACGTCATCGTTGATTTTCTTAAATGGCCACAATGTCATTTTGATAGCTATTTTGATAGGGTGTATAAAGTTATACACAACTGCCAAATATCAAATTTTTATTCTCTACCATTTACAAGATAATAGAAAATAACAAAGTTATGTCTGTAATTTGGAATAAATTCAATAATTATAATACTAATTGTTTTTTTTTTGAAAAATGCTTAGACCCGTCGATTAGTATTTCAAATTGTCATTTTTGACATACAATAATAATGTATACAGGGTGTCCCAATTTAGAGATATGTCGTCATCGTTGATTTTCATAAATGGCAACACTGTCATTTTGATAGCTATTTTGATAGGGTGTGTAAAGTTATACACGACTGCAAAATTTCAAATTTTTCCCTACCATTTACAAGATAATAAAAAATAACAAAGTTATAAAAAACAAGTAATCAAATAATAATTAAATTTAATTATTTCGAATAAACAAATGCTCATAACGTTGCCCATTGACAATTTAGCAATAATTAAGGGCAACATTATGAGTATTTGCTTAATTGAAATAATTAAATTCAATTATTATTTGATTACTTGTTTTTCATAACTTTATTATTTTTTATTATCTTGTAAATGGTAGGGAATAAAAATTTGACAAAATAGCTATCAAAATGACAGTGTTGCCATTTAAGAAAACCAACGATGGCGTCATATATCTCTAAATTGGGACAACCTGTATACATTATTATTGTATGTCAAAAAGGACAATTTAAAATACTATTCGACGGGTCTAAGCATGTTTCAAAAAAACAATTAGTATTTGAGATATTGAATTTATTCCAAATTACAGACTGTCTGTATATTAGTGTAAAAAATCGAAATATTATAAGATATCAGGTCACATAAAGGAGAAAACGTCAATTTAAAATCAAAGTAGGAAAATAAACTGGATTTTACACAAATTAAAAAATAAAACGGGAAGGAGTAAATATGCAGAAGATTTAACGAGGAATCTAGTTCTTCAAACCATAGACTGAACCAAAACAAATTTCTGATGCACATCAGTAAAAAAGAAGAATCTATCAAATTCGCCATGGAACAGGAAAATAATAATCTCTGGTACTACCAAAGATCTTATACACATAGATTTGGCCAATTCGGAAAAATAGCGTATCTAAAGGCTGTATGACACTATACATTTTCTTGTATCATTTCTAATATCGTTTCTGATATGTCAAAAAAATGCATAGTGTCATACACAGATACAAGAAACGATATCAGAAACGATACAAGAATTTGTGTCAGGCGCAGATTATTGTACAAGAACTGCGCCAATTTCTGCGCAAAGAGCAAAAACGTAAAACCTGCTGGTAAAACATCTAAAATGTCATAATTACTTACTTACTCATAATGGCGGCTGAAATGAAAATGGGATAATGTATTGATGAATTTATTTGTGTTTTTGTAGGTATTATTTATAAATCTTTTATTGATACTTAATATACCGTTTGGTATGGACTACTGTTCTACTAATAACCATATATTTAGCTCCTAGTAAAGTTCAAACTATAAATTTAGGTTTCATGGTGCATAATTTTTTAATAGACGAAAATACAATAGTTCCTAATTTGGATCAAACTGAAGATAATTCTAATGCAAATATTTTAGCACAAATATCAAAACAAAATAAAAACACAAATAATCAACCTCAGTCAACGTAAAATTCTGGTTAACATTAAAATGTTAATTATATAAAAGTTTATAAATTTTATAAAATATTTAAAATCAGCTGTGTCTGTAGATGCAGTACTACCATAACGTGACACAGGGTGACAAACAAAATTTCGACCAATCACGTGCCGAATTTCATACAATTTTCGATACAAGAACTTGCATAGTGTCATACAGGGCACAAATGTACGTACAAGAAATGATACAAGAAAATGTATACAAGAAACGATATCAGAAACGATATTAGAAATGATACAAGAAAATGCATAGTGTCATACAGCCTTAACGCGGAGCAGTTCGGGTCGGTGGTCTATCTATCTCCCTCTACCGGCGCTTAGCTTTCTCTCGCTAGCCTAGCATATGATGGCCGCCGCCTGTGTGTCACTGTCGTTCCATAGGGCTTTTCATTCACAGTCATTTGTTTCGAGCTTCTGTCAAATGTCGTATAATCCGTGTATATTAACATTATACACAGATTATACAACATATGACAGAAGCTCGAAACAAATGACAATCGATGAAAAGCCCTATTACTTCCACCTCTTGGTAGATACGCTCACACTCGCACGACAGACAAAGATAGCTAAACCACCGTACTTGATATCGACGTTACACCCCGATGCATTGAGTGGCATATCCCTAGCCAAGTCTATTTTCTTTACATGTCTCTGGGTACTACCCCCAACCGCCCCAACCTGGAGAGCCAGTGTTTTATGACAGGGTTTGCTCTCTTAGTCCCATGAAAATGTGTTTGACAGAGTAAAAGCATTGTCAAATATTTAAGGGTCATTCTAAATAGGAACTTGAACTTGTAGAATCACTTTAAATACACACAAATAAAGTTTTGTATTGTTTGCACATTGATGCCAATACAAATTTTTGGTATTACGGAGGTATTGGTCATTAATGCCCACCTGTTGCAAAACACATATCAGTTTTTCTTCTTCTTTTCTTCTTTTTGTATAGACATGACTCTGTCTGTTTTTTCAATGTGACTCTAGTAAGTTGTCGTTCCATCGTTTTCGTGGTCTTCCCACTGATCGTCTTCCTATCCGCCCCGAGCTTCGCTGGTATCGCCACCTACCTACAGGATTACTAGTATAACTTTTACCGGAAATTTTCTGGAAAGAAAAAAGTGTTGCCTATACTCTGTGAGTTTCGCTGGTATGGCTGCTATCGCCATCTAACGGTTGACTAGTGTTCCTATTCCGGCCGGAATTTTAAAGAGGAGAGTAGAAATAGACGGAGAGCTAGAGGCGAGAAATCATCGTCATAAGTAATATGGAGTTTGGCATGTGAAATGTGTCTATTGTATATTGATAACTATGGCCCCTTTCAGGCTGACACCTCAGTGGATACAGGAAGTAGCAATAAGGGATGAAAGGGGAAAGTTGGTGCAGTCATTAAATGTTTTCACCTTCTATTTTGTTAAACCTCCATCGATTTGCATGAAAATTGGTGAGTAGTTAGAGCATAACTCGAGAAACAAAACTGATATGGTGCCAACGTGCGCTTTCACCCTGGGAGTGGATGCCACCCCTTCTCGGTGGTGAAAACTATTTTATTAAAAATAACCCCACTAATTGATAGAGGGACAAATTTTAAGCAAAATTTGTTACTTCTAATTATTAAAATAAATCAATACTTTTTGAGTTATTAAAGATCAAAGATTTGAATTTTTCGTGAAATAAATGCATGATGTAAAGCGGTTTTTCGTGAATAATTCAAAAACTGTAAGTTTTATCAAAATAGTTATGATTACCAAAATTGAAGATAATAAAAAATAAAAGAGATTTGTTATTCGAAAAACCTTTGAGAATTAATAAAAAGTGAGTTATAGGTGATGGAATGTATATTTTTTTCGGCTAGTACCCAAATCTAAGTATTCAAGCTCAAATAACAGGAAAACGGTGCATTTTATAAAATATATTTACTGAACACTTGTCAAAGTACTCAAGGATACCTATCAAGTGAGCTCCAGATGAAGTTTATAACATCAAAGCTAAACAAATGATGATGAAAATAAGAGAACCCTTTCGAGTTTTTAGGAAAAAGTGAAAATTAAAACATACGCTAATTATATACCGGGTGTCCACTTATATTTTCCCCCATTTTAACTGCCTGTAACTTCTAAACGGCTCAAGATAGAAATATGCGGTTTTCACTGAAATGTTTTATTTTAGTAAAAGTTTTGTCTGAATGGATGGAATTTTTTTATATCGCTTTCAAATATGAAATAAAAATTGGCGGATTTTTGAAAAAAACTGTTGACTTTTTTTAATGGAACACCCAGTATATTCTTTTGTAAATTGAAAGAAAGGTCATTCACCTATTTAGTGATATAAAGTTTTTCAAAATCGGTTTTCAAATCACTGAGTAATTAATTTTTAAAATGAGAGGTGCAACGTGGATATCACATACCTAAATAACATAACTAAGCAAGTTATGTGATTTCCACAATGCATCTCTCATTTTAAAAATTATTTGCTCAGTAATTTGACAACCGATTTTAAAAAATTTTATATCGCTGGATAGATAAATGACCGTTTTTTCAAGTTTTTAGGTAAATGACCATTTTTATATCGCTTTTAAATAAAAAATGGCGGATTTTTGAAAAAAAAAACGTTGTTGACTTTTTTTATTAAAACACCCAGTATATTTTTTGTGTTTTGAAAAAACGGTCATTTACCTATCCAGCGATATAAAATTTTTTAAAATCGGTTGCCAACTGAGCAATTAATTTTTAAAATGAGAGATGCAATGTGGAAATCACATAACATAATATCATTTTGCTCAGTTATGTTATTTAGGTATGTGATATCCACGTTGCACCCCTCATTTTAAAAATTAATTACTCAGTGATTTGACAACCGATTTTGAAAAACTTTATATCGCTGGATAGGTGAATGACCTTTCTTTCAATTTACAAAAAAAATATACTGGGTGTTCCATTAAAAAAAACTCAACAAAGTTTTTTTCAAAAATCCGCCATTTTTTATTTTGTATTTGAAAGCGACATAAAAAATTCAATCCATTCAGACAAAACTTTTACTAAAATAAAACATTTCAGCGAAAACCGTATATTTCTATCTTGAACCGTTTAGAAGTTATAGGCAGTTAAAATGGGGGAAAATATAAGTGGACACCCGGTATTTATTTTGAAATTTGTTAACAGAATAATTTTTAAAGGAATTTCGGGAATGAAGTTAGGATTATAATTTATTATCAAGTTCGTTTTATTACAATTTAAATATAACAAGTTAAAAATGCGAGCATTATTATAACGAAAACTTTGTTTTTTATGTATTTAAATTCCGAATATGGAAAATTGCTATTATGAAAAGTTGTTTAGAATTAAAAATTATGTTTAATGTGCAATTATATCCTACTATGTAAATATTGTGAGCTATAAAGGCACTTAACTGAGCGAATTTCTTGAGCGAAATTCATATTTTTTACACATCGACTAAAATCGATACAATTTTATATAATCTTATGTTTATGATTGCATCTTGGATTTTAGACCGTGCAGATCTTTTTATGAAGAATAATAATTTTTGTTCGTAAAATTAATAATAAAAGAGTTATAAATGAAAATGATGATTGGTAGGTATCTCTAATTTGAGAAAAAAATTAAATATTTTCTTTTTATTAGAAGAATATTAGATAATAGTTACATTATTATATTAATTATTAATTATTTAATTATAATAATAACAACTATTGCATATATTAGAACACAGTTTTTAATTCCAAACCATTTTTCGTAGTAACAATAATTTACAACAGTGTGAAAAAAGGTACTTTAATCTTGAGCGAAATTCATATTTTTTAAAATACCTCCTATAATATAGACAAAATTTGCTATCTGATGATTGGATCGTAGGTTTTAGACGATGCAGAACTTTTTATGAATTATAACTTTATTTCGTAAAATTAAAAATAAAAAAGTGTCCCATAATATATGTGTCCAACTTAAGTAGACACACTGTATATTATACAATATAATATACATAATACATAAATCATTGGGTAGACAGCACCAAAAATTTGTAACCTGCCATTTAACATTACTTACATTAAAATTAATAAGTAATATTTATTTATTTGATATTTCAATTCTTTTACAGTTTAAATGAAGTAATATATTTTTGAAATAATATGAAATTTTCATTAACATTTTTACGTACAGTGTCTCCATTGTAGAATTATCTCGCTATTTAAAATTGCTAAAAAATCATAAATTGCTGTCCCGAGATGCAACTTGTCTTTGAGGTCGGTTATCTCGAAGATGGTTTGATATATCGAAATGCCGTTTAAATATTTGGATTCAGGAGACAAAACTACATTGAAATCGGTACATAAGCTCCAGATATTGCAGGGGTGGCAACGCAGGAACGAACGAACGGACTTTGCGAATTTATAAACGAAATCAAAATTTTCGTTGAAAATACTATTTATTTTTCACTTTCGCTGTCACATTCACTAAAATCGCTATCATAATTATTTTCATCACTTTCGCTATTATGAATGTCATCATCAGCTTGCTCATCATCCATCTCATCGTCTGTTTCATTCTCAAAAATAATATCTCTAACAATCTCTGGCATTTAAGGCCCTTCAAACCATTTGAATTTATATGTGTTATCTTCAGCAAGTTCCCAACCATTTTGTTCAATAACCAGATCTGTTGGATTTTTTTTATAGGTGTTCAACCAAATACTTGTAATGTATCGTGCTCGTAAAAGATGTTGATATAGCTCAGATTGAGATGGATATATTCAATACAAACGCCGACTCCGAAATGACAGTAGCAAGTATACCTATACAATAGCGTCAATTTAAGAGCACATGCGTAAAGTTACGAATGATAAAAAGAATTTCGATATTTAATTGAATTTTTTCTATCGATATAAACTTAGTGGCGGTTCTAGCCAGGGGCAGGGGGGCAGCTTCCGCCCCTTCAGTTTTTACAGTACTTTTGTACTATAATTTTCGTTAAAAAGGCACGTTATCTTGTTTATTCAGCGGTTGTGTTCCCTTGCCCCCCACTTTTTTTTGGTTTAGAACCGCCCCTGTATAAACTGAATATGTACAGAAACTGAGGGTGTCCAATAATGGGCACATTTGACAAAATATTCAAATACATTTTTGCTATATTTTATATAAATGTCTTAAAACAATTTTAAAAACTTATATAAATAACATAATAATCTCCAAATTTTTGGAGCCTAAATTTTGAAAAATGTTTGTAGACCAATCAAGTTAGTAAAAAATAAGCCGTTTTTCGACATAATTGAAAAGACGAGGTTTGACAGTTGAAATGTGTAGTATGAGATATTACAAAAAGGCTACCATCTTGGGATTCATCAATTTTTTAGTGGAACATTTTTTAAATAAACAATCAAAACGTCTAACTTAGTTTTTTGCTCATAACTTAAAAACTTGTTTATTTAGAAATTTGACGTCCACAGGTAACTTTTTCAGAAAAAAAAGATACATCGAATGAGATACACCAAATTAAAATCGGTTAATAAACAAAAACGTTATTGCAAAACGGACGACAAAATCACTGTTTTTGAATATTGTTAATAACAATTTTATTGTTTATTACAATATGTTTAAATATACCTAAATTTGAGGGCATTATGGTGTTTGAATGGTGTGCAAAAAATGGTCTAGATCTGTTAAATAGTTTTTGCAAAATTTAATTTGTTTATAAAATTTTTTGAAAAACGAGCTAAGTTCTGAGGCTGGTCCAGTTAATATGGCTGAATGTATCTCAATAATGAGGGACTCATTTCCTTCGTTAAGATGTATACTAATACCCTATGAAAAAAAAAGTAAAAAAAATTACATGTACGTACACAAAATTATTTGTTAATAAATAGCAGTTTTTGAGCTTATAAACAATTACAATAATTTCGTAGAAATTAGATCAAATTAAATAGCAATAAAAAATACTGAAAGATGGTTAAAATACACAACTTCTAAAAAAAATTTTTAGGTCCTACGGCCCTTGGGGTCTGAGATAGCCCCTTTTTTTGAAAAAATCACTGCTACGTTAATTAACAACACTAAGATCTGAAATTAACCAATCTTTTATAAGAAAAGTCAAAGTTTTTAACAAAGTTTTTTGCAAGAAAAAATGTTAAAAATTGTGTAAACAGTATTGTTATAAAGAAAGAGTATTTTGCGTTCCGACTAAAGTAAAAAAAAAATGATGGGCGCAGCCGAATGAGAATAAATTCGCGGACTAGCATTCGCTAGCGCTAGACCGTTGCAGCCCATTTTTAACATTGACAGTATACCGGATTTGAAGCTTAATATTATATTTATATATTTTGGTAGAAACTTGAATTTTATGAATATTATTATGTTGCATATTTATTTAGTAAAATTATATTTTAAATAAATAAATTTAAAAAATAACAATAAAAAGGCCACAAAGTCAAAATATCCAACAGGAAAAAGTTACGCGACCTTATAGACGAGTGGTACGTGGTACTCCCCCCCCCCCCCCCAAAAAAACGCTCATTTCTCGAGATATCAACCACGGTGTGGTGAATGGCTAATTTTGGTCTTGCTTTATACTTTTTATGGTGCTGAAAACGAAAATGAGTTTTATTTTGAATTTTAGATGGGGAAACATTGTCAAAATCGCAATTTTACCCTAAAAATAAAAAAAATGAAATCACGTTTTTCTTAAAATTAAAAGTTACACCACTTTTTTTCTATAAAACATTTTATTCTCTGTACTCTAGATTTTAACTTAAAATTAATTAAACAGCTAAATCTCAAATTTTTTTACTCAACTTTTGCGATTAAACTTTGCAATTCAAGAATCTGCACCTTTTACTTCAAACAATTTATAACTTTCTTTATGGCAAGACAGAAATATTGAAGCAAGTGCCATTGTTTTCAGAAAGGTGAGAAATATAAACTATAAAAATATCAGAAAAAAATATTACAATGGAACAGAGTTATAGCAAATTAAACTCAAAAAAACGTGATTATTTTTTATTTTTAGGGTAAAGTTGCGATTTTGATAATGTTCCCCCACGTAAAATTCAAAACAACCCTAATTTTAGTTTTGAGTACCATCAAAAATATAAAGTATGACCAAAATTAGTATCAGTATCTCGAGAAATAAGCTTTTTTTGGGGTGTGCCGCTCGTCTATAAAGTCACATAACATTTTTTCTATTGCATATTTTAAATTAAATTTTTTTGCAAAACTTCTTCATAAATTATATTTTATTTCTGTATTAATTAAAATTATAAACTAAAAAGTTTGTCACTCAACTTTTTTAAGTAAACATGAAACTAACGAAATCTGACGACAAAATGTTTAAAAATTAACAACTTCTCTTTTAACGTGTTGAGTCATTTTGGACAAATCTCATTGTTATCTAAATGCATCAAAGATAACACAGTAAAATTTTCAAAAGGAAATATTTACAGCGACCAAAAATACAGTGAGTTAAAATTGAAAAATCATCAAAATTGATTTTTCGCATTTTTGCATAAAATTTGATTTTTGAACATGTTCCACTAATTCTAGAAAAAAATTAACTCCATATTTGGATTCAGAGACCTCGAAAACATAAGGAATGACGAAAATTTGTCATTCACCTTAAAGTGGATTTTTGTGGTCGGGATAACGTAATTTTAATAGTTGCTGCCTCATGCCGGTCTCCAACCGCGCCGACTATTCAGTCAGTCGACTACGCCCGCTATTTTTTACTTTAGTCGGAACGCAAAATACTCTGTGTTTATAACACTCCTATTTAAACAATTGTTAACATTTTTTCTTACTAAAAACTTTGTTAAAAGCTTTGACTTTTCTTATAAAAGATTGGTTAATTTCAGCTCTTAGTGTTGTTAATTAACGTAACAGTGATTTTTTCAAAAAAAGGGGCTATCTCAGACCCCAAGGGTTGTAGGACCTAAAAATTTTTTTTGTAAGTTGTGTATTTTAACCAGCTTACCGTATTTTTTATTGCCATTTAATTTGATCTAATTTCTACGAAATTATTGTAATTGTTTATAAGCTTAAAAACTGCTATTTATTAACAAATAATTTTGTGTACGTATATGTAATTTTTTTTTACTTTTTTTTTCATAAGCTGTTAGTATACATCTTAACGAATGAAATGAGCCCCGGATTATTGAGATACATTCAGCCATATTAACTGGACCAGCCTCAGAAATTAGCTCGTTTTTCAAAAAATTTTATAAACAAATTCAATTTTACGAAAACTATTTAACAGATCTGGACCATTTTTTGCACACCATTCAAACACCATAGTGCCCTCAATTTTGGGTATACTAAAACGTATTTTAACAAACAATAAAATTGTTATTAACTATACTCAAAAACAGTGATTTTGTCATCCGTTTTGCAATAACTTTTTTGTTTATTAACCGATTTTTATTTAGCGTATCTCATTCGATGTATCTTTTTTTTCTGAGAAAGTTACCTGTGGAAGTCAAATTTCTAAATAAACAAGTTTTTAAGTTATGGGTAAAAAACTAAGTTTGACGTTTTGATTGTTTATTTAAAAAATGTTCCACTAAAAAATTGATGAATCCAAAGATGGTAGTCTTTTTGTAATATCTCATACTACACATTTCAACTGTCAAACCTCGTCTTTTCCGTTATGTCTAGTAAAAACCTAACTTGATTGGCCTATTGTAGCATAATGTTTAATGGTATCAACTTTTCCGGGAGCTCATTTGATACATATTTCTAAGTACTTTGACAAGTGTTCAGTAAATATATTTTATAAAATGCACCGTTTTCCCGTTATTTGAGCTTGAATACATAGATTTGGGTACTAGCCGAAAAAAATATACATTCCATCACCTATAACTCACTTTTTATTAATTCTCAAAGGTTTTTCGAATAAGAAATCTCTTTTATTTTTTATTATCTTCAATTTTGGTTATCATAACTATTTTGATAAAACTTACAGTTTTTGAATTATTTACGAAAAACCGCTTTACATCATGCATTTATTTCACGAAAAATTCAAATCTTTGATCTTTAATAACTCAAAAACTATTGATTTATTTTAATAATTAGAGGTAATAAATTGTGCTTAAAATTTGTCCCTCTATCGATTAGTGGGGTTATTTTTAATAAAATAGTTTTCACCTCTGAGAAGGGGTGGCATCCACCCCCCAGGGTAAAAGCGCACGTTGGCACCATATCAGTTTTATTTCTTGAGGTATATGCTCTAACTACTCACCAATTTTCATGTAAATCGATGGAGGTTTAACAAAATAGGAGGTGAAATCCTTTAATGACTGGGTTAACTTTCCCCTTTCATCCCTTATTGCTACTCCCTGTATCCACTGAGGTGTCAACCTGAAAGGGGTCATAATTATCAACATACAATAGACACATTTCACATACCAAACTCCATATTACTTATGACGATGATTTCTCGCCTCTAGCTCTTGGACTAACAAGCAAATAATAGTTATTTCAAACTTTATTATTTAATTCTTATCGTGTAATATTTACAACGTAAAGAAGTAATTGGATTGTAATCGATAATTACCTAATAGCAGTAAGTACAGAATTTATTATTCATTATGAATATTTTTAAGATTTCGCTTATCGTTTTGACGTTTATGTTGACAACTAATATTAGAAAAAAATTTACTCTGCAAAAAAGTATAATTTCACCAGGGTCAGAAATTTTTCATTTATTATAAATTAATAAATGAATATAGTTTCTGTCCTTGTGGGATCGGTACTCACCGGAGGGCCCGCAGACGTTCGGATACAATTAGCGTCTCTTTGCAAAGACAATGACGTCGACTTTGCAAAGTAACAAGACACTTACTCAACACACACACTACACATGACACTAGGTACCTAACTGTTCAAAATTACCGTACCTACCATGCCAATGGCCATTAGTTGTCGAGGCATTAGATAAATAAAAAAAAAGTATAATAATTTAATATAATTATAGTATAATACTTCTTAAATATTAACTTATGAATGACAGTTAACGGCATCCTACGTTTGCTGTGATTGGTCGTTATCTTCACGCATTCAAATTTTGTTTCAGGATTGGATTGTAAAATTGAAACCGTCAAAATTCGATAACTGATCCTTTAGCTCAAATTTTTCTACCGTTTTAAAATTAAAATTGTACTTACTTTTTTCTAATTGCATCAATCCATTTTTGTCGTTGAATCACCTTATGCTTAGCGACAGGAAAGTTGTAGAATCCACAGTTACTATTGTAACCAGTATTTCGACACTCTTTAATACAACAACTTTCGTGAGACATGAGAAAGCTATAATATGCAACTCTTAATGCAGAACGTCAAAAAGCAAATTTCCAGTAAAGGTTTACAAACTTGTCACTACTGGCGCTCGCGAATTTGTAATTATCCCCTCTACCTACGAGCTCACAGCGTATAGGGCTTTTCATCGACTGTCATTTGTTTCGAGCTTCTGTCATGTGTCACATAATATTAATATATCTACGCCATACGTCTTTGGTTTGTATCATTGGTATATATCAATAACGTATGACGTAGATATATTAATATTATGTGACACATGACAGAAGCTCGAAACAAATGACTGTGAATGAAAAGCCCTATTGGGGAACTGTCTCTCACTGCCCTGACTACCCTAATAGGGCTTTTCATTCACAGTCATTTGTTTCGAGCTTCTGTCATGTGTCACATAATATTAATATATCTACGACATATGTTATTGGTATATACAATAATACAAACCAAAGACGTATGACGTAGATATATTAATATTATGTGACACATGACAGAAGCTCGAAACAAATGACAATCGATGAAAAGCCCTATTGTTGTCATTCGGCTTATGTGATCATTCCATTCTATTCTTCTGTTTCTTACCCAGTTATTAATGTTATCCACTTTGCATCTCCGTCGTATACAGGGTGATTGATTAGTAGGGTAAAGCTCAATAGCTCCGCTATAGTAATGGATAACAATAAAAGTTAATAACAAAAATTTTAGCCACCTTTGAGCTTCGCATTACAAAATTAGTTAGAATGTTACAGGGTGTTCGATAACACAGTGACAGACCTAACTTATGTTTTTTTAAATGGAACACCCTATATTTTATTTTATATTCGAAACCCTGTTAACTTCTCCATCACAAAATTATAAAGGTTTGTAATGTTATACAGGGTATTTACAAAGTTATAACCAATTTTGTATGAGAATCGTAACAAGTTCAACTCCCTGTATAAATAAAAATAAGCACAACAGCAATGGTTTATTAATGCCATATTTTTTTATTTATTGTCAAAATTTTTAAGAATTATTGATATTGCTAATTTTCTTTATATCAAATACAGGATGAGTCAAAACGCAAGTACCTACATTATTTTCTCAGTAATGTTAAATGGAACACCCTGTATTTTATATCATTATTGAAAAGTCACATTAACGTACTTTAATTTTTATATAACATTCTCTATGCCCAAATTTATTAGTTTTCGAGATATTTTCATTTTTCAGAGCAAATTATTTTAGGTGAATCTTCTTACCTAAGAAGATTCTTCAGCCAGGAAATCCTTTGCCTTCCTGGTCCACGGTTTCCTTCAACTTTTTAGTAGAACTCTTAATGTTACGGCAGTAACATAACCCTTTACATATCTCACTTAATTTTATAATGGAGGCACATTATCAAAACAGTTACAGTTAATAATTTAAAATTGTAGGGTGCAAATTTAAGCTTGGTCCAGTCTCATATGTATTATTGCTTAAATTGTGTACTAGTAGCTGTGACCTCTTGAAAATGAACTCGATATGGCAGAAAACGTGTTAATTTATATTGAAACCTTTGTGAAGTTTACAGGCAACCAAAATTACAAAAGCGTAAGGTGAATTATCTAACTAAAGTTTTCTAAGAAACAGAAAACAGAGCTCAGCATAGGGATTACGTACACTCGATACGCATCGTATCCGCCATGTTTTCCCGTAAGGCGCTATGGGAAAACATGGCGGATACGATGCGTATCGAGTGTACGTAATCCGGGCCCTGTTGTCAGAGTGTAGCATATGTCTCCTGTTTTACAGAAAAAGTTCTTGATTTAACCATTAAATATAAAGTATCTAATTTTTTTTCTCATAAAGTTCATAAACTAAGCCTTTAGGTTAATAAAAAGAGTATCTATTTTTAAGCTAATGTAAATAAAACATCGCCAAAATTTTCTTTTCGTTCGCATTATTTAAACATCTAATACTCCATACTCCATTAGACATGACAATGATGTAACAAAACAGGTTGTCATTTTTGAAATAAAAATAACCTTATAAGTAAACAAGAACTTCTGTTTGTATAAATTTACAGTTATTAATTTTAACTCACAAAACTGCATCTAGATTTATTTTTGTTGCATTTTTTAAGAAATGCCAAGAAAAAACAATCAAGCTTTTCAAAAACCATCATAGCCAGAAAAAAAATGTGCAGTTATGTGGAAATTAAGAACAAACACATTCCTAAATATATGTATAGTTGTAAGTTTACTGTTCCTATTTTATTATGCTCTTTTGACCCAAGACGTTATTAAACAAAGAAGACAGTTACGTAGAAATGTAAGAAAAGACTTAGGAAGCATCAAATTCTTGCCATCTGCCTCGAAAAAGTCAAAGGAGTACAACATTTGGCTAATATTCACAAAAGTTACTAATGTCTCTACTCTTAGCTACAAGTTCAGAGATCTGATACATAACTTGTTAAATGTTAGTTCTGTGCCTTTAAAATTTAATATTATTGTTGATAAAGTATCGCAAGGTATTGCTGAAAACCAAATAGCTGATGTGATCTATGGAAATAAGACTCTGGTGTATTCCTTCTATGATATAGAAGAGAGCGCCAAAAAGATTCAAGATATTGTTGAAGTGATGACACCACACTTCAGTTCCAAACCTGGTAAGATTACTTTGTTATAAGTTAATACACAATACTCTCTCTATAACGAACACAGGTATTAAAAGGTTTTGCTTATAATAAGGTACATTAAGTGTCCCATGAAATTCCTATTGAACTATAACCCTCTATAACGAGGCATATTTGGTTATAACAAGAGAAAATGAGATCGAAGAACATGTTTCTTTACCTGTCTTTTCGCAGTGATGGCTATAAATAAATACCCCAGCTGCCTGTATACAGAAATGTCTAAAATCTGGGTGTTTATCGAGGCCAGTGATGTAAATTTAAATAAAATTAACCGCATTAAACAAAAAATACTGCAAAAAGAAACATAAGTAAGTGTTAAATGTGTCACATTTCATGAGCACATACGCAGATTGTTTTGAATAAAGTTATCACATATCGATGGCTTAGTGTGAAAATCTCGTATCTCATTAAATTACAATTTTACAGTAGAGGCAAAGATTTTCTGCATAATATAACCCAAAAACAAAAATTACCGTTACATATGTTTAATTCGAGCACATTGAGACAAATATCTGATATTGGCCTAGAGCTAAAAGTGTTAAATGTTGCTATTAAATTGGAAATACAAATACAGTAGACTCCCGTAAGTTCGGCCTTGGTTAGTTCGGTCTCCGCTTAGTCCGGCCGGCTCTCTGAGCATTAGTCACACACTTTGCACATCAAAAATCATTAGAAAAGCAAATTCAGAAAAAAATTACTGACTTTTTTTAAGTATTTAAGAAGCCAAACCACCAATGTGCAATATTATTTTTAAATTTTATTAGGCCTAGAGTTCGGTAAGTATTGTTTTATAGTATTTTTGTAATGGTCTATCTTTTCATATACGCTCTGAGCTTCGCTGGTGGCGCTTCTAGCGGATTACTAATTCAACTTTCACCAGTAATTTTTAAATTTATTATTTAATTGTTATCGCTTAACATTTACAACGCAAAAAAGTAATTAAATTGTAATCGATTTTTTTAAGATTTGGCTAATCATTTTTACGTTCTATTGACAAAATATGAATTTCTTACTTCGGATACTTTCACAATTATCGTGTAGGTGGCGCTAAGATTAATATATTAAATTATAATTACATATTACGGAACATTAAAAAAACTTAAATTCAGTATTCAAAACGTAAGTATATTTAAGGTAAAAATATATACCACAGCTTTGACCAACTAATATTTTTTATAATTAATGTTTTTAATTTTAATTTTAAATTAATCACTTTGACATTTATGTCAAATTTCCGGTAAACGTTTACAGACTTGCCACTACTGGCGCTCACGAATTTGTAAATGTACCCTCTACGTACGAGCTCACAGCGTATATGTTAAATATATGTCAGAGTGTTCCTCTGTATTGTCTTCTACTTAATGTACAAGTGTTTTGTTTTTGCTAGATCCATACAAACAATAAATGGGTATTTTTTAGATAAGCATCGGTTAGTTCGGCCACTTTTAAGTTCGGCCTAGGGTCCGGTCCCGAGGTGGCCGAACTTACGGGAGTCTACTGTATTAACTATGAAAAACACGTAAATATCCTTGCAGTATGTAGAGCCTTTGCCCAAGTAACTATGATAACCTCGTATATCTTGATATATGTGTTTTTCATCTTAAATGAGGCTGTGTTTATTTTTATTTACTAGGTTTTCATTTTTCATAGCTTATTGCACACCTCCAAATACTAAGTTGATACAGTACAAATCTTTTGATTTAAGGTTCATAAAATGTTTCTGTATGCAGGACTACCTTTTACCGTTCACAAAAAACATTTCTCCAAGTCGAATCTCTCAAGCAAACACTCCAAATTAAGTACCAAATTCTTGGTTATAAATATACGTGGTATTCACACTAAATCAAGTGAGCAATTGATATACGCAGTTTCTTTTTTCAGCTGTAGAAAATAGTCTAGTGTATTTGGATTTTTTCAAACAGTTATAAATCATGAGATACAAGATTTTCAAACTAAAACCACCAAACTGTCATTTTCGAAAAAAAATGAGATATGAGGTTTTCACACTAAGCCATCGATATACCGTTTTAACTTGATAAAATATGCTTTATACACATCATAGATGAACAAATGCCTTGCACATATCGATATGTGACACTGTTTATGTTCCATGCACTGTTGATTTTGGTTAATCATATATAATGATTCTAGTGTCATCTAACGACAAATACTTGAATTATAAACATAACACTTTTTGATATAATATTTTGTAGTGTTATTAAACTGTTGGTGCAATAAAACAGTTTTTATTTTTTTTTTGAGTTGTGACACTATTTGAGCCGAGGTGCGACATATTGCCAGTTGAATTGTATTGTTTATTTCTTGTGATATGCGTTATTGTTGTTCCAAGGTACTTAAATTCTCTGGCATACTCAAAATTAAAGTCATCACTAATGATGTTCTGTCCGATTCTATCTCTGTTTAATTATTGTGGCTCACATCATGGTGAAAGTGCATCTCCCCGTGTTAGTCCACCCCAGTTAACACATTCAGTGCCCATGAAACAACCAGCTCGATGAAACAACTGCTTCATCGAGGGTACCGACTACGCACAAGTGTTGGCGGTAGTACTGTGTTACTAAATGAACAATATGTGGTACCAGCTAAGTCAATTGTGTTTGTTCAAGACAGGCACTGAATGTGTTAAGGATTAAACTCCACGAGTGTTTTTAAATTTGTTTTGATGTATAGTAGTTATTATAGTTTACATTTTTTTATCTATTTCAGGTACTTATTATAGTGATGCATTATTTTATATATCGTTAGGATTGTATAGGATAGCCCCACAAAGCCAACACTATGCCATTTTACTTGATTGTGATCTATACTTTAAAAAAGACATATCATTATTATTTAATGAGTTTGACAGGTAAGTTGATGAAATCTGTTGCTTGCCTTTATTTATTAATTGGTTACTGCTATTTGTTTCAGTTTGCTCAAAATACTTGTTTTGTTTTAGATTTAAGCCTGGTGCTCTTTTTGGATTAGCCCCAGAGTTAACTCCTGTATATCGTCATATTCTTCACATGTACAAAGCCAAACATAACACAACCTTTGGAGAGTATTACCATGACAATAATATATCAAATGATGTCCATCCAAGAGGTTTTCAAGGTTACAATTCTGGTGTGGTACTTATCAACCTCGCTGCTCAAAGAAAATCCTTGGAGTTTCCCAAAGTTATTTCAAATGGGACTGTGCAAGCGATGACATCTAAATATAGGTAAACATATTAATAATATATTATATTATCATCATCATTGTCTTTGCCTTTATCCCTTTGTGGGACCGGCTTTCCTAATTACATCTACTAACTCAACACTCTGTTAACCAACCTCTGTAGAAGGCGTGAATCACTACAACTACCTTGGCATCATAATAAATAAAGAATTGACCAACAAACAAGAGATAAGAGTGTACATTGGAAAAGCTAGATCCATCTTCAACCAGCTTCTTCAACAGCCACAACCTCTGTCTTGGTATAAAAGTAAGAATGCTGCGATGCTCTGCCCTTTTTTATGGTGTTGAATATGCATAAGAGAAGATATATGCATAAAAGTGGAAGCATATGATATGTGGCTATATCGGAGAATACTTACAATCTCATGGACTGACTGAGTTACAAATGAGGAGGTCCTCAAAAGGATGAAGAAGAACCTAAAGGTACTGACCACCATCAAATCTCGAAAGTTACAATACTTTGGACACATTAGAGAGATATTGCAAATTTAACACAGCCTACGTTGCGCTATTTACACCGCGCTATTTTGACAGAATTGACATTTCTCAGATGTTTCATAAATGCAGATATTGCTCAACATTTTGGTTGCGGTATTTTACGGCTCGATTAAGATTAGTTGTTTATCTAATTTGTACTCAAAATTCAGAATTGAATTTAGATGAAAGAAAGCAGGTTTGTATTTTCTTCCAAATATCGAGCAAGAGAAATAAATGATCCTTGAATGTTCTTACAAATAAAACATTTTCCTGTTGCACTCTTCATGTTTTCCTGAACTAACGTCCAATTTTCTGGAGAAGTCAATATGGATTTTGACATAAAACTTGTTTTAATAAACACAAATCGTCATCAGACGTAAATCTAATTCGTTTGCTACTGTCTGAGGTACCCATTTTAGCAAATTATTACGAATAAATTTGGTTTAAATGAAAGATAGACAACAAACATAACCTGAAAAGAAAATAGCGCAACGAATACCGCACAGCGTAACGACTCCCCTAATAACGGCAGGCCGTATTTCCAATAACGCAGCGTAAGCCAGATATCACATCTGCGCATGCTCTACTGTCAAAATAACGCCTGCTGTAATACAGCAAGTGCAAAAAAGGCTCTGCAATATCTCTCTATTATGTGAAATGAATCCAGATATGCCCTCCTACAAGCAAGCTATCCTACAATGACTGCGTTCACCAGATGCAAACACGTTCACAAATGTTTGCGCTTTGAATCTAAACTTGTTGACAGCGAGCTGAACGGGTGGTTGTTTAGGTTAAAATTTGACATTTTGCTTGCTTGGTTTGAACGTAACCTAAAATAAATTTTCTCAATAAATAGGTTTTTGAATTTATTTTTTTTATTAAAGGAAAAAAGAAAATTTATTTAATAGATAATAACGTAGCAGAATGTCTTCAGTAGCCTTTATTTTATATATAAAACCCTTGTCAAAATATTCTACAATATATACAATTTAAATTCCCGCCATATTTTTTCAATATTCAACACGTTTGCAAAGTTCAACTTAAATATCTTATGTTTGCAAAAATGGCGACCGCTTTCCAAACATGTTTGACGTTAGCAAGTCGTTCAGAACCATAAAGCGCAAACTGATTGCCAACGTTTGCATCTGGTGAACGTGCCCAATGAAATATTTGGAAAGCGGAGTCCAGGAAGAAGAACATCTTTGTTGAAAAACTTGATAAAGATTGCCATGATGATCGCCAACATTTGTCACAGATAGGCACATCAAGAAGAACTCCATACTCTTACTGGTAAGACTTCCAAGGTTCCAAGACCCTATCCTAATTTTTCTAACCTAACGAAAAATTAATTTTTTTAAAATTCGTAACGAAATGGTTAGACTCTTTTACACTGATGGGATATGATCTTTACAACATAATAAGGGATTACTGTGAGATGTATGTTTTGTAATTTTATTAACTATTGCAAATCTTGAGTTTGATTGAGATACAACCTTAATAATAAAGATGATTCTTCGTAGAAAAAGGTTGTAAATTGTCTAACAGCCATTTTACACTCTCCGTGTTAATTATTTTCCAGTTTTACTATTAAAAGGTTGTATGTTTTGAGTCATCAGCAATATAGATAGGAGAAAATTACTTTTTATCGTATATTTAAAGAAAATATCAACTCATAGTTTTCACAACTTTAATTGGAAATTATAAGTTATAACAATAATATTCTGTCACTATGAAGAAAACATGTTATAAAATATCTCAAATTTTTCGCATTTCTATTGCGTATCTGTAAATATTTAATTTTTGACCATTTTGTTTTATTACTTTACTTTTTTTACTATTAACATTACTCCAAAATTAACATGTGTGTCCTTAAATAGGTTAAAATTTAGAATTTGCTTGTGATTTATTTCAGATACGGATTAAGGCTTGTCTGATGCTTTGGCACATCGTATAATGGTTATCCATTGGTCTGGAGCATATACAACTTGTTTTTTCCGTTTTTCTATAAGGGCATGCATTGAATCACCCTCGTTTTGGAATGTGCTATTTCAAAAAATACATTAAATATTAAACTTTTTTTTCTACGACCGTTTAATAACATGCTCATTATTCGCTATTTTTTCATAGATAATAGCACCCATTACTGTACGCGTGAGTAATAATTCATTACTCACGGGCTGAAGTTACCCACGGGTCATTACTCACGGGCTGAAGTTAGATTCAAGTGACACATGCCACTTTTAATATTTATCGTATATAAACTGCAAATAAAATTACTTAAACTTGTTTATTTAATACAATAATTATTGTAATTTATATCAATAATTAACTTCGAAAAATTTTTAAAGGAATTTTAACTGTAACAATGTCAGTATATATTTTTTACGTTTATATCTTGTTTACTAAAAATTTTGACGTTTATCATTTATTTTAGTGACAGTGACATTAGCTCATTTTGTTTATGTTAATTGGAATTTATAACTAATGTTGTGTTTATTTTTCAAGTTATACTGTGTTAAATATGTTATAACATATTATGTATAGGTATATTAGTATATTATATATAGTTAAATATAAATATACACTATAACTATTGAAATACGTCCTCCGACAACAGCCATTTCCTATTTATTAGATTAATTGACAGTAGGTACAAATTTAAGCTTATAATTTTTCGAAAACGAATAGAACTTATATTGACTATTTCTAGTTGTATTTTTACAATAAATAATAATTTGGTAATAGTAGGCAACCAATTATTCAGCCACGTACTAGGGGTAAATAACATTTAGGTATTCTTGTAAATTATTAATATAATTTAAATCTCGAGTAGTTGATAATTAAATTTTTTACTAATTAAAATAAAAAAAGGTCGAAGAAAAAGTATAGTATTCTACTCGCATGTAATGGCTATTACTCACTCTGATGAATTACGACACTCGCCTACGGCTCGTGTCGCAAACTTCATCATCGTGAGTAATAGCCATCATTACATGCTCGTTGAATAATATACTATTTATTACGCAGAAGTATGTAGCAAAAACCGATTTTGTCCACCGCAACTATCAAAAATGAAAAAATGTCCGTAAATCCTTTTTTATTTACATTTCGATAAATTGACTTATGAGATGCAGCATATTTGTGATTACTTTATAAATTAAACATACGTGCAACAAAGTTGTAACTCATTTAAAAACCTTGTTAATCGTCAAGTATAAGAAAGTAAATATGTAACATAGGGAGTATCCAGTGTTACTGCCTTTTTCACGCTAAAATGCCTGAAAATGGCACACGTAACTTAAAATACAACTTCTTATTAGCCAAACTATTGAGAATTTAACTATGTCGTTTATATTGATGTGCGCGCAATTTTTTGCTGAATTCGCCTATGTTGAAATCTGAAAAAAGACGTAACTTGAGTTACAACCTTGTTCGATGGGGGTGTCGCTATAATGGTGTTCTCCCTGAAGTAGTTCTTATCTGGAAATCCGAACAGAGGCTAATTTTTCTTCCGGAACATTTTGCCTCAGGAGATACCATCATTTCAGTATATTTTTTACCGTTGACTCTCTCTATAACAAACACGATTATTCCGAGGTTTCGCTTATAACGAGGTACACTAGATGTCCCATGAAATTCATATTGAACTGTAACACCACTATAACGAGGCATATTTGGTTATAACGAGGAAAAATTAAATCGAAGAATATGTTTCTTTACCTGTTTTTAGCGCAGTAATGCCTATAAATAAATACCCCAACTGCCTGTATACAGAAATCCCCAACCTCTGTGTGGTTATCGAGGCCAGTGCTGTAATAAAATCCACTGCCTATGATAAACTTTTTCCTGTTCTGTTTATCTATAGACCGATATTGAATATTGTAGGAAATTTACAATTTATGATGGCGAAGTCTTATTGTTCAGGAAACAATATTTAGCATCTTATATTGCTCCGTATGGCTTCACTATTAGTCTGGGCTGATTATCGGAGAATAGGCCTTTTTTGGGAAAAGTTATTTACCAGCAATTTTATTGCTGCAATCGAATCTTATGATTGTATATATTAATAATATAGATATGCAAAGTCCGCAGATAGTGTGCTACTTTTTTTATAAACAAAATGGCGCCCGAAAATCGTGTTTTTTTTCAATTTTTGCTCTATAACTCCAAAGATTTTAACTTTAGACCAAAAACACCCAAATAAAAATTCACCGCAATTAAATTCTGCATAGAAACGTGTTTTTTCCGATTTACTTCGACGAAAACTTTCCCCGGAAAAAGCGGGGATTTCCAACAAAATCTTTAATTTTCAACTAAACCTTTAGATAAGTAGTTGTTAATCAATAATTAAGTAACTTGGTAACGTAAAAGCCCTTTCCGTATATATTATAATTCCAGAAGCCGATGGAAATTGAATGAACAGTTTAGCAACAATTGAAATGTTAATTAAAAATTTACGACCGCTATAATAACGACAATGATTATGATGCATAAGAATAACTATAATTTTTTCATAAAAAGACACTATACCTATCTAATATACTTTACAGAATTGAAATTGGACTATTTAAGCGGCCTCAGGAATATTTTAAAATTATAAACAATTTTTTGGCTTAAAAACAAATAGAATATCTCGGGAAATATTAAACTAAATTAAATTGTGAAAACGGTATTCGAAAGACAGCGGCAGGACGCTTCTTTTAAAAGAAAAAACGTTTAATTATGACGAGTGGTTCCTAAGATACAACCGGTCAAAATTGACGGAAATTTACGGCAAAGATATAAACAATACGATCATAATTTTCAAACCATCACCTTTTTGTTTTTGCCCTCTTTCTCCACACCAATTTTCATATCTTTAAAATCCTCATAACATATATTATTATAATAAAAACTATCGATAATACGTGTGAAAATTGCCAAAAATAGCAAAATTCCAATCAATAATTAGGTTGGAGAAAATGTAACCCTCAAAGTTCAAAATCGGTATACGTTAAAAAAATGCATTTTCTCGGCTTCTCATGGAGAAATTTCCTTCATTCTTTTTTTGTTCCCAAGTAACTCGAGTAGAGCCATCGAACTAACGCATTACTAAATGTCAAACTTGCTTTTGTTTTGTTATAATAAATTAATTAATTTATTTTAACACAATATTTTAATTTGTTTAAATAAAAATTATTTAAATAATTATACAGCTTTCAAATGAGAATATTTATGTTTTTAACTTTAAAAGGTACACTTGTAGTAAGTTTATCTAAAAAAAAGCCTACAACTGGAAAAAATATGTAATTTTCTGTTCTTATAAATAAATTAATCTATTATAACAAAACAAAAGCAAGTTTGACATTTAATAATGCATTAGTTCGATGGCTCTACTCGAGGGAACAAAAAAAGAATGAAGGAAATTTCTCCATGGGAATCCGAGAAAATGCATTTTGTTAACGTATACCGATTTTGAACTTTGAGGGTTACATTTTCTCCAACCTAATTTTTGATTGATACTTTGCTATTTTTGGCAATTTTCACACGTATTATCGATAGTTTTTATTATAATAATATATGTTATGAGGATTTTAGAGATATGAAAATTGGTATGGAGAAAGAGGACAAAAATAAAAAGGTGATGGTTTGAAAATTATGATCCTATTGTTTATATCTTTGCCGTAAATTCCGGTCAACTTTGACCGGTTGTATCTCAGGAACCACTCGTCATAATTAAACGTTTTTTCTTTTAAAAGAAGCGTCTTGCCGCTGTTTTTCGAATACTGTTTTCACGAGTTAATTTAGTTTAATACTTACCGAGATATTCTATTTGTTTATAAGCCAAAAAATTGTTATAATTTTAAAATATTCCTGAGGCCGCTTAAATAGTCCAATTTCAATTCTGTAAAGTACATTAGATAGGTATAGTGTCTTTTTATGAAAAAATTATAGTTATTCTTATGCATCATAATTATTGTCGTTATTATAGCGACCGTAAATTTTTAATTAACATTTTAATTGTTGCTAAATTGTTCATTCAATTTCCATAGACTTCTGGAATTATAATATATACGGAAAGGGCTTTTACGTTACCACGTTATTTAATTATTGATTAACAACTACTTATCTAAAAGTTTAGTTGAAAATTAAAGATTTTGTTGGAAAAACCCGCTTTTTCCGGGGAAAGTTTTCGTCGAAGTAAATCGGAAAAAACACGTCTCTATGCAGAATTTAATTGCGGTGAATTTTTATTTGGGTGTTTTTGGTCTAAAGTTAAAATCTTTGGAGTTATAGAGCAAAAATTGAAAAAAACACGAGTTTCGGGCGCCATTTTGTTTATAAAAAAAGTAGCACACTATCTGCGGACTTTGCATATCTATATTATTAATACATATAATAATAAGATTCGATTTCAGCAATAAAATTGCTGGTAAATAACTTTGCCTTGTATTTTGCTAATTAGCCCAGAGTAATAGGAAATAAATGTTTTAGAACAGCGTTTCCCAAATGGTGGGTCGCGACCCGGTACCGGGCGATCCCGATACCGTTTCAGATGTTCAAGTGAACATGAACATATTTTACACTGCGACTATCAAAAGAGAATGTTTTAAAAATACTTATTGAATTAAAGGAAGAAATTTCAATATTCTTAGAACAAAATCCAAAATGGCTATGGATGCAATGTTTCAATTTAAGGACAATTTTCCTGACGTCAATTTGTTAATCAAGGTAGCCTACCTTTGTGATATTTTTGACTTCTTGAGCAATTTAAATATAATATTACAAGGTAGCAATTAACTGTATTGAAAGTACAAGAGAAGGTGGAAGCTGCAACAAAAAAACTTATATTTGTGGACACGTCGCGCGGAAGCAGGAAATTACAAAGCTAACAGAACTACAAAAACAGTATAACGTGAAATCATTGTCGGACGAGATTTCAGCGGCTTTCAAGGAACACCTGCTAGGACTGGAGGTAAATCTGAAGGAATGTTTTTCCTCCATCCACAGCAACTAATCATGGACAAAGAATCCATTTACAATGGATAGGACTTCCGGATTTAGATATTGAGTCAATAATTGAATTATCGTGTGATAGGGCACTCAAAAGACGTATTTGACAAAATACAATCGATATATTTTGAGCTGTCTTGCCGCCAGGAGTACTCAGTTTTAGCAGAAAACGTAAAGTTTTTACTTAACCAGAAACAACTGCATATTTTCATTAATAAAGTATTTGATTTTTATTTTGTTTTATTACATTTTTGTTTGAGCTAATGATTGTTTATTAAAATATATAAAACTATAATAAATATTTAAATATGTTCTTTTGTATACATGTACCAGGGTATGAAAAAAAACAGTGGGTCACGAAAGATAAGCACAAAAATACCCGGGCCACGAAAAAATAAGTTTGGGAAACGCTGTTTTAGAAAACTATATATTCATATGTATGCACAATATTATTGTTTTCTGATATAACGAGATCTGCTTATAATAACGAGGTAATTAGTCCGCCATTTCAGTTCTCGTTATAGAGTGAGTCGCTACGATAATATTGCATGGATATCGTTATCATAACAATGTATTACGTTTTGATAACATTTGAAATATTTTTGCTTTCTCAAACATACATTACTTATATTTTTTAGATTCCGAGGCCATCTAGGGGATCAAGATTTCTACACTCTAGTGGGCTACGAATACCCTCATCTCATCCAAACGTTAAACTGTGGCTTCAACAGACAACTGTGTACATGGTGGAGAGATCATGGATATAGCAATATTTTTTCGAATTATTTTAAATGCGAACATGACATTGTGGTTCTGCATGGTAATTGCAATACTAGAATACCAAAATGATTTGATCTCGATATTTTGAAAACAAAATCACGTAATATCATTGACTGGCAAAAAACCGGCTATGTAATGTTAAAAAAGCAATTAAGCAATCATTATTGTTCTACTTGACAATGGTGTTGGACTAAATAATCATTTGACAGTTATACTAAAATCAAATAGACTAAATTAAACAGAATTAGATAATTTATGAAACAACGTTAGAAAATCAGAAAAATAATTGTTTTATATTTACAAGATCACGATAGGTTTTCAATAGACCTGCTGTTAAACTTTCAGTATTGTTTATGTCTTCATCAGGTCTGAATTTCATGATACAATCGTTGTGGCATAGAGATAATCTTCTTAGACAGGTGTGCTTTGCTAGAAACATCTGCCCATACTATAACAGAACCATCTTCGACGACAACTGTTCAAAGATGGCACAGTCAGAATATTGTTCCTCTCGTCTTCCCCATACACTTCATTAAACATTAGGAGATCGCAGACAAATCGTGACTTATCAGTAAAAGGAACTTTACTCCGTTGCTGAAGAGTTGAGTCTGCTTTCGACCACGCCAAATGCAGACGAGTTCTTCCAATGCCTAGATAGCAATTTTGGTACTGTTGCAGATCTTTTCGAGATTAAACCACTTCCTATCTTCTCCTCACCTTTCGTTTTATTCAAGTCTTCGCTCTGTTAGATATTGTTGTAGTTTTCATTTTATTTATAGCAGCTCTAAAAAGTTGGATGGAGCTGAAATTAAACAATTTTCTCAGATTTTGCAACCAAGAGGTTCGCCCTCTTCTTGTATCAATTTTACCTTCATAATCAACTGTGGCAGTCTGTATCTTAATCCTCTCATGACATGTTCAAAATATTGAAGTTTTCGCTTTTAAATAGTTTGAACAACTTTCTTATTTTTATTAACTCTGGTTAAGACTTCAATATTGATAAGTCTTTCTATCCACGATAAACGAAGAGTAGCGTAGTAAAAACGTATCAGCGCAGTAGTCGTGTCCTTAGGTCCATCTTTAGATCTTCATTGCATAATAATTTCTCCATATTTACAAAGGACATCGCACACATCTTATGGAAAATATAATGTCACTCAAATTCAATAAAATTTATACGAATAGATTCGTTTTAAATTAACGATCAAATCTTATCATTGCGCCAACTCTTAATTATGATTAATTACGGCGCAAATTGCAATTAAAGTTTATCAAAATCATATTTTGGGAGTTCATAAAAATGTCAGTTACAATCACAATTACTCAGGGTGCTATTCAAAGCAGCTTAAACCCAGCGGGTCCTAAAAGCGAATTAGTGAAACTATTTATACTTTCCTACTTCTCACCAAATATTTAATTATTACATAGGCGTTCGTTAAAAATTATCAGTGGTGAGTGGTTCGCCTGTTTAAATGTTGTGGAATACTAATCAATTTTTTATTATTTATGTATGATAAGTATACATAAAATCTGTAACTAATTTCGATTAAATAATGCATTCATTAGTGAGTAGTTCGTCTGTGTAAATGTTGTGCAATACTAATCATTTTTTATTATTTATGTATGGTAAGTATACATAAAATCTGTAACTAATTTCGATTAAATAATGCATTCATTTCCCCACCACCATTGAGGTAAAATGCAAAGCGCGTTTTTTTGCATGGTTTCCCCATTAGGCCTAATCCATGTTGTCATTAATTATTAAAAATATATATAAAAAAATGGAAAACCAAGTTGTGGTATTCAAAAAGTCAACAATTACTGATTAAAATGCACGTCTCTATTATTAGCGTCTAAGACAGAATGTAATAACTGTGTTGATGGATACCTTACATTTGCGTCATGCCTTGCATACCCTAGATACCATAACACACTTGCAACATCAGCACAGCATCCAACAGTTCGTGCACCAGTTTTGCAAGTGCAGTAGTAGCCGTCGATTGGTATATTGTCACCGTCATTTTCTAGATGGAGTGGTTGAAAAGCTATCCATAATTGATGTTTAGTCGCCTGACGAAATCTAGAGTAAACACGAGCTCTAAGAAGACCCTGTTCTTCTAAAAGTGCTTGAAATGTAAAATGTTCAATGTTTTCTCTCTGTAATTTATCTTGAATGTAACTGGGTGCAAGTTTTACTTGGTAGATTCCAATAGTCAAATCTCTAATCTGTTGTAACGACAAAATGGGAAATTCTGGTAAAATAAGTTCATCTAAATTCACCCATGCATCGTCTTGAATACGTTGTAAGTCCAAACGGTCAACTTCAACACGAGCTTTTACGACATTTTCATATGCAGCCAATTCCTGCATTGTTTCTGCCAATTCTGCAGTTGCACCTTGCATTTGAATAGGTGGAAAATATTTATTAATTAAACTGCACCCAATTTTTAAAAACATTCTAATATTAGGCACATGATGGACCGGTATTAATCCACAAAACAATTTAAAAATACTTTTTAAATGTCCATTCCGAGCTTCAACTTTGTTTTAGTAATTAATCGCGCTTTATTAGCATCTTCAGTAGACAACTGTCTTTGCCCTCTTGGTAGAAGTGGTGGCATATGACATTCTAGGCCTAAATAATTTAATAAATGAATAGAATCACGATAGCCTCTATCTACAATTACAATATCATTTGGTTGCAGCCAGTTACGCAAGTTATTTACTTCGTCTTGTTCCTCATCTTCAAGGTGATGTTGTAAAATTGCAGCATCGTTATTTCTTGAATCAGAAAAATAGGTGCCTTGTACGTCCAAAATATATCTGTCAGGTCCGACTATTAAAACAGGTTTGATTAAATGATAACCCTTATGTAGACAGTAAGTTTGGCGAAGACTTCGAAAATTAGACGATTTGGGAATTTTGAGATAGGTTCCATCTATGTAAATAATGGCTTGAGGATTGTCAGGATTCGGATTGTACAAAGAGTTAGCAAAATCTGTAACATGGGTTCTAATAAATTCTTGGCGACCAATTGCTTCTAAACCCAGATTTTCTCTAACAAATCGTTGACAAAGACTTGTACGTACTGCAGTTATTGTCAGACTAACGTTGGATCTGCTAGAATATGAGCACAAAATTTTTAATAAATCGTCACTTAAATTGTATTTTAATTTCATAAGAAATGTAATTAAATCCTTTTTAGTAATAACTCTAGTTCTATCATAAACTACGACCTCATCGCAATAAGTATAAAGATCTTAAAAATTATTTTTGCTTAAGTTTGTCAATGCTTTGAAGTCGTCCTCTTGAATACACGTGTCTGTCTCGAAACGATTAGTAGTATTTTCAATTGCTGTCAGACGTAACGCTTGAAACCACTCTGAAACTTCTTTCGGACTTAAGTTAACATTACGCGTATTACCACGCAAATTCTCTATTATATTATGATCTAGCATACTGTCATCATTTATGTGATCACTGCAACATAAAGCACCCTTTCCTACAAAAATCTCTCGTTTCATGTAGATATCCACTCTAGCTTCTAATGACAAACGTTCAAGATTTCTAGCTCTATCACATACAAAACATAAAATATTTCTTTGTAATACACACTTGAATCTACAAGCATTCACATTATCATCATTACATTGTTCAATTTCTTCAATGATGTATCTGTAGCAGTTTATGTGAATCACAATCCCAATATCAAAATTGGCTTCCGGTAGATTGTTGTTCATGCGGCGACCCAATGCAATCTCCTGAAATCTTGGTGGAAGATTATCTAAGTTCTCAACTCGACGAAAACCTCTAGCACGAACTCGAACATCACAAATATAACACTGCATTTTCACTAATTAAAATAGTTAATAGTAGAACAACAGTTCGACAAAAACTAACCATTTGGCGGAACGTAACGACCCTTTATAATAATTACTAGTTTACAATAATTACCAGATAAAGTTGACTAGTGACAAAAACTTTTGATTCTTTCTAAAGCAAACGATTTGCCTAATTTTCTTTTAATTGATCGATAATGTTAAAACACAGTAGAATGCAATTTAAGTCGTAATTCAATAGTGTTAATTAAATAAAATTCTTTTAAATTCTCATTAGTGCGTTAAATACCCTTGTTTTACGGTGCGTCACTGGAAGTGCGTTGTCATTTATGATTTACAAGGTAAGAGGCTTAATAATCTTAGAAGATTTATGAACTCCCGATAATTTGGATATCTTAAAATATTTTTTCTCTCTCTAACTTATGTACCTACCCATTTGATTTCAGATTAATTTATATCAATTCCTGCTCTTATTACTGAAAATTCAGAGTTGGCGCAATGATAATAAGTGACCGTTACATTGAAACGAATCTATTCATGTAAGTTTTATTGAATTTGAGTGACATTATATTTTCCATAAGATGTGTGCGATGTCCTCTAACAATGTTAATACGACTTTTAATCACTTCAATTTGCTTTGCATTATGAATTAATCATGTTCCCAAGTATTTGCACCTGTTTACTCTTTCTATTTGAATTATAGAGAATATTTATCCAAGTGTGCCGTGGGTGAACCAGTTTTTAAGTTAGTGTGCCTCGAGCTAAAAAAGGTTGGAAACCACTGGTCTAGTGGATGTTTTGTGATGACCATGAATTGTTTCCTTCAGTCGTAATATATCTGCCAAGTCTGTAAATACCTCAGGTTGTTAATAATTTCTTCATTTATAATCATGATATCTTTAAAATCTTTTAGAGTCTCTTTCAAGATAGCCTCATGTATATGGTAAATAGCAGTGGTGACAATATACACCCTTATATCTCTTAAGAATAATTATTATCTCTTCTGATAGTTGATCTTTGATTCTTATTTTGTTCTAATATTTCCCAAATAAATTTATTATTATTCTGATGTCACTATTCTTTGTTTTTTTAGTGTTAATTAATTTGTCGTGTTGGACTTTTAAAGCCTTTTAAAATCAATAAAGTATGTGCATGTGTAGACATTCTGGTTCATATCTAGTTTTATTTTGCATGAGCACATTTATTCTGAATAGAGCTTCTCTATTGCCCATGGCGTTTCTAAAGCCTAGTTGGTTGTCGCCCAGTTCACCATCTAACTTTTTATAAATCATATTATGGATTATACTCAATAACAACTTTAGTGCATGCCTCATTGGTATAATTGACCGGTTTTCTAATGATCACAAATGAGAAAATATACATAATGTACTAAGGTTTGACTTCTGCGAACAGTTCTAAAGAGAAATATTTCTAAAGTAGCCGGTTTTTTGTCGTACAGGTTACGTATATTATTTCCCTAATTTAAAAATTAATTGTGCAATAATTGACTATGAACGGAAATACTATACTGAAGATATTTTTTATGTTATGCTATTATAACTGTTCAAATCTGTAGTGGGTTACAAAATACTCTTTTATTCTTAAATATCCCCTCAGTTGGCAGTTGTGAAACGTTTTTTGAATAAGAAACTCTACGCAACTCATCTAAATACTTCTTGAAAGACTGTCGTAATTTTTCTGCTTATCAATAATAAATGTTAATGTAGGAGATATAAAATTAGACAGTTAATTAATTAAAACAGTAAAAAGTGAAATGTATATGGTTGCAATGATATGATCCATTAATTGGCACAACTCAACACAATTATTAGCGCAAAAAGTGACCACTTACCTTTTGTCGTAATGATAATTGCAGGAAATGTTTGCATTCGTGGCAGGAGTCCCGTGTCAAAGTCACGGGGATACCTTATTTCGCTGGACTATCATTATTTTTCTTCTTTAGCCCATTTCTATCCGATTTTGAACATAGGCCTTCCACAAATCTTTCCATATCTGTTTGTATTTGGCTGCGCTTTTCCAGTGAGTTCCTGCAGCTTTTCCAATATCATTCTTCCATCGCATCTGAAGTCTTCATCTCCTTCTTCTTCCTGTCCACGGTCTCCAGTTTTGTATTTCAGCATTTCATCTTTTATCTTCCTGTCACGCAATGTGGCCCGCAAATCTCCACTTTAACCCTGTTATATGTTGTGTTACATTTTCTACTTTTGTTTTGTACCTTATCCATTTGTTTGATTTTCTCTCTTGCAGTTTTATTCCCAATATGGATCTTTCCATTTTTCTTTGAGTTATTTATATTTTGTTTATGTTGGCCTTTGTTAATGTCTATGTTTCTGAGCCATACGTCAAAATAGGGAGGATGCACTGTTCAAATACACGGGTTTTATAAGTACTACCTTACTACCATGCCATATAGAAAGTAGACCATTGAAAACTATTTTTATATATAATATTAAATATTACTATAGACCAGAGTTTACGATCAGTGTATCATCCCTATACTTACGTATGGTTCACAGACGTGGACACTCACCAAGGCCAATGTGAATAAAATAGTAAAGGCACAGAGAGCGATGGAGTGAGGCTCATAGATAAAAAAACAAATACATGGATTAGAAGCAAAAGCAAAGTAAAAGACGCAGGAGAACATGCTGCCAAATTAAAATGGAGCTTCGCAGGACACAATGCCCGAATGAAGGATAAAAGATGGAATCACGAAATACAACAATGGAGATCGTGCTTAAGAAAAAGAAGTAGAGGAAGGACACAAATGAGATGGGCCGATGACATAAAGAAGTTTGGAGGACACAACTGGAAACAGGTGGCGCAAAATAGACAACACTGGATTGAATTGGGGGAGGCCTATGTCCAAAGTTGGATTACTGAAGGCTGAACAAGAAGAAGAAATTATTATAGACAAACATATCAAATAATAGGCGGTAAAATAGACTCATAAATGTCTTTTTTTTATGTAGTTAGATATGAAGGAAGATTCCAAACTTCAACATGATCTCTACTAAAATACTTTGTAAAAATCATTCCGAATATCTCCCCAGATTTTCCGTTTTAATTAAATTTATGTAAGTAAATGATTCTTGCCATTCCATTTTGAAAGTGTCATAATAGCCAAGACGGAATTATTTTAGGGTTGGTTTTGCTGAGCTGGAGCTTATATTTTTGTAGAAAAGTCTGTAGAAAATTTTATAACGAAAAATCTACATTGCTGATCCTGTTTTTTAACCCTGTGACAAATATAGCTGGATGGAAAATTGGTCACAGTGATTTTTTCTATCAAAATGTGCGTTTGTAATTGACAAAAATATTTCCAGGACATACAATGGAAATTTTGTGAAAAAAAAATGTTTAAAAATTTACTTATAGACCAGTAAGGATCTGTTTTTAGGTGGATGTGAGAGGTGGCATTCAGATTTTTGCGGATAAAGTTAGGTGATAACTTCGTTAATAATAATTGATTTATGCTCCTTCTCAAATATGCCCGGAACGTTAATAAAAAAATAAAATATTTAAAAATTTCAAAAAATTTCGTTTTTTTTTCTACTTTTTTTGCTTATAACTTAAAAACTATTCATTTTAGAACAAAGTTCTATAGAAATAAAACAAAGATAATTAAATTTTCTATCAGATGCGATTGGTTAAAAATGTCTTCATTTATCACCCTTGCTTCAAAATAGCAATAAATATAAAATAAGGGGGCAAAACAAGCCTGTCCTTATCCAATGATTTTCCATCACTTAGGTTACACTTGGAACCTTCCTAATTCGCTTAGAAAATTTTTGTAATGTGCTAAAACCGTACACCAAATTTCATTAAAATTGACTTACTAGATTTTGCATAATAATTTTTGCAATCTAAACTTTTTTTAAAAAATTAAAAATTTTTAAAATCTTGCACAACAAAAACTAGAACATACAAAGATTTGTCAATTTTTTTACATATAAAGAAGTACTCCACCTATCTAACGCACTTTACAGAATTGAAATCGGATTATTTAAGCAGCCTCAGCAATGTTTTAAAGTTATAAACAATTTTTTTGGCTTATAAACAAATTAGTGCTGTGGCCAGGAGGGGGTGCTACGGGCTCCTTTATTTAGATGGACTTACCCAAGTTTTTTATGTATTTTGACCCGTAGAATACGAATTTTTGAGTAACAGTTGATCCGGATGTCGATAATGTTGTTATAAACAAAGAACTTGAGGAATTACATAAAATGGATTTTTCGCAAAATAAATAATTTTTTGTATTTCTTGGGTAATTCTAAGCAAAAAATGTTCTTACAAGTTTTTCCGTAGGATGCGTAGTTTTCGAGATAAACGCGGTGGAACTTTCAAAAAAAATAACTTGATTAAAAAATAAAATAGCAATTCTGCTGACAGCATTTGAAAGTTTAAGTCAAATTATACCGGTTTTAATTATTTGCATTGCTAAAAATAATTTTTTTATTATTAAACAAAGCTATTTGTTTATAAGCCAAAAAATTGTTTATAAATTTAAAACATTGCTGGGGCCCCTTAAATAATCCGATTTTAATTATGTAAAGTGTATTAGATAGGCAGAGCACCTCTTTATATATAAAAAATTAGCCAACTTCTAAATGGTCTATTTTTTGTTCACAAAGATTTTTAAAAATTTGAACTTTTTTAAAAACATTTAGATTGCAAATTTATTATGCAAAATTTATTAGGTCGATTTTAATGAAATTTGGTACACGATTTAAGCATGTTACAAAGAATTTCCTAAGCGAATTACTAAGGTTCTAAGTGCCACGAAAGTGGTTAAAAAATATTGAATAACAACAGACTTATTTTGCCCCCTTATTTTGTATTTACTGCTATATTGCAGAAAAGGTAATACCTTAAGACATTTTTTACCAGTCGTATATCATACAAAATTCAATTATCTTTATTTTATTTCTGTACGACTTTGTTCCAAAACGAATCGTTTTAAAGTTATAAGCAAAGAAAGCAGAAAAAAATCGATGTTTTTCGAAATTTTTAAATATTTTAATTTTTTTATTAATGTTCCGGGCATATTTGAGAAGGAACATAAGTCAATTATTATTACTGAAGGTGTCACCTAACTTTATCTGCAAAAATCCGAATGCCACCTCTCACATCCAAAAATAGACGTTTTTTCGCAGATCCTTACTGGTCTATTATGGAAAATCGGAATACTGCTGAAAATATAGTCGATTTTTCATTTTTATAATTATACAAGGGTAACCATTAGTCAGCTGGCCTCCTAGAAAACGATTCCACCGCTCTCTCCAAACAACCCGGCCAGCTGGGCATAAGTCAGTATGCTAGTCGACCTTGAGAAGAACAAATACCGGTTTTTACCGCATGACGCGTGTCTTTATTAAAACAGTTTTTACTGTCAGGATCGTGATCATGAAGCTAATAAAGAATATTTTACAGAATAGTGGCCTAATTGACGTTTTAAGAACCGCAATTACATGATGGATTTAGCCAAAAAGCTTGAACGGAAGCCAAAGCGTAGCGGCAGACCACTGTCGATATCCAGAGATGAGAATACCATGGCAGTCACACAACAATTATCCTGAAGTTATGGTTTGAGCAGGAATTAATATCGAGATGTTGCTTTGAGTTGAGGCCGGCGCCCACTTAAACGGGAAGGACCGCGATGATCGGCATTTTAATATTTTCGTCTATTCAAATGACTCGGCACAATGTGCTACGATTCCGTAAAGTAGGCGCTGAGCCATTTCAATATGTACAAGAAAATATTAATATGCCGATCGTCGCGGTCCGTTCCGTATAAGTGGGCTCCGGCCTTTGTGGGGAAATAAAACCAAAGTTTCGTAAAATTTTTTTTTTCGCAAATTTGCCCGCTGATTTATGCCCACTCATATAATTTTCAGAGACTTCTACAAAAATTAAATTCCGACTCATTACAAGCAATTTAAGCTGTTATTGTACAGATTCCCACTGGACTATATTTTGTATTTACATACCAGTCATTGCCATTGTTAAATGATTAAATTGCGATTGCTTTGTAGCTTGTTGTTAGATATATTTAGGTTATATTATGTACGACGATTGTTGAGTATTTTAAGAATTTTTTTAGAAATTTTTGACATTTTTGTAGTATTTTTCCAATCCCATTGAAATTGTTCTAAGTGCAATTAGAAATAAAAATTATATTTTTTCTGTTATGAAATATGTATATTTTACCAATAAAATTGTTTTATATAACAACACCTTTATTTTAACATCAAAAAATTTGTTAAGCAACATTTTCTAGAATGCTTGTACAAATATCAAAGTACTATTACATATACAACAAAATATAGGAGACAATACTGAATTTTACAAAAGTTTCTAGATCCAAACCCAGCATACAGCTAGTAGTCTAGGGCGCATCTGTTTTGAGATGGACGTTGAGAGGTGACTCAAATTTTTTTGCAGAAATTGCTTAAAAATAAATCAAGTAATAATATTTGAGTTATCCTCCCTCTCAAAAAAGTCCGGAACATTGTTTAAATAAT